>NW_027361684.1:21162500-21762500 GCF_039654945.1 Dendrobates tinctorius
CATTGCCTGACTCACCTCTAGGGAGAAGCTGCTGTTACAGAACCCCAGTAACACAGGAACAAGTGTGGGTTGTGCAGACGGCATTTCAGAGCAGCAACTGGCGTGGTTGGAAGCCAGAGGAAATGCTCGAAACAGAGTGAAGACAGAGGCCTAATTGGAGTACGTTGACAGTTAGTAGTAGTCTAGAAACAAACAATCGAAAACTGCCACCAAGTAGGCCTCGGCCTACTACCTGATTTTCCCTGGGCTCCGACACCGCCAGTTGGTGCTCAGAAGTGCTGTCCGCACAGACAAAACACTCGCTCATGTGTAAGTGGGGTTCGGTAACGTCAGCTGATCCCCTGCTGTGTGTATGGCAAAGTGTCCTGCTCCCTCCACAGTGAAACAACCTCAGATTTACACCTGGCTCCAAGTAGGCCTCGGCCTACTACCTGATTTTCCCTGGGCTCCGACACCGCCAGTTGGTGCTCAGAAGTGCTGTCCGCACAGACAAAACACTCGCTCATGTGTAAGTGGGGTTCGGTAACGTCAGCTGATCCCCCTGCTGTGTGTATGGCAAAGTGTCCTGCTCCCTCCACAGTCAAACAACCTCAGATTTACACCTGGCTCCAAGTAGGCCTCGGCCTACTACCTGATTTTCCCTGGGCTCCGACACCGCCAGTTGGTGCTCAGAAGTGCTGTCCGCACAGACAAAACACTCGCTCATGTGTAAGTGGGGTTCGGTAACATCAGCTGATCCCCTGCTGTGTGTATGGCAAAGTGTCCTGCTCCCTCCAAAGTCAAAATACCTCAGCTTTACACCTGGCTCCTAGTAGGCCTTGGCCTGCACCATGATTGTCCCTGGGCTCCAACAATGCTAGTTGGTGCTCGGAAGTGCTGTCCACACAGAAAAACACATTTGTTCATGTGAAAGTGGGGGTCAGTAACATCAGCTGATCCCCTGCTGTGTGGAGGGCAAAGTGTCCTGCTCCCTCCAAAGTCAAAATACCTCAGCTTTACACCTGGCTCCTAGTAGGCCTCGGCCTGCACCCTGATTGTCCCTGGACTCCAACAACGCTAGTTGGTGCTCGGAAGTGCTGTCCACACAGAAAAACACACTTGTTCATGTGAAAGTGGGGGTCAGTAACGTCAGCTGATCTCCTGCTGTGTGGAGGGCAAACTCTCCTGATGCCTCCAAATTCAAACAACGTCTTATCTTAAACTGCCTCCAAGTAGGCCTCAGCCTACAAAATGACTATCCCTGGGCTCCAACATCGTCAGTTGTTGTTCGGAAGTGCTGTCCACACAGAAAAAAACACTCGTTCATGTGAAAGTGGGGGTCGGTAACGTCAGCTGATCCCCTGCTGTGTGGAGGGCAAAGTGCTGCTGCCTCCAAATTGTAACTACTTCAGATTTAAACATTCTCTGATTTGGCCTCTGTCTCCACTCTGTCTCTAGTATTTCCCCTGACCTCCAGCACTGCCAGTTCCTGCTCACAGTTGCCGTCCGTGCATTCCACACGTGTTCCTGTGTTACTGGGGTTCTGTAATGTCAGCAGATCCCACAATGTGTGTCCGCTACAGTCTCCTGCGCTGTCCACCTTCCCTCTGCAAGTGGTGGGAATGTGGACAGAGCAGGAGACATTGGCAGACACACATCAGGGGATCTGCTGACATTACAGAACCCCAGTAACACAGGAACACGTGTGGATTGGGCAGACGGCTACTGTACGCATAAACTGGCGGTGTTGGTGGTCACGTGAAATCCTGGAAACAGAGTGGAGACAGATGCCTAATTGGAGCACGCTGACAGTCTGTTGTAGCCTACAAACAATGTAAAACTGCCACCAAGTAGGCCTCGGCCTGCACCCTGATTGTCCCTGGGCTCCAACAACGCCAGTTGGTGCTCGGAAGTGCTGTCCACACAGAAAAACACACTTGTTCATGTCAAAGTGGGGTTCGGTAACATCTGCTGATCCCCTGCTGTGTGTACGGCAAACTCTCCTGCTGCCTCCAAAGTCAAAATACCTCAGATTTACACCTGGCTCCTAGTAGGCCTCGGCCTGCACCATGATTGTCCCTGGGCTCCAACAACGCCAGTTGTTGCTCAGAAGTGCTGTCCACACAGAAAAAAACACTCGTTCATGTGAAAGTGGGGGTCGGTAACGTCAGCTGATCCCCTGCTGTGTGGAGGGCAAAGTGCTGCTGCCTCCAAATTGTAACTACTTCAGATTTAAACATTCTCTGATTTGGCCTCTGTCTCCACTCTGTCTCTAGTATTTCCCCTGACCTCCAACACCGACAGTTCCTGCTCACAGTTGCCGTCTACGCATTCCACACTTGTTCCTGTGTTCCTGGTGTTCTGTTACGTGAGCTGATCCCCCAATGTGTGTCCGCCACTGTCTCCTGCGCTGTCCACCTTCCCACTGCAAGTGGTGGGAATGTGGACAGAGCAGGAGACATTGGCAGACACTCTTCAGGGGATCTGCTGACATTACAGAACCCCAGTAACACAGGAACACGTGTGGATTGGGCAGACGGCTACTGTACTCATAAACTGGCGGTGTTGGTGGTCACGTGAAATCCTGGAAACAGAGTGGAGACAGATGCCTAATTGGAGCACGTTGACAGTCTGTTGTAGCCTACAAACAATCTCAAACTACCACCAAGTAGGCCTCGGCCTTCACCATGATTGTCCCTGGGTTCCAACAACGCCAGTTGGTGCTCGGCAGTGTCTTTGGCACGGGTACTCCCTGTTGCCCAGCCTGGTTCCAGCACGCCAGCTGTTTCCGGGTAGTGTCAAGGTCACTATGCCACTATTCCGTTGTCCTGTCGTCTTGCGGCCGGGTTAGCCGACTCTACGGTGCCTGCAGTTTAGGTGACTCCTATGTGGGCTGCGGGAACTGGCACTGAAGGCTGGATCCGTAGTGCCAATGGGACATGGACCCCCTGTAGGACTGTGGGTTTTGGTAACTGCGGCCGGCTTGCGGCCTGGCTACTTTGCTTTGGATGGGTACCTTCTGCTACCCACCCGGGTGCCAGCACTGTCAGCTGGTTCTCGCCAGAGCCTTTGGCCTAGGTGCCTCCATCTCGGTATCCGAAGGTCCAGCACCGTCAGCTGGTCCTTGGTAGTGCTTTCTAGCACAGGTACCTCCTGCCTAGTAACCGTGGTCCAGCAACGTCAGCTGTTCCTCGGTAGTGCCATTGGCTCTTGTAGCTTTTGCTACCCATCTGGGTTCCAGCACCGTCAGCTGGTTCTCGGCAGTGTCTTTGGCACGGGTACTCCCTGTTGCCCAGCCTGTTTCCAGCACGCCAGCTGTTTCCAGGTAGTGTCAAGGTCACTATGCCACCAATCCGTTTTCCTGTCGTCTTGCGGCCGGGTTAGCCGACTCTACGGTGCCTGCAGCTTAGGTGACTCCTATGTGGGCTGCGGGAACTGGCACTGAAGGCTGGATCCGTAGTGCCAATGGGACATGGACCCCCTGTAGGACTGTGGGTTTCGGTAACTGCGGCCGGCTTGCGGCCTGGCTACTTTGCTTTGGATGGGTACCTTCTGCTACCCACCCGGGTGCCAGCACTGTCAGCTGGTTCTCGCCAGAGCCTTTGGCCTAGGTGCCTCCATCTCGGTATCCGAAGTCCAGCACCGTCAGCTGGTCCTTGGTAGTGCTTTTTAGCACAGGTACCTTCTGCTTAGTAACAGTGGTCCATCACTGTCAGTTGGTCCTCGGTAGTGCCATTGGCTCTTGTTCCTTCTGCTACCCATCCGGGTTCAAGCACTGTCTGCTGGTTCTCGCCAGAGCCTTTGGCCTAAGTGCCTCCATCTCGGTATCCGGGGTCCAGCACGTCAGCTGGTCCTTGGTAGTGCTTTTTAGCACAGGTACGTTCTGCTTAGTAACCGTGGTCCAGCACCGTCAGTTGGTCCTCGGTAGTGCCATTGGCTCTTGTTCCTTCTGCTACCCATCCGGGTTCCAGCACTGTCTGCTGGTTCTCGCCAGAGCCTTTGGCCTTGATGCCTCCATCTCGGTATCCGAGGTCCAGCACCGTCAGCTGGTCCTTGGTAGTGCTTTTTAGCACAGGTACCTTCTGCTTAGTAACCGTGGTCCAGCACCGTCAGTTGGTCCTCGGTAGTGCCATTGGCTCTTGTTCCTTCTGCTACCCATCCGGGTTCCAGCACTGTCTGCTGGTTCTCGCCAGAGCCTTTGGCCTAGGTGCCTCCATCTCTGTATCCGAGGTCCAGCAACATCAGCTGGTCCTTGGTAGTGGTTTCTAGCACAGGTACCTCCTGCATAGAAACCGGGGTCCAGCACCGTCAGCTGTTCCTCAGTAGTGCCATTGGCTATTGTTCCTTCTGCTGCCACTACGGGTTCCAGTACTGTCAGCTGGTTCTCGCCAGTTTCTCAGCCTTCTTGTACCTTCTGCTACATTTCCAAGATCAAGCTTTTTGAAATTGTCTTTGGTAATCCATGATCTCCATGACGACGACCCTGATGACGATGACCCTGAAGACCACACCAAAGAAGACCAGAAATATGACCCTAAATAATAAGACTAAGAGGACAAAGAACATGAAGACAACCACCAAGATACAGAACAAAAGACAGAAGAACAAGAAGCAGAAGAAGCAAAAGCAGAAGAACAGAAAGCAGAAGAACATTAAGCATAAGACTAAAAATCAGCATAGAAGAAATCAAAATTATAAGCAGAAGAAGACTAAGCAGTAAATGGGGGTGAGTCCGTTCCTCCTCGTGGTGCCCCTGGAAAATGCCTGCTGCTGCAGGTCAAACTGAACGCGGACAAATCCTGTTGTAAGTCTTTTGTGACAGGCAGAACGTAAGGTGTAATCTTATAACTTTTATAGATAAGTACTACAGAAATGCCTGTCACCATAAGAAAATGAAGAAAAAGAAGAATAGGAAGAAGATGAAGAAATAGCATATGAAAATTAATAATAGCTGAATAAGAAGAATATGAAGAATGGAAAAAAAAAATTAATGGGAAGAAGGTGAAGAAGAAGATGAATAAGGTGAAGAAAAAGTTGATGAAAAAAATGCTACTGCTGGGGATCATGAAGGAGAAAGTGTGGGAGAAGTACAAAAGAAGGTGAAGAGCATGGAAGTTGTGAAACATACATATCTGACTAAATATAAAAAAGTTAACATAGTCAATATCTTTTTAACTCCGAACGTCTTGAAAAAAAAAATTGGAATTAATGCTATGCCATGTGATTTGAACAAACCACTATGCCTTTAATGTCTCCCCCACCTCCCACAATACATTCTACATGATTCTTATTTGTTTTCAATTATGTAGAATTAGCAAACAAGGAAATAAAGGGCTTTTTTAAATTCCGATACCGGAAGTCCCATTGACTTGAATGGGACTTCCGGTATCGGAATCGGCGATACCCGATATTTTTTGCGTATCGGGCGATACCATCCGATACGATATTTTTGGGTATCGAACGGTATCGCTCAACACTACTAATAACTAATTCTGCAATTTTTTTCTAATAAAAAAGGAAGATCATGGCAACATTTTACAGTATGTTCAACTCATGATATTAAAACATCTAATATATATGATGTTAATCCAAATTGCAACTATCATTGCAAATTAAAAGATACCTGACTGTTCTCCTGACTTGTCTATTTAAATAAATGCATTTCCCATAAAATAAAAATTCTGGAAAAACGCTTTTTAAAAATCTCTGTTTCATGAAATTCTGTTATTCTGCCTAAAAATGTATAAATAATTTGACAACAAGGCGGCTCTATTTCACTTGTTGAATGGTTATGACCCTACACAGTCTGAAAATGTCAACATTGATTGGGCAGAGTTAAAGTGTCCAAGGACACATCCTGATAACACTGAGCAGTAAAGGAGGAAGAGCAGAGGAACAGAACAATGCAGAGCTCTAAAATGCTCTGGAGCTGTTTTATCATGGAGAATACAATTAAAGGAAACCTGTCAGAAGGATTTTGGTAAGTAAACTACAGGCATTGTCAGGTTGGCAGTGTTAAACTGATTAACATGATTCTAGGGTTGAAGAAAACCGTCTTGTGGTTCCTGTGTAATCAGTGTTAGAAGTTTTCAGTTAATGAGATTCACATGCTTTGGGGAGGGACTGTAGGCAGAATCTTATCTTCCTGCTCTAAGCCAGAGAAATCAAGGAGGGACCTGCCCAAAGGCCGCCCCGAAGCACAAACATTTTCCTCATCATAGAGACAGTTTGTGCTTCGGGGCGGCCTGTGGGCATAGTCTTTCCTAGGTTTCTCTGCCATAGAGCAGGAAGATAAGACTCTGCCTACAGTCCCACCCCAGAGCATGGGCATATCATTAACTAAAAAATCTAACACTGATTACACAAAGACTACAAGATGGATTTCTTAATCCCATTTATCATTTTAATCAGTTTAACCCTGACAACGCCTATAGTTTACTTAGCAAAATCCTACTGACAGGTTTGCTTTAAGTCTAAAATAAACATGTCAGGAAAGATGACAATTACTCTTTAAAGAACTGTTCTGTATTTTAAGAAAACTCTCAAATTATTGTCCTTTCTGTAGTAGCAATTTAGCCTTAAATGGAGCCTATCAGTGGGTTGTCCCATATGAGGTAATGCCAGTACTTTTCATGCCTGACATACAGCATTCTAATATGATTAAACTCACCTATGGGGTGGTTTGGTCTAATAGACATTATCGCTTTTGGTCTGGCACCTTTTCTCTCCTTGAGATGCCGTCCTCCTTCTGTGCTTTGTGTGGATGATACGTTTTATGTCATACACAGTTTTTTCATCATTGTGCGTCTGCGCAGGCGTACTTCTCTCTGCCCTGTCAAGGGCAGAGTAAAGTACTAGAGGGCGAATGCACAGAAATAGGTCAAAGAGTCCCAGTGCATGCGCACTTCACTCTGCACTGGTCAGGGCAGAGAAGCACACCTACGCAGAAGCTTGATGCCGAAGACACTGTGTGGATGACGTAGAATGTTCCTTTTAACAACTAATACTAATATGAGCATGTGCTACCTGACAACTTTATTTAATATTGTCACCTGGTACAATAGCTCAGCTAGTAAAATATGAAGGTGTCTGTCCATTTTCTTAAGGTTTAAGGCAGCTGAAAAAAAAATCCCACTTATAACAATCAATGGAGCCCTGAATCAACAATCCATTTGAATTTAAATACTACATGTGATTTCATGTCTTTTTTAGAAAGAATTTCCCAAATTTGCTAATTACAGCAATGTACGTAGTCTAACTGCTCTTACAGTACATAATCCCTTTTTTTGCTGGTGTAGAAACATTCTTTAAACTAGATGTAATAGATGCCACTCTGCTATAGTTACTGTTCTATTAGCAGATCATAACAGAGATTAGTATATTTCCCTTAGCTATTTATACATATACTGTACATTAAGTCTCACGTGTCTTATTTGTTCCCAAATTAAATAACTCATTTTGCTATTCTCGAAAGCAAAACTCAAAGCTTAAATGTTGCCGCGCTGATTGATGTCAGAAAAGTTCAGAGATATTTTAGCAATATTCACGCAATGCTATTTCCAATCAAAGACTGTTATGTTGCAAGTAAAAAAATGAAGTTCATTGGAAACTGTCCATAATAGAATGACTTGGACCGAAAGTGAGAATTGTTATGGCTTCACACCTTAAAACACTCCACATCTAATAGGACGCATGTGCTGAGGGTGCGGCGATTGGTTGTTTTCTTATAATAATAAAGAAGTCTTACAACAGTAAATCAGTTGGACTCATCACGAGAACAGTATGAAACTTAAGAGGCTGCATTGAGGCCAAACCTCTTCTCATGTCTGCTTTAGTATTATCAAGGACATGGCCCAAAAGAATGGAAACAAAACAGCTTTATTACAGATTGCCGGAACTTCCATTGTGCGCAGTTTCATCCTGCATTGACAGCGGAGGACATTCTGCATTTTCAGCCAGTCCTCGTGGAGAAGAGGGTTCCAGCTGCATAGCATGCTGCTAAGTCAAGACCTTGATGAATTTGGTGTGTTTTCTCCTCTCTTCCAATTTCAGTTTTCTACTTTCCTCCTATGACTCGTGATATTAGGAAATAGGCTCCTTCACCTCTCTGAGACATTTTGGGAGGGAGCTCGGTATCTGTCTGAGTTTATTAGATGCTTTTATTTCTAATTACGAAATGATTTACTTTTTTTAAAGGATTGAAGGACAGAACCTTTAGCGTGAAGGGTGGCAGCTTTAGCAGAGAGCCACAGGCATCAATGCTAAGTAGAGGAGTATTTTCTCTGTCTAAATTTCTAAATATTTTTCTTCCTCATCACAGGCAAAATGCATGTCACATAGAGATACATCTCTGCATACCAGTATATATTTTTAATACCAGTATATCTCTATATACCTTTATACTTAGGATAAAATAAATTAAAACTTTCTTTCCTTTAACATTTACTAAAAAATGAATAAAAATTACACTAATCACACTTTTATAAAGGTTTACCAGGCTCCAGGCAAATCTCTGCAGTATCTCTGTGTGCACATTCTCACTAGATTACATTTTTTGAGAAGGGGATAAGAATTTAGTTGGCACATAATTGCAGTTATGTAAATTGCAAACTTGGTGTCCTCTGACCGACTACTCGCACCGAGAAAGTGTCCATATAGAGTGTTTTTAGAAATGTCTTTGTAGCCTGGAAATGGCTTGTAAGCCCTTCCAGACATTTAAACGTACATAATAATAATAATAATTTTATTTCTATAGCGCCGACATATTCCGCAGCACTTTACATTTCGGAGGGGATTTGTACAGACGATAGACATTACAGCATAACAATAATCACATAGATCATAACAGATACCAAGAGGAATGAGGGCCCTGCTCGCAAGCTTACAATCTATGAGGAAAAAAAAAAGGTACGCACGAAAGGTGGGTGGTAACAGTTGCCTTCATTGTTCCGACCAGCCATAATGTTAAGTGTGTAACAGTACAGACACAGAGGGCTAATAGATGTATAAAGCATGTGGGAAACATGATGCGGGGAACCTGGTTATGGTAAAAACTTTTGACTGTGCCAGGGATAGTTAGGTTAATGTGTTGAGGCGGTAGGCCAGTTTGAATAAATGCGTTTTTAGGGCACACTGAAAATTGTAGGGATTGGGGACTAATCGTAGTAACCTGGGAAGTGCATTCCAAAGAATTGGCGCAGCACGTGTATAGTCTTGGAGACGGGAGTGGGAGGTTCTGATTATTCAGGATGCTAACCTCAGGTCATCAGCAGAATGGAGGGCACGCGTAGGGTGGTAGACTGAGACAAAGGAGGAGATGTAGGGTGGTGCTGAGCCGTGGAGAGCTTTGTGGGTGAGGGTAATAAGTTTGTACTGGATTCTGGAGTGGATGGGTAGCCAGTGTAATGACTGGCACAAGGTAGAGGCATCGGTGTAACGATTGGCGAGGAATATGATCCTGGCTGCAGCATTCAAGACAGATTGGAGGGGGGAGAGTTTGGTACGAGGGAGACCGAATAGTAGAGAGTTACAATAGTCCAGATGAGAATGAATAAGAGAAACAGTAAGAGTTTTTGCAGAGTCAAAAGTAAGAAAAGGTTGTATTCTAGCATGTGGATCATGTTTAGGAAGGTGCGCTTGCAAATTGATGGACAGCTACGTCATGGTGATTATGAGGGCACAGGAGCTGTGCCCACATGTTCTCTAGATGCCGTTGCCGTGATTAATATTGGGGGTGGCAATGGTTGCCAAGGCATCCGGATGTCATTCTCTCTGCCAGGGATAGTGGCCTGTTAGGTCATAGCATAAGAAGAGTCTAACAGGTATACATAGGTATTGAGTTATTATACCTCTGACAAATAAAATTTGAAGTCTTATAGAGAGACTAAGTAACCTCCCCCCCCCCAAAAAAAATATATATATATCTAATATATAAAGCTCAATGTGGGTGTGTATGTGTGTGTGTGTATGTCCGGGATTGGCATCTGCATCGTCGCAGCTACAGCCACGAAATTTGGCACAGTGACACGTCTGGACCCCGAGAGCGTCATAGGATATGTGGTGAGGCGAAATTTTAACCCCGCGCGTTCCAGTTCACCAAACAATTTTGCCCCTATCTACATAATGGGGAAAAAGTGTGTGTATATCAAGCCCCACCCCTCATTATGATGTCATAATGGTTGCCATGGCAATGCTGATGTCATCATAGGTTGCAAGCCCCGCCCCTCATTATGATGTTATAATGGTTGCCATGGCGATGCTAATGTCATAATAGGTTGCAATGGCGAAGATGCTGTCACAATGGTTTTCATAGTGACGATGATGTCTTAATAGGTTGCAATGGTGACGGTTATGTCATAACGGTTGCCATGGTGATGATGATGTCATAATGGGTATATGGGCACAGGACTATGGGATGGAGGATGTGTGATGGGTATATGGGCACTGGACTATGGGATGGAGGATATGTATGACGGGTATATGGGCATGGGACTATGGGATGGCGGATATGTATGACGGGTATATGGGCACGGGACTATGGGATGGAGGATATGTATGATGGGTATATGGGCATGGGACTATGAGATGAAGGATGTGTGATGGGTATATGGGCACTCGACTATGGGATGGCGAATATGTATGATGGGTATATGGGCATGGGACTATGGGATGAGGATATGTATGATGGCTATATGGGCATGGGACTATGGGATGGAGGATGTGTGATGGGTATATGGGCACTCGACTATGGGATGGAGGATATGTATGATGGGTATATGGGCACGGGCCTATGGGATGGTGGATATGTATGATGGGTATATGGGCATGGGCCTATGGGATGGAGGATATGTATGATGGGTATATGGGCACTCGACTATGGGATGGAGGATAATTATAATTTGTTATAACTAACCACAGTTAGTTACTATGCCCAGGCAGCGCCGGGCTCTTCAGCTAGTATATATAAATAATTGACAACAAAAAGTCATGGAAAATTGATTTGTCAACTAAAGCACATTTTTTATTTTTACACACACCGTATTTGGTATTGTGGTATCAGGAATGTCCCAATCTATAACACTATTTATTATTTAATCCCTACAGTAATAAAAGTAATCAAACCAAAAAAACACAACAAAAACTCAGTTTTTCATGATACTCACACATACTAAGTGGAATTTAAAATGAGATTAAAAAGTCTTATGTGAATAATTATATCATTGGAAACATTGTCTGGTCTTGCCAACATAAAGCTTTCACATGGCTCTATCAGCAGAAAAATAAGAAAGATATAAAAAAACATGCAATAGTGCAAATAATTAAGATTATTTATTAAATCATATATGTTCAGGTGGGGTCACCTTAAAGAAGCATTCCATTAAAAATGTGATCCTCTGTGATCACTGTGTACTTACAATTGCCTTTCTACCCAGATAATTCTTCTCTTTTCCATTAGGTCCATGACATCACGTGATTAAAAACAGACTAGGTGAATCCTTCTAAGCGCTATGTACTGTAGAAGCACGAGGTCAATTATCTCTGCACAACTCATAAGTCACTGCAAAAGTCCATCGCAGGTGGAGGAGGGAGCAGCTGGGTCAGGAGGTGAAGAGGGGAATGAGTCATGTAGAGACAAGAGACTTTCTCTTTCTACATAGAGCAGAGAAAACAGAAAAATGAACTGGGCAGAAAGGCAAAACGAGCAACTGTAAGTACACAGCGCAATGTAATATGATGATTGCAATATACTAAGAGGATAAAAACTTTAATGGGAGGAGGAGGAGGGCTTCTTTAAGGGACAATAACCAAAGTACAACAACCATACTTTTAAACACAATTGTAAAATGAATGTAAAATTTAATTAAGAAAATTATGAGCATTATGAATTTACTAAGGGGAGAAGATGCCCTTTCAAAATCATGAAATATGCATGGTCCATAAAAAAAATAATTCTAACATATTATACATCACACCAAAGGTATTCAGTAATTCCATTTTATGCTCCACATATTTATTACACAGTCATACATACTGTATCAACAATGCTTCAGTCTAAGAAATGCAAATACATTTTTCAAGCGTTACTTACATTGTTAATTTTAGCTCTGTGAAAAACAAGTCCTATGTGACATTTGGTTTCAGTAAAATTAATTTTTTTGTTTGTCAAATTTTGTGGATATAAAGAAATCTAAACAGTAGAAATAACTAGTGAAGGTCATGTAAGTATGGAAGGAGTGTATGCAGTAAGTGTGCTGACAGCCAACCAGAAGGGGGATATAGAGCAGTGGATATAATAAATAAAATTATACATTCACATATATTTCAAAGCGCTACATGAGAATATCATTTGGTTTGCATTGGTTAATTGTCATGACTGATACTCTTAAAGCTCTACCCAACATGCGCTATATACGGCGCTTCGGGAACTGAGTTCCTGCAAACTGCATTACATGTATGGCGCCATGATTGCGCAAGCTCATACTGAGTGCCACCGCAATCTGGTCCGGGTTTCTTTGTTTATTTTTTTTAACACCATTCAGTGTGTGGTAAAATTGATAAGGCAGCTTTATTCTTTGGGTCAGTACGATTACAGCAATACCCCATTTGTATCGTTTTTCATGTTTTGATGCTTTTACACAATAAAAACTATTTTATAGAAATAGTAATTTTTTTACACCTCTTTATTCTAACAGCTATAGCTCTTTATTTTTCGCTGATGAAGCTATATGTCGGCTTGTTTTTTGCAAGACAAGATCACGTGTATGACCCAGACTGATTTCTGACCCCGTCTCTTGGTATTCGTCTCTGCTGTTACGTTCCCTCTCTGGCATCTGACTCCCTGGCTTGTACCCCGACCACGTATTTCGTCTCACGTTTTGGACCCCGTGCTCATGTTCTGGCTTTCTGACTCTCGGCTTTGGTATTTTGACTACGTGTATTGCTGCTCCTTCTGGTACGTCTGCTCCTGCTAGTTTCTGACTCGGTTCGTCTGACTGTTCTCTCTTGTTACCTGTGGCACCTGTGCTGTTGCTCAGGGTTGCTGCTCTTAGTGTGTAACCTCTTCCCTCACCAGCTCCCCCTGGTGGAGGTTTCACTACATTATCACTAACCCCACATTTAAACGGGATTTTGCATTTTTTTTTCTTTGGCCATGGATCTGCTGCATAACTTGGCAGATCAAGTGTCCAGTTTGACGTAGATGGCACAGGACTTTTCTGTAAATCATCAGTCCCTTGTCATGTCTCAGACCCACTTACAGAAAGAACTGACTGAGACTATTAACTAGACCATGCAGGGAAACACCTCTCATATTGTTTGTCCGCCAGGTGACTCTGTAGATGTTATTTTGCACTCTCCTGAACCCTCAGTTAAACTTCCTGACACATTTTCTGGCGAAAAAGATATATTTCATATATTCAAGGAGAGTTGTAAATTATGGTTTTCTCTTAGACCCCGATCGTCTGGGGATGAGACTCAGCGGGTGGGGATTGTTATCTCCTTACTTAGGGAGGGTCCCCAATCCTGGGCTTTTTCGTTGCCCCCTACTGCCCCTGAACGGATGTCGGTAGATAGGTTCTTTGAGGCTCTAGGACTTATCTATGACGAACCGGACCTTGTTAGGATGGCAGAGGACACTATTTTGGGTCTGGGGCAAGGGAAGCACTCAGCCGAATGGTACAGCTCCGAATTTCGTCGATGGTCCACTGAGGTGCCCTGGGACGACTCTGCACTGAGATGTCTGTTCAGGAAGGGACTGTCGGATTGCTTGAAGGACGCTCTGGCTCTCCATCCACCTCCCAGTTCATTGGAGGAGGCTATGAGTCAGGCTATCCGTATGGATCGGAGACTGCGGGAGAGAGGTGTTACTCAGCGAGGGGTTCCGTTTTTCCCTGCTAACCCTGATGTTTTGCTTCCATCTGAACCTATGGAGGTGGGAGCCACCAACCCCCAGGAGAAAGAGAGGAGACGGCGACGTGATGGAAAATTGTGTTTTTACTGCGGAGATCCCAGACATTGGAAAAAAGACTGCCCCTCCTGTCCTCCGACTAACAAGCGGCTGAGTCTGGGTGATAATCGTGGAGGTCACCCAGACTCTCAGGTACCTTTTTCTTCCTTTTCAAGAGTA
The DNA here is from genome assembly GCF_039654945.1 of Dendrobates tinctorius. Classification (NCBI taxonomy): domain Eukaryota; kingdom Metazoa; phylum Chordata; class Amphibia; order Anura; family Dendrobatidae; genus Dendrobates; species Dendrobates tinctorius. Next base: position 21,176,605 of record NW_027361684.1, read on the forward strand.
CTGCTAAAGGTGGAACTTGGTGTTGAGAACGGCTTTTTCCATACTTTGGCTTTTGTAGACTGTGGGTCATCCCTGAACCTGGTTGACTCTAAGCTGGTGGCTCGCTGTAGATTAGGGAGTTAGGTTGGGGACTCCCTTAAAAATTGTGGCTATTGATTCTACACCTCTCACTAAGGACGGTCTCCATTTCAGTTCTAAAGAATTTACCCTCAGGGTGGGGGCCCTTCACCAGGAGCACATGTCATGCTTTGTTTTGGATAACCTCCCTGCTGGCCTGGTGTTAGGGTTTCCCTGGTTGCAACGGCATAACCCAGTTATTGACTGGGGGTCCCGGGATATTGTTAAATGGGGACCTGGGTGTTCTGAAAATTGTCTTGCTACTGTGTCTATGTCATCCGTCAACCTGGAGGGTATTCCGGAGTACCTAAAGGGTTTTAAGGATGTGTTCTCCAAAAAGGAGGCTGAGGTTCTACCACCACACTGCCCATTCGATTGTGCCGTGGATCTTGTTCCCGGTGCCAAATTGCCCAAAGCCCGGCTGTACAATCTCTCCGGCCCTGAGCGGGCTGCTATGAAGGAGTATATCTCTGAGAGCCATCTATCTCTCCCGTGGCAGCGGGGTTCTTTTTTGTAAAAAAGAAGGATGGTGGTTTATGCCCAAGCCTCGATTTTCGAGAACTGAATAAAATAACCATAAGAAACGCTTACCCTCTCCCACTGATACCTGATTTGTACAATCAATTGTCGGGGGCCAGGTGGTTCTCTAAGTTGGACCTCAGGGGAGCATACAATCTCATCCGTATGCGGGAGGGGGATGAATGGAAAACTGCGTTTCTCACCTCTGAGGGTCTGTTTGAAAATTTGGTTATGCCCTTCGGTTTGACTACCGCACCAGCGGTATTCCAGAATTTCATTAACCATGTTTTTTCTGATTTTATTGGATGTTTTGTAGTTGTTTATCTTGACGATATACTTATATATTCTTCTGATAGACAAAGTCATATGGGTCATCTTCATGTGGTTCTCCAGAGGCTCAGGGAGAACTCACTCTTTGCCAAATTGGAGAAGTGTTCATTTTTTACTTAATAAGTGTCCTTTCTAGGGGTCATCCTGTCCGCTGAGGGGTTTCGTATGGACCCTAGGAAGGTACAGGCCATTGTGGATTGGGTGCAACCCAGAGATCTCAAGGGTCTTCAGCGATTTCTGGGTTTCGCCAATTATTACAGAAAATTCATCAAGGGGTTCTCTCAAGTGGTCAAACCCCTCACTGATCTCACCCAAAAGGGAGCGGGTCTTAAAAACTGGTCAGCTCCAGCTGTGGCGGCGTTTTCTTTGTTAAAAGAACGTTTCATGACTGCTCCGGTACTGGTGCAACCTGACTTGTCTAAACCATTCATCGTAGAAGTGGATGCCTCTGAGGTGGGAGTGGGGGCTGTGTTGTCCCAGGGGCCCACCATATTAACGAACTTAAGACCCTGTGCCTTCTTTTCTAAAAAATTTTCCTCTGCTGAAAGGAATTATGATGTGGGTAACCGAGAGTTGTTGGCCATTAAATTGGCTTTTGAAGAATGGAGGCATTTTTTGGAGGGGGCTGTCCATCGTATCACTGTCATTACAGATCACAAGAATCTGTCTTACATCGAATCCGCCAAACGTCTGACTCCGAGACAGGCAAGGTGGTCACTTTTTTTTTCCTGATTTCAGTTTTCCATCACTTTCAGACCAGGTTCCAAGAATGTGAAGGCGGATGCCTTGTCTCGCAGCCTAGATCCGGTATCGCCTCCGGAGCCTCCTTCCTCCATTCTTCAGCGCGGGGTGGTGGTGGCTTTGGTGTCCCAGAGATTGGAGCAGGAGATTTGTGAGGCCCAATCTCTTGCTCCCCCGTCCATACCTGAAAATAAGCTCTTTGTGCCTGTCCAGTATCGGTTAAGGGTGCTTCGGGAGTTCCACGACTCAGCTCTGAGTGGGCATCCAGGAATCTCGGCCACTCGTAAAGCCATCACTAGGCTGTTCTGGTGGCCCTCGTTGACTTCTGACGTCACTGGTTTTGTGTCCTCCTGTGAAACTTGTGCCCGCGCTAAAGCCTCCCACAACCGGCCGGCTGGGGAATTGGTGCCACTGCCAATTCCGGATAGACCATGGACTCACCTGTCCATGGATTTTATCACCGATCTCCCACCCTCTAATGGCAAAACCGTGATCTGGGTAGTTGTGGATAGGTTCAGTAAACAAGCACATATTATACCCTTAACGGGCCTTCCTAATTCTGAGACTCTATCTAAGCTATTCATTGAGCATGTGATTCGGTTGCATGGTGTGCCTGTCAGTGTGGTGTCTGATAGAGGGGTGCAATTCACGTCAAAATTCTGGAGAGCTTTTTGTAAAAGGCTGGGCATCAGTCTGACCTTTTCATCGGCCTACCATCCCGAGACCAATGGTCAGACTGAAAGGACCAATCAGTCTTTAGAGCAGATCCTGCGGTGTCTTGTCACATCCAGACAGGATGATTGGTGCTCTGTGATACCTATGGCGGAATTCGCCTTCAATAATCGTGTCAATCAGTCTACTGGTACTTCTCCTTTCTTCTGCAACTATGGGTTTCACCCTCATTTTGGTGAATTCTCCAGACTAGATTCGGAGTGTCCAGGGGCTGATTCAGCCTTTTTGCGGTTGGAGGAGGTTTGGAGGGAAGTTCAGAGAAACATTGGGGAGGCTCAGGGCAAATATAAGTTTTTTGCGGATAAACGACGCTCGGCGGGGCCGACTTATCAGGTGGGGGATAAGGTATGGTTATCCACCAAAAACATAAGGCTGAGAATTCCCTCTGCTAAGTTGGGTCCCAAGTTTATTGGTCCGTATGAGATTTTAGAGGTGATTAATCCTGTGGTCTTTCGCCTGCGGTTGCCTCCGTCATTACGGATTCCTAATGTGTTCCACAAAGCGCTTCTGAAGCCGTCGGTGCCTTCCTCTGACGAGTCTCCCTCGCACCCGCCGCCTGTTATGGTAGGTGGGCAGACCGAGTACGAGGTGGAACAGGTGGTGGATTCTCGTATGCTCCGTCGTTCACATCAGTACTTGGTCCATTGGAAAGGATACGGTCCTGAGGATTGGTCATGGGTGCCGGTGCGTTCGGTCCATGCGGATCGGTTGGTCCGGGCCTTTCACGCTCATCATCCAGGGAAGCCTGGGGGTCCAGTGGCCCCCCATTGAGAGGGGGGTACTGTCGTGGTCCAGTCCGGAGTTTATCTTCTGCTGTCTTCACTCCGGACTGGTCATGCGGGGGTTAATCTCCTCATCCTCGTTCTGGAGCTAGCTGGGCTATTTCAATCCCTCACAGCCTGCTGACCAGTGTTAGTGATAGCTCAAACTTGCAGTTTAGAGCCACTGACCCTTGTACCCTGGTGATCCTCCTGCCTTTGACTGATATTCACATGTATGACCCGGACTGTTTTTTGACCCCGTCTCTTGGTATTCATCTCTGCTGTTATGTTCCCTCTCTGGCATCTGACTCCCTGGCTTGTACCCCGACCACGTATTTCGCTTCACGCTTTGGACCCCGTGCTCATGTTCTGGCTTTCTGACTCTCGGCTTTGGTATTTTGACTACGTGTATTGCTGCTCCTTCTGGTACGTCTGCTCCTGCTAGTTTCTGACTCGGTTCATCTGACTATTCTCTCTCGTTACCTGTGGCACCTGTGCTGTTGCTCAGGGTTGCTGCTCTTAGTGTGTAACCTCTCTTCCCTCACCAGCTCCCCCGGTGGAGGTTTCACTACAGTTTTCAGCGATACCATTATTTACATTCATCTTTTTAATCACTTTTTTTAAACTTTTTGTTCGGCAGTATGATGTGTGATGTACCAACTAGCGGTATACTCAGAGACAGGTATGAATCGCACAGACAGAGGTCTACTGCAGTCTGAATTCAGGACGGTTGCTGGGTCTTGTAGTCCCACAAACCTGTATTTCAATAAAAGGCTGGATTTAAGGGTTAACCAGAAGTGATGGGTGGGACTGGTTAACCACATACCTCCAAGGGGGTGTTGTTGTGAGTTCATTTTCCCCTTCACTACTGAGGCCCAAGGAACTCCCTCTTCTGGTGAAGAAAGGTAGTGAGCCTGATTGTCAAACACCTGGGGCTGATGATGATGACTGGCTGAGTGGAGTTAATGACTGGATATAAGGCTGCCGACGCCCTTCTGGCCTGCGGGTGATTTCTCTGTGGACTTCTAGGAAACCAGTCTGATTCCTGCTCATCTAAAGCTAAGATTTCTGCTTTGCCTTTTTGCATTAGTGTTTTGTTTTCCTTGCTTTTCTGGATTCTGCCATTCCCTGCTGGGGTTAGCTGAATCTCCTTTTGCCTGTTGCTCTGTCTTCAGAATATTCCTGAGTACTGACATAGCTTTTTTGAAGCCTAGCGTCTTCAGGGCCTTTTTTACTGTCAGTTTGTTGGCTCTTATTTTCATAGGGTTTTTCACGGATTGCAGACAGCAGCCTTCCTGTCCTTTCCTATCTAAGCTAGCGTGGGCCCCATCTTTGCTCAGTCTATCTTTCTGTCTGTGTTTTGTTCTTTCTTCTTGCTTCACCGTCATTATCTGTGGGGGGCTGCCTTTTACTTTGGGGTCTGCTCTGGGGCAGTTTAGATTTCCCTTTCTGTCTTTAGGCTATGTAGTCCTCCGGCTGTGATCGAGGGGCCTAGGGCATCGTAGGAGCCCCCCACGGCTACTGCTAGTTCTGTTGATAGGTTCAGGGGTCTGCAATCTGATAGCTGCCAACTTCACTGGTTTTCTGGACTTAGCTAGCATTTCTATTTTTGCCTCCTACGGTGACTCAATCATAACAGAATCACCCGCCATACCGCAGATTCTAGGGTACTCAATAGCAGGAAAGAATTGTATAAAAAAAAAAAAAAGTGTGTATATTTTTTCCTCTATATCTCTGAGGCCGTAGGGGGAATTTTTTTTTTCTCTCAATGGAGATAAAGCAATTGTCTGATCGTGTGGAGCAGCTCGCTGCGGAAGTGCGGGAAATTTCCGCCTACCTTGCTCATTCACATGCTGCTGAACCAAAGATTCCTACACCTGATGTATTTTTTGGGGATCGGTCTAAATTTTTGAATTTCAAAAATAATTGTAAATTGTAAATTATTTTTTGCCTTGAAGCCTAACTCGTCAGGGAGCTCCGCGCAGCAGGTTAAAATTGTCATCTCTTTGCTGCGTGGCGATCCCCAGGATTGGGCGTTTTCTTTGAAACCAGATGATCCTATTCTGACTAATGTGAACGCATTTTTTCAGGCCTTGGGGTTGTTGTATGACGAACCTAATGCCATTGATCAGGCTGAAAAGACCTTGCTGGCATTGAACCAGGGTCGTGATTCTGCAGAATTGTACTGTCAAAAATTCTGAAAGTGGGCAGTACTTACTACCTGGAATGATAATGCCTTGGCTGTTCTCTTTCGGAAGGGGTTGTCAGAAGCCGTAAAAGATACTATGGTGGCATTTCCTGTTCCCTCTGGTCTTGACGATTCTATGTCTTTAGCCATTCAGGTTGATCGGCGTTTACGCGAACGCAGAGCTGCACGAGAGGTGTTGCCACCTGTTGAACAGATGTCTGAACCTATGCAATGTGATAGAGTTTTTTCCAGAGAGCAGCATCAGGAGTTCAGAAGGCGTAATAAGTTGTGTTTTTTCTGTGGAGATGCCTCGCATATTATTTCTGTCTGTCCTAAACGCGAGAAAAGCTTTGCACACACGTTTTCTGTTGGTGGTGTTCAACCTAAGTTTCTTCTGGCTATTACTCTGATCTGCTCCCTGTCCACATTTTCCGCCAAGGCTTTTGTGGATTCGGGAGCAGCTCTAAACCTAATGGACTTGGATTTTGCTAAACATTGTGGATTTCCGACGACACCTCTGCAGACGCCTATCCCTTTGAGAGGGATTGATGCTACTCCTTTGGCTAAAAATAAACCTCAGTTTTGGACCCAGGTGGTAATGCGGGTCGCCCCAGACCATCAAGAAAATTGCAGGTTTTTGGTGTTACATAATCTGCATGATACTATTGTTCTGGGGTTTCCCTGGTTACAAATTCATAATCCAGTTTTGGATTGGAAATCTGTGTCTGTGGTGAGTTGGGGTTGTCGGTGTGCCTTTAGTGAGGCTCCGGTGTTTTCCACCTCTCCTCAGTCGCATGATGTTCCTGATTATTTGGAAGACTTTTATGATGTATTTAGTGAGAATGAGTTTGCGTCTCTGCCTCCTCATAGGAGTTATGACTGTGCTATTGAACTGAGCCCGGGGTGTAAATTCCCAAGGGTCGGCTCTCCAATTTATCTGTACCCGAGCATGAGGCTTTGCGATCCTATATTAAGGAGGCGTTGGAGAAGGGTCATATTAGACCATCCTCGTCACCCTTAGGTGCCGGGTTTTTTTTTGTAGCCAAAAAGGATGGATCATTAAGACCTTGTATTGATTATCGTGCTCTCAACAAAATTACTGTTAAATATCAGTATCCGTTACCCCTGATTTCTGATCTATTCTCCAGAGTTAAAGGTGCTTGCTGGTTTACCAAGCTTGACCTCAGGGGGGCGTATAATCTTATTCGCATTAAGCATGGGGATGAATGGAAGACGGCGTTTAATACTCCGGAGGGACATTTTGAGTACCTGGTGATGCCTTTTGGGCTCACTAATGCCCCTTCTGTCTTCCAGTGCTTCATGAACGATATTTTCCGAGATTTTGTCGATAAATTTTTGATTATCTATCTGGATGATATTTTGATCTTCTCCAAGGATTGGGATTCTCATGTGGAACATATTCGGACTGTGTTCCGGATCTTGAGGGAGAATTCCCTGTATGTCAAAGGATCTAAATGCCTTTTTGGAGTACAGAGGATTTCTTTTTTGGGATTTATTTTGTCCCCGTCAACTATTGAAATGGACCCGGCCAAGGTACAGGCCATTTACTATTGGGTTCAGCCCACTTCTTTGAAGGCCCTCCAGAAGTTTTTGGGTTTTGCTAATTTTTATCGGAAATTTATAGCAAAATTTTCTAGTATTGCCAAGCCATTGACTGATTTGACTAAGAAGGGTGCTGATGTGTTAAATTGGCCTCCGGAGGCTGTTTCTTCCTTTCAGGAGCTGAAGCGAAGATTCACCTCCGCCCCGGTTTTGCGGCAACCTGATGTCTCACTTCCGTTCCAGGTAGAGGTGGATGCTTCTGAGATTGGTGCAGGAGCTGTTTTGTCCCAAAATGATCCTGTAACATCTAAAATGAATCCCTGTGCTTTCTTTTCCTGAAAGTTCTCTCCATCTGAACGTAACTATGATGTGGGGAATTGGGAACTGTTAGCCATGAAATGGGCATTTGAGGAGTGGAGACATTGGTTGGAGGGAGCTAAGCATCAAGTCGTGGTCCTCACTGACCACAAGAATTTGATTTACCTAGAGTCGGCTAAGCGCTTGAACCCTAGACAGGCTAGGTGGGCCTTGTTTTTTACACATTTTGATTTTGTGGTTTCTTTTCTTCCTGGAACTAAGAATGTCAAGGCTGACGCCCTCTCTAGGAGCTTCTTTGCTGATTCTCCTGTGGTGACCAAGCCTGCTACCATCTTAGGCGAAGGGGTAGTTCTTTCTGCCATCTCGCCCGATTTGAGACGTGCTCTGGAAGAGTTCCAGGAGGACAAACCTGAGCGTTGTCCCAGTGGAAAGTTGTATGTTCCTGACCAGTGGAAGAAGAGAGTGATGTCTGAAGTTCATTGCTCTGCTTTGGCTGGTCATCCAGGTATTTTTGGTACTAGAGATCTGGTGAGTCGGTCTTTTTGGTGGCCCTCCTTGTCTCGTGATGTCAGGAATTTTGTGCAGTCCTGTGGGACGTGCTCCCGGTCTAAATCGTGTTCTCGCTCTAGTGGGTTGTTGATGCCTTTGCCTGTCCCCAAGAGGCCATGGACCCATATTTCAATGGATTTCATCTCTGATATGCCTGTCTCTCAAAGGATGACTGTTATTTGGGTGATTTGTGATAGGTTCTCTAAGATGGTTCATCTTGTACCACTCCCTAAGTTGCCGTCTTCCTCTGAATTGGTGCCCCTGTTTTTACAACAGGTGGTTCGCTTGCATGGGATTCCTGAGAACATTGTATCTGACAGAGGAGTCCAGTTTGTGTCTAGATTTTGGAGAACTTTCTGTTCCAAGCTGGGAATTCAGTTGTCCTTCTCCTCTGCTTTTCACCCTCAGACCAATGGGCAGACAGAGAGAACAAACCAGACCTTGGAGTCATATTTGAGATGTTTTATTTCTGCTGATCAGGATGATTGGGTTTCATTTTTGCCCTTGGCCGAATTTGCTTTAAATAATAGAGCTAGTTCTGCCACTTTGATGTCTCCTTTTTTTTGTAACTTTGGTTTTCATCCTCGATTTTCTTCAGGGCAGGTGGAGCCCTCTGCCTGCCCAGGGGTTGACACTGTGGTGGAGAGAATGCACCAGATCTGAGACCAAGTGGTGGATAAGTTGTCTCTCTCCCAGGAAAAGGCCCAGCGGTTTTCCAACCAACATAGGACCATTGGTCCCCAATTTAAGGTTGGTGATATGGTGTGGTTATCATCAAAAAATATTGCTATGAAGGTGGCTTCTCCTAAGTTTAAGCCTAGATTTATTGGACCTTACAAGATTTTGGAGATTATTAATCCGGTCTCTTTTCGTTTGGCTCTTCCTGTCACATTTAAAATCCATAATGTGTTCCATAAATCTTTGTTGAAGAGGTTTGTTGAACCTGTTGTTCTGGGGGTTGCACCTCCAGATCCTGTATTGGTTGAAGGTAACATGGAATATGAGGTAGAGAAAGTACTGGATTCCCGTCTGGCTAGACGGAGACTCCAGTATTTGGTTAAGTGGAAGGGTTATGGTCAGGAGGATAATTCCTGGGTCTCTGCCTCTGATATTCATGCCAAAAGATTGGTGCGTGCCTTTCATCGGGCTCACCCTGATCGCCCTGGTGGCGTGGTTGAGGGTTCGGTGACCCCTCCTCAAGGGGGAGGTACTGTTGTGAGTTCATTTTCCCCTTCACTACTGAGGCCCGAGGAACTCCCTCTTCTGGTGAAGAAAGGTAGTGAGCCTGATTGTCAAACACCTGGGGCTGATGATGATGACTGGCTGAGTGGAGTTAATGACTGGATATAAGGCTGCCGACGCCCTTCTGGCCTGCGGGTGATTTCTCTGTGGACTTCTAGGAAACCAGTCTGATTCCTGCTCATCTAAAGCTAAGATTTCTGCTTTCCTTTTTGCATTAGTGTTTTGTTTTCCTTGCTTTTCTGGATTCTGCCATTCCCTGCTGGGGTTAGCTGAATCTCCTTTTGCCTGTTGCTCTGTCTTCAGAATATTCCTGAGTACTGACATAGCTTTTTTGAAGCCTAGCGTCTTCAGGGCCTTTTTTACTGTCAGTTTGTTGGCTCTTATTTTCATAGGGTTTTTCACGGATTGCAGACAGCAGCCTTCCTGTCCTTTCCTATCTAAGCTAGCGTGGGCCCCATCTTTGCTCAGTCTATCTTTCTGTCTGTGTTTTGTTCTTTCTTCTTGCTTCACCGTCATTATCTGTGGGGGGCTGCCTTTTACTTTGGGGTCTGCTCTGGGGCAGTTTAGATTTCCCTTTCTGTCTTTAGGCTATGTAGTCCTCCGGCTGTGATCGAGGGGCCTAGGGCATCATAGGAGCCCCCCACGGCTACTGCTAGTTGTGTTGATAGGTTCAGGGGTCTGCAATCTGATAGCTGCCAACTTCTCTGGTTTTCTGGACTTAGCTAGCATTTCTATTTTTGCCTCCTACGGTGACTCAATCATAACAGGGTGTGCTCCTGTGACATCAGAAAGATCCTATATGCGTTTCCTGTTTGCACCACATGGAGGAAATGGCCATGTGTGAGAATGGAGCTGGCTGGAGCTCCTGAAAGTCAAAGGAGTACTGAAAGTCTGGACTACTGACATGACCCATGTAAAGCCAGCTTGTGAAGCCTGCAATGCCGCTAAGCAGGTAACCCAGAGCATGGGGAACTGTGTGCACTGACGGGGGTCAGTTACTGAACTGTGCGGACAAAACCGCAGTTGAGAATGGACTGTATGTTAGGTCTGTGATGTATTACATGGCCTACAGTGGTTTATGATTGTATAATAAACCAAGACTGGACTTGTTTAAATGAAGAAACGGCTGCTGTGCATTTGAATATTGCTGCCAAGTGAGTGTACCCCAACCCGCTAGTGATCGCTACGTCACAGATGATAAAGAATTGTTTTTTGCCTCGTTTGCCTCGACCGGAAGGGAAGGTACATCTGCCCAACTTACAGACCTGACGTCTCGTGACATGACGGATGGTGGGCTGGGAGATGAGACTGACGGGACTGACCCAGTGGTACCCTTTGACAATATAATTAAAAAGGTAGTGGTGCGGCACGTGCTGGCCAAAAGAGAACAAGATCATGAGATACAGCTAATAAAGGAGACTGTTAGACGTCGGATTTCTGTCGCTGCACAGCGAGAATCCCGAGCCTTGCCTCCGACGGTCTCCCATTCGTCTCCAGCTGCAGAGGAGGTTGCTCAGCAAACTCGTCGGTCCCGGCGCTCTGCCCAGACCAGCTCCGTGGGTTTGCGTGCTGCTGCTACCTCTGGCACAGCTATGGCAATGCATGCTGCTCAGCAGCGAGATTCTCCAGGGATTAAGTCCTCATGTCGGGCCACTGAGCATGCCCGTGGAGTGATCTCCCATTGGAGATCGAAGGTCACGTGCTCAGGTTCTGCTCATGTTCGGATTGGCCCATCCGAGAAGCAAGGAAGGTCCTGGATGCTCGCGGCTATAAAAGGTTCGCGTGGCCACTCGGCCATGCGCTAGGATAGACTGTAATTTCAGACAATGAGGAGTGAGTGGTGTATGCACATATGAATGTCTCTGGTGACTGACTCATTAAGAAACCCCTACCCTTGGTATGCATGTGTTGTGCAGCCTAGCCTGCTAGCGCCCAGGCTTAGGTGTAGGTAGGTCAGAGTTGGAGTCAGGCTTAGTCCACACCAGTGACTCGGCACGCCTCAGTGCGAGTGCTCCACATTCCATAGCAAGTGTCTTTATCGGCGCTCGTGGCAGCGATGCCGCATGCTCAGTGTGCCTACAGGGACTCTAACCCCGTGTCCTTGGGGTAGAGTTCTGTGGCCGTTCTCTGTGCGCTCTTTTTGCCGGGCTCTGTGAGCTAAACAGGCTCCGGCATTTACTTTCAGTGGTGGTGCGGCTCTGTAAGTTAACAGAGTTCGCTACTGTTCACATTGGGTGACGTAACCCACGTGTGACTGTTTTCACACCGCTTAAGTCTCCCGCCATTATCTAGCAGCAGCGTACCACCTCTGCACGGTGGACCCCGAGCTGCGAACACACCTACTACTATTTTATAAGTTGGTGCGTTCCTCCAGCCGTAACAGAGACAGTGGAAGAACATCTCGAACGAGAAAGAGTCCTGAGACAAATGGCCGAGCACAGGGTGGAAGGGCTTGTGAAAGAAGTCTTGGAGCTCAGAGGTCAGCTGTCAACGTGGCAAAATGTGAACAAGACCCTTAGGGAAGAGATGGAAGAACTCAGAGGAGTAGTAAAAGGTCTTCGGGAGAAGAGCTTGGACGGAGATGTACAGCGGCCGGGTCCAACTGGTGGCGGAACGGAGCTGCTGGTGCCCGTTTTGGCAGAGGGTCATGAAGAGATGAGATCTTGTGAAGTTGGGGAATTAAGAGCTGAACAAGATATTCCCCCGGTCGGGACAACTGTATTAAGGGAAGTGTCCGTGGGGAACCCAGAGCCGTCTGTCCAGGATGAGAGAAAGTCCACGACCTTCAAGTGCGTGATGGAGGTACTCGGAGACGTGCGAGAAGCATGTGCCAGCGAGGGTGTGCATGAGACCTTTAAAAAGGCAGTAAAGGCCTATAGTGTGAACTGGGCACCAGAGACAGACCAGTTGGTGATACTGGCAGAACCGGAAGACACAGAGAAGAGGGTGGCTGTCCTGAAGGAGATGCACCTGCAATGTCTCCGCACGAAACAGATGCTCGTGTTGCGTAATAGGAAAGCCACTCGACGTCTGGAGCTTGCGAGGGTAGCTCAAAGTCGTCTGGGCTTTGTGGAAGACATAATTCAGGTACCCAGAAATCTGGTGGAGAAAGTCGTTGGCAGACTTGGAAAGGTGATGCAGGAGATGCAGCGTGAAGAGAGTGAGGATCCCACCTGCTGGGGAAATCCAAGTTGCTGTTGAAGATGACATGGTTCCAGTCATTGTGGTTGGCTCGATGGAAAGCATTGGGAAGCTTCGCATGCTCCTGGAATATCGGGTAGCATACCTGAAGGAGAAAGAGCAGCTAAGACAGGACTGACTGCAGATGAATAAGCAGATACAGAACATCAGGTGGCATCCACCTCCAACCCAAGGTGTAAGGACCCAAAGGGATCCTCAAAATAATGAAAGTACAGGTAGTCGAAAGCAAGAACGTCGAGAGTCCGCAAGTGGCAGTTCTAATCTTAGTAACATAGGCACGAGACCTGGTGGTGGATGTAGCGACAGAGGGTCAGACTCAGACCAGCCAGTTAGCCCAACTGGACGTGGGACTCATGACCGTACGAACTGGGAGAGCCGGCCAGTGAGAGAAAGGTCGGGTGATGGAGCGCACCGCAGACAGGTGGAGAATAATGAGTGTCTGGTCATGCTGACAGATGTTGACAGAAAGGCCAAAGCCCAAGGCCGAGATACTGACCGCTGGGGGCAGGGTAGGCCTAACATAAATATGATGCAGTATGACTGTCGAAACAGATGGAGACGGTCCTCTCGACTTGTAGGGCAAGGTGACATGGGTGCCTGGTCTCGAGATCCCTGGGTGATGTCATGTGTTCAACCCCACAAGTTTGAACAGAGGGGGGAGGTATGTGGTGCAGTGACCACTATGTCCACTAGGGGGTGCTGTTTGGGTGTCTCAGGACGGGCCTACAGGCATATCCATTGTGGTAATGGGTATAGGATGCTGAATGACCGTTATGTATCCCAAGGTAGGTGGCCTTGGGATGGAAGCTTGAATATGTGTGTTGATCAGCAGAGGCACTGCTGAGCTGTTGTTACACTGTGTCAGCGAGAGCTACCCACAAACCCACCTAGGGGCGGTGTCTAGAATGCCTTAATAGAGTGTATGAATGCTTGTAGGACCTGTGATGAGGTCATAGCCATGTTACCTAGTGGGCGTGGCTACGGACCATATAAGGTAACCAGAGTAGGTCACATGAGAGAGAGCGCATGGATATGATTGGGCCATGTGGAAGGTCCCAGCAGGCCTATGTGGAGGAAGGTGTGCTTCCTTCCTGAAGACCACGTGCTGAGGCTGCTGACTCGGTGAGGCCTGTGGATATTGGCTGTATGTGAGGATGGATAAGCCTCCTGTGTTTTGCTGAGGCTCCAGGACTGAGCCTGAAATAATGGACACTTATGCTTGCTTTCGCCTGAGCTAAAGGCTATTCCTTCTGTTATGTGCTGCTTTATGGGTTATGAAGCAATAAACCCTATGAACTTTTAAAGGAACGTGCCTCCTGATTGATTCCCGTGGCTCCTGAGCGATACTGTATATATATATAACCCATAAATAAATATTTTTATGAAAAAAAATTATAAACAAGAAGAACACTAATTTTATTATTATTATTTTGTGATTTTTTTTAAAGAAAATCTTTTTCCAATTTTTTTCAACTGTATATACTAGTCCTTCGTCCCCCACATATAGCATATATAGCCTAGTCTCCACCCCATACATATAGTCTATATAGTATATAGGCTATATAAATAGCCAGCCCCACTCTCCCAAAAATTGTGCATATAGATCCAATTTTCTATTACACATATCAGTGTCACATAAAATAGTATTTAAAATGAAAATTGCTTCTGATACATGTCTTCTGAGCTTCAAGAAGGAGGTTTTTTTTAATAACTTGGGCTGGTTGCATTCCAGAATAGACAGATGTATATAAACATGCGTGGTCACCCTCAACTAATATATATGGGTGAAAAGGAAAAAGCGTATTCAGACTTCCCATGCAGCTTATCAATATTATAATCTGTACAAAAGAATCATTATGTGGAAATTGAAACTCAGAGTGCAGTTTCTTTAACAAAATATAGTACCCATTACACATTATGCTATGAAAAACGGAAAATCAAAACCTCATTTTGGATGAGCTAAAGTCAGAGTTTTATTGCTACAAATTATTCAGCATATAAATAGCCATGGTGCATTGCAATAAAATCCATATTGACAGTCACCGACAGTGCAGATATATTTTTTATCCCATTGTATATATCAGATACTTCATAAACTTATCCTACACCTATGTTAAAACGGAGAATACCTAAAAGTCATAAGGCAGACATAAGAATGCCCCCCCAAAAGAAAAAAAATAAATATGCAGATATTACAATGGTAAAAGTACAACAAAAGTTTTATTACTGTTTAGATATTGTTTTATACTGTACTGTAAGGAACCAGATGTCAATGCTTTTGGTATAACTCTTCTGAAAGGTATTATTAATCTTGTACTTCTGAAAATCACACAATGAAAACTAAAGAATAGAAGAAATAAAAGAATGGATTTTCAGACTTATTGCTGCAGTAATATATCACACGGCGTGTCAGTGACCACTGAGCAGGTAATGAGTAGCTTGTATTATTGTTACACCTCTTTACAATAGTAATAATTTGCAGTAAACTTAGGTGCAAATTATATTTCCCTAGTGAAACTTTATGGTCACACCTTCCCTGCTTTTATGAGGGTTAGTGTGTGCACCTGAATTGCTTTCCCCAGCCTATTGCTGAGGAGCAGCTCCTATATAAAGTTTCTCTTTCCTGTTGGGCATTGCCAGAGCTTCACATTAAGTTTCTGATTCTTGCCATGTGTGTTTGGTGTTCAACTCCTGTTCTGTCTGCGTTCAGTTCTAGGAAAGCTGATGCCTGTTTTTCTGCCTGTTCTGAGGGCTGAGTACCCAGACCCTTTTCTGTTTGTGTCCTGTTTTTTCTGCCTTCCCTGGAGGCTGCATATCCAGGCCCTTTTATGCTGTGTCTTGTTCTCGCCTCCCTGAGGGCTGCATTCTCAGGCCTGAACCCTTGACCATGTATCCATTCCTGTACCTGACCCTGTCTGAACTGTGTACTCAGTGACTGTGAACTAACCTGGGTTAGTCTTTTAAAGATGAAGTCCAGTGTCTTTGCTGAGAGTCTACTATGCTGTGATCAGCCTGCTATGCTGTGCTAACTCCGTCCGGCCCCGGTCCAACCTGAAGGTGCTTTCACCATCCCGCTTGAGTTCCTTCCTAGGTCCGATGCCCGGAGTCTGATGACCGTAGTTTGGAACCTGACGACCACTGCCTGGTGCCTGGAGATGGTGTCCGATGTCCAGAGTCTGGTGACCGCTGTCTGGTATCCGAAGCCCAACCACCTCTGCCTGGTCCTGTGCCGTCCGTGTCTCAGCCGATGACTTGAGCTGCCATGCCAGTGTTGCTGGTCCTGTGCCAT
This sequence comes from Dendrobates tinctorius, assembly GCF_039654945.1. Taxonomy (NCBI): domain Eukaryota; kingdom Metazoa; phylum Chordata; class Amphibia; order Anura; family Dendrobatidae; genus Dendrobates; species Dendrobates tinctorius. The sequence goes on from NW_027361684.1 coordinate 21,192,155, forward strand.
ACGTGTCTCAACCGATGTCCTGAGTTGCCACGTCGGTGTTTCTGGACCTGCACTGTCCATGTCTCTGTCAATGATCTGAGCTGCCACTCTGTCGTTCCTGGTCCTGTGCCATCCGTGTCCCAGCCGATGACCTGGGCTGCCATGCCTGTGTTTCGTTGTCCAGCCCGTGTCCCGATGTCCTGCCTGTGTCCCGATGTCCTGCCAGTGTCCCAATATCCTGCCTGTGTCCCGATGTCCTGCCTGTGTCCTGATGTCCTGCCTATGTCCAGAAGTCCTGATGTCCAGCCTGTGTCCAGATGTCCTGCCTGTATCCCGATGTCCTGCCTGTGTCCCGATGTCCTGCCTGTGTCCTGATGTGTCCAGATGTCTGGTCTGTGATCCTGGTTGTCCAGCCTGTGTCCAGATGCGCTTGTATCATTTATGGTTGGTGTGTGTGAGGTGGATATGCTACCACTCTGTATGCATGTGTGTGTGTTTAGTTACCTCCTGAGTTTTAGCCAGTGGCGACACAAGTAGCCAGCAAAGCCGCTACTATGGTTTCTGCTACAGTATCTCTTCCACCTGCACGGCATTTTTCGTTGCCTGACAAATATTGTGGGGACAGCAAGGCCTGTAGAGGTTTCATAAATATGTGCTCTATCCATCTGGAGTTACTGGCTGCACAATTCCCAACTGAGCTAACCAAGGTGGGTTTTGTGATTTCCCTTTTGTCAGGTAGAGCGTTGGAGTGGGCTACGCCATTGTGGGAACAAGCCAGGTGACCAATTGATCCTTAATGCTTCTTGTTGTTTGGGTACCCTGGAAGAAGTCTGTTTGGGGCCGCAAGTAATCCATGATACCACACTCCAACTCCAGGCATTAACTCATTAGTTACCTCCTGAGTTTTAGCCAGTTAGGGCTTTTTGTATCAACTAGGCTTAGCATCTGCTTCCCACATGTGTGCGGTTAGCACAGTGGACAAACAGGGCAAGTTCCAACCATAGAGCTGTGCTCCCCTTTGAAGTCTACAGGGTTTGTAGTTAGCATCAGTTTTTGCATTTTTCTTGTGACTCAGCATCTGTTTTGGCCACGTGTGCGATTGGAACGGACCAGTTACAGAGCAAGCGCAACCCTTTAGTTCTACCTCTCTGTGAAATGAACAGAGCCGAGTATTGTGCATTCTGTTCATACTGCCTGGAGTTAATGCAGTCCTATTTAGGAGTTCGCTCGCAGTCTTTAGTTCGTCGTTGTTCACATTAGCAGCAGTTTTACATCTCTGCACGGTGAACCCCGGGTTGCGATTGCACTTTATTATTTATTTTATTTAGTGCGATCCGCTAACCCTAACACCTGTCCTTTCCTAACAATGATAGTGAACAAGCCATAAACTTAACAGGATAATTAAGGTTGTAAACCTTAGTCAAAGTTATCTGAGCACTCAAATCTCCAAGGGTGTCAAGACTTTTGGATTGGCCCATTTTTCCTTTTTGTAATTTTTTTTAATGTAAAAGATGAAAATATATATTATTTTTGCTTAAAATATAACGGAAATGTGCCATCTTTAATGTTAGACCTTTAAGAGATCATTTCATCTTCAAATTGCTTAACAGTTCACAATAACAGTAATTTTAACCAGAGGTGCCCAAACTTTTACATGCCACTAAAATGTATCAGCATTCAGTACTAAACCCAAAAAAATAATAAAAAAGCATGATGATTCACTTAAAGGCTAACTAGTAACATGTTATATTAGTATTTCCTGACTTCCTCTTTTAAAGGGAATCTGTCAGCGGGTTTTTGCTACCTCATCTGAGAGCGGGAGGGAGGACGAATCCATAAAACAACCAATGGTCATAATAAAATTGCTTTATTTAAATGGTAGGGCAAGGAACAAATACAACATACTTCATGGCTGGATAATCATTGCCAGCGAATAGGGACACAGTAAACCATGCTGCCAATACTGCTAAAGATATTTTGTCATATATAGAAGGCAAGTGCCACGTGACACATATATAGAAAAGGCCTAATCAGCAATTATATCACAATAGAGTACGTACACAACCATTGCTAACAAAAAAGCTGATGTGCATCGAATCCAGTGCAGATCAAAATATAATTACATACAGATATTACATATTACCTGGAAGACACAGTAATAAGCAAACAGAGGGTCCCTGTGTCCGCCCCAACGCACGTTTTGGAACACTTTCGTCATGGGGTATATATGTGTCACGTGGCACTTGCCTTCTATATATGACAAAATATCTTCAGCAGTATTGGCAACATGGATTACTGTGTCCCTATTCGCTGGCAATGATTATCCAGCCATGAAGTATGTTGTATTTGTTCCTTGCCCTACCATTTAAATAAAGCAATTTTATTATGACCATTGGTTGTTTTTTGGATTCGTCCTCCCTCCCGTTCTATATGAATTTTACAACCGATCAACTATAGTCCTCGGTAGTTCATTATAGTACATTGACTATAATTGGGTTTTGATATGTTTGTAAGATTTTCCCTCATGATATTTCTACCACTTTTCACTACCCTTTTTGCTCATCTGAGAAGCAGTATAATGTAAGAAAAGAGACCCTGATTCCAGTGATGTAACACTTAGGCTACTGGGTACAGCCGTTGTGACACAATCAGAATTTTTAGATGCAGCAGAGCTCAGGACGCTTACTCCACCCACACCACAGCTTTTGTGCACATTGTATATTGCCAGTAAGCTGCTTATCAGAGGAGCTGTAGTCCAGGTAGTGCTAATCTTCTGATGATAAAACCTTCATTATATTGAAACAACAGCACACAACCTAAGTGACACATCCCTGAAATCAGTGTCTGAGTAACGGCATTGGTGTGTGAGGTAAGTATAAAGAATTTTTAATTTGTGTTGCACTGTAGAGCTATTGAAAAAGGGTTGTCCGGTAATCTCCAACCTTTTTAAAAATCTTACCAATGGAGATGGCTTCATAACTCCTTGGTGTTCTGCTTTACGCCTCTTTAGTAGAGTTGAGCGAATGTTTTTGGAATCAGTTGCTGAATCTGAATTTGCCATATTGGTGGGTGTTGCGGACCGATCCAGCGCCTCCCATCTTCTAGAGGTGACGTCCTCCTTCTTACTTCTGCTGCGGCTCCTGCGCAGGCTTACTATCTCTGCCCTGTTGAGGGCAGAGTAAAGTACTGCAGTGCACAGGTGCCAGGAAAGGTCAGAGAGGTCTGGCTCCTGTGCACTGCAGTATTCTGCTCTGCCCTCAACAGGGCAGAGAAAGTACGCCTGCGCAGGAGCCGCGGCAAAAGTAAGAAGGAGGACGTCATCTCTAGAAGATGGGAGGCGCCGGACCAGACCGCAACACCCATCGGACTGGACAGGATCCCCGAGTGAGTATAATCTAACTTGTTTTTCTTATCTTTCAGGTTACATCGTGGGCTTATCTACAGCATTACAGAATGCTGTAGATAAGCCCCTGATGGCTGTGACCTCTTCTTATAGGCCAAAAATGGGGTGACAGATTCCCTTTAACTGTCAAATCAGTCAGTGAACTTTTGTTCTTAGGGAAGGATCCATCACCCTTATATTTCTCCTCCTGAATAATCTTCTAAGTTGATTTATAACCAGTTCAAATTTAACCTTTGATAGTCATAGTCATAAGTTATCTTAGAAGATTGTCAAGTTCTTTGTAGAGAACTTTTCAAAGCATATTCCACCATATAACGTACAATTGGTAGTAAAGGCTTTAATAAGCATTTCTTCTAAAAAGAACTAGACCATCTGCTAAGTTTAGATCAAAGGTCAAATTTGAACTGCTTATAAATGAGCTGAGTAGATTATTCAGAAGGAAAGACAGAAGTCTTGTAGATCCTTCCTTCAGAACAAACTCACTGGCGAATTGACTGCCAGCACATTCTACAATCTGCTTTGTAATGTCATACATAGAGATTGTAAAAGCCAAAATATTTAGTGAAATCCTATTATAAAAATGCTTATAGGAAAAAAGAAATATTCTTTTAAAAAATGTCCCTAAAGGACATATCCTTTAACTACAAATAAGTAAAGTTTTTAAGCTCAGCCATAAAGTTAAGCCTTCTTGCCATATTGAGAGGTCAACCCATTGAATGACAAATGCAAAATCGCATACACTGTAGATTCAAGAATAAACAGAAAGAAGGGCAGGTGGGGAAGCTCCTTCAGTAATGTGTTGGTGATCTTAAAACAACACCAGCATCAGCTCCAACTTAAGTCTTCAACTTTTGACCACAAATGTTTCCCAATTTCATAACTAGGTTGTATGTTTGCAATAGATGCAAGGTCGTTTGCAACTTGTTTTGTGTTGTGATATCAGTGATCTTGTGATTTCACTACAACTCTCTACTAATCCAGCATAGCATGAGCCTAACGGGAATAATTTAAGAAACTTTTACAGTGTATATTGGAAAATTGCTATTAGTCCAATCCTTTAATATGTACAGTACAGGGAAAAAGTTCTAAACAGGTGGGATAAAAACGCTGCAAAGTAAGAATTATTTCAAAAATAGAAGTGTTAATAGCTTTTTTTATCAATTAACAAATTGCAAACTGAATTAACAAAAGAGAATTCTAAATCCAAGCAATATTTGCTGTGACCATCCTTTTCCTTCCAAACAGCATCAATTCTTCTGGGTACACTTGGAAACAGCTTTTGAAGGCACTCGGCTGAGAGGTTGCTCCAAAAATCTTGGAGAACTAACTAAGATCAGTGGATGTAGACTTGAGAAAATCTTTCTGTCTCTTCATGTAATCCCAGACAGACTGGATGATGTTGAGATCAGAGCTCTGTGGGGCCATATTATCACTTCCAGGACTCTGTGTTCTTCTTTACACTGAAGAGATTTCTCAATGACATTGGCTTCAAAGTATTCTGCAGCAAGACAATAACCCCAAACATGCAGCCAATCATCTTCCTTCTTGATGGTATTGCGTGATGGATAGATATCTGCCTGTATTTCTCAGCATTGAGAACATCATTAATCTTTCCCAAATTTCCAACTCTGTTTGCTTAAATGTAGCCCCAAAGTTACCAGGAACCTCCATCATGCTTCACTATTGCCTGTAGACTCTCATTATTGTGCAGCTCTCCAGCCATTTAACTAGCAAACTGCCTTCTGCTACAGCCAAATATTTCACATTTTGACTCATCAGTTCTGAACGCCTGCTGCCATTTTTCTGTATCCCAGTTCCTATGTTTTATGCATAGTCGAGTCACTAGGCCTTATTTTCATGTCAAAGGTATGTTTTTCTGCCAAAATTCTTCCATGAGGACACTACTGACTAGGCTTCTCTCTATAGTAAATGGGTGATGCTGGGTTCCATTGGTTTCTGTCAATTCTGAGCTGTTGGTACTGCTGGACATTTCCAATAATGAAGGGAAGTCGCCATGAGATGTCTTTCATCTCCTTCACTGTTTCCTTAGCTGACCTATTTCTTGGTGTCCTCAATCCTGAGAAAGTATAGGCAGTCATTTATCCATTATACAATACCCATCAGGGAGGTGTCTGGCTTCAAATTAATTCTCCAGAAGCACAACAATGTCAAACATATAACTAATTTCATTAAAGGGAATCTGTCACCTATTTTTTCGTATATAAGATGCGGCCACTGCCATCAGGGGCTTATCTACAGCATTCTATAATGCTGTAGATAAGTCCCCTATGTAACCTGAAAGAGAAGAAAAACGAGTTATATTATACTCACCCAGGGACGGTCGGTCCGATGGGGGTCGGTGTCTGGTCCGGCACCTCCCATCTTTTAGTGATGACGTCCTCTTCTTTGCTTCCCGTCGTGGCTCAGGTGCAGGCGCACTGCTCTGAGTACTGCAGTGCGCAGGCGCTGGACCTCTCTGACCTTTCCCTGCACCTGAACCGCGACGGGAAGCAAAGAAGATGGGAGGCGCCGGACCGGACCCTGACACCCATCGGACCCGGACCGGACCTGGACCGCCACTGGGTGAGTATAATATAACTCGTTTTTCTTCTCTTTCAGGTTATATCGGGAGCTTATCTACAGCATTACAGAATGCTGTAGATAAGCCCGTGATGGCGGTGGCCGCATCTTATATATGAAAAAATAGGTGACAGATTCCCTTTAAGGACTATCTTCAGCGTAAAAAGGAGTCCTAGAAGTGATGTTATGGCCATCACAGAGCCCCGATCTCAACATCAGGAAACCTGTCTTACTGTATGTTACATGAAGTGACCAAAAATTAGCACAATTGACATACACAGAAGATTTGTGGTTAGTTCTCCAAGATATTTGGATCAACCTCCCTGCTGAATTCCTTCAAAATCTGTGTGCAAGTGTAACAAGAAGAATTGATGTGGTTTTGAAGGTAAAGGATGCATACTTTTGTTTATTCACTTTGCATTTGGTTAGTTGATAAAAATGTAACTATTACCATTTACATCTTTTAAAGCATTTTTATGACACCTCCTTAAACCTTTTGTACAGTGCTGAATATAAAGCTGTGTTCAATTGATGCATTCTTGATGTGTTTTTTACTATGATTTTTCAAAAATGCAGTAAAATTGCCACGAGTGGGAAAAACATTTTTATTAAGTGCATTTCTGCATACACTGTATGTGACATTCTCTCTTTTACTGACTAGTATGACTGTGACATTAGCGTGCTTTTTCTCTCTCTTTCCAGTCTTAACCCATACAGCTATGATGAGAACTGCCTGAATATTAGTGAAGATCACATCCCACTAGCTGCCTTGCCGCTGCTGGCCATCGCTTCCCCTCAGTACCAAGATGCAGTTGCTATGGTGATCAGCAGAGCGAACCAAGTTTACAATGAATTCCTCAAGACTCCAGATGGAGCTGGCTTTAATGGACAGGTAATGTGGTGGCAAGTTGAAGTTATCTGTATATCTTATCCTTGTAAAAGAAAAAGTACGTTCCACCCCTTAAAAAATATAAAAATAAGTGCAGGTAAGATATAGAATATTTGGCAGGGTTTATGTACGCGCTATTTTAAAAAAATGGAAAATGGTTCCGTAACATATTGCACCTTTATTTCTCTGCTCCTATAAATGAGACTTAACAGATGTAACTAATAAAAAGAGGATTAAAAAATAAAAAAAGCTTCAGGCCATGTTCCCATATGTGGAAACTCTGCTTTTTTTTCTGCACCCAAATATGTAATGGCAATCTGCTCTGATTACAGCATTTTTTTGCTGCTTTTTTTTATACATTTACCCTTTTTTGGTGCGGATTTGATGCAGCATTTTTAGTTGTGTGCTTTTGGTGCAGAAAAGCCGAGATTCATCACTTAACGAGGTCATCCACTACTTTTACATTGATTATCTATCCTATCCTACAATGATAACAGCTGATCGGTGGGTGTGACGGGTGTAGGACCCCTGCTGATCAGACATTGATGACCTATCCTATCCTACAATGATAACAGCTGATCGACAGGGGTGACAAGTGTTGGATGCTTGTCGATCAGACATTGATGACCTATCTTAATGATAGGCCATCAGTGTAAAAGTAGTGGACAAAGTGGACAATCCCTTTAATACCACCTGTGCATTTTTTCAGGCTCTTCAAAGAAACATAGAAAAACCGCATCGCATCAAAAATGCACAAGCCCTGGGCATCTTTAAATGAGTTTTCGTGAAATCACATTCACTTAACATAAATTGCTAAAAATCTCAAATTAACACCACCTCAAAACCTCCACCCTCTACCCCTGAAAAAAAGGGCAAAATTTACCTTACATGGAAACATGGTCATAGAATCAAACCAACCAAAGTAAATTTATAAAAGATGCACATGAGAAATAGATTTGCGAGAAAGTTGGGATTCAGTAGCTGTCAACTGTGCACTATAACTCACACCTTACTATCAGCCTTGATTGGTTTTGGCACCAACCATGGCTTTTTAATTCTTTAGATGCTGCTGTCAATAGTGACTACAGTAGTAAATGGTTAACAGAATTTGGGAGTCCCTCTTTAATTCCATTGGCACCCTGAGATCATGACTGTGTGGTCCTGATATTTGCCATGACAATTCATGGCCAAATAACCACGTTAGGGTCTGTCAGATATAGCAGTCAGAAGCTAGCAACATTCAGTGTTAAAAATAACATTGTCTTTCCCATCGCACCACTCTGTATTAATTCCTCAAAAGCACCCAAATAGTTAATAAACTACCGTATATACTCGAGTATAAACCGACCCGAGTATAAGCCGAAGCCCCTTATTTTGCCACAAAAAACTGGGAAAACTTATTGACTAGAGTATACAGTTGTGGCCAAAAGTATTGCCACCCCTGCAATTTTGTCAGATAATACTCAGTTTCTTCCTGAAAATTACTGCAAACACAAATTCTTTGGTATTATTATCTTCATTTAATTTGTCTTAAATGAAAAAACAAAAAGAATTGTCCTAAAGCCAAATTGGATATAATTCCACACCAAACATAAAAAAGAGGGTGGACAAAAGTATTGGCACTGTTTGAAAAATCATGTCATGCTTCTCTAATTTGTGTAATTAACAGCACCTGTAACTTACCTGTGGCACCTAACAGGTGTTGGCAATAACTAAATCACACTTGCAGCCAGTTGACATGGATTAAAGTTGACTCAACCTCTGTCCTGTGTCCTTGTGTGTACCACATTGAGCATGGAGAAAAGAAAGAAGACTAAAGAACTGTCTGAGGACTTGAGAAACCAAATTGTGAGGAAGCATGAGCAATCTCAAGGCTACAAGTCCATCTCCAAAGACCTGAATGTTCCTGTGTCTACCATGCGCAGTGTCATCAAGAAGTTTAAAGCCCATGGCACTGTGGCTAACCTCCCTAGATATGGACGGAAAAGAAAAATTGACAAGAGATTTCAATGCAAGATTGTGCGGATGTTGGATAAAGAACCTCGACTAACATCCAAACAAGTTCAAGCTGCCCTGCAGTCCGAGGGTACAACAGTATCAACCCATACTATCCATCGGCGTCTGAATGAAAAGGGACTCTATGGTAGGAGACCCAGGAAGACCCCACTTCTTACCCTGAGACATAAAAAAGCCAGGCTGGAGTTTGCCAAAACTTACCTGAAAAGCCTAAAACGTTTTGGAAGAATGTTCTCTGGTCAGATGAGACAAAAGTAGAACTTTTTGGGCAAAGGCATCAACATAGAGTTTACAGGAGAAAAAAAGAGGCATTCAAAGAAAAAAACACGGCCCCTACAGTCAAACATGGTGGAGGTTCCCTGATGTTTTGGGGTTGCTTTGCTGCCTCTGGCACTGGACTGCTTGACAGTGTGCATGGCATTATGAAGTCTGAAGACTACCAACAAATGTTGCAGCATAATGTAGGGCCCAGTGTGAGAAAGCTGGGTCTCCCTCAGAGGTCATGGGTCTTCCAGCAGGACAATGACAGAAAACACACTTCATAAAGCACTAGAAAATGGTTTGAGAGAAAGCACTGGAGACTTCTAAGGTGGCCAGCAATGAGTCCAGACCTGAATCCCATAGAACACCTGTGGAGAGATCTAAAAATGGCAGTTTGGAGAAGGCACCCTTCTAATATCAGGGACCTGGAGCAGTTTGCCAAAGAAGAATGGTCTAAAATTCCAGCAGAGCATTGTAAGAAACTCATTGATGGTTACCGGAAGCGGTTGGTCACAGTTATTTTGGCTAAAGGTTGTGCAACCAAGTATTAGTACTTTTGTCTGGCCCATTTTTGAAGCTTTGTGTGAAATGATCAATGTTTTGCTTTTTGCTTCATTCTCGTGTTTTTTTCTTTGAATGCCTCTTTTTTTCTCCTGTAAACTCTATGTTGATGCCTTTGCCCAAAAAGCTCTACTTTTGTCTCACCTGACCAGAGAACATTCTTCCAAAACGTTTTAGGCTTTTCAGGTAAGTTTTGGCAAACTCCAGCCTGGCTTTTTCATGTCTCGGTAAGAAGTGGGGTCTTCCTGGGTCTCCTACCATACAGTCCCTTTTCATTCAGATGCCGACGGATAGTACGGGTTGACACTATTGTACCCTCGGACTGCAGGGCAGCTTGAACTTGTTTGGATGTTAGTCGAGGTTCTTTATCCAACATCCGCACAATCTTGCGTTGAAATCTCTTGTCAATTTTTCTTTTCCGTCCACATCTAGGGAGGTTAGCCACAGTGCCATGGGCTTTAAACTTCTTGCTGAAACTGCGCACGGTAGACACAGGAACATTCAGGTCTTTGGAGATGGACATGTAGCCTTGAGATTACTCATGCTTCCTCACAATTTGGTTTCTCAAGTCCTCAGACAGTTCTTTGGCCTTCTTTCTTTTCTCCATGCTCAATGTGGTACACACAAGGACACAGGACAGAGGTTGAGTCAACTTTAATCCATGTCAACTGGCTGCAAGTGTGATTTAGTTATTGCCAACACCTGTTAGGTGCCACAGGTAAGTTACAGGTGCTGTTAATTACACAAATTAGAGAAGCATCACATGATTTTTCGAACAGTGCCAATACTTTTGTCCACCCTCTTTTTATGTTTGGTGTGGAATTATATCCAATTTGGCTTTAGGACAATTCTTTTTGTGTTTTTTCATTTAAGACAAATTAAACGAAGATAATAATACCAAAGAATTTGTGTTTGCAATCATTTTCAGGAAGAAACTGAGTATTATCTGACAAAATTGCAGGGGAGTCAATACTTTTGGCCACAACTGTAAGCCGAGGGTGGGAAATGCAGCAGCTACTGTTAAATTTCAAAAATCAAAATAGATACTAATAAATGTAAAATGTTGGTCCCATAAGATGCTCCATATTAATACAGTATATGCCCCATATAATGCTACACAATGGTTAATGGTGGCCCCATAAGATGCTCCATATTAAAATATGCCCCATATAATGCTGCACAAAGGTTAATGGTGGCCGCATAACATGCTCCATATTAATTTATGAGCCATATAATGCTGCATAAAGGTTAACGGTGGCCCCATATAATGCTGCACAAAGGTTATTGGTGGCCCCATAAGATGCTCCATATTAATATATGCCTTATATAATGCTGCACAAAGGTTAATGGTGGCCCCATAAGATGCTCCATATTAAAATACACCCCATATAATGCTGCACAAAGGTTAATGTTGGCCCCATAACATGCTCCATATTAATACTGTATATGCCCCATAAAATGCTGCTGCTGCAATGTAAAAAAAATGACATACTCACCTCTCGTCGCTGACCGCTGCTCCTCAGTATCGTTGGCTCTCTACAGTGACTGTTCAGGCAGAGGGTGCTTACTAAACACGTCATCACTTCCTCTGACTTGAATGTCATAGCCAGAGGACCCAGGAGACAGCACGGCGGTGGAACGGGGACAGGGGAATATGGCATGGCTCACCCACCCCCAGTCCTACTCACCCTCCTGGCATTTGCATATCAGGCTCTGCTACATCTCAGTCCTGGCATCTCTCTTCCTGTCTTCTTCCTGTGCGGTCACATGGTACCGCTCATTAAAGTAATGAATATGCTCTCCACCCCTATGGGAGTGGAGACACGTCCATATTCATTACTTTAATGAGTGGTACCATGTGACCGCACAGCAAGAAGACAGGAAGAGAGATGCAGACCCTGGGACTGAGATGTAGCAGAGCCTGATATGCAAACGTCAGGAGGGTGAGTATTATGTCTTCTGCCACTCCCTGCCAGCTTATGACTCGTGTATAAGCCGAGAGGGTCTTTTTCAGCCAAAAAAGGGTTGAAAAACTTGGCTTATACATGAGGATATAGGGTACCTGAAAGCAGGTTTGAATATGTTGAGGAGCGCTATTTTAAAATGGTCTCACTTTTTATGAGCATTCAAATATATAGGTCCCATAAAGTCACTTCAAAGCTGAATAGGTTTCTAAAAACTAAATTTTGTAAATTTCCTTGAAAAAATGAAAACTTCCTTGCACAATTTTAAACTTTCCAACATCCTAACAAAATAAAAGGATATTTTAAAAATGGTGCTGATGTAAAGCTAACATGGGATAAATGTTATTTTATGACTATTTTATGTGATACGACTGTCTGGATTAAACGGATAATCATTCAAAGTTTGAAAATGGCAAATTTTTAGAATTGTTTGACAAACTTCGGATATTTTTCTAAATAAATGCAGAATATATCAACATAAATTTACCATTAACATAAAGTACAATGTGTCACGAAAAAACAATCTAAAAAAAATCTCAAAATCAAAGAAATCTGTTGAAGAGTACTAGAGTTTTGTCATTTTTATGTAAGTTTATCATGTTAATGAGGCCTGTAAAGTGAATTGGCCCAAATATCCAAACATTTGCCAAAATTTAACCTGTAATCACAAGGTTATGCTATGATCAGGTGTTTTCAACAAAATGTCACTTCCAATTATCAAGTAAATAAATGTAGTCTAATCTACATCTCTTTTGGAGACCATACTGACTTTTCTCAGAATGATCCAAAGTTGGCAAGCAATGATAAAAGTTGCCAAAATTTATTAGAAATGTAATGCAATCACTTAAAATATTTTAGCAAAGTAGTTTATGCTAAAATATATCATACATTATCTTTTCCAAAACCAAATGAAATTTGGCTAGAGGCTGTAAATGTCTTAAAAAAAACCTGCCATTATCATCACATGATGAATTTCCTGTTGTTCTAGTACCCAGGCTCTGAATCTCTCCTCCAGTCTTTTTTCTCTGCAGGGGTCACCTGAAGTCTACCCACATGATCACTAGTGTCAGTTACTCACCCTAGCCGTGGTCATGAGTTATTATTATTATTATTATATTTTTAGAGCACTATTGATTCCACTGTGCTGTACATGTGAAAAGTTGTTACATACAAAATGCAAATTACAATGAATAAACTAACAGTGATTGACTGGAACAGCTGGGGAGAAGATCCTTCCTTTGTGGAATTACATTCTACAGGATAATGGGGAAGGAAACAGTAGGTTTGGGAGTTGAAACTGCTCAGGTGGTGGTGAGGTGGCGGCGGAGTCATTGCAGGCTGTAAGCTTTCTTTCTAGTTGGGTTTTCAATTTCTGTCTGAAACTTCCAAATATGGGACTAATCAGACATGTTGGGGCACAGAATTCCAGAAGATGGAGACTACTCAGGAGAAGGCTTGGAGTCAATTGGGTGAGAAACATAAGAGTGTGGAGGAGAGAAAAAGTTCTTGGGAGGATCCGAGATTACGTGTGGGAAGATATCAGATTAGTTATTAGATATAGGGGGACAGATTATGGATGACTTTGTAGATCAATGTTAGTAGTTTGAATAAGTTTTATTGGGGAAATGGAAGCCACATCATGCCATCTCAATGAACGAATTTTCAAGTGGCTAAACTAAATAGCAAAACCACAAAAAGAGGACTGAAAATTCTCCAAAAAATTCAAGAATTAATACAGCAGAAAAGGGGCAGAAAAGGGGCAGCAGTGTTTACCTGCCCAGGTCTCTGAACAAATGCAGAAAACCCATGTAGTAAAGATGGCGGCAGCACAGGTGCAAAATACTGATAAGACAGGTGAAAAATACTGATGAGACAACCACTCACAGCCTACCAAGTCTTGGAGGGGGTGAATGCTTAGTATATATTGCACAATAGAGGCTTGTATGGGGCACTGTTCACATACAGGTAATGCACAGTATCTGGTTCACAGCCTATTAGTGACGCCCATACTATTCGATAGTGCATTTGTTTGCAGACCTGGGCAGAATTTTCAAGGAGGAGAAGAGGAGGAGTAGTGAGGAGAAAGGTGTATTAGTAAGACAGCAGAGTTTAATACGGTGTTTTCACCAATTTGCAAAGATCACAACCAGGTGGGTCATGCTGAACCCACCACGCTGTTACCTTTTTGTCACGAACAGCCCTCTACTGACCCTTATCACCAGGCAATTATGCTATTGACCAATGATTAATGCAGGAGGCTGAAGCTGTTTCCACTAATAGGCCTGTTATTGGAGAACTAACAGTGAGCATTTGGTATATACACCTCCAATCCCAATGCATGGAATATATGTACACACCAGGTATGGTCACTGACAGCTCCGCAATAACAAATATATACATGCTGCCACCACCAATTGTTTATACATGCCAATTGGACACCTGACAGGTAGCGTATGGCTTCAAGGTGCGGTTTACAGAACAAAATGAACAGAACTATTACATTTTATATTTAGTCCTGAAAAATAGGCAGTGTTTATAAAAAAATATATAAAGATTTTACAAAGGGTACAAAACAATACAGCATATACAGATTTATGGAGGGAAGCACTGCTCGTGAAAATGTACATAAACATGGATTAAGCCTATACGGCAATGTATCTTCTGGCATTGAACACAGATCACAATTTGCCTTGTCTTTTTATCAGCACCTAAGTTAAACCCACACACCTCCCCTTGGTGACGCATAACAGGAATGGTCATGGTGTGTGGCTTTAGTTTGAGAAAATTATGAGATTCCCAACGTTCACAGTATCTTCATTCCTGACAATCACAGGCATTTGATATCACAATATATTCTTTTTATCTAGATTTTACCTTCCATAAATAAGAAACACTGCATGGCTGTTGTCAGCTATCTGGCTACTATTGATTTGGGGCTGATTGGCATGTATCACAGTTAAGAAAAATATGTATATTTTTCCACTATTAGTCCTGAAGTTGAAAATGTATGTCCCATCGATATCTGATCAATACTAACCCCAATATTCATAACTCTACATTGGAGACACATAGTCTGGGGAAGTTCTTTCATCACAGCAGATTATCCCTCTTCAATCCACAAACCCTAGACTCCATGTCTGTTTTCTACAGTAGATATCCAGTTTCAACATTTTGGTCACTGCAAGCAGTCCCAGCCCCAAAGGGGATTTTAATGAGTTTTGTCACTTCTTAACTATACATAATTTCCTCTCTTCCCCTATGTTAAACATGTGGTTTTATTACCCAAAAGAGATTTAGACTGTCAACTCTTTCTCCTGGAGATTTTGTGCAAGAGAGGAGTGGGGTGAGGTGAATTCTCCCTCCCTGGAAAGGTCTTATGGATTTCAATTTTTTATGACAACAGACTAGAGAGTTTTAGCAAGGAGCACATTGAGGAGGACATTGCAGTAGTCCAGACAGGAGGTGATGAGGACATGTGCTAACATTTTACTAGATTCAGGCTTGAGGAAAGGACTAATGCTGGAAATATTTTGGAGTTGTCAAGAATTACTCTGAGGCAGCGAACTTCCGGTACAGGGGAAAGTGTGATATCATTTCTAGTGATAGATAGGTCTGGTAGTGGGTTAAGTGAGATGGAGAAAAAATGATGAGTTTGGCATTGTACACATTGAGCTATAGGAAGTGTGATGAGAAGAAGGATATGGCAGATAGAGACTCTGGTATTCTGAACAGCAGAAAAATGATGTATGGACCAGAGAGGTAAATCTGAGTGCCATTATGTAGTGTCATCCAACTCAGTGTCAGACTGAGAATGGTGAGGCCAATCATCGGCTGCAGTGATAACTTAGGTAGGTGGCGCATGACCACTGAATTGGAGTGAACAAAGACCAACTGGGAGCACCGGAGTATCTGTGACTGTGTTTAGGTGAGATATTACATAAAAAAATAGTCAGCTATAGAAATACCTACATCCCACAGTATATGCATATTTTACTATAATATATTTAAATATATGCAGCTGATAGACATATTTTGTGTAAATTCTTTCTGCTGAGGTCAATTTACCCTTTTATAAACCAAGTCCACTTTTGTTTATATGGTTGACTAAATCCCAGATCTGACAACAAGATACTAGCTGCTCATCTCTAATTAGATTTACCATCTGTCTATGGGGGAAATAAAATAAACATCACTGCCGTCAAATTTAATGGCTGCTATTGAAAGCAATGGAAAAACTTTAAGATGGTTACAAAACGCACAAGATAATGATGCGGTCTAACAATGTTTCACCTCTTGTATATTTACTCTCCAAGCAGCTAATATAAAATTAATAGATTTAAAAAATTAAAAGAATTAAAAATATGTACAGCACTGTACTTGATAAAGAAGAACTCACAATAGTAACAATGTAGTGTAAGTGTGTTACTATACTCACTGATGGCTGTCTTTCCCAGTATCCAGCACCTCTCCAGTCCTTTTCTCATTCATGTGACTTCTCTTTCCATTTGCCAGATCACACTCCTCAGCGGCTAGGTAGGGCTGTTACTTAGGGAATACTAATACTAATACTAATACTTATAGGGAAAGATACAGGTTTACTTGTGGGCATGGCTTACAAATTTGTCAGTGGTTATAGCCATACATTTTATATTAAATCACATATCCACGGCGTATCTGATTAGCATTTTTTCGTAAGTCTGATATATTGGAATTATTTCTTAATAAAGGTTTTAAAGGGTTACACGAACCACACTCTGATATCGTCCTTGTGCTATCAACGATTTTCACGTACCCACAGACATGTATGGGTTATTTTGATCTGTGGATTAATAATGAACATGTTCCCATAATTTTTTGGGACCACTCAATCTGCAAAAATCATGAACATGTGAGCAGGCACATCATGGGTACGACTTCTATCCATGAAAATCACTGAACACATAGGTCACTCGCTGGTTTCTGAATGATGCTTTAGGGTCCTGCTTCACATAGCAACGCACCAGCGATCCCGACAACGATACGACCTGGTAAGGATCGCTGGTGCGTCGCTACATGTTCACTTGTAAACTGCCAAACAGGCAGATCTTTTCAACGACGCAACAATCCGACGGCAATCCGTATAACGACCTCGGCGGTCGTTGGTACCTTGTCACACAGCTAACATAAGAGGATGCAGCAGGCCTCCATTGATAAAGGCTGGGGTAGCACAGGGGCAACCCACTGATGAAGACAGCCAGTAACCAAAAGAAAAAGAGGAGCTGGCTGCCTAGTGGGAAAAATGCACACAGATAAGGCTTGCATAGGACATCAGTCACACAGTGCGGTGCAAAGTGTCTGAATAGCCTATTGATCACGCCCATAGTATTAGCAGGCGGGCTGTTCTTCACTATATACATGCATCACACAGAAAAAACCAAGCCAACATAAAGAGGCCAAGCTGGATCCTGCAAAAATGATAAAAAGTGCAAATAGATAAAAAGACATGGGGTATTAGTTTCTATTTTGGCCAAGACAGATAAGCTCACAATCCAAACGTCAAGGATCCCCAGATTTTGCGAGTCCCTAGCACTAAATCTGAACAGCTAACATAAGAAAAAATTCAAAAAAACTTACATATGAAAGGTACCTTGTCACGCAGCAGTTTTTCTGACGACTCACGCCTGCGTCCCTGAGTTCTGCGTCGCCAGCGAGGTCGCTCGTCGGCGTTAAACACAGCGATGCATGCTGGCCAGCGGGACGCCGGCGATGAAAAAATGGCCCAGGACATTTGAGCATGATCAGCGATATCCAGTGGGGGGGGCGGCCGCCGCTATGTGTCACATATAGCGAGATCGCAGGCGAGATCGCTGTTGCGTCACAAAATCGGTGACGCTTCAGCGATCTCGCTAGCGATCTCTCTATGTGAGACAGGGCCTTTAGGGTGAGCTAAGATTTGATCTAAACAACAAAGGCATTTTGGTGAGTTTTCAAGCCCTATTCAACTGTAGTTTGTGAAGGAATGCTGCAAACTTTCAGATCCACGGCATGCTCATTGTACGCAGAAATTCTACTCATCTTTACATTTACATTTGGGATTCAAATGGTAAAATCCATGGAAATGAGGGGAAAATTTGGCATGTAACACAATCAGATTTAGCTTTGAATTTTCTATAAATTTGCTTTCACTTAAAAAACTGTGAAAAAGAGATTCAAAATCATTCTGTGTTTTGGATAGATAAGGAAATGGATACAAAGTCTTGGCCAGCAATATAGGTACCAGTTTTTATGGGGCCCCATAGCTGAGTGGTCCCACCTCTACCATTCAAATTGCATTTGATGTAAGGGGCCATCAAATATTCAGTTATCTGCTACTAAAGGTACAAACTGTAGAAGCAGTAGATAGGTGGATGGAGTTCCTTGGGAGAGCAATGAGCATACTATTTCTTCTTACTATGATAGCTACATTGGCAAATCAGCCAGAAGAAGAGGAGCTGTAGTTTTCTGAGATTTCATATGTTTTCATACCTTTGTGTGCAACCCAAAAGAGCATAAAATGCCCTCATAGGACACAGTTAGGGAGTCGTTTATAAGTGTAATAGATACCCAATATTTAACCACTTAATGGCATCCCAACATGCTTACAGTTGTGGCCAAAAGTATTGACACCCCTGCAATTCTGTCAGATAATACTCAGTTTCTTCCTAAAAATGATTGCAATCACAAATTCTTTGGTATTATTATCTTCATTTAATTTGTCTTAAATGAAAAAACACAAAAGAGAATGAAGCAAAAAGCAAAACATTGATCATTTCACACAAAACTCCAAAAATGGGCCAGACAAAAGTATTTACACCCTCAGCCTAATACTTGGTTGCACAACCTTTAGCCAAAATAACTGCGACCAACCGCTTCCGGTAAACATCAATGAGTTTCTTACAATGCTCTGCTGGAATTTTAGACCATTCTTCTTTGGCAAACTGCTCCAGGTCCCTATTTGAAGGGTGCCTTCTCCAAACTGTCATTTTTAGATCTCTCCACAGGTGTTCTATGGGATTCAGGTCAGGACTCATTGCTGGCCACCTTAGAAGTCTCCAGTGCTTTCTCTCAAACCATTTTCTAGTGCTTTATGAAGTGTGTTTTGGGTCATTGTCCTGCTGGAAGACCCATGACCTCTGAGGGAGACCCAGCTTTCTCACACTGGGCCCTACATTATGCTGCAAAATTTGTTGGTAGTCTTCAGACTTCATAATGCCATGCACACGGTCAAGCAGTCCAGTGCCAGAGGCAGCAAAGCAACCCCAAAACATCAGGGAACCTCCAATATGTTTGACTGTAGGGATCGTGTTTTTTTCTTTGAATGCCTCTTTTTTTCTCCTGTAAACTCTATGTTGATGCCTTTGCCCAAAAAGCTCTACTTTTGTCTCATCTGACCAGAGAACATTCTTCCAAAACGTTTTAGGCTTTTCAGGTAAGTTTTGGCAAACTCCAGCCTGGCTTTTTCATGTCTCGGGGTAAGAAGTGGGGTCTTCCTGGGTCTCCTACCATACAGTCCCTTTTCATTCAGACGCCGACGGATAGTACGGGTTGACACTATTGTACCCTCGGACTGCAGGGCAGCTTGAACTTGTTTGGATGTTAGTCGAGGTTCTTTATCCAACATCCGCACAATCTTGCGTTGAAATCTCTTGTCAATTTTTCTTTTCCGTCCACATCTAGGGAGGTTAGCCACAGTGCCATGGGCTTTAAACTTCTTGATGAAACTGCGCACGGTAGACACAGGAACATTCAGGTCTTTGGAGATGGACTTGTAGCCTTGAGATTACTCATGCTTCCTCACTATTTGGTTTCTCAAGTCCTCAGACAGTTCTTTGGTCTTCTTTCTTTTCTCCATGCTCAATGTGGTACACACAAGGACACAGGACAGAGGTTGAGTCAACTTTAATCCATGTCAACTGGCTGCAAGTGTGATTTAGTTATTGCCAACACCTGTTAGGTGCCACAGGTAAGTTACAGGTGCTGTTAATTACACAAATTAGAGATGCATCACATGATTTTTCGAACAGTGCCAATACTTTTGTCCACCCTCTTTTTTATGTTTGGTGTGGAATTATATCCAATTTGGCTTTAGGACAATTCTTTTTGAGTTTTTTCATTTAAGACAAATTAAATGAAGATAATAACAACAAAGAATTTGTGTTTGCAATCATTTTCAGAAAGAAACTGAGTATTATCTGACAGAATTGCAGGGGTGTCAATACTTTTGACCACAACTATATATATCAAAATGATCCTGACTGACTGCTCGCTGGCCCGCTGTAATGTAAATATCGAGATTAATGTACTTAATACTATAATTTGTATGGATAATCCATTATTATGATTCAGTTAGTCATATAAATCCTATTCCTTTCATGACGGTAATTTGTATTCATTGTAGTATATTGTGCCACTCTTCTTCTTTGCGTGATTACTTTGATATCGCTGAGAATGCACATCGTATCCCCAAGGACATGTACGCTATTCCAAAATTAGATCTTAACGCACTGATGCCAGCTCCACTCCTCCAGCCTTGGGATCAATGATATTCTCAGTAGTAACAAGCTGCTTCAGTGTGAATGAGATTTAAGTGTCATGCTATGTCATCCATCACGGACAGAAAGCAAATTGATAAAAGAGCATTAAGTTTACAATCTGTATAGTGGTGTCATGTAGACAATGTAAAGCGTGTACTAAGACACCCATAGTGCTCTATGTCTTCTCCGTCCTCCGTCTCATCTCCATTCTCTTCTCTTGTAAATCATGCATATGTCACTCCCATGTTAAGACTATGACCTTTTAGTGCTTTCTTAGATTAACAAACAAGGAGGAAACACTGGAGTAGGTTAACAACATTACAGCCCACAGGTGTACGCTGAGAGTGAAAGGGGCTGTCCAGACCTATTTTTTTTACTATCTGCCTGAAAACTAAAAGGCAGTAGTTGCGAACAGAGGCAACTACCTGCCTGTTCTACCCGGCAAGTGGCTCAGAGCCATCACTGCCTGCGATTCAGGTGCTCCAGGAGCAAAAAATAAGATCACCGACATTTACACCAGGTTCAAAACTTACATTTTCAGTGTAAATTATGAGAAAAGGCAGTGGGGACAAATCAGCACAATGAATCAGCCGGTAAAGGAGTCAAAGTACTTTGAAACGCGCAGAGATTAAACTGCACTGTCCCTCATATGCTGTGTATTGGATTTTATTGATTCTTTAACCAGCAGCACAGGATACTGGCATCTCCTATTACCTCAGTTCCTTATATGAAGCACATTGGGTTTTTTGCTATACAGTGTGTCCGTAAAGTCATGGTGCACTTTTGACCAGTCACAGACAAGCATACAAGTATACCACGATCCCCGGATCTGACACCCTTAGACTTTTACTTTTGGGGTTATGTGAAGCAGCATGTGTACATTGAACATATCAACGACATTAATAACTTAAAACAGAGAATCACAGACGTTATTCACTCAGTTACACCAGACGTCCTTACCCGTGTGTGGCAAGAACTTCACTATCGTTTGGATGTGTGTAGGGCAACAAATGGAGCCCACATCAAACTGCACTGAATAGGTATGAAACTGGGAGACTTTTTCTTTTATTTGGAGCAGATTTCACTTTTCTATCGTCTTTCTTTGCTTTCCAGTGACTGGTCAAAAGTGCACCATGACTTTACGGACACACTGTATATCATATTTTTTTTTTATAAAGCATCCACAAACCAGGTCTTCAGCATCATATGTGCGTTTCGGCAGGTGAATCTGGGAGCATAATAAATGTTTAGTTTCTCATGTATACTCTGTCCTTGGAAAGACGTAGCTAAGCAGCAATGATGAATATGTGTGTTGACATATATATGTACATACACATGAGAAACTGTTATGACTTGCTTCAATACAGCTTCTATTAACACTGAATACAATACCACATTGAATTAACATAGATATGTAAAGAGTTACTCAGCATCTAAAACAAGGACCTTTCCCCTTAGTCAGCCAAATTTCTTCTTCATGAATTGCTTTTACAAAGCATTTGTTACTTTGCTCTCTGACTCCACGCTTCCAATTTGGCACTGCACAAGCAAAAGCTCTATATAAACATCACAATTCATCCTTCTTTCATTGAAGACAGTGTGAAGAGGTTGAGAAGGCCAGCAGTGAGTCTGTACACTACGGAAGTCCAGCTGTTCCATTCCATTTACAGCCAGATACCGGTAACACATCATTATTGCTAACTTTTGACAAATCATCAGTGTGCAGTGAAACAAGTGCCAAAATGGCGTTATGTCCAGAATGAAAGCTGCGACTACAAAACTTTACTTGTTAGGAAAGGAAAATAAATTCTGTGCTGATCAGAAATATGCACAAGAAGTAGAAGTTATTATAAAGAAAATTAATTGTACTCATATCAGAATAAGCAGTACTGACCAATGCTCCTCACCCTAGATTGGGAAAATCTGGGAAGCTTAAAGGCCCTCATGCACATTAGTGATCAGCAAACAGTCTAATGTGCATGGGGTATTCCTGAATGTTAGGGGTGAAAAGGATTTGGCACTTCGGATTCTGACAGCCGATTGTTTTGTTCTCTGGTAGATAAGACACTGGTGTGAACCAGTGCCAAACATTTGTGTATGTGGGTGACTTGGGAGAGAGAGTTTGTTGCCGAACAATTGGCCGAATGGTCAATTGGTTCTGTTTGGGAGGATTTAGAAAGAAAATTGTTGAAGCTCAAGATGCATATAAGGTACATGAAGTGTTTTTAAATGAAATTTATCCGTGCATATAATTTCCTTAACAGGAATGAATCAGAATGACTATTTTAGGCTAGTTTCACACTAGCGTTCGGCAGAGCTGCGGAGGGCTGCGCAGTTCCTCCGTGAAGCTCTGCCCACTGCTGCACCTCCTCTGTTCTGCTCCGTCTACGTCTGCATGGAAAATTGTCTCTGTGCATCATTATTATATCCTTATAGTTAGAGTTTATGTATCATACCACTTTATGTAATAATAGACATTTATTGGTGTGTTTTTTTTATCTGCGGCCTACTCTAGGGTTTATTCTAATTGATAATATATTTGCAGGTCATGGCCATTTTGGCTTAGCCCAATTTATGACCAATTTCTGGGTTGTGGCCATTTGGTCTTAGTCCAATATATGACCTGCTTGCAGATTGTGGCCATTTTGGCTTGGTCTCATTGATGACCTCATTCTGGATCGTGGTTATTTTGGCTTAGTCCAATTTATGACATGCTCCTGGATAGTGGCCATGTTGACTTTGTTAGATCGATGACATATTTCTCCGTTGTTAACATTTTTGCTTAGTAATGACGTATTTACGGACTGCTGAGATTTTTGCTTTGTCCGATTGATGATCTAATTCTGAGTCATGGGTATTTTGGCTTTGTTAGATTGATTACCTACTTCCAGGCTGAAGCCATTTTGGCTTAGTGCGATTGAAGATATACTTTTGGTTGTGCACATTTTTGCTTCATCTTAATTACTTGATTATCAGTGGGCAGTTTCATTGTCCTTGTGCTTTGAGGGAGAGATTTGCTAAGGTATATCATTCACTATACACACATATTTAAGGCAGCTACCTTAGTGGTGATTCACGCTCCTCATTTGACATCCCTCTGCATTGTCCAATATAGGACTGCAGACTTGCCTCCTGATGAACGTGATATCTCACAGGGAAAATGGGATGAGGCGGTAAAATGGTTGTGTAAAAATGTACTCCTTTTTATATCATAGAGGTATATTTTATCTATGATTATATACTGTATGTTGTTCTCTTTGTTATTCCCATAGCATTTCAATGGTTGTCTTTGCTAACCCTTAAATGCCTTATTAAAGGATAATAGAGCTTAGCCTACATTGAGTGGGGTGCCATTACCCAATTTTAGCATGCCAACCTCCACGGCTCATTAGGGGAAACTAAGTAGGGATGTTTTATTACTATTGACATTTATTGACCTATGTAGACCAAAATAGAGCCTGCAAAACTTACTAGTAGAGACTTTCAAATTGATTATAAAGGAATTGGCTTTACTAAGAATTTTCCCCAAAATTTGGATTCCAGTGATTGATTTTGAAGCAGAGAAGGCGTTAGAATAAACAATACACTAACATATTAACCCTTTAACGACCGGAGGTATTTTCGTTCTTGCATTTTCGTTTTTGCTCCCCTTCTTCCCAGAAACATAACTTTTTTACTTTTCAGTCAAAATGGCCATGTGATGGCTTGTTTTTTGAGGGACAAGTTGCATTTTAAAGGACACCATTGATTTTAACATATTGTGTACTCGAAAATGGGAAAAAAATTCCAAGTACAGTGAAATTGCAAAAAAGTGCAATTCCACAGGGTGATTTGAACTTTTTATTTTTTTAATATTTTTAAGAACTTTTACTTTTTGCATTCTTCAATAGTCTCCATGGGAGACTAGAAGCTGCAGTTGTCTGATTGGCTCTGCTGCATACAGGCATTGATCAGGTCACCTATATGTAGCAGAAATGCTCACTTGCTATGAGTGCCGACCACCAGGCAGCACTCATAGCAATTCGGCTATGAAAACCAGAGGCCTGCTAGAGACCTCTGGTTGTCATGCCAACCCATCGGTGACCCATGATCATGTGAAGGAGTCACCGTTGGTGGAATTTCCGCTGCACTTCCGGTTAGCATGAGTTAAATGCTGCTGTCAGACATTGACAGCAGCATTTAACAGGTTAACAGCCACGGGTGGATTACGATTCCACCCATGGCTGTTAGAGGCACATGTCAGCTGTTTTGAACAGCTGACATTGCCGCAAAAGATATGGGCTCAGAGCCCACATCAAAGGGAGGGATTCCGATGTGGGCGTATATTACTCCCAATGTCGGAAAGGGGTTACACGCTGCTTTAACCTCCAAATATCTGTACTGCCACTTCTCATTGCAGACCTTCTGGCAGTACCTCTGAGTTGGTGTGATCAGAGGTCCAAGCAGGGACCTTTGGTAGTAGAATAGGTTTGAGGAGGACAGAGGAAAGGTAATCATAATAGTTTATTCTTTTTTATCATCTTCTTGGCAGATTCAATTTACATCATATTTGTTTGATCATCGAGATGAGCGAAATTGGCGAAATTCGAATTTGGCAGCGAAATTCAAATTGCATCAAAATTATTCTGAATTGCACTAGTCAAATTGCAAAAAAAACTAGGATACAGAAAATTTAGATTTTATTTAAATTGAGGTAAATTCAATTTACCTCAAGCAAATCTTTTTTTTTTGCAAATCAAATCTCTCCACCCAAATTGAGCCAATCGACCCCATTAGAATTTGCTCGACCCTTCTGCAAGGCAAATACTTAGAAGCCTCAAAATCTTAATGCTGTTCCGTCACTTGCAATCCCCTTATATGTGACCAGACTCCAAAATAGTGGCACATTAGGCATTTTGCGTGTTTCTCCACTTTTGTGCTCTGTGTCTAAAATCAAATCTTATAAATGGTACTTTTGTTATAAGAAAATGGAAAAAAAATTAGAAATTTAATTTTGTATTTTCAAGGGTAAACTTTCTTGACACATAAACTAGATTTCTAAAATCTGGCTTTGTTCTGACATGTCCTAAAGGGAGTAATTAAACATTTGCATAACTTTGCTGTTTTGGTGAATTAAAGAAAACTTATTTTGCAATTACTCTATTCTTTCTGAACAGCTACAAGCATTCATTAGTGTTATAAGGGGAGGCTCTGCTCCTTCCAATAAAGCTCTACTTTCTTACAAGTGTGCAGTGTGAAATTGCCATCTTTAAGAATTTATTACAGGAGCATCCACTGTACTTTGTCTCTATAATGTTTAGTCTGTGTTTCTGACAGGGAAATATATAGCGCAGAGGGATAACGTAAGAAAATATTCATAATTTCACTTCCCTGTAAAATGAATAAATCTCAGCCCCTCGATAACTGTGCAATTATACCGAACACCCACATTGCCTACACGATAAACTGTTTGTTTAATAACAATAATGTAATTTATTTTGGAGAATATCCGAATTTCTGAAACAGCTCTGGCTTAAAGCCACTTTAATAAGCACAAGCATAGCCCGCATGCCGAGAGTGCTGAATAGCAAGATTAAGGGAGAGAAATATTACACCAATTAGAAGAGGGTATTATACACACATGGAAATAGCAATCACTTCTTGGAAAATGGATCATATATTTCCTTAAACCTTCCAATGCCTGAAGGGACAGTGAATGCTATTCCTCAAAGTATTACAGTCTTCTCTAAGTTTTACGTATTATGTTACGACATTTTCTTCTATTTACTTTGCCATTACTGCCCCATTTTTTAAGGGTAAAATCTTACTATTTGCATAAATGAGAAAATAATTTCTATTCAATCGTCTAGTCTAATAAACAGGCATAACACTAACAAAAATGTTGACCTGCGCCTTACACGTATATTGTGATGCTTTACCGATCTAGATCGATTCAGGGACAATGAAACCAATTTTTGGCATTTTCCTTACACCTCCAACTAAATATACAGCAGTGACTGACCTGCCATTATTATTCTCCAGGTCATTACAAGAGTTTGCAGATAAAAAATATGTATAGGTTATTTTTATTTAAGTACTGAAAAGAAAACCTAAATGTTATTTTTTAAAAAATGGAGACCCGTAGTGTCTCCATTTTTCAGGATCTGGGTGAGGGCTTATTTTTTGCACACCGAGCTGATGTTTTTATTGATACCATTTTTGGGTAGATATTATCTTTTGCTCCCTGGTTATTGCTTTTTATTGCAATATTGTGGAGCCCAAAAATGTAATTCAGGCATTTTGATTTTTTTCTTGTTACGCCATTTGCTGATTAGCTTAATTCTTATGTTATCTTACTTATATTTTGATATATCAGGTGTTTCTGAACACTGTGATACCAAAGATGTGCATTTATTGTTTTATTTTGAATTGAGAAAAAAGGGGGTGATTTGAACTTTAATATTTTTAAACATTTTTAGGTATTTTAAAAAATATTCTTTTAACTTTTCACTTGTTTCAATAGTCTCCTTAGGAGACTTGAAGCTGTGATCTTCGGATTGCTTGTGCTACACATAGCACAGCTTCAGGGGCCAGCTGTACACTGGTTTTCTCCTCCCTGTCTGTGATTCTCCGGCCGCTTCACCTGCCTGCAGTCTTTGAATGACAGGTCACTGCTGAGATCTGCAACAGTGGATGCAGGTCATTTACTTTCCCTTGGATGAATTTTTCTCACCTTTTAGTGGCTCCTCAAGAAATTTGGAGTTCTCTCAGGTTTCAAAATTAAGCACTAATAAGAATAAAGGGCCCTTTACACATAGCGATATCGCTAAAGCGTCACCGATTTTGTGACGCAGCAGCGATATCACTAGCGATATCGCTACATGTGATACTCACCTCCAACCGGCCCTCCCGCTGGCTATCTCTGATCGCACAAGATCGGCCTTGTCGATTTCTCATCATCGGCTTCCTGCTGGCGCCGATGAGCGAGCCATGGACGCAGGCAGAAGATGGTCACCCTCGCCTCGTCTGACAGGTGAGTACGACTGCCGACCGCTGCTGCATCGCTAGTGAGGTCTGCCTGTTTGGCAGCTCACTAGCGACCATTTAGCGATGCACCAGCGATCCTGACCGGGTCATATCGTGGTCGGGATCGCTCGTGCATCGCTAAATGTAAGGGGGCCTTTAGGCTGTGAACATAACACTTCCTCCAACAGAGTTGGAGACAATATATGATAGTTGCTCTTTTAATTGGCACCCACAATATCTTGGTATTTGGGTCACCTCTTTATATTCTCAATTATTTTATGGCAACTATTCACCCTAAATTAAAAAGAACTTACTTCCATCTTAACCAAATGTTAGAGTATCCTACTATTGTGGGTGGGATGGATTGCGGATGGCAAGAGGACTCTTCTCCCAAAACTTTAATATCTGTTCAGAGTCTTACCGGTCCCTTACTCTTATGTGGAACCCTCCAGTTTCCTGCCCCCTTAGTCTACTTATGCCACACTCCTTAACAATTGGAACCATGCAAAATATTCTAGCAGATTGATCTCTTGTCATTTTCCTTTATCTAGCTTCTGGTTCAATCCAGACTTTGTTTCGGGATCTTCAAATGCCTAAAGTTTCCACTGGTGGAGTTTTCAAAGTTTCACTAAAGTTTATTATGTCTTATCTTTCCAAGGGTTGATTTCTGGCAAAAATTAAGAGACCACTGTACAGTTTTAGCTTCTCTACATGTCTGACAGCCATTCCATTCCAGTGTCAATTGAATTCCAACCAGAGCACACCTCATTCTACTTAATGTGCTACTGATTTGGTGATCATCTGAAGCAAATATTATTTAACAAAGGAGAGTATGAAAAACACTGCTGTGGTGTTCACAATCCTCTTGCAATAGGACAATCTGGATGGCAAAACAAGTGCTAGTAATATATACCAAAAGTAATAGGAATAAAAAAATAACTAACTTTTAACCATGCCAAAAGAGTTGAAAAGAAAAGTCTTGAGTGAGGAAAAGAAGGGCTCAATTCTGGCTTTACTGGCAGAGGGATACAGTGAGTGTCGTGTTGCTTCCATCCTTAAAATTTCTAAGATGGTAGTCCAATACAACAAGGTTAAGCAGCAGACATTGGGGACAACAAGGCTACACACCTGCAGAGGGCGAAAATGACTCTCCACTGACCGGGATGACCGTCATCTTATTCGAATATCACTCAGCATCCGCAGCATGACATTAAGTGACCTACAAAAGGAATGGCAAAAGGCAGCTGGGGTGAAGTTCACGGCAAGAACAATTCATAACAGGTTCCTAATGGCAGGGCTCAAGTCATGTAAAGCTTGAAAAAAGCCTTTTATCAATGAGAAGCAAAGGATAGCCAGACTAAAGTTTGTCAAAGACCATAAGGATTGGACCATAGAGGACTCTGATGAGTCTAATTTTCAGCTTTGCCCAACACCTGGTCATCTAATGGTTAGACGGAGACCTGGAGAAGCATACAAGGTACAGTGTCTTGCACCCACTGTGAAACTTAGTGGAGGATCGGTGATGATCTGGGGATGCTTCAGCAAGGCTGGAATTGGGCAGGTTAATCTTTGCAAAGGATGTATGAATCAAGCCACATACTAGGTTATCCTGGAAAAACAGTTGATTCCTTCTGCTCCGACAGTGTTTCACAACTCTGAGGACTGTTTTTTCCAGCAATACAATGCGCCATGCCACACAGCTAGGTCAATCAATGTGCGTATGAAGGACCACCACATCACCCTCTCATGGCCAGCCTAATCTCCAGACTTCAACCCCATTGAAAACCTCTGGAATGTAATCAAGAGAAAGATGGATAGTCACAAGCCATCAAACAAAGAAGAACTGCTTAAATTTTTGAACCAGGAGTGGCATAAGGTCACCCAAAAAGCAGTGTGAAAGACTGGTGGAAAGCATGCCAAGACGCATGAAAGCTGTGATTAAAAATCATGGTTATTCCACAAAATATTGATTTCTGAACTCTTCCTGAGGTAACCATTAGTATTGTTGCTAAATGATTATGAACTTGTTTTCTTAGCATTATTTGAGTCAGCAAGCACTACATTTTTTTGTTATTTTGACCATTTCTCATTTTCTGAAAATAAATATAAAATTTAGTGCTTGGAAATTGGAAGACATGTTGTCAGTAGTTTATAGAATAAAAGAGCAATTTACATTTTACTAAAAAATATACCTATAAAGAGAAAAATCAGACAAACTGAAAATTTTGCAGTGGTCACTTAATTTTTGCCAGAGCTGTATGATCACTTCAGTTCCTAGATACTTCTAACTGTAGCACCAGATTGGGAGTCTTCTCACCCATTATTACCCAATCTATAAATTAACCAATTTTGAGTCAATATGTTTAAATAATCCCCCGTCTCGCTAAGGACTTGATCTGCCTCCTCTACTCCTCTCTCATTAATAACAACTCTCATACTTCGCATGACCATGTAATTAAATGAAAGACTGTCCTGGGGGTAACTAGAGAGGCCACAGAATGAGAATAAGCCTGATCCCATATTTTACGTTGTTCAATCAACACTGTAATTATAGATTCAGTGTATAAAGTCCTTATGAGTTTGTATATAATACCACCCAAATCGCTAAGGCCTTTCCAGGTTATTCCCCCTATTGTTTCCGAGGATGTGGCCTACAAGGAAACATGATATATACTTGGTAGTCATGGCTTAGAATGACCTAGTCTACAGTGTATGGTTTAATTGTCTCTTCTTTCTATCTTGACCTCCCTGAATATTCCTGGGAAGCCCTTTTACATTTTAATATAACCAGAGTTACAACCTCTGAATTCAAACTTCATTTCTAAATGTTTTTAGCTGCTAATAAAGTGATTGTTAAATTATAGAAGCAACTCTTTGTACAATTTTGGAAAGTGATATTCAGATGGGATGAATTTTTAATCAATGAAAAGCTAACCAGTATTCTTACAGATATCCATAGCAAAGTGACCAAAATCTGATAGCCATAAATCACATTTGCTTATCCACAACTTTGTTTTATAAGGTTATATGACAGGTCCCCTTACATTTCTTATTCCACACTCTTAATTTTTTCACTTTTTTATATTATTTTTCTTTTCACTTTAATTCTCTTAACCATTAAATGTCATGGACTTTCTTGCTCTATATTTTTAAAGAATCATGTTTACATTCTTTGTACTTTGATATAACTCCATGAATTTCATTGTTGCTATACAGTTATTCTACAAAACATACAGCCAAGGCAACAAAGGAGTGGCTCAAAAAGAAGCTCATTATGGTCATCGAGTGGCCTAGCCCGTCTCCAGACTTCAATTCCATAGAAAACTTTTGGAGGGAGATGAAGTTCTGAGTTGCCAAGCGACAGCCTCAAAATCTTAATAATTTACAAATGATCTGCATAGAGGAGTGGACCAAAATTCCTCCTGACATGTGCGCAAACCTCATCAACTACAATAAAGTCTGACTGCTGTGCTTGCCAACAAGGGTTTTGCCACCAAGTATTATGTTTTGTTTGCCAGAGGGATCAAATACTTATTTCTCACTGCAAAATGCAAATAAATTTATATAATTTATACAATAATAATAATAATAAATTTTATTTTTATAGCGCCGACATATTCCGCAGCACTTTACATTTCAGAGGGGATTTGTACAGACAATAGACATTACAGCATAACAATAATCACATACAGTAGATTATAACAAATACCAATCTGATTTTCTGGATTTTATTTTTGATATTCTATATCTCAATGTTAAAATTAACCTACCCTTTAAATTATAGACTGTTCATGTCTTTGTCAGTGGGCAAACTTACAAAATCAGCAAGATATCAAATAATTATTTCATTCACTGTTACTGTAAATTTCTCTTTTATTCATTCCCTTTGCATTTTTAATTAATAAAAATAAACTAAAAATACTTCTATTTTTTAAAGCATTTTTTTACTCTGCAGTATTTTTTCCACATCTGCCTAAATTCCTAAATGAACTGCAGCTAACCTTATCTGATTATAATTTTTTTTTCACATACTCCAATCCTTACTAAAAAACAATATATTTTTCTTGTTTTCTTCTAGGTCTGTCTGATCGGAGACTGCGTTGGAGGTATACTTGGTTTTGATGCTCTGTGTTACAGTGCCAAGACACCTGGTGAAAGTCAGAACAGCAGCCGGAGGGGAAGCGGCAGCAGCACACAGGTACATCACTAATGACACGTGTGGTTGTGGTGGATCCTAATTTTTTTCAACCAGGTAAACTTTAGAATAGAGATGAGTGACTTTGCCTTTTTTAGGATCGAGTCGGGTTTCATGAAAAAGTCGAGTCGAATGAAATCGACCGACTATCGTGAAAAGTCGAAGGTCCGACAGAAACACGAAACCCAATGCAAGTCAATGGGGAAGCAAAGTCGGCAGGGAGTGGAGGACAGTAAACACACCTACATGCCGGACTGCTTTTTTAAAGTGTGCGAAAACTCTCTCTCTCCCTCTCTCTCTCTCCCCGGATGCTGCACATGTCATCTCGTTGCCCACAGTGTACATCCTTGCTCATTGGCTGAAACAAAAGTCACGTGCAAGCATTCTGTGAAATCCGACTTTGGCGCTCAGGTCATCGACCGCATGGCCGACCTCACGCTATGGTTGGGTTTCGCTCTGCGAAACCCGACTTTGGTGAAAGTCGGTGACTTTTGAATCTGACCGACCCGTTTTGCTCAACTCTACTTTAGAATATATGGTAATTGCGTCTGTAATATCTGCAACTTGGGAAATTTGTATAAATTAGCAAAAAAACAGAATATACATGATCACCACATCGTGTCCAGCAGAAATCCAAATCTCAAGGGAGATTCCAATTTAAAAAATGACTAGATTATTATTATTATAGCACCATTTATTTCATGACGCTTTACATGTGAAAAGGGGTATCTCTATATATAAAAATGAATGTGTGTGTGTATCATCAACCAATCACAAAGCATCTTTCATTTCACCAGAGCTGTTAAAAAGAAGCTGAGCTGTGATTGGTTGCTATGACCAACAGTTTTCCCACTTGACAACACCTCAGCAGACACTGACATGGTGGGAGAAATGTAGCAACCCTGGGAACATAAGCTCCCAGCCACTGTCTGCCCCCCTGAAAGGAGCAGAGAGCACATGACAGAAATTAATCCCCCCTCCCGTGCCCATATACCCATCACACATCCTCCATCCCATAGGCACATCTTCCTTCTTAAAGGGATCATTGGTATGGAAGTCAGAGCAAACCCATCCAGCGCTTTGGTACTGACCCCTGGCCTCTCTTAAAGGGATCTCCAGTATGGAAGTTAGGGTAAATCCCTCTGCGCTCTGATTTTCACCCCAGGCTTCTATTAAAGGGATCATTGGTATGAAAGTCAGGGCAAATCCACTCAGTGCTCTTGTTCTGATGCCAGGCCTCTCTTAAAGGGACCCGTAGAAGCGAGTAATCGCAAAACGGCCGTTGTCCGGCACCTCCCTCCCCTAGCATTCCTCTAACGTCCTGCATGTCCACATATCTATTGATGGAATTTATGTGAAATAAAGACGCACCGATTTTCAGCTATATCGGTGAGTGCTGCATATTTCTCCTTTTTTCGCTTCACATTGAAATATTCATGTTTTTTCATGCAAGCACCTCCGTTTTTTTACTGAAATATATACCACAATACTTCAGATAAATAGCTCCATCTGTTAATGTGGTGATTTGTGTGCCCTAGTATGCCGTTAATCTGTTTGCTCTTTGCTGGGACCTCTCGTAAAGTGATCCCCAGTATGGAAGTTAGGACCGCTCCACTCAGCGCTCTAGTTCTGACTCCAGGCTGACGGGATGATTTGGGATATTAGTGGTAGTTGTCCGGTGGCTCTGGCTGATGGATGATATGGGATATTAGGGGGAGTAGTCCGGTGGCTCTGGCTGACGGGATGATGTGGGATATTAGTGGTAGTTGTCCGGTGGCTCTGGCTGATGGGATGATGTGGGATATTAGGGGTAGTAGTCCAGTGGCTCTGGCTGACGGGATAATATGGGATATTATAGTGAATGTGGCTATGAGGAATGGGCGGGGCTCTACACTCAGCTTTATATATATATATATATATATATAATCATTATAATTTGTTATAACTAACCGTAGTTAGTTACTATGCCCGGGCAGCGCCGGGCTCTTCAGGTAGTATATAATAAAAACAAGTACAGTTATCTTAAATGACACAAGTCACGACTGGTACAGGAAGAGAGGACCCTGCCCGTGAGGGCTCACAGTCTACAGGGGATGGGTGAGGATGCAGTAGGTGAGGATAGAGCTGTTTGTACAGCAGTATGGTGGAGTGATGGTTGATGGAATAGATAGTTGTCATGTCTGTTTCAAGTGAACCAGACAGCAAACCAGAAATATGCAAATTGTCTCTTCAGAGAGAAATTTGAAATTTAATTGAATCCATTCTTCCCTCTACCCGTGAAATGTTCCCAGTGCCTTTAGCTGGTGGTGGCCAAAGCATGATTGATCCACCCCCCATGCTTTGGCCAAATGTTCTTTTCCTGAAATGATGTGCCTTTTTTATCCACACATACCTTTGATCGTTGTGCCAAAGAGTTCTATTTTAACCTCCTAGGTCCACAGGACTTGTTTCCAGAATGCATCAGGCTTGTTTAGATGTTCTTTTGCATACTTCTGATGCTGAATTATGGTGAGGATGCAGGAAAGGTTTTCTTCCAATGACTCTTCCATGAAGGCCATA
The DNA here is from genome assembly GCF_039654945.1 of Dendrobates tinctorius. NCBI lineage: Eukaryota > Metazoa > Chordata > Amphibia > Anura > Dendrobatidae > Dendrobates > Dendrobates tinctorius. The sequence goes on from NW_027361684.1 coordinate 21,226,119, forward strand.
TTTGTGCAGGTGTCACTGAATAGACTCTGAATATACCTCAACTCTAGAGTCTGTTATATTTTTACAAAGGTCTTTTGCAGTTAGGCAGAGGTTCTGATTTGCCTCTCTAGCAATTCTACGAGCATCCCTCACTGATATTTCGCTTGGCCTTCTAGACCTTATCTTGACCTTCACTGTTTCTGTTAACTGCCATTCTTTAATTACATTTTGAACTGAGGAAAGGGCAACTTGAAAACATTTTGCTATCTTCTTATAGCCTTCTCCTGCTTTGTGGGCAATCAACTTTTTTATTTTCAGAGTGCTAGGCAGCTGCTGTTGTTTTTTGGCACAAGGTTAGAAGAGGCTGTGTTTTTATAAAGCTGGGAAATTTGCATCACCTGGCCTTTCCTAACAATGATAGTAAACAAGCCATAACTCTAAAGGCCCCGTCACACACAGTGAGATCGCTAGCGAGATCGCTGATTTTGTGACGTAACAGCGATCTCGACAGCGACATCGCTGTGTGTGACACACATCAGCGACCGGCCCCCCTGCTGATCGCTGATCGTGCAGGATCGTCCCGGACCATTTTTTGATCGCTGGTCTCCCGCTGGCCAGCACGCATCGCTGCATGTGGCAGTGGGAGATGAACGATCAGCGACGCTGCACACTGGTATCTAAGGTAAACAGCGGGTTTCTAAGAGCCGCGCGGCTCTTGGATACCCGCTGTTTACCTTAGATACCAGCTTGCTCGCTGGTCCTGATCGCTGGAGGGGCTGTCTATGTGATAGCTCACCAGCGATCCGCCTAACGATATCCCAGCCATCCCATCCATGTCGGATCGTTGGTGGGATCACTGGGACATCGTTATGGGTAACGGGGTATTAACAACAGGATAAATAAGGTCTGAAATCTTGGTTAGAGTTATCTGATTCTAAAAAGCACCCATCTCTATAGACACATCCTAAAAGAATCAAAACAGGGTAAGATAGCAGATAAACATGTCTGCTCTTATTTCAAATTGGTCAATATTCCCAATAGAGAGATCTAGGGATCTAGATCATGAACATCAGTCTACCGGACATATGCGTTCCATCTGGCAGGAGCTGTATTTGAGCCTCTCACTTTTGCTTCTCCTGATGAACCCCTCACGGCATTGAGGAGGGGAGAAGCGCATGGGGTTTAAATAATTTAAGTGACATGAATATCACATATGAGGAAAATTCCTATATTCAATATATGTTTTTAATTAATTTTTTCTCTATTAAGCCTGTCTTTACTATACTATATACACTCACTGGCCACTTTATTAGGTACACCATGCTAGTAAGGGGTTGGACCCCCTTTTGCCTTCAGAACTGCCTCAATTCTTCGTGGCAGAGATTCAACAAGGTGCTGGAAGCATTCCTCAGAGATTTTGGACCATATTGACATGATGGCATCACACAGTTGGCGCAGATTTGTCGGCTGCACATCCCTGATGCGAATCTCCCGTTCCACCACATCCCAAAGATGCTCTATTGGATTGAGATCTGGTGACTGAGGAGGCCATTTGAGTACAGTAAACTCATTGTCATGTTCAAGAAACCAATCTGAGATGATTCGAGCTTTATGACGTGGCGCATTATCCTGCTGAAAGTAGCCATCAGATGTTGGGTACATTGTGGTCATAAAGGGATGGACATGGTCAGCAACAATACTCAGGTAGGCTGTGGCGTTGCAACGATGCTCAATTGGTACCAAGGGGCCCAAAGAGTGCCCAGAAAAAATTCCCCACACCATGACACCACCACCACCAGCCTGAACCGTTGATACAAGGCAGGATGGATCCATGCTTTCATGTTGTTTACGCCAAATTCTGACCCTACCATCCGAATGTCGCAGCAGAAATCGAGACTCATCAGACCAGGCAACGTTTTTCCAATCTTCTACTGTCCAATTTCGATGAGCTTGTGCAAATTGTAGCCTCAGTTTCCTGTTCTTAGCTGAGAGGAGTGGTACCCAGTGTGGTCTTCTGCTGCTGTAGCCCATCTGCCTCAAAGTTCGACGCACTGTGCGTTCAGAGATGCTCTTCTGCCTACCTTGGTTGTAACGGGTGGCAATTTGAGTCACTGTTGCCTTTCTATCAGCTCGAACCAGTCTGCCCATTCTCCTCTGACCTCTGGCATCAACATGGCATTTCCGGCCACAGAACTGCCGCTCACTGGATTTTTTTTCTTTTTCGGACCATTCTCTGTAAACCCTAGAGATGGTTGTGCGTGAAAATCCCAGTAGATCAGCAGTTTCTGAAATTCTCAGACCAGCCCTTCTGGCACCAACAATCATGCCACGTTCAAAGGCACTCAAATCACCTTTCTTCCCCATACTGATGCTCGGTTTGAACTGCAGGAGATTGTCTTGACCATGTCTACATGCCTAAATGCACTGAGTTGCCGCCATGTGATTGGCTGATTAGAAATTAAGTCTTAACACACAGTTGGACAGGTGTACCTAATAAAGTGGCCAGTGAGTGTATATTGATATAGGCTGTGTGAGGGGGTGTATGACAATTTCACATATGCCTTAACTGTGATATGGCTCACTACATATGTTCTGATGGTTCTGGTTGCAGTATATATTCCCCCTCAAGCATCTATTAAAGCTGCTATTGGTGAATTAGCTTGCAAAATATCAGAATGGGAGAAAGGATCTCCAGAAGCATTTGTGATCGTAATGGGGGACTTTAACAAAGGAAAACTCAACCTGGATCTCCCCAAATTTACTCAACATATAAACTGCTTCACCAGAGAGAACAATACGCTTGATCACTGCTATACAGTCATAAAAGGGGCCTACAGGGCAGTGAGGAGTGCAGCAGTGGGCTTTTCAGATCATTGTCTAATTCATTTAATTCCAGCCTACAGGCAAAGGTTGAAAACATCCAAACCTACAGTTTATACAAAGAAGACATGGTCTGAGGAGGCAAAATTGCAACTACAAGCATGCTTTGAATGCACGGACTGGGAGGTATTCCAGGAAACATGCTCGGGTCTGGATGAATGGGTTGATGCAGTGTCCTCATATATCCGTTTTTGTGAAGACACGTTTATTCCATCCAAATCTGTCCACCTTCGGGGAAACAACAAGCCGTGGTTTACAAATAAAGTCAGGTTGATCCGTAAGAGAAAAGAGGAGGCTTATAAAGCAGGCGATATTACTGAATTCAAGAAACTTAGGAACTCGCTATCTAAAGAGATCAAGTTAGCCAAACACAAGTATGCAAAGATTCTGGACGAAAGGTTCTCATCAAAAGATACTAGATCTGCATGGAGAGGATTAAGAGAGGTCACCAATTATAAAAGCCACCCCACTATAGTGAACCCCAGCAGAAGTCTGGCAACAGAGTTAAATGAATTCTACTGCAGATTTGAGGCAAGCTCTACACACAGTGGCTATTCATCTCTAAGCTCCTCAGTCTGTTCATATAAAGATCCTTCATTGTGCAACACCCAAGTAGTGATCTCCGTGGCAGAGGTGATACGCATCCTGAAGGGACTTAAGGTCAAAAAGGCACCTGGCCCTGATGGTGTATCTCCAATGTGTCTGAAAGTATGTGCTACCCAGCTTGCCCCTGTACTGACAAATATATACAATGTGTCACTGAAAGAGTGCATTGTACCTCAGTGTTGGAAAAGTTCCACAATTATCCCTGTCCCCAAGAAAGTGGGATCCTCTGAGTTGAACGACTATAGACCAGTAGCACTCACATCTGTAGCTATGAAAGTCTTCGAAAGAATTATGATGTCCCACCTGATAAAATTCACACAGAAGCTATGGGACCCGCTTCAGTTTGCCTATAAGGAGAATCATTCGGCAAACGACACTGTCAATCTGGCACTGAAGTACATTTTGGATCATACAGATGAACTGCACTCATATGTCTGGATTCTTTTCATGGACTTTAGCTCAGCATTCAATGCCATTGATCCGAATTTACTTCATAAGAAAATGGTAGCTCTTGGAGTCCCTCTCAACTTATGCTTGTGGATTTATAACTTCCTGACAGCCAGGATACAGAGTGTAAAAGTTGGACCATTCACTTCGGACACCTTGGTCACAAACATCGGGGCACCTCAGGGGTGTGTTTTGTCCCCGTTACTGTTTTCTCTCCATACGAATGATTGCATCTCTCCAGCAGACTCAGTAAAAATCTTGAAATTTGCCGATGATATGACACTGATTGGTCTCATCAGGGGAAATGCTGAAGACTTGTATCGGAGTGAGGTGAAAAGAATATGTGACTGGTGTAAAGCCAATAATCTTGTACTAAACACTAAAAAAACTGCTGAGATGGTTGTGGATTTTAGGAAAGATCAACATGAGATACTTCCAATCTACATCCATGACGAAGTGGTTCTTAGCGTCACAGAGACCAAATTCCTTGGTGTTATCATCTCTCATGATCTTAAATGGGGGAAAAATGTGGATGCTGTTATAAGAAAAGCACAACAGAGGATGTTCTTCCTGCATCAGCTGAAAAGATATGGTTTGTCTAAGAATCTGCTGATCTTATTCTTAGCGATATCTCTAGCAATATCGCTATAACTTGTGATGTTATAGCGATATTGCTAGCGATATCGCTGTGTCTGATACTTACCTACGACCCGCTCCCCCGCTGCTTATCGCTGATCGCGCGAGAACAGGCTGGACTGTTTCTCGTCGTCAGCTTCCTGCTGGGCTTCCTGCTGTGGTAACGAGTGACGCGTGGACGCGGGCGGGAGGACGTTAGAATCGCCTAGTGTGACAGGTAAGTAGCGATCACCGACCCCAGCGATGTCGCTGGTGAGATCTGCCTGTGTGGCAGCTCACTAGCGACCACTTAGCAATGCACCAGCGATCCTGACAGCGTCATATCACTGGTCGGGATCGCTGGTGCATCGCTAAGTGTGACAGTACCTTTAGCCTAACAAAGAGAGATTTATTTAGGTAATATACAGTATTAAGTGAGCACATATGTATCCATCTTTATTAAGAACGAGCACTCGCACAGCTACATATAGCGTCAGGTGTCAGGAAATATTGGTATAACACTTAAACACTTTAAACGGGTGTTAGTGGTGGCTCTTTTTTAAAGGGATCTCTATCAGGGTCAGTTAGGAGGAGCTGACAAGGAGCGGGGGAGCCACAGCGATTTCCCTTACGGTGCCAACCTACGCTGGCAGATAGGGGAATTGAGAATCAGGCTCTTTTCCCTAGGTCTCTCTATTGTGAATATTGACCAATTTAAAATATGAGCAGACGTGTGCATCTGCTATCTTACCCTGTGCTGATCCCTTTAGGATGTGTCTAAAGAGATGGGTGCTTTTTTAGAATTTATTGATAAAAGCTATATTTTAGAGGTTTTGTGTTTTCTTGGTTTGATACCAATATCAGACACTATCTATGGTCTTTTTGTTTTTTCTCTCAAAGTAATCTGAGCACACAGATCTCCAAGGGAGCCCAAACGTTTGCATTCAACCATTTTCCATTTTGTAATAATTAAAGGGAATCTGTCACCACATTTGATCTATCTAAACTACTAATATGGGCATAGAATACAGGTTATAGACTGCTGAAAACATTCCTTCCTGTGTGTCTCATATCAGATGCCTTGTTGCTGAGAAATCATCTTTTAACACTTTATATAAATTACCTCTTCCAGACTCTGGGGAGGATGGTGCCTGGAAGATAACTCTTCCCCCAGAGCTTCTTTTAAATATAAAGGGGAGATGTGTAATGGTTACCAGTGTGACTGCTCTCTGCTCTCCTGATCTAATTGCAGAGCTGTGTGTATTTATACCTGACACATCTGCAGGTTCCTCTCAGCTTCAGCTTCCATCTCACAGGCAGGCAGGCAGGGTAACAATATTGTTGCAATACAGCAGAGCTGAGAGAAAAGCAAAAAAAATGTTTTTCAAACTAGCCCAATTTAATTTCTCCTGTTCTGTGTTAGTTACTTGTCTCACACTGCTAACTCCCCTTCATGTAAAATAAGCTCTGGAGGCAGAGTCACCTAATAGGCAGCATCCGCCCAGGAGCCTGGAAGAGGTCACTTATATAAAGTGACAAAAGATGATTTCTCAGCAATAACACAGCTGATATGAGGCACAAAGGTAGGACTTTCCTCTGCATTCTATAACTGGTATGCCCATATTAATAGTTTAGATACGTTAAATATGGTACCAGATTCCCTTTAAAATGAAATAAAATTACAATATTTTTTTTGCCTAAAATACAAAGGAAATGTGTCATATTTAATTTTAAGCCTTTTAGAGATCATTTCATTTTGAACTTGTCTAATTGTTCACAATAACAGTAATTTTGACCAGGGGTGCGCAAATGTTTGCATGCCACTGTATATTTTCTTGGTGGGATCAGTCTGCCTGAACATTATGGTACAAAATTTGTTTAGAAGATAATGAGTCTGCTTCCAACCTCTTACATGTTTCTACAGATATATACTTTGGTATGGGCTAATAATCTCATATCATTACTAACTTTGTCCAATAAAAATCCTGTAAACACTTTGACAAGGTTGCTGGTATAATACTGGAGGGGAGATATGAATCACTGAGGATGTTCGCTTCAGTGAAATGAACCTGGGAAAATGCTCCAGCACACTAGGTTCTGAGGGGTGTTAATTGGCAATGTTAAGGCCTGGGTTTTCTAGTGAAGAGTGGGTGGAAGGCTGCTCACCATATCTCCACCCCAGGGTGTCATCCAGAAGCTAAATGTAGAGTCTTTGGGCTCATTCACTGTTCTGTGTACTCTGGGGAAGAGTTGAGCTCCAGAGCTGGGCTCTTGGTAAACAGAGATGAAACCTAATTCCTAGGCGGGCGGATGCCCACAATTATAAGGCTATAGTGAGTGCTATTTTGTTTCTTTATGTCAAAAAGACGGAATATATTTATTTTGTTTTGCAATGGCTTATGAAGCTTGTCTTAATAAACCAGTTGAAAATTTAAATGGAAAGGATTCCTGTGACTACCTCGTTAAGCAGCCGAGTATGCCGATCTACCACAATATATTTAAATATTTACTTTTGAATTTCATGTTCATTGATGCACAAAAAGTACTGGCCCACTACGGTTATAACCTACTAATTGTTATCTGGAATATTCTTCATTTCTTGGTTTGAAAGAAATACTAGTAACCCGAATTTTCCCTCTCTTAACTGCTAGTCTTCTCCAGTCTTACATCCTCCCTATCAGTGTAATAAATAATCTGATTTCATATCTACCGGATATTTCATGGCACAGAGAAAGCTGCAACAATAATATCCACTCGAGTACAGAAATAGAATGATGGCTTCATGGGAAAACCTGAGAGAGATAGTTATAATCTTAAAAGCACACACAAGCACCCGTACAGTTTGTAATTGAAAATCTTTTTTTATATACCCTGAGAATAAAAGGCTGTATTGCATTCATGTAGGCCTCTGATCTTATCTTCAAAGAACATAACACTTAGGTCATCTTTTGTGTCTGATGGAAACCATTGTAATCATTGATTCTTTCCAACCAATAAATTCAAAAACATTATGGCTTTCTTATCATTAAAAAACAAACAAAAAAAACTACAAAAAAGCCATACACAGTTTTTCATTTTTCAATTAGAAAATGTAGCATCTGAAACCTCTGAAATTTCAATGGTTAACTGTGGTGTTATCAAAACTACAGCAAGCCCGTGTTGACAATTTGACATTTTATATTTTTCTGGACAGTTTATCAAAAAATCACAGACAGACATTTTTCTATCGACATATTGGAGAACCACAAAAAATTATTATGATTATCAGTGATCCACATCTCCAGCGCACAATTCTGATATGAGACATCAGCAGCATTCACTGTAAACAGTAAAATGGCGATAATTACAGTCATAAAAATTTGTATATAAGTTTAAAAAATCACAAATGCCTTTTTTTGTGGACAGGGCAAAAAAGTGCCCTATTTTTACTGACTGTCCTGGAATTTCAGGACAATTGGAAACCATTAAGTTAGCTATCAAGTAAGTGACACATCACTGGAATCAAGGCCTCTGACAGATTCCCATTAGAACATCTAGGCAAGAAAAACCCTTACCTGCCAAAGCTCGCCTTACTTTTTTCTGATGCTTAATATCAGGAAACAGGCAAGAGTTTAGAGTAAATCAGAGTTTCCCAAACTCCAGTCCTCAGGGTCCCCAACAAATCATGTTTTCAGGATTTCCTTAGTATTGCACAGGTGATGGAATTATTATCCAACAGAAATTTCCACAAGTTCTCTCATGTGTGCAATATTAAGGAAATCCTGAAAACCTGAACTATTGGAGGCCGTGAGGACCAGAGTTTGGGAAACACTGGACTAAATGATAATGTAAAATTATTATCTTTGCAAAAATATTTTAACCTTACTTTTTCTATTCCAGGACCTATATAAGGGATAAGTGAACTTTAGTTGCTACTTTTGAAGTTTGGCAGAAACAATATCATTTATTGCACTGGATCTTTGGGAGAGTGAACTCCATTTGATTGTTGTTTCCTATACGTGACCGAAATGAATGGAAGTGTATGAGTTTAGGATTGATCTACAGCATTGTTCAGAGATGGTTATTCCATGTTCTACAAATACAAAGCAAAGATTGATGGGGGGACATGTACAGAACACAGTCCTTCGATTCAATATGCACAATGTACGCCTGATGTTGAGAGATATCTCTTGCTCTGGAATTCATCCAATGCTGATACAGAGTATTCTCAGCTTGCAAGCTTACTGATCAATCATATACGCTCTAGGGAAATGCTGCTATGGGGTAATTTAATGAACTTTCCTGTTGAAAGCTACTATATAGGTCATCCTAGTCCTTTATTGAATCACTCAGTGTTACTGCTAAATGTTGAGTTGAAGCTAACAAAGAGAAACCTTATTTATGTGGTACTTGGGATAAGTCTGAAGAAAGGTGCAAACTTCCTATACTATTTGACATGACGTAAATAAAGTTATAAAAGCTTTATAGATGACGCGGTTTACTTCACACATACTGTAAGTATTAAGAATTTAAAAAAGTAAAAAGAAACACTTTGGGGCCAATTGATCAAAAAGTTACTTCAAATTTGGCATAAAACATTTAAAAATTGCAAAAAATGTTATGACTTGTGGTATTTCCATGCCATTCCCAGCCAACTCTGACAAAGTGGTCAGAGCAAGGGCAGGATGGGTTGTGGTGGCGTCTGCTCACCAATTTTGTCACTTTAGTAGTGTAATTTACGCCGAAAACTTTATAGATCAATCAAATGTTATAGCATTTCTGGTGAGGCACATGGATCCCCACGCCATCAAAAGCCTCATCATGAATTTGATGCATCTTACCCCACCACGTCCCTTCATTAAGACAGGTATGCACAACCCCAGTCTTAATGAATCAGGCATATATCATGGTAGCGTACGCACTTTTGCTACCATATGTCAGAGACACTGCACTACACTTGCTCATAGAGCCAGTGCGCGTGTCCTGAGTACAGAAGCAGTGCTAAACGAGGTACAGGAGGAATAAACAGATGGGAGGTCAGACAAAGCCAAAGGTCATACACAGGATCACAGTACAGTACCAGGGATGAGACAGAGTGGATAATCAGGGACAAGCAGAGATCAAAACCAAACAGACATAGGAGGTACCAGGCAGAATCCAAAGCGGTATCCAGAGAACAGACCGAGTCATACACAGAGAATCAAGTAACCAGAACACAGCACAAACACACTCAGGGGTCACCACACAAATGCCAAGGGCAAGAGTATAACTGACAGGGATGGGAGCGTCCTGAGGCTATAAGAAGCCTCCCCCAGAACCAGGGAGAGGCCACAATCATAGCCCCAGGTGTGCAGGTAAGCCTGCATCGGGATCACAACCTTTAACCCCAGAAATGCCAGTCATCAGCACTGGTTCCAAACATTAACCCCATATGTGCGAGTCAAACCCGCACTGAGATCATGACACCATACATACAACCGACATGAAACCCCTTATCTAACATTCCCTAGAGATGGGCTCTGCGGGAGGAAAAGGGTAGGGCGCTTAAAACCAATGAAGCACGAAAAACTGAGGAAACAAGATAAAGGAGATGGTCTTTAGATGTTTTGTGAAGGTTTCCATAATAAGAATAAGGTTTTTTTTAATAGCCTGGAGCAAAGGTGAAGTGTTCTTCCCTAGTCCTAAAACTAATTAAACAGGGTAAGGTAAAGACACTTATTGGCACCCATGACACTCAGCACCTTAGGTAGAAAAAAATAGACACAGGGAAGTGGATGAAGGTATAATAAGAACACAAACTTTATCATCAGCCATAATAAGTATTGCCCTTGCTCCCGAAACTTCTTTGCTTCTCATATTGGTTAGGGTTCACTTGATTGTGACCCTAATTTGTCTTGCTATAAATTCACATGATTTCTTGTTACAACTATTTTTGTACACAGATAAAGTAATTTCTTCTGAAATCACGTATTTAACCAGCACCGTGAGCACTGTAAAGTATCAGCAATAAATGGCACAATATAATAGATTCTAATAATAAAAATCTGCCAATGACAATGTTATTTGTCCACAGAGATGTAGTTCTCCTGTCTGTAAGACAGACTCAGTCATTAAGTTACTTTTTGCATAGTGCATATTAAAGAGGGGAAGTGTTGTCTTGTACAATTCCTTTACATTAAAGCGAAATGGTACATCCACTTTTTGTCACTATATATATATATATATATATATATATATATATATATATATATATATATATATATATATATATATATATATATATATATATATATACACACACACACAACATTTTTATAAAAATAATGGTGAAATCCTGCAGTTTTCAATCACAAATGTACCCAGATTTCCATAGTTGTAAATTTGCTGTTTCATGGGTATTTAGCTGCAGTAAAGAAAAAATGTACCCTATGTGGAATTGTTACCTCTGCATTTGTTGACTAAGGTTCCGCCTTAGATCTCATTGACAGTGATTTTACGATCAAGTGTGGGAACACAGTTTCAACTTTTGGTCTTGCTATTCAATTATCCGCTATTGATAATTCTCCCCTTACCCAAAGTCATGATACTTCTAAGGTTGAGAATGTGTGCATGAAAGTGGGAGTGTTACACAGATTTATTTCATGGTGTTTCCTTCTTTACAAGCTAAAGTTGTGTTTGCTATTCCCTGGTTGCTGAAACACAATCCTACCATCAATTGGGAGACTCGTGATGATAAGTCTTCGGGGAATTTTATTTTTGCAGTTGTTTATCTAAATCTCTGGCATCTATGAGATCTCTTATTCCAGATTTTATTGAGGATTTTGAGGATATTTGTTCTGAGACTGAATGTGAAGTTTTTCTCCTGCATAGGCCTTATGATTGTGCTATTGATTTTGTCTAAGGTTACTGTCACACTTAGCGATGTACCAGCGATCCCGACCAGCAATATGACGCTGTCAAGATCGCTGGTGCATCGCTAAGTGGTCGCTAGTGAGCTGCCACACAGGCAGATCTCACTAGCGACATCGCTGGGGACGGGGGTCGCTACTTACCTGTCACACCAGGCGATCCTGCGTCCTCCCGCCCGGCTCCACGCTCGTCGCTCGTCGTCACAGCAGGAAGCGCCGCAGGAAGCTGACGACGAGAAACAGTCCAGCCTGTTCTCGCGCGATCAGCGATAACCAGAGGGGGAGCCAGTCGTAGGTAAGTATCAGACACAGCGATATCGCTAGCAATATCGCTATAACATCACAAGTTATAGCGATATCGCTAGCGATATCTCTTAGTGTGACAGGCCCTTAAGGGGGCAAATTTGCAAATCTTATCTGTTTAGCCTTTCTCTACCTGAAAGAGATACCTTGAAAGAGTACTGTGCTGTCCTCACTAAATGAAGCTGAATTCATGTAGCTATACAGGCAGCTAAACTGCTATACCGGGTCCAATACTGTTGTTGAATCTGTGCTTTATTGAACGTGATGGTATATTGATGCGCGGTGATACTTCCCACTGGATTCTCTTATCAGGTGGCAGAGGTGCATCCCAGTCAGATGTCTCCTTAGTTAAGTCTCTTAGTAAGGCTTTGCCTTGCATAATAACAGCTGCAAAACCCAAGGGATCGTACAGGCTGTTGATGGTAGACAGGACACCTCTGCGTGTGAAAGACCTTTCTTCTGGGCTGACCTGAAAGGTGAATTGTCTGACTGTTGATTCCAGAGAAGCCCAAGGTTGCGTTGCATTGGTGTGGGGTCTGACCCCAGGTCCAGGTCTCTGAGACCGTTACACAAGTCTTGTGAAGGGAATGCTTTCATGAGTTCTTGGCTGTTTGAGGCTATTTTGTGAAGCCTGAGGTTAGAGCAAGCAAGCATCTCTTGGGCTCTCCTGAGAAGACTGATGGCAGTCTCATTTGAAGGAATGACTTTCAGACAGTTGTCAACATAAAAGTCTTTTTCTATGGATTGTCTGACATCTGATCCGTATTCTGTTTCTCCTTCTTGAGCCGATCTTTTGAGACCATAAATAGCAACTGCAGGTGAAGGACTGTTACCAAAGATGTGCACTCTCATACCGTACTCTGTGACTTCTTTAGTAGGATCATTGTCTCTGTACCAGAAGAATCTTAGGAAGTTCCTGTCTCTCTCTCTCTCACAAGGAAACAATGGAACATTTGCTGGATGTCAGCGATGAAGGCAATGGAATCCTTATGGAAGCACATAAGTACTCTCAGCAGTTTGTTATTGAGGTCGGGTCCTGTCAGTAGAACATCATTCAGGGAGATATCATCAAACTTAGCACTGGAGTCAAACACCACTCTAATCTGGCCCAGTTTCTTAGGGTGGTAAACTCTAAACATTGGTAGGAACCAGCATTCTTCAGAGTCTCTGAGAGTCGGAGCTAGCTCTGCATGGCAGTTTTCGAAAATCTTTGACATGAAGGAGAAAAAGTGATCTTTCATCTCCGGTTTTCTTTTGCAGATTATGTTTGAGATAGGAGAAACGATTTAATGACTGATTTCTGTTGTTCGGTATACGTGGTCTGTGGGTTCTAAGGGAAGAGATGCGACCCAGCTGTTGGTCTCATCTTTTACAAGTTTCTTGTCCATTACCTCTAAGAAAAACTTGTCCTCTACCGACATTGCTACTTGGTTGTCTTGCTTAGTTCTCTGGAAGACTGTGCACCCCAACTGATCCTGATAGCTTCCTGACACCATACTGCTGTCATGAGTAAAGTCTATTAAATGATTGGGTAGTTGGATGCTGTGTGGTACTTCCTTGACATGGAACTCGTTGCAAGGTTGAAACAGAGATGGGTGTCCTTTCTCCAATGCCACAGAACATGGGGCATGCTTATGTCCCAAGCATACATTTCCTATTATGACCCATCCTAGGTCTATCTTTTGGGCATAGGGAGCATTGTGGAGTCCATTGATATGACTTCTCACTTTATGAACCTGTAGGATATCTCTTCCCAACAGCAGTATTCTCTGTGCCTGATGGTCAAGTTCCAGTATAAGGTGTGCTATGCGTTTCAAGTGAGCGTGATGGATTGCCACATCTGGCGTAGGTATTTCAGATCTGTTGTCTGGCATCTGATTACACTCGATGATTGTAGGTAGTGATAGGCAGAAATGTCCATCTAAGGACTCAATTTGGTAGTCAGTAGCTTTCCTGCCTGCTGTTGTCACAGTACCTGCACATGTCTTTAATGAGTAGGGGGTGCTTAGCCCGTTGATGTTGAATAGGTCAAAAAATGTTGATCAAGCCAAGAATCGATTACTTTGATCATCCAAGATAGCATACAGTCTTACAGCTTTGTCTCTATGACCCTTTTGGCACACTCTGACGAGGCATATTTTTGAACAGGACCTACTGTCTATTGTCCCTTTACAGACTTCAGTACATTGTGAAGTGATCTCTGGTGTAGCTGCATCAGTGTTCCTATCCTCCTCGCCATGCTCACGTTCAGCTGGCGTGTTTTGTGCACTCCATGGAGCTGTTGTGCCACACTCTGAGCATTTTACACTGACCTTGCAATCCTTGGCGAGATGAGTGGTGGATGAGCAGCACTTGTAGCAGATACCGTTCTCTTTCAGGTAACTTCTGCGATCTGGCATAGATTTTCCCCTGAAGGCTATGCATTTCAGGAGAGGATGAGGCTTCTGATGGAGCAGGCACTGCTTGTTTGGGTCCTTAGTCTCTGATTGGGAGCAGCCAGCAGACCTGTAATTGGAACTTGGAGAAGAAACTATAAGTCTTGTGCACTGCCACAGACGTTCTGTTTATAATAGCAACGGTACAGAGCCGCATCCTAAATATATTATATATCACTCCTTATAGGTGTCACTCTGTATGGACAAACTAGAATCAATCGCTGATATGTACACCAAAAATTGTGGAAACCACAGTAGAAAAATGCGACCATAGATCCATAATAATAAAATTACTTCTCTTTATTAAATTATGAACAAGACAGGACAAAAAATGGGGAACTGTGCAAAGGACAATCAAAAAAGTGCAATAGTATAAATGCTCATACAAGCAGGACCTACCCCAGTCAGCCTGAACCATCATATACCGAGATAAATGCATATATTTCCTGTATTAAAACTCCATATAAGGAGCATTATATATCTTACATAAAGAGGGAAACAATGCCCATAATCTATCATACAGGATAAATCTATACATTATCCCCAAAAGAGGTAACTAAAGGGGTTAACAAGATTAATGATGCTACCCTCGGGCCATATAAAACACATCTTACATATATAGAAAGACGGAAACGCGCGTCGGGGAAACGAGCGGTCCTCCCGGTCATCCTGGAGCCTCATTAAGGTAACAGTTTTGGGTCTTTACTTTTTAGGGCGGGTGATTTGCCTGCCGGTGCAGCACTGGTATTGTTTGCTGCACCATCTTCCGTCTTTCTATATATGTAAGATGTGTTTTATATGGCCCGAGGGTAGCATCATTAATCTTGTTAACCCCTTTAGTTACCTCTTTTGGGGATAATGTATAGATTTATCCTGTATGATAGATTATGGGCATTGTTTCCCTCTTTATGTAAGATATATAATGCTCCTTATATGGAGTTTTAATACAGTAAATATATGCATTTATCTCGGTATATGATGGTTCAGGCTGACTGGGGTAGGTCCTGCTTGTATGAGCATTTATACTATTGCACTTTTTTGATTGTCCTTTGCACAGTTCCCCATTTTTTGTCCTGTCTTGTTCATAATTTAATAAAGAGAAGTAATTTTATTATTATGGATCTATGGTCGCATTTTTCTACTGTGGTTTCCACAATTTTTGGTGCACAGACGTTCTGTGTGGATTTGCAGCTGGTGACAGTGTGGCATATGACATTACAAAATCAAAGCTGGGATCATTTCTGATTGTCGCTTGTTTGTGTATAAAGTCTACAAAAATGGAGAAGGAAGGGCATGGAACATTGTGTTTATATTTGTATGTGCAACCATGTGTGAGCCACCTCTCTTGTAGATTGTAGGGCAACTTTTGGACTATAGGGTTAACACCTTTGGCTGTGTCAAGGAATGCAAGTCCTTGTAGGTCACCTTCACATTTGGCAACTAGGACTTCCTTTAGCAGGTCACTTAGTTCTCTAAGTTTCTGGAGACCTTTGTTAGATATTTTAGGAAAGTCATCGATTCTTTTGAACAAGGCTTTCTCTATTACCTCTGCTGAGCCATTAACACTCATCCAGCCTCTTCCAGATCTCTTTGAGGCCAATTTGAGGGTGGTTTATATTAACGTCTCTGATGCTAACTGCGTGTTTGACTGACTCTTCTCCCAGGTATGTGACTAAGAGGTCTATCTCTTCCCTGTGTTGTAGCCCCAAGTCTCTAGTGACATTTTGGAAGGAAGCTTTCCAAGCTCTGTAACCTTCAGCTTGGTCAGTGAATTTCATGAGTCCCTTGGCAACCAGTTCACGTCGTGTGAAGAACCTGGCGAATTCTGTTGTGAACCGGTTGTCAGCAGAGTATACTGGTGATGGGTCACCCTGATAGTGATGTGAGGTGAGTTCATACCTGTTAGTATCCTCAGGGTGGCGCCAGCCGGTATCATATTGCTTCGGTCTGACGTGCGGTGTGTCAGCAAGGTGATTCATGTTGGTTACCTGGTGAGGGGCAAGGTAGTCATTAGCAGAATTGTTTTGCTTCACGTTTTCCTGGAGCTGAGCCTCATAATGACTCTCACTCACTTCACTGGATGTGTCATGTTCTTGGTTATAGTTTGGATCAGGAAGTTCATTAACATACTGAGATGTGCGTTGTGGCGAATCTTGGAGTGGCAACTTCAGACTTGACGTACTGCTTCAGCTATGCAGCTCAGGGTTTTGCATGGCTTCTAGCGATTCTGCTTCAGCTAGGGCTATGGCAGCTTCTCTTTTTGCTGCTAGGCTCTCGAAGGCGGCATCCACAAGTGCCTTCTCTAACTACGTCTTTCTCTCTTGCTCATCTCTTTCTAAGCGTAACTGTATGCGTGACCTACTCTCTTGGTCTTCTAGGTGTGCTTTCTCTAATTTAAGTTGCATCTCTTCTTCAGCATAGCTTGCTCGCATTTTGGCAGCTTCAGCATTTGCGTGTGCAATGGCGACCGCGCTGCTGATGGATATAGTCTTTGAGGAGACAGATGTAACAGATTTTGTCCTGTGGGATTTGTGCAACATGGTGTCTTGGGGGAATGCTTGGCTGTGCAGAGATTGCTGTAGCTGTATTAGTCTCTGTGTAGCCGGTGACTTGAATCTCACTAGGTGGGTGGCTGCAGTTTCACTAGTTCCTGCAAGCTGGATGGAAGGCAGTCTTTTCCCTGAATTCCACTAGCTGGATGGCCGCTGTTTCACTGGCCCCTGCAGGATGGAAGGCTGTCCTTTCTCTGAGTTCCCACTAGCTGGATGGCCTCTGTTTCACTGTTCTGTCCTCACTAAATGAAGCAGAATTCATGTAGCTATACAGGCAGCTAAACCGCTTTACCGGGCCCAATAAGGGGACTGTAGTTGAATCTGTGCTTTATTGAACGTGATGGTATATTGATGCATGGTGAAACTACAAGCAAAACATATATATACACTCAGTCAATACAGGATACATCAGGAATTCATATATACATAATACATTATAAATCAATATTTGCACTAATAGCTAACAAGGGGAAGGACTAAATAACCAGGCTAATATGAGACAGGAATTAGATACAGGAAGCATAAATACGTAGCAGCAATGCTATCACAAGGGAAGAAGAGAAATGATATGCTTCCTGAATGCAGGCTGAAGGAAAATGGAGAACTGGAGGCAAAGTACCATAATCCTTCGCAAAGGCTACCAGAATGCACTGCAAAACTTACCAGGATGCACTGCAATGGAGGGAAAATACAAGCAAAGTGAAAATAACACAATAGCACTGCGGTTATGACTCTGGTCACCAGAGGGAGCCAAAAACACTGAAAACATTAACAAGCAGATAATCAAGGATTATATTTCAGATGTTGGAAACAGAACAAGTACATTCAAAAGAGTCTCTCCAAGATTCACATAAGGCCTTCCACCTCTCCAGATGACATGGATTTTTTCTTTGATAACAAAAAAGATGGATGTTTGCGTCCTTGTTTTGATTTTAGAAAGATTAATAAGATTACTGTATGTAATCCATACCCATTATCTCTTATTCCTGATCTGTTTAATCAACTGGCAGGGGTTAAATGGTTTTCTAAACTGGATTTGAGAGGGGCATATAGCCTTATACGTGTTCGCCAAGGTGATGAGTGGAAGACTTTCTTCAATACACCCAAGGGTCACTTTGAAAATTTGATTATGCCATTCAGTTTGACCAATGCTCCAGCAGTGTTTCAGAACTTCATAAATTATATTTTTTCTTTTTTGGTGGGTAAATTTATGGTGATATACTTAGTTGATATCTTGATTTACTCAGGTTCTCGTGAGAAGTATCGGAAATATGTAGAACAGGTGATTTGGGTTCTTCATGACAATTGTTTGTTTGCCAAATTAGAGAAGTGTCAATTTAAGGTACAGCAGATTCAGTTTTTTGGTCATTTGGTTTTTGCTAAAAGTTTTTAGATGAATCCAGTTAGGGTACAGGCTGTCCTTGATTGGGTACAATCTACTAATCTTAAAGCTTTACAAAGGTTCTTAGGTTTTACTAATTATTATCGTAAGAGCATTAAGAAGTTTTGAGTCATAGTCAAACCTCTTACTTTTTCTCTTTTCTGCTTTTGCTGCTATCAAGACAGCCTTTTCTAAAGCTGATGTCCTCTGTCTACCCGATGTTGATTTGCCTTTTGTGGTTGAGGTAGACGCAACTTCTGTGGGGATGGGAGCTGTTCTTTAACAGAGGAGGGATGCTTACTTTCATCTTTGTGCCTTTTTTCTCATAAATGCTCCCAAACAGAGTCCACCTATGATATAGGCAATTGGGAACTCTTGGCTGTTAAGAGAGCTTTTGAGGAGTGGAGGAATTAGTTAGAGGGGGATAGGCATAGAGTAACAGTCTTTACTGATCACAAAAATTTACTGTATGTTGATGCCACTAAGTGCTCTAATACTAGACAGGTCCAGTGGGCTCTTTTTTCACTCAGTTTGATTTCTCTTTGAGATATCTCTCTGGAAGTTTTGTTCCAGAGTTGAGGGATGAAAATCCTGTCAAAATTCTTAGTGAAGGGGTGGTTGCGGGTGCTCTGGGGATTGATCTTAGTGTATTATGGAAGCTCAGGTTGGTTCACCGGAAATTGTTTTGTGCTGTCCTTGCTTCGCACTAATCTTCTTGACAAAGCCCATGGCTCTGTGTTGGCTGGACATCTTGGTTCCTCTGCCACCTGGAGATCTGTTTCCACGTCCTTTTAGTGGCAGGGTGTTGGTAAGGATGTTGAGGAGTATGTCTGTAACTGCAGAGTTTGCACTAGGCTCTGACAGGCTTTCTTTTGCCTAATGAGAACGATAGAACAATGTGGAAGTTTTGCATGCAGATCGCCCCGTGAGGCAGCTCTGCTAGTCGTTGGGTATTTCAGTGGGTCCAGTGGGACCTCGTAGAAAGGGGTGTACTGCTATGTTTCTTTTATCTTGGCTGCAGTCTGTTTAGGGTAACAGAAGTTTTCATTTGCTCAATTGCCTGCCCTGTCACCTTTCGGGTACAGCTTTATATACCTTTCCCCTGCTGGAATTTCTTGCTGGTGAAAGTCTCATTTGGACATCCAGCCATACTGCTGTAGTTTAAAGCCAGTCAGTGAAAGACCAGCTAAGGTTTATTTCTTTGCTGTTTTTGTTCTTTTCCCTGCACCCATCTTCTGTTTCTTTTTAGACAATAGGCAGCGTATATTGTAAAAGTACATATTTAATTCTTTATTTGTATTTTGTGTTTTATTTTACTAACTCTGGGACATATTCCAATTCAGCACACTTTCCCTTAAGTAGCTAATTTTTACTCTGCTCTGGCCCCCGGTTCTTTAGGGTGCACATGAAGTGCTCAAGGGTCTTTCTGGCAGCTTAGGTCTGAATTGTCATCTTTTAGTATGTGGCTATGGCTATCTCAGCTCACACAGGAACCACTAGGGACTGTGGGGTCAGGATCTCTAGTCTGTTCAGGAACACAAAGGGTCAGCTGCAATTTTTAGCTTTATTTCCCAAGTGAGTCGCTACACAATCATAACACTATTTATCTTTTTCATATTTAAATAATGCTTTGCGTGGTATGTTCGTTGGGAGTCCAAACATTTTGCCAAGGTTATTTCTATTAGTTACACTTCCAAGTACCTAAATATATTATTTACAGATAGTATACTGCTTACAGTCTGAAAAGCAATAGAGGCAGGCAACAGCAGAACTTGTAGTTCCATGCCTGATGGTGTTACCTAAGCTAGGCGATAAGCTTGATTAGATCTAAGTGGCTTTGAAACTTTTGTTTCATAATTAATGTGACCTACAACCTCCTATCTTTTCCAGTAAATCCATTATTCTACATTTTGTAATGTCAAGTACTGACGTCAGGATGAAATAAATCTATATTGTAGAAAAGAGAGTATTAGGTAATGTCAAGCCCTGTATTGACAAAGTAAGTAATTAGATGAGATGCATTAAAAGACTTTCTTGCTCCTGACAATCCTGTCTAGATTATAACCTTTAGCAAATGAATGGCAGTAGAAGCTAAATGTGAAGATCAAGAAATAAATTAGCCAGGACAACCATCAGAAGCCTTTCAGATAGTGATAAACTGGTGAGCTGCTGAATCAAGATTTCATTGTAAGATACATTTTTAATATTACTGTAAATATTTTTCTCTACTACAGAGATACATTTGGCAGAAAAATTTGCAGATACACCCCCATGTCAGTTGTTCAGTTTACAAGCAATAACTAAAGTCCTAATCTAATCATATCTGTAGAATTATTTTCATCGCCTAAAACTTTACAGCATAAATTGAAATGACCGGTTATATTCCTGAGCCTGCTAGACTACTTCTGAAATGTTGTTGGCAAAGTGGTGACTCTTTCTAGGCCTGTTACAGTGAATATTTAGTATATCCATAAAATGTTTCCTCGAACCTGAAGGACTGATAGGAAACCCACTGCAAACAATATTGTTTTGATTGAAGTTAATAGACTCTTGTAGGAAAAGCAATCATAAATATCATGGTATTCACTCCCTGACGAAGCGACGCGTGAAACGCGCGTTGGAGTGTGTGGTGGCGGCGCCAGCACATGCAGCATGAATTCCAGTTAGTACTACCTTCTCCTATAAATATCATGTTACCCTCAATCAGGAAAAAAATGATATGGAAGCTCCCATCAACAAAACCTCTCCTGTACAATTCATGGCCCCATCACTATATTAATGTGTATGATCAACCCCCACAGAACAAATTTACTATAATGTGTTCTGTAAAATAATTCGAAATTATATTTTAAATCCACAACAGTTCAGAGTGAGTTCAGATTCCATTTTCTGTCATTCAGCCAGCCCCAAATATTTTTTGCATGCATGCATCTCTTAATACATTTGGTGCATCTCACGACAATGGGATTTTGATACAAAACTGGTGTATGTCTTGATAAATTAGTTTGTACCAGATTACACTGATTACACTGAAACTGCCACATGGCTCCATGCTACTTTATAGTGTGCCCTCTGGCAACCTTTATGATTTTGTCCACTTATGATTTTAACATTTTATTCTTTTTAACTTTAGTCTTTTTTTTGAACAACCACAATGAAAAAGCATTATATGCTGCATACTGTTTTCTATGTTCCTCAAGCTCTGTATAATCCCTCTCTGTACATGGACAGAATTCTAAATATTTTTGAAAGATTGCATTGTCAGCAAAAATCAATAGCTCTAAACCTCCTGTACCTAGAACAGTTAGTGATGTTAAGGGGCTTCACTGAATCAAACAAAAAACTTCAAAGATGTCCTGCATAATTCTTTTCTCAAAAGTCAGAGGAACTTAGCTGTAAAATCAATATGCAGATGCCAGGGTGTCACTGAGAATATAAAAGTTTAGAGAACTTTGCTGTCCATCAGAAGGCTGCATTAAAACGAGCAAGATCCATTTTCCAAACTAATGAACGAATTAAAGGAGTAAATTATAACAAAAAGAATTAACCAAACCGTTTATTATTATTCTTACTTGTTTATTTTGGATCCATCTCTGTTTT
Source organism: Dendrobates tinctorius (assembly GCF_039654945.1). NCBI lineage: Eukaryota > Metazoa > Chordata > Amphibia > Anura > Dendrobatidae > Dendrobates > Dendrobates tinctorius. The sequence goes on from NW_027361684.1 coordinate 21,247,804, forward strand.
TGATAAATTATAATGCAAGGAAAAATAGGTCTCTAAAATATGGGGTGTAAAATCACTATACTTTTGCACGGCCTCTCCATTCAAAGACGAACCATTTGTGCTGCAGGCCTGTCCTTCCTATTTCACTAGCAGTATATTGTGATCATTATCTGCCATGTTACGGATATAGTGGAACTTCAGTCATGCCATGCTCACTTGCTATAAAAGCTTACTGGCTGACATTACACTTGTCATTCTACCTGGTTCCCTCTCTTAGAAAACAGCTGTAGTCACGCGCTCTCCGATAGCAGATTGTCTTCAGAGCTGATAGCGCTGTAATAACAGAACAGAACTTCTAGGAAGATAAACTATTTTTTATCTATCTATCTACAGTATCTATATATCTATCTATCTATACAAGTTAAAAAATAGTGCAGCACAAGCAATAGCAAAAATAAAGATAGTGGGGGCATAGCCCTCAAGTTAACTTCAAATCTTAACAATATCTAAGCAACATTCCTCACTTGGAACGAAACGCCGCCATCACAATGGGTCAATACACCACTTATATTTTTGACTTTGGAGTGTTGCCTCTTCTTTGCCTTCTATCTATCTATCTATCTATCTATCTATCTATCTATCTATCTAAAATTTATCTGACTGTAAGAGGCCACAGGCTCAAAAAGGCTAGATTTGGCACAAGTTGCTCCATCTGTCAAATTCCAGAGTATTCTGCCATCGATGTACGTGGGTAAGATGTGTCTGAGGGATGTGAACATGGTTCTCTTTATAAGCAATGGCAGATAGCATTAACTCGTTAACTTGTGCTACTAATCCTGATGAACTGCACGTGATTAGCCCAGAAGGATGATGCAGTGATGAATTCAACAGGTTTTAGTCACAGCACCTTGATGAGATGAGGTGAGATATCAGGGAAGATGAAGGGATGAAGATGAGGTAGGCGTTAGAGCTGATATTGTTAGAGCTAAAAAGAGAATCCGTTCTCCAGTCCTGAAGCATGTGTTGTCCAAGATGGCACTGACCACAAGAAGGAAGTGAGATAAAGATAGGAGGAGTTGCAGAAAGAAAGGTATTATGGGTAAAGCCTAGTAATAATATATGAACAGCATAATATAACAACGACCAATAGATGGCAGCAAAGTACACAAATACAATATATAGAATTAAACCATATACTTTAGATAATGTCCTATGATGACTGAAAGTCTTGCAAAAGATTTAGCTAACAGCACACAGAGGGATCAAGCCGGCCTTCAAACTTTAACCCCTAAAGTGATGTGGTCTTACAATGGGGTCCACTGGATAGTTTCCACAGAAGGACTGCTGAGTTCTGACCTAAGTAGCCAACCAGAGGCAAGAGATGTTGTCACTTGGGATCAATACAGAGAAGTCATGCCAGGGTCAAACTAAGGAGGCAAGCGGGCAGTCTAAATTCAAGCCGAGGTCAGACATAGAGAAACACAAAATGGCACAGAGGAGCAAAGTGCGCCTCGGTCATGGTTCCCAGCAGAGAGCTATTTACATACTAGTCCACTACAGGAAAACCAAGGTGGACAAAAATGGACAACTAGTCTGAGCAATGTACAGGCTAAACTCATCACCAGGAATCAGGATGTCATCGTTGAGACACATCATCACAGGCTGCCATGCCAACCAAGAGCCAATCACCCGCGTTACTTCTGGCAGAGCGACCAGAAGTGACGTTACAAATATCTTTTATTTAACTCACTAGTAGCGCCTTCTCTGCAGCGACTTCTATAGCACCCTTGCAACATACTACACACCTTGAGTCCAAGCAACTTTGGCAAGTTTATATTTTCCATCTTTCAGCACATAAAATTAAATCTCAGCAGTCACTATCAAGACTTTTGTATACATATACTTTATTTTTTTATTTACAACCATGTATTGTATGTACAGTGGCATGTAAAAGTGTTGGCACCCCTGGTCGAAATTACTGTTATTGCAAGCAGTTAAGCAGGTTGAAGATTAAATGATCTCTAAACAGCCTAAAGTTAAAGATTACACATTTTCTTTGCATTTTAGGCACCAAAAATATGCATATTTTTGATCTTTTACATTTTTAAAATTGCAAAAAGGAAAATGAGACAAAACAAAAGTTTGCCCACCCTGCATGGTAAGTACATATCATATCCTCTTGACAAAGCGGCCCTGTTTGCCACAAAACGAGCGTCGGAGGTACACTGCTGGGCATCTCTTCTTCCTCCCCATCCGTTGGTAAGCTCTCATCGGTTTAGTACTTATTATCTTTGAGCCTTTGGTCGACCACTCCCAATTATAGATTGGTTTCTGTCCCCTATATTGTGTCTAGGTGTTCTTTATTTCCCCTATTTAGCCACTGGGCGCAATGATTATACATGGGATTTAGCACTTCGGACATATCATTATATATGGGATTTCCTTACCTGGATTGTTTCCATCTCTTGGGAGGGGTGGTTTGCCCTGGATGTATGGTCTCTGCATTTTGACTGGCACTTTATTTTTATGACTTTATGCACTTTATATGATGATTAATAAAATTGATTGATATTTTTACTTGCATATCATCTCATGCTCCTTTTTTCCTCTGGTATCAATATGCTGTTGTAGTTGCTGTACTTTGTTTTGGGGGGCAGGAGCAACTCTTTCCTACCCCCTTGACACGTTACTATGCATATGGGACGTCTGTTGTTATATGGTAAGTACCTAGTAGCACCCACTTTTGAAAATGTCACAACTTTTAAACCCTTTTTGTAGCCAGCCAAGAGTCTTTCAATTCTTGTTTGAGGGATTTTCATCCATTCTTCCATGGGAAATTCTTCCATTTCTGTGAGATTCCTGGGTCATTTTGAATGCATTGGTATTTTGAGGTCTAGCCACAGATTTTCAATGATGTTCAGATCAGGGGATTGTAAGGGTCATTGTAGAACCTTCAGCTGGCGTCTTTTGAGGTAGTCTAATGTGAATTTTGATGTTTGTTTAGGAACATTATCCATACAAGTCATCCTTTTTTCAGCTAGAGCTTTTTTACAGATGTTGTTAAGTTTGCAACAAGAATTTGTTGAAATTTCATTGAATCCATTCTTCCCTCAATCTGTGAAATATTCCCCGTGCCATTGGCTGCAACACAGCCCCAAAGCATGAATCATGGTTGGCGAGATGTTCTTTTCCTGATATTCTGTGGCATTTTTTCTACACATATCTTTGATCACTGTGACCAAAGAGTTCTATTTTAACCTAATCAGTCCCCAGGACTTGTTTCCATAATGCATCTGGCTTCTTTAGATGTCCTTTTGCATATTTCTGATGCAGAATTTTATGGTGAGGATGCAGGAGAGGCTTTTGCCTGGTGACTCTTCCATGAAGGTCATATTTGTGCAGGTGTCTCTGAACAGTAGAACAATGTACCACAACTCCAGAGTCTGCTAAATCTTTCTGAACGTTTTTTGCAAATAAAGCGGGGTTCTGATTTAACTCTCTAGCAATCCTATGAGCCGCTTTCACTGACATTTTGCTTGGTTTTCCATAACTTATCTTGACCTCCACTGTTCCTGTTAACTGACATTTTTTAATTACATTTCGAACTGAGTAACGGGCAACTTGAAAACACTTTGCTATCTTCTCATACCTTTATTCTTCTTTGTGTGCCTCCACTATTTTCATTTTCATACTGCTAGGCAGCTGCTTAGAAGGACCCATGGCTGCTGTTTTTTGGCACAAGGTTAGAGGAGACTGGGTTTTTATATGGCTGGTAAATTTGCATCACATGGCTTTTCTTAATAATGATAGTGAACAAACCATGACCCTAACAGGTTAAGGTCTGAATCCTTGATTGAAGTTATCTGAGAATACAAATCTCCAATGGTGCCCAAACTTTTGCATCAGCCCATTTTTCTTTTTGTAATTTTTAAAATAAAAAAGGCTATTTTTTTTTGCCTAAAATACAAAGGAAATGTGTAATTTAACTTTAGGTGTTGTTATATAGAATAAACCATACCAGGAAGAATCATTTCAGAACTTTTTCCCCTTGCAGTGTCACCCATAATATGTACAAATCCATTGAGAAAAAAAATGAAATCATTTTGAGGGGGAAACTAAAATACAGTGGTTGTGAACACCTTCTTGAGTCTTGCTCAAACACACTCAGAGCAGGAATTAATGTGTCTCATGGACTTACAGGTTCTTTTCACAAAATTAGAATATCGCCAAAAAATTAATTTATTTCAGTTCTTCAATGCAAAAGTGGATATATATTATATAGAGTCATTACAAACAGAGTGATGTATTTCAAGTGTTCATTCTGTTAATGCTTATGATTATGGCTTACAGCCAATGAAAACCCAAAAGTCATTATCTCAGTAAATTAGAATAACAAAAAAAAAGCCACCTGCAAAGGCTTCCTAAACATTTAAAAAGGTCCCTTATTATGTATCAGTAGGCTCTACAATCATGGGGAAGACTGCTGACTTGACAGATGTCCAGAAGGCAGTCATTGACACGCTCCACAAGGATGGTAAGCCACAAAAGGTCATTGCTAAAGAAGCTGTTCACAGAATGCTGTATCAAAGCATATTAATGGAAAGTTGAGTGAAAGGAAAAAGTGTGGTAGAAAAAAACATGCACAAGCCACCGAGATAATTGCAGCATTGAAAAGATTAAGAAAAGGTCATTCAAAAATTTGAGGGAGATTCACAAGGAGTGGACTGCTGCTGGAGTCATTGCTTCAAGAACCACCACACACAGACGTATCCAGGACATGGGCTACAAGTGTCACATTCCTTGTGACAAGCCACTCTTGACCAATAGACAATGCCAGAAGCATCTTACCTGGGCCAAGGAAAAAAAGAACTGGACTGTTGCTTAGTGGTCCAAGGTGTTGTCAGATGAAAATAAATTTTGCATTTCATTTGGAAATCAAGGTCCTAAAGTCTGGAGGAAGAGTGGAGAGGCCACAATCCAAGCTTCTTGAGATCTAGTGTGACGTTTCCACAATCATTGATGGTTTGGGGGAACCATGTCATCTGCTGGTGTAAGTCCACTGTGTTTTATCAAGATCAAACTCAGAGCAGCCATCTACCAGACAGAAAATTTTAGAGCACTTCATGCTTCCCTCTGCTGACATGCTTTTTGGAGATGGAAATTTAATTCTCCAGCAGGACTTAGCACCTGTCCACGCTGCCAAAAGTACCAATACCTGGTTTAAAAACAACAGTATCACTGTGCTTGATTGGCCAGCAAACTCGCCTGACCTTAACCCCATAGAGAATCTATGGGGTATTGTCAAGAGGAAGATGAGAGACACCAGACCCAGCAATGTAGACAAACTGAAGGCTGCTATCAAAGCAACCTGGGCTTCCATAACACCTCAGCAGTGCCACACTGTTCATTTCCCCCATGCCACGCCACATTGATGCAGTAATTGATGCAGTCCTGACCAAGTACTGAGTGCATTTACTGAACGTACATTTCAGAAGGCCAACATTTCGGATTTTAAAATCATTTTTTCAAGCTGGTGTTATAAAATATTCTATTTTACTGAGATAATGACTTTTAGGTTTTCAGTGGCTGTAAGCCATAATCATCAACATTAAAGTGAACCTGTAACCTTGTTTTTCAGCTATAAGCTGCGGCCACTGCCTTTCGAGGCTTATCTACAGCATTCTAGAATGCTGTAAATAAGCCCCTGATCTAACCTGAAAGATAAGAAAAATAAGTTTTATTATACTCACCCGGGGGCAGTCCGGTCCGATGGGTGTCACTGGTCCGGGTCCGGCACCTTCCATCTTCATGCGATGTCTTCATCTTCCTTGCTTCGTGTTGGGGCTCCTGCGCAGGCGTACTGATCTTCCCTGTTGATGGCAGAGCCAAGTACTTCTGTGCGCAGGTGCCGGGAAAAGTCAGAGAGGCCCAACACCTGCGCACTGGAGTACTTGGCTCTGCCCTCAACAGGGCAGATCAGTACGCCTGCGCAGGAGCCACAACACAAAGCAAGGAAGATGACGACATCGCATGAAGATGGGAGGCGCCGGACCCGGACTTATAGCTGAAAAATGAGGTGACAGGTTCCCTTTAACAAAAATAAACACTTGAAATAGATCACTCTGTTTGTAATGACTTTATATAATATATGGGTTTCACTTTTTGTACTGAAGAAGTGAAATAAATTCACTTTTTGATGATATTTTAATTTGTGATAAGCACATGCATGTCTTTCTACATTAGTTAAGGAACCTGCTCCTCATACCTTGTAGGGGCATCACAGCCCTGGACCAGACCTCAATCACAGGACAATAAAACTTTCACACTCCTTATCTATGAACTGCACCAATATTTACAGCTAGTAAATATTGAGATAGTTCTGCTTCACTAGTCTTATCTATTGCATTATTTCTGTGTCCTGTTGTGTATAAATATGTGACTCTTCATAGTTTGTCCTATACCTCACCTGATAAAAACACTTGAGTAGTCTCAAAAACTGCTATTTTCAGTTAGCCATTCAAAGGTATTAGTCACTGAGGAGTTTGACATTTTAATATTTTTCTATCTGCTAACTAACACAGGGCAAAGATATATTTTTCCTGTGTCATAATAGATGCAGCATGTAGCTGAGCTGAGAAAGCTAACCCTTCCCACACCACAGCTTTCTGTGTACATTGTGTATTGACAGCTTATTGAGCTGTGTGGTCGGATAACTGCTCAATCAAGCACTAGTCCAGTCCTGGCAGTGACAATGTATATGTGATAAAACCTTTATAAAACCTTTACTATAAGTAAACAAGAGCACACAGGCAAAAAAATGACATATATCGCTGAAGTCTGTGTTTTAGTCCCTACCACATGTTTTCAAATTACATAGAAAAGAAACTGCTGACAGATTCCCTTTAACAAATTCATACCAACTCTTCCTACTTTGTCTCTTATTGTAATTAGTGCAATATGCAGTCTGCTACCAAACATCATACAGCACTACTTTTGAAATTCTAGATGAGAAACTTGAATTTACTAATTAAATGATATCCAGTTATACAGTATTTATCCCCAATTTTCCCTTCATGAGCAACAAAAAAGAACACAATCATACTAATAATAATTTTTGAAATATAGACTATTAAAGGGAATCGGTCAGCAGGATTTAAAACCCCAAAACTATTTATATGTGCATGTAGCTCAAAGACAAGGCCAGGAATATCTTTACATGGACAGTCCTTCCTCTCTTACTGTCAAATCAATGCTTGAATTTAAATGTAAATGGCTGTGGTAGATCTGATGCCTCTGTCACTCCAGCTCTATTCTTTGCCCAACGCGGCCTCATCCTGCTTGACTGACAGACTCTATGCTGTGTGACTTCAGGGAAAAGAGCCATCAGTCACGCGGGAGGAGAAGGAAGCGCTCAGTGGGGAAAAGAGCTGGAGTGACTGAGGTTTAAGATCTACCAAATCCATTTACATATCAATTCAAATGCTGATTTATCAGTAATGGAGGAATGGACTGATCATGTAAAGGTATTGCTGAATTTATGTTTGAAAGAGCTACCATATTTTTCAGACTATAAGACGCACTTTTTTCCCGAAAAATTTTGGGGGAACATGGGGGTGCATCTTATGGTCAGAATATACTTACAAATCCGGTGGTGGAGGCGGTCCCGGTGGCGGCAGTTCCAATGCAGCCTCCCTTCCCAGGCTGGTGCGGCTGTGGTGTGATGGTGCTCTGTGGTGCTGCAGTGGCAGGGCTCTGTGGTGCAATGGGCCTCCGCCGGCATTTTGTGAAAGTCCTGCAGGTCCGTCGCTGTGATGCGGTGCGGTGGCCTCCGGGAATATGGCCGCCGGGGGCGGCGCATGCTCAAATACAGATCTCGTCCCGAGATCTTGTCTCGGGAGCTTTGACAAAATGCCGGCAGAGGCCTGCCATGCAGCACAGAGCGGCGCTGCCAGGGCCCCTGCCCCTGGAACGGAGCGGCGCTGCCCCTGCCCCAGCACAGAGTGGAGCTGCAACTGCCCCAGCACAGAGCGGCGCTGCCCCAGCACAGAGCCCAGCCGCCTCAGCGCAGAGCATTGTCACCCCACAGAGCACCGCCGCAACACACAGCACCACCACCGCACCAGCCTGAGAAGGGATTTCCCAGAGACCACCACACCAGCTTGGACCACCGAACGACCCCTGTGACCACTCCTCCACCTGTGCAGATCCATTCCCTGCTAAGCTGAATTCGGGCTGTAAGAAGGACCCCCATTTGACACATTATTTTTTCCCTATTTTCCTTCTGAAAATTTTGTGTGCGTCTTATGGTCCAGTGCGTCTTATAGTCCGAAAAATATGGTACATGCACATGTAAGTAGGGTGTGAAATCGGGCCGAGAGAGTAACTGTAACCCCTTCAGATGTCTTCTATACTATCTGCTGTTTCTATTTTTCATGTTATTGCTGAACCTTTCAAAACCAATATATTAATAATGTTCCAAACTTTCTTTTTTAGAGGCTAGAGGCATTCTCAGTGTGCACCTCAAGAGCATGTTCACACTGCGGTTCTGCAGTACATTCATGGATTGTATTACAGTAATACACACAATCCATACAATGTCAATCTTATTAAATGGGCACATAGATATATGGTAATATTACAGAGGGGGGTGAGTAAACACAAGAGAAAATATATGTATATTAAAAATACAATTTTATTAATACATAAAAAGTTATTAAAATGCATACATTAAAATAGTGGGGAGCAGTATAAAAAAGAAAGTTCAAAACAAACATATCAGAAGTTGGTATTGTATAAATAGAGTAGTGTTGTGTTCTCTAAAAGTAATAATTTGAATTTAAATGATATAGCAAAATGTATCATATTGAAGATTGTAAAAATATACTTGCCAGGTGAATTATAGAATAAATAATCAATATTATACAAACATATTGCATATATCCAATGACCGACATACCATACATAAAGATATCAAACACACAAATAAAAGCCCCAAGACTCCAGCATACGTTTCGCCACTGGCTTTTTCAAGAAGTGGGACTGCTACATTTCTGTCCCCATTTGAAACGAAGTACATTTTGGGAAAAAAAAGCACAAATGGAGTTTATCGGAACTCTGTTCATGTCATTGTAATCTCTGCACCATCGGGTGTTTCGCTGAATCTAGGGGAATTTGGGCAAAACTGCCTAGTGCACTGCAGAAATGCAGTGTGAATAGTGCCTAATTGAAACCTTAGTGTGATATCACAGCCATCAACCAAACTAAAATGTGTGATGTCCTAATAGCCCACCTTTCAGAATACCAAGTGTATTAAGGCCCCGTCACACTAAGCGATCTCGCTAGTGAGATCGCTGATTTTGTGACACATCAGCGATCTCTCCAGCGAGATCTCTGTGTGTGACGGGGATCAGCGACCAGCCCCCCTACCGGTTATCGCGGATTGTGCTCGAGCGGCCAGGGCCGTTTTTCGATCGCTGGTCTCCCGCTGCCCAGCGCGCATCGCTGCGTGTAGCAGCGAGAGACCAGCGACGCTGGTTTCCAAAGTAAACATCGGGTATCCAGGAGTCGGGCGGCTCCTGGATACCCGACGTTTACATTAGAAACCAGCGTCCAGCGTCGCTGGTCCTGATAGCTGGGGCTGTCTATGGGACAGCTCACCAGCGATCAGCCTAACGATGTCCCAGCGATCCCATCATGTCGGATCGTTGGTGGGATCGCTGGGACATCGTTTAGTGTAACCGGGGCTTTAGTCACAGGACCTTGCATTATTGAAACCCACAGTGATAACATAGCAGCTTACTTGGTGAAAACAACTTTGGGATGTCACCATATCTTACCTGATAGACATAGGTGTTGTCACAGCTAGAACTTGTCATCTCATAGGACCTTACCTTGAAGCCACAGAAGTTCCCTGTGCATGAGCAGTGTATAGCAATCTTAGATACCTAAGTCAATATTCTGTAGAAAGACCACTAGTAATTGTGAGATATGGATCAGAAGGGTCATAGCTTCTCCTTACATGTCAAGAGAGTTGAAGTGGGACCACCATCATTTTGGACCCCTTTGGCTGCAATGTGCAGGTGCATATGTTAAAGCTTTGGTATGCCTTCCCCTAATGTTCACTATTCAACCTTCAGGAGCCATTTTCGTTTCAATCCAATTTCCTTAAAAATGATAAATGGGATTCAGCTTAAATTAATTTTTATACATTTAGCAGAACTTGCACCAGGACTTTTATTTATTGCATGTTTTTTTTGCTCCTTAAACCTGCAGTTTTAACTCACAATATGCCTACAATACCCATACTTCATTTACAAAACCCAGACCTTCACCTTGTGTCAGTGGTGGCTTTTAAGACATTTCAGAGAAAACAAGATGATTTTCTGCTATCAATACATTACACACTCCAGAATTGAGCCTCGTAGGATACATTAGCTGAAAGGGTCACTGACCTCTTATGTGATGTATTTCCCAAGGCAGATACTGTTATTATTATTTTCTTGCATAGTACGTTATGTTAGGTAATGAGCTATGTTTAGAACTTACATTTATGTTTTATTTGAATAGCAACTACACTTCTATTTTTTTCATAAATCCACAGTATAAATAAAGATAAGAAATTTTGGAATATATCATATATCACAGAACTATTCTTATTTCTTCACATATCATTCACTTTTATTCTTTTGCGCTAATCATTCACTCACAAAAACATCTCAAATATGTCTACAAATCTTATAAAGCTCTGTGGACAGGAAAGTGGAAGAGAAGAAGAGGTAACCAAAAGCAGAAAAACACAATGGGAAACTCCTAAAGATTTTAGGGCAAATGGAATAACTTCTAATCATCCAGGATGATAAATATGGCTAGAAAGTCTTATTCCTCAAATATACAGGACAGCCGCTGCTGGAAGAAGCCAGCGGTGAAACGCGCGTTGGGGTGGGGAGTCATCACTCTCTTGATCTCCAGGTATCTATACCGCATATACCCTATTCTTTGGCAACATTCTTTCCCCCTTCACTGTTAAGCTTCTTTTTGCTCATTTAGCACTTGGGGACTGCTTGTGCCATTTGGGTCTTACTGTTTGTACAGATGCAATACTCTTGCTCATCAGTAGATATACTTGGTTATATTCATATATTTTTACTGATTGATTATTTAAATTGATTTGGTGGCGTCTCTTATGAGACATTTCTTCTCTTCCTTTTGATGTCATTTTTTGAATCATTAATAAAAAATTTGATATTTTATCATTTCTGGATCTCTTCATGTTTCTTTTGATGATGTCATCAGAATTGTGGTTACATTATTGATTTGAAGTGCCAGCTCCTACATGTATTCTGGACATTTTTTTGTTAACTTCTACAGCAAGCATATCCAACCAATGGAATGCTGCTGCCATTGTCATTGTATCTGATAAAGAAATAATGTCCCATTATTCCATCTCCACAGCATTTTACTGCTTTTGGCTTTTATGAAGGAAGAATTTGGTTTCCGCTAAATTCTAAACAGTGAATTGCATTGTAATTGATACTAACAGGGAATGTATCCTCACTGCTTAAAAGCTTCTATAAACATTCAAAAGTTGGACAATCTGTTAATTTCAGTGCAAGGTCTAGCCATATGATGTGCATGGGGACCTCTCAACTCTCCTGTGACAGATGTTATTGAGGAGACAAGGATCAGGCAGTTGAGAAGAAGGACCAAGTAGTTGGAGAGAAGAATTGGTCAGTTGGGGAGAAAAATCAGGCAGCTGGAGAGAAGGATCAGACAAAAAGTGAGAAAGATCAGGCACGGTGGAAGAACGATCAGTCAGTTGGGAACAAGAATCTGTCAGTTCGGCAGAAGGATCAAGCAATTAAGGAGAAGGATTATTTAGCTGTGGAGATAAATTGGGCAGTTGTTGAGGAGTATTGGGCAGTTGGGGAGACGGATCAGACAGTTGGGCAGAAAGGTCAAGCAGTTTTGCAGAAGAATCAAGCAGTTGCAGAGAAGGATTATGTAGTTGTGAATAAAAATTGGGCAGTTGGGGAGGAAGGATCAGACAATTGGGGAGAAAGATCAGTCAGTTGAGAAGAAAAATTGAACAAGTGGGGAGAAGGATCAGCCAGTTGGGCTGAAAGGTCAAGCAGTTTTGCAGGAGAATCAAGCAGTTGTGAAGGATTATGTAGTTGTGAAGAAAAATTGAGCAGTTGGGGGGGAAGATTGGGCAGTTGGAAAGAAGGTTCAGGCAACTGGGGAGAAGGATCAGGCAGTTCAGGAGAAGGATCAGTCAGTTGAGAAGAATTAGTTAGTTTCAGGTGAGATAAGCCCCATATATGGGGGCGTTAGAAGGGATAACTCTCGGCCGAACAAACATTCACCTGTAAGTTTTCTGATGTGACTAGCTTGGGGCCCTCTATAAGGGGTTGTGCCAGTAGTGGACAACCCCTTAAAGTGATCTCTGTCCAATAATTTCACATTATGATAAAATTCCTCTCAGCAGATACATGCAATGTGCTGTCCATACGGTTTCTTTCCTCTATTTTAGAAAGCCCCATCTCACTAGGGGAATAAATATAGAAATATTTTAGAAAATGTTTGTAAATGCCTTAATCTTCAACTGTGTATGTCAGTACCTTCTAAATGTAATTCTAAATGTAATCTATAATTCTGTAGGCTGTTTCTATACATGTATATCACTGATCCTAATAAGTAAGCAAGCTTGTGTAGAAGAATAATTCTATGATCATTAGTGAAGCAGTTTATAAATAAAGTTTATAATTTTATGCTGTGGAGAGATTTGTTATAGTATAAAAAAGAAGTCTAGACTTTTCTTTCTATGCAAATCAATTGTCATGCAGTGTAACTAGGACAGTGGTGTGTTCGCCATCTAGTGGTTACACCTGATACTGCCATTAGTGAAATAAAATTCTTATACTGTATGTGTCTGCATCTATATGTAAAAAAAAATCTGCTAACCAAACTGTTTAACCCTATGTTGAATTGTATGCATAGAATCTATTTTATTAACGTTTTATTAACATTTACGCTAAAGCAGCACAATAATCTCCAATATAAGGACTCTAGAGTGACATTTGGTTCATTTAGCTAAAATACTCTAACTTCTGAAAATCTAATGTTTGGCTTTGAAAAATAGGTATTTTTCTGCCTTGATTAGAAGACATGTAAAATTTTAGGATATACAAGTGTTTTTTTTGCATTGGAAGACAGCTTATAGAGTTGAGTAAAAATATTTGCAGGAACGTGAAAATCTTCTCCTACTTTTGCCAGCTTCCCTAGAGTCATAAGCCTGGCATGCCATGATCATTGCAGCATTTCTCCCGATGTTTTGTGCAGCCATCGGGCCTGCAAATCTTTTTTTCTCAATTCTAGTCGCTTGCATTTCTATGGTACTTGAACCTCTAGGTTCAAGCAACATATTGTAATCCGATTTCCTATATCTTAACATTATTATAGTGCTTTTGAAAAAACCACAATCTTGTAATCCGAACGCTGCTAACTTCTTCTTTTTCTGCTTCTTCTTATTATTATTATTCAGTTAATTTTCCGCAATTAATGCGGCCCGAACCGCTACACGCACAGACTCCGTTGAGGTGTCGTTTCGAAGCCAGCGTCCACGAGTGGTGTACTAAATAATTTTCGTGTCGATCGGATTTGTAGTTTTTGCGCAATTTGCGTTTGAAAAAACATTTTCCTCAATGCATTTCAATGGGAAAATGTTGCCATAGGGAAAACATGCCCTGAGGCGATTGAAATGGCAGTTAAGCTCATTGATATGCGCAAGCACACCCAGTTACTATGCCAACGCCTACAAACTTCACATGACCCCCCCAGGACAGAGTTTTTGGCAGATAATATCAGCTCTTAAAGCGAAACCCACAGCACAAATGCAAATCTAGCTTCATCACATGACGCATGCCCCTGAGAGCGAATGTGCGCCAAAGTGGATTTAGAAGCCCAGTGCGCCAAACTGGCTCTTAAAGGGCTGATGTGCCAAAGTGATTCTTAAAGGGCCGGCACACCGAAATGAGTCTTAAAGGGCCGGCGCGCCAAATCGAAAGCTGAATGACCCCAGGCTCCAAATCGGAGGCTGAGCCACCCCGGCCTCCAAATCGGAGGCTGATCGACCCTGGCCTACAAATCGGAGGCTGAGCCACCATGGCCTCCAAATCTGACCCAGAGTGGCCCCGCTCACCAAATCGGACCCAGAGTGGCTCCGCCCACCAAATCGGACGATGAGGGGCCCCGTCCACCAAATCGGACCCAGAGTGGCCCCGCCCATCATATCGGACCCTGAGGGGCTCCGCCCACCAAATTGGACCCTGAGGGGCCCCGGCCACAAAATCGGACCCTGAGGGGCCCCACCAACAAAATCGGACCCTGAGGGGCGCCACCAACAAAATTGGACCCTGAGGGGCCCCAACCACAAAATCAGACCCTGAGGGGCCCCGGCCACAAAATCGGCCACCCAGTGATGGCTACCCTTGGCACTCCAGCTGTTGTAAAACTACAACTCCCAGCATGCCCTTGCAACCTGCAGCAGTTGAGGCATGCTGGGAGTTGTAGTTCTCCAACAGCTGGAGTGCCAAGGTTCGCCATCACTGCAGTCGGACGCCAAAGTGGCTTTACAAGTCCAGTGTGCCGAAGTGGCTCCTGAGGGGTCCGGAGCGCCAAAGTGGCCCCCGACACAAAGTGGCCGCATGTGTCAACATGGCAAAAGTGGCTACCGAGGTGCCGAATGTGCCAAAGTAGCTATCAAGTGGCCAAAGTGGCTACCAAGGTGCCGAATGTGCCAAAGTGGCTACCAAGTGGCCAAAGTGGCTACCAAGTGGCAAAAGTGGCTACCGAGGTGCCGAATGTGCCAAAGTGGCTACCAAGTGGCCAAAGTGGCTACCAAGTGGCAAAAGTGGCTACCAAGGTGCCGAATGTGCCAAAGTGGCTACCAAGTGGCCAAAGTGGCTATTGAGGTGCCGAATGTGCCAAAGTGGCTACAAAGTGGCCAAAGTGGCTACCAAGGTGCCGAATGTGCCAAAGTGGCTACCAAAGTGCTGAATGCGCCAAAGTGGCTACCAATTTACCAAATTGGCTACCGAGGTGCCGAATGTGCCAAAGTGGCTACCGAGGTGTCGAATGTACCAAAGTGGCTACCAATTGGCCAAAATGGCTTCTGAGGTGCCGAATGTGTCAAAGTGGCTACCAAGTGGCCAAAGTGGCTACAGAGGTGCCGAATGTGCTAAAGTGTCTACCAAGTGGCCAAAGTGGCTACCAAGGTGCCGAATGTGCCAAAGTGGCTACCAAGTGGGCAAAGTGGCTACCGAGGTGCCGAATGTGCCAAAGTGGCTACCAAGCAGACAAAGTGGCTACCGAGGTGCCAAATGTGCCAAAGTGGCTACCAAGTGGCCAAAGTGGCTACAGAGGAGCCGAATGTGCCAAAGTGGCTACCAAGTGGGCAAAGTGGCTACCGAGGTGCCGAATGTGCCAAAGTGGCTACCAAGTGGCCAAAGTGGCTACCAAGGGGCCAAAATAGCTACCCAGGGGCAGGGCCCTGCATACCAGACTTGCTCCTGAGGTTCATTGGCACCAAAGTGGTTTCTGAGGGGCCCTGGGAAACAGACTGGCTCCTGAGGGGGCCCGCACAACAAAGTGGGTCTTGGGCTTCACATACTAAAGTGGCCCCTGAGAGGTCTCGCATGCCAGACTGGCCCCTGAAAGGCCCCGACATCATAGTGGCTGTTGAGGGGCCACACCATGCCAAAGTGGCTTGTGAGGGGCAGTACTATGCCAGTCGCTCTGGCTTTTATCAACCTAAGACGATTCGCACAAGAATGTCCACAAAATATTTCCATGAAAACGCGATATGCGCTTTTGTCCATTTTTATTTTTCAGGGGTACAGCTGCAATTAAATAGTTGCTATCATTACTAAGGTCCCCATCACACAGAACGAGCATCCGATCCATGACGTTTCAGCAATACCCTGCTGTGATGGCGGCAATTGCTGCGTGTGACAGTGGGATACAACATCGCAGGGGGCATTCCTGAGCATGGCAGATCCCAGTTCCAGCAGTTTTCATTGCTGGGGTGTCATGCATCATACACTCTCAGCGAAGAAAATTGTTCATTGTGACCGCTGCGCTTGCAACACTGCAATGTTGGGTTTGCGACGTTGCAGCGTTGCAATCGTCAGCAGTATCATTCAGTGTGAAGGGACCTTAAGGACTTACTAGTCCACTAATTGTACAATTTTATTGAGTAAACTAGCTGAAGAGCTCGGCGTTGCCTGGGCATAGTAACCAACTGTGGTTAGTTATAACAAATTATAATGATTATATTTCACATAAAAACCGTGCATCTAATCCTATCCTGTGTGATACTGTCTGCTGAGCCGTGTATCTAATACTATTCTGTGTGATACTGTGTGCTGAGCTGCGTATCTATTCCTATCCTGTGTGATACTGTCTGCTGAGCCGTGTATCTATTCCTATCCTGTGTGATAGTGACTGCTGAGCTGTGTATCTAATCCTATCCTGTGTGATACTGCCTGCTGAGCCATGTGTCTAATCCTCTCCTGTGTGATACTGACTGCTGAGCTGTGTATCTAATCCTATCCTGTGTGATACTGACTGCTGAGCCGTGTATCTAATCCTATCCTGTGTGATACTGACTGCTGAGCCGTGTATCTAATCCTATCCTGTGTGATACTGACTGCTGAGCCGTGTATCTATTCCTATCCTGTGTGATACTGACTGCTGAGCTGTGTATCTAATCCTATCCTGTGTGATACAGTCTGCTGAGCCGTGTATATAATCCTATCCTGTGTGATACTGACTGCTGAGCTGTGTATCTAATCCTCTCCTGTGTGATACTGCCTGCTGAGCTGTGTATCTAATCCTATCCTGTGTGATACTGACTGCTGAGCGGTGTATATAATCCTATCCTGTGTGATACTGACTGCTGAGCTGTGTATCTAATCCTCTCCTGTGTGATACTGCCTGCTGAGCTGTGTATCTAATGCTATCCTGTGTGATACTGACTGCTGAGCCGTGTATCTAATCCTATCCTGTGTTATACTGTTCTCCCCCTGCAGTCTGTGTCAGAGGGTGGTCTGTGATGGCACGGTAATAGATTGTGTTATTTCCAGCTTTACAGAAGGACGATAACACCATAGAAATGATAAGAATAATAGGCCTCAGTTACCACAACTGTCTACAAAGAAAACTGTTGCTGATAGCAACCAATCACAGCTCATTTTTCATCTTTTAAACAGCTCTGGGACAGCGTGGCGAGTTTTGAGTGGCGACTTTTGTGTTTCGACTTTTATGTGGCGAGGTTGGTGTATGTGTGGTGAAATGTGTGCTGAGGGTGGTATATGTGGTGAAGCATGTGGTAGTATGTGGCGCATTTTGTGTGTGTGTTCATATCCCCGTGTGTGGTGAGTATCCCATGTCAGGGCCCCACCTTAGCAACTGTACGGTATATACTCTTTGGCGCCATCGCTCTCATTCTTTAAGTCCCCCTTGTTCACATCTGGCAGCTGTCAATTTGCCTCCAACACTTTTCCTTTCACTTTTTCCCCATTATGTAGATAGGTGCAAAATTGTTTGGTGAATTGGAACGCGCGGGGTTAAAATTTCACCTCACAACATAGCCTGTGACGCTCTCGGGGTCCAGACGTGTGACTGTGCCAAATTTTGTGGCTGTAGCTGTGACGGTGCGGATGCCAATCCCAGACATACACACACACACATACATACATACACACATTGAGCTTTATATATTAGATAGGGACCACTGCACTGCTATAAGAAATGTATGTGACGGTTGCCTGATTTCTATAACAAATGTTAGTGGCCTGATTAATGAAAATTGCCTCAGAGTAAAACCATTTTGGTTGTCCATAGCAACCAGAGGTCAGCTTTCATATTTGAAACTGCTGAGGTAAAATGAAAGCTGACCTCTGATTGGTTGTCGGGGCAATCAATACTGTATGGCAAAATTTGCTATGAGAAAAAAATGGCAGTGATTTGTTAACTGCTCCTCTCACACATGTGAATACACCCTTAGGGGGCAGATTTACCTCAGTGGAAATTCCTTCAGAAATTCTGCTTTGTTATTCACCGAACACGGAAATTAGAAGGTGACTAGCAGATTAGGAAGCGCAGGCCTCACACAGTGAAACTGCCTGACAGACTGCTCTAGTTGCCCCGACAACCAATCAGAGGTCAGCTTTCATTTTACCTCAGCAGTTTCAAATATGAAAGCTGACCTCTGGTTGCTATGGACAACCAAAATGGTTTAAGGGTACCGTTACACATAACGATGTCCCAGCGATAACACCAACGATCCGCCGTGGATGGGATCGCTGGGACATTGTTAGCTGATCGCTGGTGAGCTGTCACATAGACAGCCCCTCCAGCGATCAGGACCAGCGAGCACGCTGGTTACCAATGTAAATAACGGGTTTCTAAGGGCCGCGGGTCCCTTAGAAACCTGATGTTTACCCTAGATACCAGCGTGCACTGCAGGCAGGGTGGGAGGTGGAGGCAGAGCGGCGCAGACAGACCGGCGTAGCTCTGCTATCTACTCCGTGGCCCTTAGAAACCCGATGTTTACATTGGTAACCAGCGTGCAGCGTCGCTCATCGCTGGCTCCTGCTGCCACACGCAACGATGCGCACTGGCCAGCGGGAGACCAGCGATGAAAAAACGGGCCAGGACAATCCAGCACGATCAGCGATACCCTGTGGGGGGGGGCGATCGCTGCTAGATGTCACACACAGCGATCTCGCTGGAGAGATCGCTGATGTGTCACAAAATCAGCGATCTCGCCAGCGAGATCGCTGTGTGTAATGGGCCCTTTACTCTGAGGCAATTTTCATTAATCAGGCCACTAACATTTGTTACAGAAATCAGGGAACCTTGTCACATACATTTCTTATAGCAGTGCAGTGGTCCCTATTTACTCAATAAAATTGTACAATTAGTGGACTAGTAAGTCCTTAAGGTCCCTTCACACTGAATGATACCGCTGACGATTGCGACGCTGCAATGTCACAAACCCAACATCACAGCGTTGCAAGAGCAGTGGTCACAATGAACAATTTTCTTCGCTGGGAGTGTATGATGCATAACACCCCAGCTACGAAAATGGCCGGGACTGGGATCTGCCATGCTCAGGAATGCCCCCTGTGATCTAGAAGTGAGCCACCATCCATTCTGTACACCTTGACTGGACTGGGAATTAGGGTGGGTTCACACTAGCGTTCAGAGACCTGGCTTTCTTGAAAAAAAAAGGGGTACATCACGTGACAAACAGCACCAGACAGACCCCAATGATTATAATGGGGTTTGTTTGGTTTTTATTAGGGTGGCTGTCATCTAAACAAGGAAAATATCAGAGGCTCAATCAAAGTATGAACCTAGTCCTAACAGTTTATGCTGTTGGTGCTAAGCAAGTCCCTCAAACATATATAAGCATAACTTATTTTCCTTTGCAATTTAGAAGGACCTCCTTTTGAATAGATATTTTTTTTTTTTTTTAATTTCCTTCGATATTTTTTTCTGACACATAGTGCCAAAATCCTATGCACATAATCAGGCTCAGACTGGCCCATAGGAGAACCGGGGAATTCCCTGGTGGGCCCCTGTGAATTCTCACCAGGGGACTCGCCACTATATGGTCAGTACTTGGCACAATACACTTCATTCACTGTACAAAAGCAGATGCTCATTATTCATTTAAATAAACTACTTGGTTTATTATTCTATAAATTTGTGAATGAGGGTAATGTATTATCTGCATGTAGCTGAGCAGTAGCCTCCAGAGTCAATATTACTGTTGGGTCCTTGGCATCTAAGTTAGATACTGCAAATAATACATAATTTGCAGAGATGAATAAACTCCTATTGGGACTATACCTCACCCAGGAATAGTGTGTAAATGCTGAATGAGACACAGACATAAGGAATATTACGTTTCCAGGAGTACAATTCCCAAATGGTACAATTCTATTTTAATACATAACATGACCTTGTACTTACGCTCTGTAAATCTACTACCTGATATCACCTGAGTGATGGAGAAGATGTTTATCAGTCTCATTGCGCAGGAAGCTTCAAATCCACTAAGTGTAAGCTGAGCCTGGGCCTGGGTGATTTACCGGGAGATCTAACGGATATTTATTAGACTTCGAGTGATCATCATTTTTTTTTTCTTTTTTTTTCATAAATCAATAATATAGATGAAAATAAGCAACTTTATAATATTTCTTATCAGATAAATCTGCTTCTTTCTCCTCCTGAAATGCTCTTTTACTTTCAATTCATGGGTAAAACCTCGCGTCACTGAAGACAGATTTGCCCTTGAATTGATAATTTTGAGAATGATTGATCAGTCCTGATGGAGAAAGAAGCGGATTCCTCTACTAAGATAGATTACATTTTTTAGGGTGCTTTCACATTGTGTTCTGCATCCCCGTCGGGGCGTACATCCAAAATCCCCCGCAAAACGGAGTCTGGACGCATGTGCCTACGGGACAATAGAATATAATGGTGACGGCAGAGCGAACATGAGTGTACATCTGTCTACAGGAAGCGGACACTCAGATGTAGTCGTAGTTTGTTTATTTTCATCTGTTAAAGAGAATAAAAACCAAATGGATCAAAATCTACAAAAATATTTCTGTCATTTCCGTAAAAAAATATCAGTGATCAATATAGCCGCCCTTCAATTCAGTAACATAAGCTCCATCCGTGGGCTTTATCAGTTTCTTTATCTGGGGTCCACCAGTTCTCAATAGGTTTTTGGTCGGGTGAGGAAGGAGCCATGTCATTATTCTTTCATCTTTAAAGGGAACCTGTCAGCTGATACATGCTGCCAATACCATATAATCTGACAGGTTCCCTTTAAGGCTTTTACTGGCAGCCGAGCAGTGGAGACCTTGATGCAGTGATGGAGCATTGTCCTGCATAAATACCACAATTTTCTTGAAAGATGACGTCTTTTACCTGTACCTCTGCTTGAAGAAAGTGTCTTCTAAAAATCCCAAAAAGGTCCAACTAGCTCATACCAACACATAGGAGTGCCCCTCCTCCACCCTGCTGGCGAAGTCGTGGTCTGTGTCCGTGACTGATCCAGTCACGGGCTTATCCATCTGGTCTGTGAAGAGTCGCTCACATCTCGTCAGGCCTAATAATTCTGCACGCCATACAATGACAGGTTCCCTTTAATGCTGCATTTTATGACTGCATCTAGCGATAACGTAATGACTGCCTTAGTTAACAAGGGCTCTGCTGTTATGTTCTTCTCTTTCTACCATTCCATTAGGAGAATCCTATCCTTTCAAGTGAGAACAGCATTAACTTGCGAGGTACTAAGCGGCTCAGCAAAAGCAATATTGACATCTCAGGAGTTTTGGATATTGCAGAACCCCGGCCGCCTTTACTGAGGAAACAGAGCGATTCTTCCACCTATGACTGTGATACCATCACACAACACCATGCGTTCCTGTCCAGGTAAATACTTGTTCTTACAGAATGGTCAGTGTCCTGCCGGCTGTTACCGCATAACACAATTATTGCGTGAACGGAGATATCTTTACATCAGGTCTCTGTATCTTATGTGTTTCCTAATATAACAATATTGTTAATATCGTTACCTTGCAAGTGAGATCAAGTCTCATCTTAGCCTGCAGAGCTGGAGGGAAATCCTCCTACAGGGCTCAAGGTCCTTTCATACTACGAGCAGGGACGTTGCAATAGGGAATTCTGAAGCGGCAGTCAAACAAGGATTCTGGTGTTTTTCGGGGCCAAAGACCCCTAAGCCTCACATGATACCACCAGTATTAGAAATGGTATATGGTATGTGAGAGTCTGTATTACAGATTTATCATTGAGGCCTATGAGATTCAAGTTACTTCTCTGACTCCTTGTGTTCTGTAAATGGACTACCAGCCGAGGCTATATTATCGTGTAGCCATATGACTTCTGTATGAGGAGCAAGTAAGAATTACATTTCCTCAAAGCTCGACTTTCTTTCTCTTACAACTTATACCAATGATTTTAGTGTTATTTATAATAATAATAATCTTTATTTTTTTAATAATAATAATCTTTATTTTTATATAGCGCTAACATATTCCGCAGCGCTTTACAGTTTGCACACATTTTCATCACTGTCCCCGATGGGGCTCACAATCTAAATTCCCTATCAGTATGTCTTTGGAGTGTGGGAGGAAACCGGAGTGCCCGGAGGAAACCCACGCAAACACGGAGAGAACATACAAACTCCTTGCAGATGTTGTCCTTGGTGGGATTCGAACCCAGGACCCCAGCGCTGCAAGGCTGCAGTGCTAACCACTGAGCCACCGTGTATATTATTTATATTTTTTTTGCTCCTAATATTTAAACAATTTGTACAAAGTTGATAAGTCATCAGCTATTTATGCATAGGAGGTTAATTAATGATCGCTGGGGATCCGACCGTTGGGACCTCAAGCGATTCGATTCTTCTGAAGAGCCCATCTGAATGAAGGGGAGGTTGAGCATGTGTATCTCCGTGCCAGTCTTTATGGGACAACTGTGAAACAGCCAAGCGTAACGCTCTAGCATTACCATAAAGAATGAATCGAGTGGCTTATGACCTGTTGAGATGGAAATCTTCTTGGGATTGCTAGGGGTCTGACCACTGTGATCCTCAGCAGTCAGTTAAGTTATGGAGCAGATCCACATGTTGGACCTATGATCTGTTAAGATGGGGATCTTCATGAGATCGCTAGGGGTCTGACCACTGTGATCCTCAGCATTCAGATAAGTTATACCCTATCCTATGGTTAGGTGATAACTTACCACACACCCTTTATGCAACTCCAAATTGAAGTCACACTTCCGGTTCTTAGTTGACTGAGACATTAATTATCAGATGATCATTTTTTTCTATTACTATTTTCCTTTTTTCCAAGCATTCATTCGAGTGTCCTGAAGGATGATATGGACTTTCCCAGAAGTGGTAGCTCCAATCTTTGTGAAGAAAGCCTAGGCCGTTTCGACTTTGAGGTGTCAGACTTTTTCCTGTTCGGTTCTCCACTGGGCTTGGTATTGGCTATGAGAAGGACCGTATTACCTGGACTGGATGGTAAGAATGATTTGTCACACCAGTATTCACTATTCTGTTATCACAGAAATTGGACAAGTGCAAAAGTATATTGACATTCTTTGTGATCATTAATCACTTTATAATTGATACTTATTGTCTAATACCGCTAACGGCGGGTTTACACAATCTGACTCGTTGCATTAAATGACCACTGATTAGCTAGTTGTTTGCTGATTTTAGACAGGCAGTCTGAATTTCCTCCGTGCACAGAATGATTTGTAATAGATCCTTCTGTGCCCATATACTGTCATTGCTCTCAGCAGTACGTCCTGTTGCACGGGACGACGTGTCACAGAGAGTGATGATTAAATGTCATTTCACCCGACGAACGAGCGTTTTAACCTGTTTACACATTCCTATGAACGCTTGTTGAGGATAATCAGCCAGTGTAAATCCAGCTCAAGCTGAGATCTAACAAGATAAAACAAGGAATGAAAAAGTAGTTAACCATAGCAACAATGGGCTCCTTTTTTTAATGTTTTGATTGTAATTAACTATTTTTAACTAAAGTGAAAAGAAACATGAAAATATAAGTAGTTGTTACTTAATTCGAGACTAACCTGATACAGTGGCAGAGAAACCGGATTCCAGAAATGTGCTGCAGAGTTATCAGTACTCTGAATGCTGAGCTCTGTATACTCCGCCTACATCACTGATTGGCAGCTTTCTATGCACAGAAAGCTGCCAATCAGTGGTGTGGGCAGGATTATACAAAACTCTTGAACATAGAGGACTACATGGCAGCAGATTTACTAGTCCTCTAGTGATAGATAATCGTATGCTAATAAAACAGTGATTTTACCAAAACTACAGCAAGAAGCCCAATAAGTGACACATCGCTGGAATCATGGGATCTGCCTCTACATTATGTGGTTCTCAGATTACATGGCCAAAACCTGGTCACAAATTCCCTTCAAATATGTGGTTGTAATATATTTTTAGTGTTATTGTATTATCATGACTCATGAGCCTGAAGACACAGATTGCCTGGCATTGGAAAATTTTCTGAGTCCACAATATTGATGGTCTATCCTTAGTATGTCCCACCAATATAAAACTAGGAGTCAGATTCTCAGTACCCCCTTTAATTAGCTATTTGAATGGGCTTAGCGACATCCCTAACTATACATGTATACCTCCATATACATCATGGAATAAATCACATGGCCCTATTGAGGTTGGTGGGTTTTTTTACAAATCCATTTCAAAAGGATCCTTTAATCCTTTCTAATTCCCTGTGCATGCCATGAGCCTAAGGCCTCAATTCATCAAAGCTTTTGCATCAGGAAACTGGCATATAAAGCTTTGAAAAGTCACAAAACTTTTCACGCCATTGTCTCACAGCTCTGACAAAGCAGGTGGAGCTGGAACAGGAGCGAGATGGGGCATGGTGAACCCTGATCATCAACTTCGTGACGAGCCTTTGTGTTCCTTATGCACAAATCCCGATTCAGTCCCCACTGCAGTAAGATTTGTGGTGAGGCGCATGCTACTTTATGCCTCAGTTGATTATTAAAATGCGCTCGGGACACCACCCCATCCTCTAATCAAGACTGGTAAGAAAAACATCGATTTTGATGAATCGGGGCCAAAGTGTGTTAAGGCTGCAAAGTTTATCTCCGCTCACTTGGCTTTTTTACATAAGTGGTGAAAAAAATTCTGATATTTGTATGAAAAAAGAAAAAAAGTTTTTGCGTTTGTAGTCATTTCCTGAGACCGGTAACGTTTTGGAATCTTGGGCTGGTCCGTGGCTTATTTTTTGCACTCTGAGCTGACTTTTTATTGATACCATTTTGGGGTAGATACGATGTTTTGATCGCTTGTTTTTGCATTTTATTGCAATGTTGCAGCTGCCAAAAAAGTATAACTGGTGTTTCGATTTTTTTTTTCGTTACTTAGTTTACTGACTGGATTAATTTATTTGATATTTTAATAGATCAGACAATTCTGAATGCAGCGATACCAAACATGTATATTTTTTTATTGTTTTATTTTCAGTGGGGCAAAATGAGGGTGATTTGAACTTGTCAATTCAAATTTTTTTCATTTTTTTTAAACTTTTTTTTAACTTTTTACTTACATTAATAGTCCCCTTAGGATATTTGATGCTGTGTTCATCAGCACTGCTATGTATAGGGGGAATCATGATCCTATGAACGCTGGCCATAAGACGGCATTCACAGGAGTATCGTAATGACAGACACAAGGATCTTCTTTAGAACCCTTGCTGTCATAAAACCCCATGGGCACCCCACGATCATGTGACAGGAGCATCATTGACTGGCACGTGTTAAATTCCATTTTTTAGAGATTGACACATGGATATGAATGGGTAACAGCCGCGGGTGGGAGCTCCACTGATTAAATCAGTCGCCATATGTGGGGAAAGATGCGGGATCAGCATCAAAGCCCGCATCAAAGTCGGGAACTTGACATGCCATGTATATGTTAAAGGGGTTAAAGAACCTGAAACTGTGGTGACATTAGATGGGCACATTATTTACAAGTTATAAGAAATATATAAATTATATGGCCTATTTTAAAGTATGGTATAAAATATCATCTGTAAGAGCACAAATTAAGAGTGTAACCCAATCAAATTATCATAGGTAAACTTCCTGCTCTTAGCAGCAAAGACAACCTTGATTATTCCTAATGGACATTAAAAATAAACCTTTGAGGCTAATTCATCATTTGCGGGGTTTTTTTTTATAAGTAACATTTTTTTCCTTGTGGTCTACGTTGTTATTTTTTTGACAAATTCTTCAAAATGGCACACATCAGTTGATATATTAGAGCAAAATTAAAGTTGTTTTTTTTGTCTTACACTTTATTTGCTCCTGTTATATTAGTGAGACTTTATTCTCTAGTAGGATACATGAGTACAGTTGCGCAAACATTTTGCGCCATCTCGAAAAGTCACAAATGATAAATCAGGCAAAATAACTGGATTACCAAAATTCATATCCAGAATGTCAGATAATAATAATAAAAAACAACAACAGATAAAACCAAGTAAAGTTAAGTTAAAAAAAAGACAGAAATTACATAATGAAAAAAGGCGCAAGCAAAAAATTCACCATTAAAACAGTTTTTACTCTAGAAAAAAGGCCCATAGACACTGATGGATTGGGGCCAATGTCTCTGTGTACTTAGAGTGTTTTCTGTAGAACAAACAACTTGTCAAAAATTGTACATTATAAAAAGGAGAAATCGTGCTGCTGAAACCAATAATAGTGTCCGTGACTTTACAGAGATCCTGAATGATTTATGAAATATCTGGTAGATGATCAATAGTTATTTCATAAGAGAAAAGAATTTTGCTCATAAAATCTTGGTTTTTGTTGTAGACAGTAGTTTTTTATCATGTGTCATATATGAAAAATCTATAGAAAGTGAAAAATGTAACCATCATAAATTACTTTTTTTCTTCCAGTATACAGAAAGCGGTCGGTTGTTATAAGAATAGTAGAATTAATCTTAAATTTCATCCGCAATTTCAGTTTGAGTATTGACTTTATTGAGTATTTAAGCCTTGTTGGCTAAAAGCAAAAACTTGATTCATTATTTTCAGCCAAATCTTGAAGAAGGGAGAAATTCCAGTAAGTAATAATTAGTAGTCCCAAAAACAAGGCTAAATGCGTAAAAGCTCGTCCATAAGGATACAGCAAAAACCCAAAAAAAGATGGGACTAAGGAGCAGTAGATAAAATATATAAATGTTATTATTGCAAACAATTTTTTTTAAATATAAAAATAGTATATAGTATATCAATATATAAACAAGGGAATCAGCAATAGTAAAAACCATCACAATTGGCCATGTATATAAAAGGACCACAGGTATAGAAGTGAGAATAAATAGATAATAGCTGCCAGATATAAAGTGTAAACAAATAGATAAACAAATATATTCATACTGATAACATACAGTAACATCCTAATCTACGCTTTTTGATTTTATTCCTATAAATGATACAAAAAAAACAGACTCTCAGGCTGTAAATAAACAAAGCTTCGAAAACCAACATAGTTGAGTAAAAAAAAAAAGATTATTCCTAACAGTATGTAAGAAGGCAGCAAAAAATTGGCATGATCTTTAAAGGGGTTCTCTGCTTTGGCTACTCCCTCCTTGTTAGAGGTGTTATATAACAAAATATGGCCTCCTGTTGGGATCTTCATGAATTAGCTTTTGTCTGCAGGGAAACCTGCAATTCATTAAGACTGGAGTTGTACACGCTTGTCTTCATCAAGGGCTCGCTAGAGTACGATACTTAATGAATTCAGCGCATCTTCTCAGTGTTGTGTAATTTTCCAGAAACATAACTTCAGTGAGGGACTGGAGTAGCATTTCTTGCATGAAAGCCATCAACACTTTTGCTGAACATGACGGGTGGGCACAGCCATGCCCTGTCCCGTCTTTGCGCCTCAGCAGCTTTGCCCATTTTGGCAGATCTGCTACAACAGCTGTGAAATCGTGAAAAGTTGCAAAATTTTGTAGCAACTCTGTGTTATTTTTAAAGCTTTCTACAACAGTTTTCTGGTGTAAAAGTTTTGATAAATTGCACCCTAAGTGTCCAAATTCCCTGAAGCACCTCACCTGCCTATTTAAATCAGTGCATTCAATGTATAATGCAGGACAGCACCCGTTCTCCAAAGCAAAAAAAGTCCTTTGTTATTACTGTCCATTGTGGTCAAGAGATAAGAATCGCGAATAGAGGACCCCCTCTATTAACTCATAGTTTCTCAGTAGACCAGTCCTAATCCATGTTCCTCTTTGTCCAATATGGTGGCTTGCAAAAGTATTCACCTCATTTGCATTTTTTCATGTTTTGCTACCTCAGAACCTGGAATTTTACTGTTTTTTTTTAAGGTTTGCATCAGTTCATGTAAAGAACATGCCTACAACTGTGAACGTTTGTTGTTGTTTTTTTCATTGTGAAGCAAACAACAAATAGGAAAAAACAGCTGAAAACTTCAGTGTGCTTAATTTTCCCCCCTAAAGTCAGTACTTTGTAGATCCTCCTTTTGCTACAATTACAGCTGCAAGTCGCTTTGGATGAGTCTCTATGAGCTATCCACATCTTGCCACTGGGAATTTTGCTCATTCTTCAAGGCAAAACTGCTCCAGCTACTTCAAGTTGGATGCTTTCCTTTGGTGAACAGCAATCTTAAAGTCTGACCGCAGATTCTCAATTGGATTAAGGTCTTGGGTTTGACTAGGCCTCTCCAAAACATTTACACATTTCACCTTACACCACTCGAGTATTGCTTTAGAAGTATGCTTTGGGTCATTTTCTTGTTGGAAGGTAAACCACCATCCCAGTCTCAAATCACTGACAGACTGAAACAGGTTGACAGACTGAAACAGGTTTTGATCAAGAATAGCTCTGTATTTTGCACCATCTCTCCCCGGACCTAACCTTTTTCCCTGTCCCTGCTACCGAAAAACAACCCCACAGCAAGATACTGCCACCACCATGTTTCACTGTGGGTATTGTGCTCTTGGGGGTCATAAGCTGTGTTGGTTTTGCGCCAAACATAGCGTTTACCTCAATGGCCTAAAAGCTTAATTTTGGTCTCATCTGATCACATCTCCTTCCTCCATACATTTAAGGAGTGTCTCACGTCTTTTCGTTAATTCAAAATGAGCCATACAATTTTTGTATGTAAGTAAAGGCTTTTTTTCTGCCCACTCTTCCATAAAGGCCACCACTATGAAGTGTATGGCTTATTGTGGTCATTTTAACAGATACACTAGTCTCGGCTTGGGAACTCTGCAGCTCCTTCAGGGTTACCTTTGGTCTCTGTGCTGCCTCTCTGATTGATGCCCTCCTTGCCTGGGCTGAGAGTTTTGGTGGGTGGCTCTCTATTGGCATGTTTGTTGTGGTACCATGTTCTTTCCATTTGATGATATTGAATTTGATGGTGCTCCAGAGGATCATCAGAGATTGAGATATGTTTTTTATAACCCAACCCTGACTTGTACTTCTCAACAACCTTGTCCCTGACTTGTTTGGAGATCTCCTTGGTCTTCATGGTGTTTGGTCAGTGATGCCTCTTGCTTAATGGTGTTGCTTCCTCTGTGGCCTTTCAATAAAGGTAAGTATACTGACAGACCATGTGACACTTAGACTACACACAGGTGGACTTCCTTTCACTAAGCATGTGACTTATGAAGGCAATTGCTTGCACCAAAAAAATTTTAATGGCTTCATAGCAAAAAGGGTGAATACATATGTATTTGCCATTTCTTGTTATTTGATCCTATACATTTAAAATATAAATTTTAATTTATGCCTATAATTTTCTCACTTCACCAAATTAGACTATTTTGTGCTGATGCATCACGCACAAATTGGATTAGAAAAATATTGAAACACAGGTTGTAATGTAACAAACTAGGTAAAAGCCAAGGGGGTGAATACTTTCAAAAGCCATTATATATGTTAATTGACCATTCATGACCTAAAATTTCATATGAAAGAGTTAAAAATATCTTTTGTTTTACTTCTTTTTAGGAAATGCATGTTTCATACAGTATGTCACCCTTCTCTTGCCTTTTTAACCAGTTCTAGACATGTACTGGCCCTCTGATGCGCATGTATCGGCCTTTTGGCCATTTCGTTATTAAAAGACTGAACCGTGCTATTTAATCTTTACTACAAGTCTTTTGGGAGATGAAACAAATGATCGTTTTAATAAGAGAATTGTTACAATTAATATTCTGAGAGCCTGTAAATTAAAGCTTAGTGAAATTAAAATTAGAAAAGGAATTATGATAAAACCCATTGGCTGAAATGTCAGTAGCAGCCAATATCGGTTGTACAGCCAGTCAGCTATGATAAAGTGCTGCAATATTTATAAGGCCGGGGTCACACTTGCACCTGCAATGCGAGAAACTCGCGCGAGTCTCTCACCTCAATACCTGGCACGGCCGCCGGCACTTGGGATTGGAGTGTGCAGCTGAATGTTCCGGTCCGAACTGCTGGCGGCCGTGTCGGGTATTGAGGCGAGAGACTAGCGTGAGTTTCTTGAATTGCAGTTGCAAGTGTGACCCAGGCCTAATACTGTAAATATAATACCGATTCAGGTCCTTACTGTTATTCTTGCTTCATTTCTAATTCTACGTCATTCATTTTACTATTCCTGATTCCGCTCTTAAAGGGGTTTTCTCATGGACAAAAGTTCATTTTAATCAATAGATCTTGGAATAATAATAATAATTTCCACAATTGGATGTGTTTAAATTAAATGTTCCTGTGCTGAGATAATCTTATAAATGTGCCCCTGCTGTGTATAATGGCCGTGTCTGACCTTACAAGAACATGGTCTGATCATATCACATCTCCTGGGCATGAGTGTGGAGAACTGGGCCACTTCGCACAGGAGTGTCCACGGCGAGGGAAATACCTACCCTGGTGGACATTAAACTAGAGGGCTCCGGGCATGGGGGATGCCGCTCGGAGCCGGAAGCCACAAGGGGTGGTGGAAGTCTCGAAGAACTGGTCGCTAAGTGCCCAATAGTATGGGCCGAAGTCGAGGGTCGTGCTGTGTGGTACCTATTGGATACAGGGTCACAAGTAACGACCATGCCGGCAACGTACTTCCAGCAGCATTTCCCAGAAGTGGCAAGGCCCCAGTGGGGGCCCATGATACGACTAGTGGCCGCAAACCAACTGCCGGTACCTGTCGCCGGAGTAGTGTGGCTTCAGATGACTTTGTGTGGTAAATCTCTCAGCCGCCGGGGAGTGGTCCTAACCCAAGGAGAGACTAATGACCGTCATCCGATCATCTTGGGCATGAACATACTGTGGGAGTTCGGCAATCTACTCCTCAACGATTCCACGCAGGAGAACCTAAGTCAGTGGGGATCTCGCGCGGCCCAGGGGCAGGTCTTCCAGCGGTTGGTGCGGGAGGCGCGAGTGCTCCAGGAGTGTCAGGAGGGTGAGGCGCTGGGCAAGGTCATCGCGCCGGCTGCCCCCCGCTCGTGCTCCCTCCGGGGCAGACAGTGGTGGCTCTGCCGATCCGCGCCCCGATGCCACTGGAGGGCGTGGAGGTGCAGTAACTATGTTACTCGGAGCGCCTACACCCTGGCATCCTGGTGGCCCGCTCCCTGGCCACAGTGCGGGAAGGGACCGTCTTGGTACGTTGTGTCAGCCTGGAAGATCAGGACATCGCCCTGAAGCCCCGGGCCGAAATGGCCAAACTAGTGAGGCCATTGGAGATGCTGCCGGACCCCGCAGTCCAGTTGAGGGTGCAACCCGAAGATCCCTGGGCAGTAACGGTATGAACCCAACAGACTGTCGCATCCTCGTCCTAAGAAAAAGATCGAGTCATCCTGGAGAGAATGGGGGCTGAACTTTCCGGCTTAGCGCCAGCCCAGCTTCTCCAGGTAGAGACACTTCTTGGACAATTTTACAGTGTTTTCGCCAGCAACGAGGACGACTTTGGATGTACCACGGCCATCATGCATGGGATCCCAACGGCAGGAGTGGCCCCCATCCGGGAGCGATATTGGCAAATACCACCACAGCTATACCAGGAAGTGAAAACTCTATTAACCCAAATGCTCCGGAAGGGGGTCATATGAGAAAGCCAGAGCCATTGGGCGGCCCCTATTGTCCTGGTTCGGAAAAAAGATGGCACTCTGTGTTTCTGCGTGGATTATCGGAAGTTGAACGCCTGCACCATCAAGGATTCATATCCATTGCCCCGCATAGAAGAGTCTCTATCCTCCCTGGGGAATGCGACATACTTCTCAACCCTAGACCTGGCCAGTGGGTACTGGCAGGTGCCGATGTCAGAGGAAGACAGAGCCAAGATGTCACTCATCCTTCCCATGGGACTGTTCGAGTTCAATCAGATGCCGTTTGGGCTGGCGAACGCCCCAGGAACTTTTCAGCGGTTGATGGAGCGGTGTCTAGGAGACCTCAACTTTGAAGCCACGTTGATATACCTGGACAATATTATTATCTATTCCGCCACGTTCGAGGACCACCTGAGGCAGTTGGGGCAGGTGCTCAGCCGGCTGCCGAAGTACGGGTTAAAGGTAAATCCCCAGAAATGCCACCTGTTCCGCACCCAGATCGAATACCTGGGGCATACAGTCTCGGCAGAAGGCGTCCGACCATCCCTGGAAAAGGTCGCTGCCATCCAGGGGTGGCCTACCCTTGAAACAGTGAAGGACGTACAGGCCTTCTTGCGGTTGGCCAGCTACTACCGTCGGTTCGTGAAGAATTTTGCATGCCAAGCTTGAGCCCTGCAAGACCTGCTGAAGGGGGCTCCCGCCAGGGCTAATGGACAGAAGATCCAGTGGCACCAACCGCAAGAGGATGCGTTTCAAGATCTCAAAGCTGCTCTCTCGGATGCCCCAGTATTGGCATATGCGGATTTCTCACAACTGTTCATCCTGCATACCAACGGGAGCCTCCAGGGACTAGGAGCTGTGTTGTCACAGGTGCAGGATGGCCGGGAGAAAGTGATCGCCTATGGTAGCCGGTCGCTGCATGACTCAAAACGCAACCTGGACAATTACAGCTCCATTAAGCTCGAGCTCCTCGCGGTAGTGTGGGCAATGACGGAGCGATTCGCAGAGTACCTGGCGGGCTCCGAAGTAGTAGTGCGGACCGATAACAACCCGTTAGCCCATTTGAAGAATGCCAAACTGGGGGCCCTAGAGCAGCGGTGGGTGTCTCGGAAGGCCAAATTCAATTATAAAATAATCTACAAACGGGGAGCTGAAATCGTGCACGCCAACGCGCTCTCCAGAATCCGACACACCACCCCAGGAAGAAGTGGAGATGACGAATTAGAAGCAGACGAGATGCCGTTCGCCCTCACCACCGCCGCGTCAAGACGCAAGAAACGCCTCATCCGGGACTCCTAGGAGGGATGCTGGAACAGCCCTGTGACAAATGGATTCAGCAGCAACAGGAAGATACAGAAGTCAGACTCCTACGCCGATGGGTGGCCACCAGTAAATTGCCCACGGGCTCACAGAGACAAACTTTGACCCAAGATATGTTGCTAATGTTGCACCAGTGGGAAAAACTAATCATCAAAAAGGGACTTTTATATCGAAAAGCCATGTCACGAACCTCGTCAGCTACGATATGGCAGGTGATCATACCAACTGGCCCGGGAAGCCCATGAGAAGGGGGCTCATTTTGGTGCTCAAAAGACTTTACAATGGTTGCAGCAGATAGCGTACCACCCACGCTTGCACGCTGCCGTAGAAGTTTGCCGAACCTGCCGCTCGTGCGAGCTCGCTAAACCCCCGCGCAACGAGCCCCGGTGCAAACTATTGTAACATCAGCCCCTCTGGAGCTTCTTACGGTGGACTATCTGACCATACGTCCTGCCTATCAGGGATATGAACATTGTCTCTTTATGGTGGACCATTTCACCAAGTTCGCCGTGGTCACCCCCACTCTAGACCAAACAGTGGAGTCGGCCGCCTATGCGATTTGCAAGAACTTTATTCAAGTGTATGGCTGTCCACAATGAATACATTCAGAGCAAGGAGCGTGCTTCCTAGGAAAAGTCATGGAAGAGCTACACCATCTTAACGGTATCGATAAATCGCGGACTACGCCATACCACTCGCAGGGAAACGTAGCCTGCGAGCGATTCAATCATACGCTAATCCAAATGCTGCGCACCCTGGAGAGTGACCACAAGGCCCGCTGGCCTGAATATGTCCCCGAGCTGATGTGGGTATATAACAATCGGGTGCATTGAGTGACTGGTTACACCCCCTACTCATTGCTGTTCGGACGTGAAGGCAAAGGAATTACGGAGGTGGAATTGAACCCGAAGGAGCCCCAACCCTGGACCGGGGTATCCGATGGGTCCGCAACCACCGGCAGCGGCTGCAGACCCTCCACCGTATCGTCCATACAAAGCTCCAGGATCTAAAACACCAAGGGGGAGCACTGCCCCCACCCATTGACTTTCAGACTGGGGATCGGGTACTCGTACTTGATCAATGTCCCCAAGACAAGTTAGAACAACGGTGGGAGGTGAACCCGTACCGATTGTTGCGCCGAATAAGCCCTGATGGGCCTGTGTATGAAATACGATCGGAAGGAAACAACTCGCCCCTCACTCGGGTTGTGCACCGTAACATGCTATGGCCTTGTACGTCTACCGATCCCACGCGGCTCGAACCGACCCTTCAGGTCTCCGACCCCCCGCCCATGGTCTGGGACCTGGATGATGAAGAGGACTTCCCCGTCACAGCCACGGGTCGCCCCAGTAGTGGCACTACAGTAGACCCGGGAATCCCACTTCCAGTAAGTAATAATTAGTAGTCCCAAAAACAAGGCTAAATGCGTAAAAGCTCGTCCATAAGGATACAGCAAAAACCCAAAAAAAGATGGGACTAAGGAGCAGTAGATAAAATATATAAATGTTATTATTGCAAACAATTTTTTTTAAATATAAAAATAGTATATAGTATATCAATATATAAACAAGGGAATCAGCAATAGTAAAAACCATCACAATTGGCCATGTATATAAAAGGACCACAGGTATAGAAGTGAGAATAAATAGATAATAGCTGCCAGATATAAAGTGTAAACAAATAGATAAACAAATATATTCATACTGATAACATACAGTAACATCCTAATCTACGCTTTTTGACTTTATTCCTATAAATGATACAAAAAAAACAGACTCTCAGGCTGTAAATAAACAAAGCTTCGAAAACCAACATAGTTGAGTAAAAAAAAAAAGATTATTCCTAACAGTATGTAAGAAGGCAGCAAAAAATTGGCATGATCTTTAAAGGGGTTCTCTGCTTTGGCTACTCCCTCCTTGTTAGAGGTGTTATATAACAAAATATGGCCTCCTGTTGGGATCTTCATGAATTAGCTTTTGTCTGCAGGGAAACCTGCAATTCATTAAGACTGGAGTTGTACACGCTTGTCTTCATCAAGGGCTCGCTAGAGTACGATACTTAATGAATTCAGCGCATCTTCTCAGTGTTGTGTAATTTTCCAGAAACATAACTTCAGTGAGGGACTGGAGTAGCATTTCTTGCATGAAAGCCATCAACACTTTTGCTGAACATGACGGGTGGGCACAGCCATGCCCTGTCCCGTCTTTGCGCCTCAGCAGCTTTGCCCATTTTGGCAGATCTGCTACAACAGCTGTGAAATCGTGAAAAGTTGCAAAATTTGTAGCAACTCTGTGTTATTTTTAAAGCTTTCTACAACAGTTTTCTGGTGTAAAAGTTTTGATAAATTGCACCCTAAGTGTCCAAATTCCCTGAAGCACCTCACCTGCCTATTTAAATCAGTGCATTCAATGTATAATGCAGGACAGCACCCGTTCTCCAAAGCAAAAAAAGTCCTTTGTTATTACTGTCCATTGTGGTCAAGAGATAAGAATCGCGAATAGAGGACCCCCTCTATTAACTCATAGTTTCTCAGTAGACCAGTCCTAATCCATGTTCCTCTTTGTCCAATATGGTGGCTTGCAAAAGTATTCACCTCATTTGCATTTTTTCATGTTTTGCTACCTCAGAACCTGGAATTTTACTGTTTTTTTTTAAGGTTTGCATCAGTTCATGTAAAGAACATGCCTACAACTGTGAACGTTTGTTGTTGTTTTTTTCATTGTGAAGCAAACAACAAATAGGAAAAAACAGCTGAAAACTTCAGTGTGCTTAATTTTCCCCCCTAAAGTCAGTACTTTGTAGATCCTCCTTTTGCTACAATTACAGCTGCAAGTCGCTTTGGATGAGTCTCTATGAGCTATCCACATCTTGCCACTGGGAATTTTGCTCATTCTTCAAGGCAAAACTGCTCCAGCTACTTCAAGTTGGATGCTTTCCTTTGGTGAACAGCAATCTTAAAGTCTGACCGCAGATTCTCAATTGGATTAAGGTCTTGGGTTTGACTAGGCCTCTCCAAAACATTTACACATTTCACCTTACACCACTCGAGTATTGCTTTAGAAGTATGCTTTGGGTCATTTTCTTGTTGGAAGGTAAACCACCATCCCAGTCTCAAATCACTGACAGACTGAAACAGGTTGACAGACTGAAACAGGTTTTGATCAAGAATAGCTCTGTATTTTGCACCATCTCTCCCCGGACCTAACCTTTTTCCCTGTCCCTGCTACCGAAAAACAACCCCACAGCAAGATACTGCCACCACCATGTTTCACTGTGGGTATTGTGCTCTTGGGGGTCATAAGCTGTGTTGGTTTTGCGCCAAACATAGCGTTTACCTCAATGGCCTAAAAGCTTAATTTTGGTCTCATCTGATCACATCTCCTTCCTCCATACATTTAAGGAGTGTCTCACGTCTTTTCGTTAATTCAAAATGAGCCATACAATTTTTGTATGTAAGTAAAGGCTTTTTTTCTGCCCACTCTTCCATAAAGGCCACCACTATGAAGTGTATGGCTTATTGTGGTCATTTTAACAGATACACTAGTCTCGGCTTGGGAACTCTGCAGCTCCTTCAGGGTTACCTTTGGTCTCTGTGCTGCCTCTCTGATTGATGCCCTCCTTGCCTGGGCTGAGAGTTTTGGTGGGTGGCTCTCTATTGGCATGTTTGTTGTGGTACCATGTTCTTTCCATTTGATGATATTGAATTTGATGGTGCTCCAGAGGATCATCAGAGATTGAGATATGTTTTTTATAACCCAACCCTGACTTGTACTTCTCAACAACCTTGTCCCTGACTTGTTTGGAGATCTCCTTGGTCTTCATGGTGTTTGGTCAGTGATGCCTCTTGCTTAATGGTGTTGCTTCCTCTGTGGCCTTTCAATAAAGGTAAGTATACTGACAGACCATGTGACACTTAGACTACACACAGGTGGACTTCCTTTCACTAAGCATGTGACTTATGAAGGCAATTGCTTGCACCAAAAAAATTTTAATGGCTTCATAGCAAAAAGGGTGAATACATATGTATTTGCCATTTCTTGTTATTTGATCCTATACATTTAAAATATAAATTTTAATTTATGCCTATAATTTTCTCACTTCACCAAATTAGACTATTTTGTGCTGATGCATCACGCACAAATTGGATTAGAAAAATATTGAAACACAGGTTGTAATGTAACAAACTAGGTAAAAGCCAAGGGGGTGAATACTTTCAAAAGCCATTATATATGTTAATTGACCATTCATGACCTAAAATTTCATATGAAAGAGTTAAAAATATCTTTTGTTTTACTTCTTTTTAGGAAATGCATGTTTCATACAGTATGTCACCCTTCTCTTGCCTTTTTAACCAGTTCTAGACATGTACTGGCCCTCTGATGCGCATGTATCGGCCTTTTGGCCATTTCGTTATTAAAAGACTGAACCGTGCTATTTAATCTTTACTACAAGTCTTTTGGGAGATGAAACAAATGATCGTTTTAATAAGAGAATTGTTACAATTAATATTCTGAGAGCCTGTAAATTAAAGCTTAGTGAAATTAAAATTAGAAAAGGAATTATGATAAAACCCATTGGCTGAAATGTCAGTAGCAGCCAATATCGGTTGTACAGCCAGTCAGCTATGATAAAGTGCTGCAATATTTATAAGGCCGGGGTCACACTTGCACCTGCAATGCGAGAAACTCGCGCGAGTCTCTCACCTCAATACCTGGCACGGCCGCCGGCACTTGGGATTGGAGTGTGCAGCTGAATGTTCCGGTCCGAACTGCTGGCGGCCGTGTCGGGTATTGAGGCGAGAGACTAGCGTGAGTTTCTTGAATTGCAGTTGCAAGTGTGACCCAGGCCTAATACTGTAAATATAATACCGATTCAGGTCCTTACTGTTATTCTTGCTTCATTTCTAATTCTACGTCATTCATTTTACTATTCCTGATTCCGCTCTTAAAGGGGTTTTCTCATGGACAAAAGTTCATTTTAATCAATAGATCTTGGAATAATAATAATAATTTCCACAATTGGATGTGTTTAAATTAAATGTTCCTGTGCTGAGATAATCTTATAAATGTGCCCCTGCTGTGTATAATGGCCGTGTCTGACCTTACAAGAACATGGTCTGATCATATCACATCTCCTGGGCATGGTAAGAAGCAAAACAGTATACAGCACGGTATTACAGCTGATTCTTTCTTTGAAGTAAAACATTGTTTAAAAAACGTGTTGCATTTTGGTGCGCTCAGCGCACCTTCAAAAGGATACATGCGCCGACAAACGCATTCCTGCGCACGGCCTGCATACCCAATGTTAAAGATAAGGGACGCAGGTTGCATGCAGCGTCATGCGCCCATAGGCAGAGCTAACGGGAGAAGGCATGGCAGGGGCGGAGCTTAGCGGCGGCCATGTGCAGACCCACGCAGGTCTGTGCAGCGCAAGTGTGAAACCAGCCTTAAACTTGTACCCAAATAGTTTCTACATCATGATTAACCAATATTCCAATACAATCCCAAAAAATATAAAGCACTTTGAAAAGATATTTGGCCCATGAAGCCTTTCTCTGTTATGCAGTTCACATTTCATTAATATATTTGTGTTGTTATTGTCAGCATTGACATAATGCACTTTGAATGAGAATGAGACGACAGGAAGAAAAACAAAACGATTACCCCGAGAGTCGCTAGAAATATGTATTCCTCTACTGTAAATTGTCTGTGTAATCGTAACCATTTCTGAAATTGAGAAAATAAGATGTTTGTGCACTGTGATAAACAAACAATCTTGTCATTGTCAGGGGACCTTGCATTTACAGGAAAAATTTATATTTGTACTTCTTTATTTTTTGCTATTTTGATCATATAAAAGTTCTGTGTTTTTTTTATGGATGCTGCTTAAAATCAAATGTTAAATAAACTTAATATAAAAAATTTATTATATATTACATGTAATCTTTAACATTGAAATTGCAACACCATGAAGGAAAAGTTGTGTAATTATGAAAATCACAGGATGGATAGACATGTTAATGACATGCTAATAATAAAAAAATGAAAACAAAATGTTTCAAAACAACTAGATTTCTTTGATATTGAGTATAAATGCCACATGTAGAAATACTCGCGCTTACACACCTTGGCTGCTATAAATGAGGTTATTAAGCTGCCTGAAGTATGTTCTGCAATTAACAATCTATGATGTCCCAGATATGCTCGATGAGAGACAGGTTTGGAGATGCTGAAGGCCATGGTGGCACATTTAGGCATCTAAAGCTGCTAACAGTAGCATGAGCAACATGTGGCCCGAAGTTGTTGTGTTGAAAAATGGCTCCGGGGGGGACAGGCCTGGCGATGGCTCCAAGTGGATGTGTTCACTAAAGCTCCTGCTGCTGCCGAGGATTCAAGGGCCATGGGCAAGGCTAAACACTGCAAAAAAGAGCTCTAGGACATCAGGCATCAAGTAGCAGCAAAGGAAAGGTGAGGAGGATGAGCAGCTGTGTATTTGCGGTAATGGGGAAGCCAGTAAGAGGAGAGAGAAGAGGGCCTTGTGTCGACAAGCTTGCAGCAGCACAAGATACCTCCTGCTGAAACTGTCTTAGTCCCCTTGGGACAAATATACTGCAGCCTACTGTGTGGAGAAAAGCAGGTAGGGAGCTGCGTATCTGTGCTTCAGCTTCTGGTGTGCAAATAATACCTCTGAGTCATTGGCTGCTATGGGCATAAAAGGAGATAAACTCATGGTGTGGCCACCATCTTCCCCTGACCTCAACCCTATAGAGCAGAGATGTATCTAGGCTTTCTGGCACCCAGGGCAAGAATTCGGTTCGGCGCCACCCCCCCAGTACATATGCGATTTGCACACTTAGTCATGTACCGACAAGCTGCTCTCCCTAATGTTCTCAATGTTCAGTGAAAAACTGAGAGAAGCAGGAAGAGAAGCTCGTTGTCACAGGACCATAAGTATGAAAATCACATGAGTGAAGTGTCCATGTGATGACTACTGGAAATTGCAGAGCTAAATCCTGACATTGCAGGCTTCTGAATTCTCACAACGAATGCACTGCACACTTAGGATTCTCCTGTACCGGTGGCAAGAGAACATGGTCATGTCAGCACAAGCATGTGATTTATATACTTCTGGCCACATTCCGACTAGACGTGCCAGGCCTCGCTCCGTTCATTTTCACTGAGTGAGGCCACACATGTCTAGTCAGCATGTGACCGCATGTATGTAAATTATTGGTACGAGAGAATCCTAACAGCGTTCAGTGAGCACTGTGAGAATTCAGAAATCTGCAGTCACATAGTATGACTGCAGACTCAGCACAAACCTGGACAACCCCTTTAATGTTTCTAACATAAATAAAAACAAGAGAATTAGTCAGTATCACAAATAATATTTACATCCAGGTACCTTATAGATGTCGTCATCTCTGGAGTCGTTCTTTTTTTTCTTGTTGCCAAGACCCAATGATGAGTTTTCTCATCCACAGCTCATCTCTGCAGACTTCCATCTTCTCCGGTCTTCTGCAGCAAATGTCCGCACGATGCCCTTAAAGATAGAAGTGTCATTATAATGCTCCTGAATAAAAATATCTGCAATATACTGTCGCCTCACACTATTCCCCTCCCTCCTCATACTGTCTCCTCTAACATCCCACCTTTTTACCATACTGTCTCCTCATATATTTACCCCCAAACTCTCTATACTGTCTGCTCACACATACCCGACTCCCCATACTGTCTGCACCCATCCTCCCACTCACCATCCCCCATACTGCTTCCTCATACATACACTCTTCATTTGTGTCCTCAAATCTCCCCACACATTAAATCCCCCCATCCCCACTCCAAATCCCCCACACATAATGTATCCCCCATCCCCACTCCAAATCCTCCCACACATTAAATAACACCCCATCTCCACTCCAAATCCCCCCGCACATAAAATATCCACCATACCCACTCCAAATCCCCCCACACATAAAGTATCCTCCATCCCCACTCCAAATCCCCCCGCACATTAAATATCACTACTCCAAATCCCCCCCACATTATGTTCCCCATCCCCACTCCAAATCCTCCCACACATTAAATATCCCCACTCCAAATCCCCCCACACATTGTTTCCCCATCCCAGCTCAAAATCTCCCCACACATTATGTTCCCTTATCTCCACTTATCCCTATAATGTCCTCAGGTTTATGCCCCCATAATGTCTTCAGGTTTCTGCCCCCATAATGTCCTCCGATTTCTGCCCCATAATGTCTTCAGGTTTCTGCCCCCATAATGTCTTCAGGTTTCTGCCCCCATAATGTCCTCAGATTTCTGCCCCCATAATGTCCTCAGATTTCCGCCCCCAATCCCCCATAATGTCCTCCGGTTTCTCCACCGTCTACACCATATGAATATGTCTGCACCCTGGCCTTGCTCCTCACACACTGTCCTCATCAATTTACTCCCCCTGCTCCCTCCCTATCCATGTGTCTGCAGCCATGGCATCCCCCAATCTCACACATTCCCTTGCACTGCCTCCATATAGCATCCGTCCCCGACCCCAACCATCCCTTCCTAGCCCCCAGAGCATGTCCTAATTTCCACCAATAATCTTCTTCGGTGTCTTCAGCTCCATTACCCATCTGGAGCACTTACCACCAACCGCAATGCTGCCTCACTGCCTGAGAGTCTTCGCCTCTGAAGAGCCGGCCGGCGTGTGACGTCAGCAGCGTGATCATGTGACCTGATCACGCTGCTGGCACTTTATTGATGTGGAAGTGCTGGCAGTGGTGAGGCGGCTTAGGCCTCTTTCACACATCAGTTTTTCCACATCAGTCAAAATCCGCCAAAATTTGAAAATGGCGGATCCGCTTTTCTTGTGGCGGATCCGCCGTTTTTTCCCATTGAAATACATTAGTGGCGGATTTTGGCGGATGGTCGTCCGTTGCGTCCGCTATTCGGCGGATCCGCCAGATTTCTGGGGGATTCTGTCTGAGGTGGACTGACTTTGTAACGTTTTTTGTCTGTGTCAAAATGGCGGATCTGCCGTGATCCGCCATTTGATAGAATGGGCGCCTATGGGCGGCGGATCTGCCAGGATCCGCCATTTAGCGGAATCCGCCAGCGGAATCCACTTTTTCGCACTGAGCATGCTCAGAAAAAAACGATACTTTTCCAGACAGTCCAAAAACTATATAAAGATGGGCTAATGACTCATTGGGCCCAGACATACGGCACCAGCAAGACAGAGAAGATAAAGAGAGGAGAGAGAGAGAGAGCCTTCCATCAACTGCCCAGCAGCAAGACCCCTGCAACCAGAATCCAGGAGCAAGAGGAGCACCTGCCCAGCACCAAGCCACGACCGAGAGGCCTGCCAGTGCCAGCCAGCACCAACAGCCTGCCAGCAAAGCCTGCAATTGTGAGTATAAAACCTATTTGTGTGGGGCATGCCTGTGTGTGTCTGTGGCCTCCCAGTGTTGCATGTCTGTGTGTGTTTATTTTAATTATGCTTTTTTTCATACTTTAATTGTTTTTCTGTTGTTGCATGTGTACTGCATTTTATTTTCATACTACTGTAATTTTATTTGAATATTTGCAAGTGTGCTGTGATTGTGTTATGTGTGTATTGTATGTGGTGTCACTGTGGTATTGTATGTGGTGTTACTGTAGTACGTGTTCAGCATTTTTTTTATTTTTCATGTACTGTGGTATTTAAAATAAAGAGCATAGTAGCTCCTACTTGTCAAAAAAAAAAAATGAAAACAAAAAAATTATAACAAATAAAAACTGTCTCCAAAAACTGTCCATAGTATCATTGTATAACCAGGTAACGTTAAGCGTGGGTATGCGTGCAATACCTAAACAAGGTTACTTTAAGTGTGGGTATACGTGCAATACCTAAACAAGGTCACGTTAAGTTTGGGTATACATGCAATATCTAAACATGGTCACTTTAAAGTGTGGGTATACTCTCACTGATAGATTCTCAGTTAACTCTGCATCAGGGAATTACACACATGCAATACCAAAACAAGGTCACTTTAAAATGTGGGTATACTCTCATTGATAGATTCTCAGTTAACTCTGCATCAGGGAATTACACACATGCAATACCAAAACAAGGTCACCTTAAAGTGTGGGTATACATACAATACCAAGGTTTTTTTTTTTAAAAGGGTAACACGAGGTTTAGGTTTGGGAAGGTTGCACATTTCACATATCAACATTCAATTTTTTGGGGGTGGTTTTTCAATCAAAATATATCTGAACATTTTTTTATCTTAGTAAAAGTGTGTTTATACTTGCAGATCCATTCACAAAGAGCCTGCAAACCATCTTGCAGCAGACCCGCCAGGCTGCAGCAGACCCAGATAAAAGATTAAAATTTTCTCAGTAAGTATAAAGGCCTGACAGCTTTTGTTATACTTTGTATAGTAGCTTAACAAGTGTCTTTATACTTGCAGATCAGTTCAGGAAGGACCACAGACCCGCCAGGCCGCAGCAAACCCAGATAAAAGATTGAAATTTTCTCAGTAAGTATAAAGGCCTGAAAGCTTTTGTTATCTTTTGTATAGTAGCTTAACAAGTATCTTTATATTTGCAGATCAGTTCAGGAAGGAACGCAGACCCGCCAGGCCACAGCAGACCCAGATAAAAGATTGAAATTTTCTCAGTAAGTATAAAGGCCTGAAAGCTTTTGTTATCCTTTGTATAGTAGCTTAGCAAGT
This sequence comes from Dendrobates tinctorius, assembly GCF_039654945.1. Taxonomy (NCBI): domain Eukaryota; kingdom Metazoa; phylum Chordata; class Amphibia; order Anura; family Dendrobatidae; genus Dendrobates; species Dendrobates tinctorius. Next base: position 21,291,558 of record NW_027361684.1, read on the forward strand.
GTCTTTATACTTGCAGATCAGTTAAGGAAGGACCGAGAGTGAACTGAGGTTATATAAATAATGTTTTTATTTTACTCTTATTTTACAGTTTCTTTTTTTTAACATGTATGTATTTTGTTTTCACAGGAAGCTGAATCTGAGGAGCTTCCAGGAGGAGACATGCAGGGTGCAGAAATGCAAGGAGGGGGTGAGCAGAGTGTAAGTTTAGCAGATACAAAAACTCACATACATACATAATGCTACACCTAACACAAACATTCATCACAGCACACACAATAACTACGCATCCATCCAAGCACATAACTTTTTCTTTTTTTTTACAGTCTTCACAATCCGGTGCCCACACTAGAGCGACTCCCAGGACATCCCAGCGTCGTCGAGGTGATGCTTCCGGTGGTCGGCGAACAGTAAGTAACCCTTTATTTGGGTGATTGATTAATGAACCTCATTTTTCTGAATTTAATATTCCTTTTTTTTTCCACAGGTTTCACAGCATGCTCCCCACAGAGCAGTAGAAGAGGGAATCATCATTGATGTGGACACCCTCATCGAGGCTGTGCAACCGCGGGAGCCGCTGTGGGACATGGCAAACCGCTACCGTGCCAACCAGCCAACCACCCGACGGCTATGGGATGAAGTGTATTCGGAGGTTATAGAGACCTGGGAGGAGCTTGATGCGAGGGCCAGGGATTTTGTGCGCAAGTATTCCAATTTCAGTAACTTATATTACAGCTAGAGAAGTGTTGAATACTAACCACTTTGTTTATTTCTTTCCTTCACAGGTGACAGGGTTGTCATACGGTGGCGGTCGCTCAGGGATCGCTTCAAGAGCGACTTCAACAAGGAGATGCAGGCCCCGAGTGGATTGAGAGGACGCAGGAGCAGCCGTTATAAATACTACAGAGCCCTGTCGTTCCTCTGGACGACGATGTTGAGCAGAAGGTAAATATTCCACACACCATTTCTGTAGTACAAATGTTTACCTGTTTATCCTAATTTTTTTTTTCAGCAAGGCCAAATGAAATATCAATATATTAATATATATTTTTTTCTCTTTTCTAGCACCATCTGCAGCACTCGGGAGCCTGCTTCTGAGTTACCTCCCTCTGGAGGGATCCCTTCGGAGACCGCCACCGGGGACCACATCGAGGTATCCGACCCCTCTGTACCTTCCCTCTTGTGTCGTCCCTCTGTCCGTTCCACCAGCACTGGAGCAGCAGGGCAGTCTTCATCACATGAAGCTGCAGGTGACGATTTACAGTACCCTTTTCCCCACCCCTCTGACACTGCCGCAACATCTCTACCAACTTTTGGTTCTGGACGGCAGCGTCTGAGAGGTCAGGAAAGGATGGCTTTGTCTGACTTTTTGAATCTGAATTCAACCATCCAGAATGCATTCCGAATTTTGGGGCAACAGTTAACTTCTGCGTTGAACATGATAAATCAAAGTATCATGGAACTCAGAAGTTACATGGAACGGATGAATTCAGAGTCAAATCAGGCGCCGAGACATATTTTTTTTCAGTCAGTTGTCCGGCACGTGGAAAAGTTAAATCCTCACCTACAGATGCATGTGATGCAAGCATGTCACAATGGTCTAGTGACTGCAGTATCCCAGGCCTCCCAATCTACCCATGCACCTATTCCATCACCTTGTCATTCCACCATCCATCCTCCCTCTGTCCATCATTCCACCATCCATCCTCCCTCCGTCCATCATTCCACCGTCCATACTCCCTCCGTCCATCCTACCTCCTTCATTCCTCCCTCCGTCCATCCTCCCTCCGCCCATCCTCCCACCACTCCTCCTTTCTCTAGTTCCCCATTCCATTCTTCCCAGTACCTTCCTTCCCCACTGCATTATACCCCAATGACCTCACCGTACCCACCCACACCTTCAATGTTCCCACAAACCTCCTCAGTCCATCAACTCCCATCCCAACCTCATGTTTTAAACCCCCCTTCCACTTCTGATCCTCACCAACCTTGTTCCCAGTCCTCCCTCCCCTCAATGTGGTCAGCCCTGTTAACCCATCCGATGATATCTCCACCCAACAATACCCGCATCTGTAACTTTATCTTTAACTTAACTTTGTTAAATTGTTAAAAAAATAAATTATATTTTGTTTCAAAACAATTTTATTGTGTGGTTTAGTTTTTTCTTTAGTGTTAAGTTAAAAAAAAAAACACCAGTGGTGTTGAGGTTAAATACACAACACTTGGGTAAAGGTAATACACAACAAAAAGGTTCAATGAACACCGGTGGTGTACAGTTATATACCCAACACTTTGGTAAATGTAAAACAAGGTTCAAAGTACACCGGTGGTGTACAGGTATATACACAACACTTGGGTAAAGCAATACACAACACTTTGGTAAATGTAAAAAAAGGTTCAATGTACACCGGCGGTGTACAGGTATATACACAACACTTTGGTAAATGTAAGAAAAGGTTCAATGTACATCGGTGGTGTACAGGTATATGCACAACACTTGGGTAAAGCAACACACAACACTTTGGTAAATGTAAAAAAAAGGTTCAATGTACATCGGTGGTGTACAGGTATATACACAACACTTGGGTAAAGCAATACACAACACTTTGGTAAATGTAAAAAAAAGTTTAATGTACACCGGTGGTGTACAGGTATATACACAACACTTGGGTAAAGCAATACACAACACTTTGGTAAATGTAAAAAAAAGTTCAATGTACACCGGTGGTGTACAGGTATATACACAACACTTGGGTAAAGGTAATACACAACACTTTGATAAATGTAAAAAAAAGGTTCAAAGTACACCGGTGGTGTACAAGTATATACCCAACACTTTGGTAAATGTAAAACAAGGTTCAAAGTACATCGGTGGTGTACAGGTACATACACAACACTTGGGTAAAGCAATACACAACACTTTGGTAAATGTAAAAAGAGGTTCAATGTACATCGGTGGTGTACAGGTATATACACAACACTTGGGTAAATGTACCATAACTCTGAAACAAAAAAGGAAATATTACAAAAGTTTTTCTTATACAAAAAAGGAACCTTGGTATAACCAAAAAAAATAAAAAAAATTATACCTTGTCATATTGCCAGTCAACTCTTCCTTCTGGTGACACAAAATAATCAGCAAATGTGTCCCTCATTCTTGTCACTGACACAGTACTCCGAACACTTGTCTGGTGATAATCCCACAAGGTGGTTTCACAAACATAGTAACATAGTAACATAATTTGTAAGGCCGAAAAAAGACATTTGTCCAACCAGTTCAGCCTATAAAATTCTGTAAGAATAAATCCCCAGATCTACGTCCGTCTAAAGAACCTAACAATAACTGTAAGATACAATATTGTTACGCTCCAGGAAGACATCCAGGCCTCTCTTGAGCCCTTCGACTGAGTTTGCCATCACCACCTCCTCAGGCAGGGAATTCCAGATTCTCACTGCCCTAACAGTAAAGAATCCTCTTCTATGTTGGTGGAAAAACCTTTCCTCCGCCAGACGCAGAGAATGCCCCCTTGTGACCGTCACCTTCCTTGGTATAAACAGATCCTCGGAGAGATATTTGTATTGTCCCCTTATATACTTATACATGGTTATTAGATCACCCCTCAGTCGTCTTTTTTCTAGACTAAATAATCCTAATTTTGCTAATCTCTCTGGGTATTGTAGTTCCCCCATCCCCTTTATTAATTTTGTTGCCCTCCTTTGTACCCGCTCTAGTTCCATTATATCCTTCCTGAGCACCGGTGCCCAAAACTGTACACAGTACTCCATGTGCGGTCTAACCAGAGATTTGTACAGAGGCAGTATAATGCTCACATCATATGCATCCAGACCTCTTTTAATGCACCTCATGATCCTGTTTGCCTTGGCAGCCGCTGCCTGGCATTGGCTGCTCCAGGTAAGTTTATCATTAACTAGGATCCCCAAGTTCTTCTCCATTTTCTTCCATGGAAACTGGTTCCTTTGAAATTACAAAATTGTGCAGGATGACACATGCCTTCACCACCTCATCCACAATCTCAGTTTTCATTTTAATGGCAGTTAACAGCACTCTCTATTTTGATGTTAAAATCCCAAAAGCGCACTCCACCACTCTTCACGCTCTTGTCAATCGATAGTTATAGATTTTTTTTGTGTGTGTCAATCCATGACTTCCACATGGCTTGAGAAGATGTTTAGAGAGTTGAAATGCATCGTCACCAACACATACAAATGGCATTGGTGGGCCTGTTGTTCCAGGGAGTGGTCTTGGAGATGGGAATTCAAAATTGTCCCCATACAAACGACGGCTCATTGCGGACATCTTGAATACCTGCGAATCATTGGATCGACCATACGCACCAATCTCGACCGCAATAAATTTGCATTTTGAGTCTGCAATGGCTATCAGTACAATTGAGAAGAATTTCTTGTAGTTGAAAAATTCAGATCCAGATCCAATGGGTTTCACAATCCTTATATGCTTCCCATCAACTGCACCAACACAATTCGGAAAATGGCAGATTTCTTGAAAGTTGTCCGCAATCTCCAGCCACCTTTCCTGTGCTGGCTGTGGGATGTATTCCTTCTTTAGACAATCCCACAATGCCCGGCAGGTCTGTTGGACTATTCCAGAGATATCCCAAGTCGGAACTGGTAATGGAGGGAGGTGAAGGATTCTCCAGTTGCCAGTAATCTGTTAAAAAAAGAGTAAAAAGTAAAATTAATACAAACTACAAGCAATAACATGACAATAAAAGTCTGCAGAATCTGAAAACTTTTAAAAAAAAGATAACTTACCGAAAGGTCACCATCAAACGTTCCGCCGGTGATATAGAAATGCACATGTAGGTGTCCCTTCTATGGATTTGCGCTCTGACACGCTCCACCAAAATTTCAAACAAGTCCTGTCTCATCTGCACATAATTAAAGAACTTGTCCGGGTTATCCCTCAATTCCAGATAAAGTGTTGAAAAACAGCCAAGGGTAAACCTCTGTGCATTTATAGGATGAATCCACTGCCGTCTCTTCCTTCTCCGACGCAGGATTCGCAGTCTTGTTTTCTCCCTCTGCAGAGCAATAATTGCCAAATGATTGCATTGAAAATTAAATTCCACACAGATGCTGTTAATATTGCTATTACTCCTTCCATCTCTGCCACTATCTCTACAACCTTTCAAAGATATTGTGTTAAAACACCCTAGATATATTTTTCCCCCAGTTTCCAGGATCCAATCACATTTGGGAGTATTTTCCAAGAGCCAATCATATTTGGGAGCATCCCATTTTGAAGGTGTTGAAAAACGGATCCGTCAGAAAACGGACGGCAAAAACGGATGGCAGCGGATGGTACGGATCCATTTTTTGACGGATCCGTATAAAAATCCATATAGCGGGTCCATCAAAAAATGGATTCGTACCATCTGCTTGCATCAGTTTTGCCACATTTTTAGCGGATCCGCCATTTTCAAATTTTGGCGGATCTTGACTGATGTGGAAAAACAGAAGTGTGAAACAGGCCTTATCAACAAGTGAGTGAGTCACGTGTATGAAGACGCTAGTAGTACCCCGACGCACAGCACTTTCTCTGAGCCGGCTGTCAGTTTGACAGCCGGCTCACAGAACGGGAGAATCTCAGTGTGGGGGCGGCAGAATGCCGCCGACAGGGAGCCTCCTCCTTGGACCGCTGCATCAGGCGGCCAGGTGGCGCCCCCCTGTTGGCTGCGCCCAGGTCACATGCCCCGGCTGCCCCCCCCCGGATACGCCTCTGCTATAGAGAACCTTTGGAGTATCATCAAGCAAAAGAATCTATGAGGGTGGGAGACAGTTCACATCAAAACAACAGCTCTGAGAGGCTATTCTGACTTCATGCAAAGAAATCCAAGCAGAAACTCTCCAAAAACTCACAAGTTCAATGGATGCAAGAATTGTGAAGGTGATATCAAAGAAGGGTCCCTATGTTAACATGTAACTTGGCTTGTTAGGATGTTTTGGAGTTAAATAGCTTTTCTGTTCAGTGAATGTGACCTCCTAATGCTGCAAATTCCACAAATGAGCATTTTCAGTTCTTTAAAACATATCAAATGTTTAGAAATTCTACTGTGCCTAATAATTTGGAACAGTGCATTTTGAGTTTATATTCATTTTGGAGATTATACTGTTATCATTGGGAGGTTTCATCAATAAAATTCGATGTATACTCTAACGGGTGATGACTTTTATTAGACTGACTGTCATGTGCACCGACCATTTAGGAAAATCAGAGAAAAATATAATTTGCATAATAATTTGGAGCATGGTGTATGAAGGTTCCTAGAAGGGATTAGTAAGGCGAGACCCGAAATCTGTCACTTAGGTTCTCCTCCCTGACAAATATCTACATGGTAGCATCTAAAGAGACTCAGTTTACATATTTATATATACTGTATATATATATATATATATATATATATATATACTGTATATACATATATATATATATATATATATACAGTATAGTACTTATATTCATTCCAAAATGAGCTTTAAAATACATGGTGTTACATTGTTGTGAACAATCATAAAAATATTTAAAAGTAGAAGCATAACTATTTTTATAAATATGACTCACTCGAATATGTTATCAAAAACACTACTATCATCTCTATATGAATCAAGTCATTCCATTGAAAAGGAAGCAAAAAAAAAACCTTCTCAAAAAATTCCAAAAAACTTTTTTTTTAAAAAATTCCCCCCCCAAATAATCACTAAAAGAGGAAAGTGAAACTTTAAAATGACTGTCTTATCCGTGACAAACCCTTACACATTCTCTACGACGTCATTAAGTCCATTTGGATAGAGGCTTTGTAGCCTATATATCCAATAGGACTCCTTTCTATTTAATAATTTATTCCTATTATTGACCCCTTTTGGTATATGTTCCAGCGGTGTGACCGTGATGCAGAAGCATTTTTTGTGCTTCAGCAGAAGATGATGGGACAGACTGTTTAATCTGCCCGTTCTTTGCATTAGGCCAGGGTCTCACGTGCAATAAACTCTCACGAGTCTCGCGTCTCAATACCCAGCACTGCCACCGGCACTCAGGACCGGAGTGTGCGGCTGCTTGTATTTCTATGCAGCTGAGTGTTCCTGTCCGAGTGCCGGATATTGAGACGTGAGACTCATGCGAGTTTCTCGCAAGTGTGACCATGGCCTTAAAGTGGTGATTGTTCTTCCGGGCACTCAATTCCAGGGAAGATCGTCCCACGAATTGAAGCCCGCATATGCAACTCACTACGTAGATAACAAAATCCATTCTAAATGTGGCACTCCGAACAGAGCGATCAGCAGAATTTGTGCTTTCTTGGCCTTTTTTCAGAGAATATGAATGATAACACCAAAGTTTTCTCCACTCATGGTTAGTGGTTGGGTGAAGCCATTTATTGTCAAACTACTGTGTTTTCTCTTTTTAAATCATAATGACAACCCAAAACATCCAAATGACCCTGATCAAAAGTTCAGATACCCTGTTTCTTAATACCGTGTACTGCCCCCTCTAACATCAATGACAGCTTGAAGTCTTTTGTGATAGTTGTGGATGTGACTCCTTATTTTTTCAGATGGTAAAGCTGACCACTCTTCTTAGCAAAAAAACACCATTTCCTGAAAATTCCTGGGCTGTCTAGCATGAACTGCATGCTTGAGATCTCCCCAGAGTATCTCAATGATATTGAGGTCAGGAGATTGTGATGGCCACTCCAGAACCTTCTTTGTTCTGCTGTAGCCAATGACAGGTCGACTTGGCCTTGTGTTTTGGATCGTTTTCATGTTGGAACATCCAAGTACATCCCATGCGCAGCCTCCGGGCTGATTATTGAAAATTTGCCTTCAGTATTTGCTCTACCTCCATGCGTTACAGTAGGAATGGTGTAAATTTCATCATAGGCCTTGTTGACCTCTCTCCAAATGTAATGTTTATGGTTGTGGCCAAAAAGTTCAATTTTAGTCTCATCACTCCAAATTAACTTGTTCCAGAAGTTTTGAGGCTTGTCTGTGTGCTGTTTTGCATATTATGGGCGAGATGCTTTGTGGCATTTGTGGAGTAATGGCTTTCTTCTGGCGATTCGACCATGCAGCCCAGTTTTCTTCAAGTGTCTCCTTATTGTACATCTTGAAATAGCAACACCACTAGTTTTCAGAGTCCTGTATTTCAGCTGATGTTATTTGTGGGTTTTTCTTTGCATACCAAGCAATTTTCCTGGCAGTTGTGGATGACATATTTGTTGGTCTACCTGACCGTAGTTTTGTTTTTATAGAGCCCCTGATTTTCCATTAATAGTATAATAGGGACCGACAAATCTTCCACTACAGCCAACCCAGCAGATGTACACCCAACCACTCATGCACACATTTGCAAAAATGAGTTGGATTCAACAAGAAAGTGGCATAGATTTCAAGAGAGTAGGAATAGTATAATATGCACCGACGCATTAGTCAATCACAGTTTGAATGCTGCTTACTGGCATTATCAATTCCTTGGATATCTTTTTGTATCCCTTTTCTGTTTTATACAGTTCAACTACCTTTTCCTGTAGATTCATTGACAATTCTTTTACTTTCCCCATGACTCACAATCCAGAAAAGATGCTGGATGAAAAGATGCAAGAGTCTGTCTGGGTCCCAGAAACTCACTCAGCTTTTATGCACACACACTGATTACAAGCAAACAGGTCACAGCTGAGGACGTTACCTTTAGTAGCCATTCAAACCCATTTGTATCAACTTCTGTGCTTGTTATCAGGCCAAAATCACCAGGGTATGGGAACTTTTGATCAAGGTCATATGGATGTTTTTGATTGTCATCATGATTTAAAAAGAAAAAAACAGTAGTTTAACAATAAATGGCTTCACCCAACCACTAACTATGAGTGGAGAAAAAGTTTTGGTGTTATCATTCATATTCTCTGAAAAAAGGTCAAGAAAGCAAAAATTCTGCCGGGGTATGTAAACTTTTGAGCACAACTGTATATAATTTTCATTGTACACAAACAGCCTTTGTTTTCTCAAATATTGTTCACTGATTTGTCTAAATCTGTTAGTGAGCACTTCCCCTTTGCCAGGATAATCAATCTATCTCACAGGTGTGGCATATCAAAATGCCAAATAGCCAGCATGATTATTGGACAGATATGCCTTAGGCTGGCCACATTAAAAGACCACTCTAAAATGTGTAGTTTTGCAGTATTGTTGGTGCCCAAGGGGGTCATAAAACCAGTCAGCATCTGGTGTAACATTTCCTTCACATAGAGTTGATCAGGTTGTTGATTGTGTCCTGTGGAATGTTGTTCCACTCCTCAATGGCTGTGCGAAGTTGCTGGATCTTGCTCAGTGGGTGAGGATGCAAGGTTCTGTACACAATTCCTGGAAGCTGAAAACATCCCAGTTCTTGCATGGCCAGCACACTCATTTCCCATTGAGCCAGTTTGGAAACTTCTATGGATTGAGAAGTTGTTGTCCAAGTAGTGGACAACACCATTAATCAGACAGAGTGACCACTAGGCCTCCACTTAATCTCTAAAGCCTAGTGTGACTGCAAAACCTGCATCCCTATTCTTAAAAAGGGTTGTATGTGCTTTAAATATTTTTGACCTATCCTCAAGACATGTCATCAATATCGGATCAGAGGAGTTTCCGGTGTCCATGTGATCAACTGGACAACCTCTTTAAGTTTATTTACTGTAGTCTTGGTCTACACAAAAGTGTAACATATATTAAAGCACATATACAGTAGAGCAGATAAGAAAAATATAATATAATGTAGTTACCAGACACAAGCTGTTGCATTGGGGAAACCAAGCTAAAAATCACATAAATCACCATTCCTATGCTATTTTGTATGACTGGAAGTTTTCTTTAAGGATGTGTAGCAGATTTTCTTTGTGCCTACTTTGGGCGCCAGTCACCAGACAGTAAATTAACATGAAACAACAAATCCGCTTATGTGAAGTTGAGTCACAAACTAATAGTTTCAGCAGCTTCTGTGCTCAGTCCTCGTGTTGTTGCAAAAATCAGATTTCCCCATTTTATTGTACAGATGACTACCAGAAGTCCTCATCAGCATAAGTTATATGCATTTATGTGTCCCCAGGCTGATGGGTTTTCTTCAGAGCAGAAAATTTAGGATTCAACGGTTCAGTCAAGCAAAACTGAGCAGCTTTAAACTGGTTCATTGATTAACTTCTCTAATACTTTCCAACTGTTCTCTGAAGCTTTGGAGCTTCAACAAATTCCAATTTATCTATGCCTGCTTTTCATTATAGTTATCTGACTTATTGTCACTTTCCTCTAATCTTTTATATCTTATTATCCTTGTCATAAGTAGAACTGGAAGCATTCTGGGTGGCGGGTTCTTATGTATTGGTTTCCAACGATCATGGTATTATTGCATTAGAATTAATCTGCGTTGTATATTGAAGTGACAAATAAGCCCTGTCTATTGAAACCCTATATCATAACACACTAGTCCCTAATCCATGATGTTTCAGATGTTGCAAAACTACAAATCCCAGTTGCTTTATGGTCATGCTGGGAGTTGCAGCTTTGCAACAGGTAGAGAACCACAAATTTGGGACCAGTGCACTACATCATTGTGTCTGTGACTGGTAAGATATACATCATGAACAGCATATGTCTATATTCATTTTATGTAGATTTTTTTCCAGGGGAGTTCCCCATGTTGTATGTAGGTAGATACAGTGCCTTGAAAAAGTGTTCATATCTCATGAACTTTTCTGCATTTTTTTCACGTTACACTCACTGTATTTGGATTTTATGCGCTATACCAACACAATGTAGCAAGTGTTTGTGAAGCGTAAAAGAAATGATACATGGTTTTCTACATATTTTGAAAACATAAATCTAAAAATAGTGATGTGCATTTGTATTCAGCCCCTGCAGTTCCCTTGATTAAAATCCTGAGTGACCATTTACCTCCAAAAGTCAAAATTAGTAAATTGTGTCCACTTGTGTGTAATTTATTCTCAGTATAACTACAGCTGTTCTGTGAAGGCCTCAGAGGTTTGTTTAATTGTAACAGGGACCAGGGGGGTGGTAGTTGTTGGTAATAGGGGCTGTTCTGTTGCACCCTGGCCCTCCGTCACATAAATACATTGTTCCTTCTGTAGTGCATCTGATGGTTCACTTACTTACACGTCAGAGTCCTCTCCAGTGTGTTGAGGGTTTCCTCTCCCAAAAAACAAAGCAAAGACAGGCAGAGTCCAGATCCAGTTTTAAACAAGCAACCTTCAGTTCTTTTCTCAGCTCATCCAGATTGGTCACAGGTACAACACAGGATCCTTCACACATCATAACCTTTCCTTTCAATGTGCTGTCTCTTACACCTCCAGGAATATCGCAGGGTCGTACCGTCGCCTCCGGTACTGCAGCACTCTCTCTGGTCAGCCTAATCCACCTCTGGGGTTCCCTGTCCGTTTCACCCCGGACAGTCGGAGTTAATCCCACATAATTAGCTGTCACCATGTTGATGCTGCCCTGTATTCCTCCACCTTCTGTGTGACCATTTGCTTCTAGGCCCTGGACAAACTGGGCTTTTCTGCTTTAACGTTGTGTCCTTGTGTCGCACAACTGCCCTGGCCGGATTCCCATCCCCTGCTGACTAAATTCTGGAAGCCCTCTCTATCTTACACAGTTGACCCCTCCTAACTTATCAAGTTCCTATCTTATTCTTACTACTATCCTACAATGCCCCCTCTAGTGGGCTAATCCAAATGCTACACTTTCCCTATCTATAGAGTACATTACACAGCATAACAATATTACAACACACATATAGCAGCATTATAAGACAATACTAAATGTACCAGCTTCTCAGGGACGTATATACACAAGCAAGGGGGGAGTTGGGCACAAACTAGTCCTTGTACACCCCTTACAAGAGAACATTAGGGATCAAAATGAATCATGAAAACCAAGTAACACACCAGACAGGTCAGGGATAAAGTTGTGGAGAAGAGTAAAGCAAGATTAGGTTTTTAAAAAATAGGTAAATCAAAAAAGAAAAAATAGAATGGCACTAAGAAACAGTCTACTTACTGGTGGGGTGGGTGGACTCTGAGTCAGCAACACTTTGCAGGGTGAAAGCACGGTAGTGAAGGTGCTTGCTTGAAGAAGCACACATGAGGCAATTAAAAAAAATAAGGGAAAAAGTAGCACACTCCGTTTACCATATCATAAAAAACCTAGGTCCTTTATTTCAAAAAAGCATACATGGAGAAGGTTTGTGAGGGCAGGATAAGTGCAGGCATGCAGGCAAGAAACAGGACTACGGCCGTTTCGCATTAAACATGCTTCCACGAGTCCAGATCTGGACCCGTGGAAGCGTGTTTACTGCGAAACGGCCGCAGTCCTGTTTCTTGTCTGCATGCCAGATCTGGACCCATGGAATCGTGTTTAACGCGAAACGGCCATAGTCCTGTTTCTTGCCTGCATGCATGCACTTATCCTGCCCTCACAAACCTTGTCCATGTATGCTTTTCTGAAATAAAGGACTTAGGTTTTTTCATGATACAGTAAATGGAGTGTGGTGCTTTTTTCCCTTATTTTTTTGGATTATTAAAAAGTAGCCCAAGCTCTGAAAATCTCATGGAGCACTGTCCAATCCATCATCTAAAAATGGAAGAAGTATCGAACAACTTCAAACCTATCAAGACATAGCTGGCCACCTAAAGAAACATCCCGTGGAGAGAGAGCACTAATTAGAGAAGTAGCCAAAAGGCCCATGGTCACTCTGGAGGAGCAGCAGAGATCAAGAGGTCAGGTAGGAGAATCTGTCTACAGGACAATTATTAATTGTATACTCCACAAACCTGGCCTTTATGGGAGAGTGGCAAGAAAAAGTCATTTTTGTAAGCAAGCCAACAATAATTTAATAATAATTTTATTTATATAGCACCAACATATTCTGCAGCACTTTACAATGAAGCAGGGACATTTACAGATGTGAGGGAGCGCCAAGGCCGTAGTCGAGGCTGAGAATATTGGGTCTTGCGCGCCCTGGTTTCCCATCACATACAAAGAAGGTCCTTTTGTCAGTGTACTTGCCTCTCTGCACCTTCTGGGTCTCCTCTGGGTTGCTGATGGCCCTCTCTATACGATTGTGCACAGAGACACAGTCCAGTTGTAACTTAAAAGATAGAACCTTACTTCTTTCTCTTCGCAGTACATCCTTATTAGATACAGCATCAGCATAGGGTTCCATACAGTCCACACTCTCCACTTTCCCTGCACTTCTTTCTATGTCCTTCAGTACATGCCCGGGTTGTACCATCACATCTGGTACCGCAGCATCCTCCCTGTTCAGGCTCACTACACTCAGGAGTTCCCTCATCCGTTTCACCCCAGACATGAGGGCATCTGCCCTCGCAGTAAGCTGCCACATTTTAGAGTGACCTGCGCCCCCGAACTGTTGTGACCTCTGCTGTAGCTTCTGTTCCACCACCGCTGTCACCACTGTTGCCTCGACTGCACTTCTGGCCCGCTGGGTCCTGAATAGCTGGGTTCCTTGCTTGAAACATTGCGGAGCTGTCTGCCCTATATGGGCTCCACGGCCCTACTCACTAGGTTTAGTAAAACCCTCTATCTTAACCTTGGTTGGTTCCTTCTAGATAAAACTATCTACAGGGCTACTGCTAATGAACTAGAGTGTGCCCCCTCTAGTGGCTTAACTAAGGCACTGCGCTTTCCCTATGTTAACATTTTTATATTCCTATACACATAGCAGAAATAGATAAATATAATAGATATATACACAACTTTACACACAATATCTACATCAAGGAAGAGAGTGGAGTATCACATGGTCCCAGTACACCCCTTACACAGACAATAAAACAAACTTGTAGCTGGCCATCTGGCTTGTAGCCCAATGTTGTGCAAACACCTTCCATTGGTTAGTGTAGACACCTACCAAGCTTTAAGAGTTGTTAAGAGGAGATGCTATCATAAGCACACATACCACTCTCTTCCAAAAAGCAGTTCTGACGTGAGACGGATTAAATCTTTTCACTGAGCACAAGGGAAGGGTTTCTCCAGCTACAGTTTCACTAAAACTTGTAGTTTATTAATTGAAATCTGTTTGTATTTATGAGTCCAGTGAGTAGTCTAACTTTAGGGAGTCATCCCGCTTTGTCCATGCAGAGATAGCTGTCAGTCACTGAGTGGAACTGCTCACTGGACTCCTATACATACAAACACCAGGGATTTCAATGACGGCCGTGAAGGTAGAACCTCCCGTGAGTGCAGGCCGACGTGACGGTTTACCTGCATACAGGTCGGCTGCAAGTAGTCGACGGACAGCCTGTTCCCCGCTATCCTCCGTGTCGGGAGGTGACTCACAGACAAGACCAGAGATTGTAACGCTCTCGCTCCACTCTAAGCCACAGGTGACAAGGCCAGAGCCCTTCAGCCAAGTTCCCAATACACCGCGGAGTGAAGCCTCACTCCGGTGGTTAATTGTACTGGAATAGCACAGTGTTTGGAGTTCCTGGGTACGGGAGCTTTCCGCTCCCCTCAGAGACTCTTCTTCTGCTCCATGGATTGGAACCTGATCCTCTACAGACACATCCAAGACGTCACGTGCAGCTGTTGCCGGAGCCACCGTTGGATAACCGAGACGCTGCAATCAAGAAGACTGCAGACTGATAAGATTTTTCCCTTTTCCTTCTGAACTATCATTCGTCCCTATCCAACCCCATTCAAACGCCCTGTCCCGTCCTTTGTCCTATCATACCCCTCTGTATCCTGCCACTCCCTGCGTGGAGTGTATTTGTTGTTAATAAAACCCTGTTAACTGTTGATCTGTCTCCTGTCCGTGACGACATCTCAAGTTCCTGCAGTTTCTAAATTATTATGAATATTTTCCAACAAACCTAAAATTTATTCTGCTCAGCTTCTCCTTCTTTATCCCATGCTGTCCACAGATCTGAGTGCATGTCCAACATGACAGGTTCCCTTTAATCCCCATCTGCACTCAGAAAGCAACTAAAACTATTGTAAATTTATTGCAACAGTCTTTGGAAAAAAAAAGATTCTGAAATTCATGGCTGAACCTGTTTTTATGTTCTGTCTAATTAATGCTGCCCAGATCCACATAATTTAGAGGAAAGGAGTGAGTGATTACCTCTGATAGGAAACCAGATGCAAGTGTCCTGGCTAATGCAAGGAATAATTATGTCATTAGGATTCAATTCAGACTGTAGATATATTTGTATATAGATATTTCTTTTTTACCTGATTAGAGTAGGCGAAGCACTCATAATACTTTCTCACAAATGTGACTACTCTACTCTAATTTCTCTTTTGTGCTAAAAGAAAAAGTAATAAGTAAAAATAATGTACTTTGAATATATCACATGAATATTTTTCTGCATGAATTTTCATTTTTTTCCCCAAAAATCTGACAGCAAACTGACATGTTTTCCATTTTATTATTTTCAGTGCTTAGAAAGGTTGTCTCATGTTCTTATCTTTGCAGCCAACAGCAGATAACAGGAAGAAAAACCACAGGACTCCAGTGGATATAAAAAATTCTTCTTTATTCCATCAAATAAAGATTAGTCACGGTTTTGACTATGAGTTTTATCAAGCTTGATAAAAGAACCGACGATTGCTTCATGGCTTAGGGTACCGTTACACCTAGCGATGCACCAGCGATCCCGACTAGCGATATGACGCGGTCAGGATCGCTGGTGCATCGCTAGGTGGTCGCTAGTGAGCTGCCACACAGGCAGATCTCACCAGCGACATCGCAGGGGACGGGGATCACTAATTACCTGTCAGACGCGGCGATACAGCGTCCTCCCGCCCGGCTCCACGCGTCGCTCGTCGTCACAGCAGGAAGCGCCGCAGGAAGTGACCGACGAGGAATGGTCCAGCAGCTTCTCGCGCGATCAGCGATAACCAGCGGGGGAGCCGGTCGGAGGTAAGTATCACATGCAGCGATATCGCTAGCAATATCGCTGCTACGTCACAAAATCGGTGACTTTACAGCGATATTGCTAGCGATATCGCAGTGTGTAACGGGGGCTTTACACAGATGAAAGAGATTTTTCTGATGAAGATCAGACACCTGTATTGTCCTGCGATTTTTTTAAAGCTCATGAAAGAGACTTCCAAAGAGACAATATATCGCTGGTTTTTGTTCAATGGCACAAAGAATTGTGTTTTATACATCCACTGCAGTTCTGTGTTTTTTCTTGGATCGATTGTTGACTACCCGCAGGGCCGAACTGGCCCTCTGGGAATTCTAGCAAAAGCCAGTTTGGCCTGGCTGGTGGTGGGCCACCTTGTCTGCAAAGCTGTTAACAGAATCGGTGTTCTCAAGACACCCATACTGTTAAGAGTTGTGATGGAGGTATCTTTAAAAATATTGGTCTTGTAGTAAGTCTTCCTTTCCTCTACGCAGGGTAACATTAGTAATATATCCCATCTGGTGCTTGGGGACGAGGACAGCATCGGCCTGTGTGATTTCAAATGTCAGGGCTCAATTTCATCCCCTGTCCGTACCTGACTACCTGCGTACCTCTTAGAAGTGATCTGCAGAGCTGCTGACTTTTCAATTTGTTTATATGCCAGTCTTAAAGAGCACTCTGCTCCTCTGCCTCCTGGCTTCTTGCTTGCAAGAGGGTGGTGCCCTCCTGAAGTCTGACAGTTCAGGCCGACGGCATTACCCTCTGTGCACCATGCTGTGTGCTCTTCCATGCTGTGCACTCTCCTATGTATATCATACAGTTTTATATCATAGAGTATTTTTGAGGAGGACAAGAATGACGAGTTTTCTAATCAAAACCACAACAGGAAAAATGTCCTTTTTTTTGTATGAGCACACGGCATCTTTTAGATGCTGGCGAAGCTGCCAGGTTGTTGAAGCCACTTCATGAAAATCCCAACGGTTATTTTTCTGAAGCAGCTTCGCCGGCAACTTTGACTCCACAATTTCAACTAGAGAGAATGAGGGCCTTCGGTAGGAAGTCGCTTGAAGACTGAAAATGTTACTTTTTTTAACCACTTCCAGATTTCCGAACCATGAGGCACCTAAAAGAGATAATATAAGAGGGAACACGTCCACAACAATGTCATTTTGATCATTAGGTTCATTTTATCGGGCACGTTTGTGATGCTCTTTCAGGCAAATTCTGGGTGAAATCCATTTAAAAATGTAATTATCTGCAAATACCCTTGAAATTTTTGGATGTTTTTTGTTTCCTGAAGTACGTTGGAAGAGTTTTATTTCCTGAATAATTTTTTTGCAGCTCCCTGGACCGTGTAGAGGTTGGAGCAGATTCCATCAAGAGATGCTTCACAGAAGTGAGAGTAACTTTTTTTCCAACCAGATGTTTTCCAAAACTTGATGTGGAAAAAAACACACAAAAGTTATGTGCATAATGAGTTTTTCAAGGAGTTTTTGGAGCCGAAATTGAGCAGAAACTCTCGAAATCTTCCTCAAAATCTCAAAACATCTCAGCAAAATGGTTTTACAATAGAAATTAATTTGAAAAGTCTTTCAGTCATCTTTTTGAGCAACTTACCATGCTTTTTTTCTAGGTTGTTGCGAACTTGCTCAAGTAACCTCTCTGTGTGCGCATACTTTATGCTGATCAGACTATGATAGTATACGGACATTCCTATAAGAGTATATTTATCATTGGCTTATATTCTCTAATGCCTTCCCTATTTTCTTTTGCATGCAGTGTGCCGGGCCCGTCCTGCCTGTAGTCAGGTTTACAGTTTTTTCCATTCCGCTGATCCATCTGCCTCAAGATTGGAACCTTTGCTGGAGAAAACCTTCCACATACTTCCACCATTCAATGTTCCCAGATATCAGAAAGATCCTCTGGGAGATGGAAAGTCCTACTTATTAGGTAAGCCATATTGATATGGTAATGTGTATGAATTACCGTATATTTACGGTATTATCGAGAAATCCACCTACCTATGTTTTCTGGCAGCCCATTTGTTTTATGTCCATTGCTACCAGCATTTCTTGTATTGATGGCCATGCGCTGAAAAAAGCACACAAACCTCTTTGACTATAATGTTCTATTATTGAAACACCTACACACATTATGTGCTATATGTAAGGGGCCAAAATACACAATAATACATATATGCAATGCTCAACATTAACAGAAAATGTAATTATTTTATTACACAATGATTAAAAAAGCAATAAGGTGAACATACACAGTCAGACATATACAGTGGGTACAGAAAGTATTCAGACCCCTTTAAATTTTTCACTCTTTGTTTCATTGCAGTCATTTGGTAAATTCAAAAAAGTTCATTTTTTTTCAATAATGTACACTCTGCACCCTATCTTAACTGAAAACACAAGAAACAAAGACATTTTTGCAAATTTATTACAAAAGAAAAATCGAAATATCACATGGTCATAAGTATTCAGACCCTTTGCTCAGACACTCATATTTAAATGACAAAAAAAACTTACTGAAACACCAAGAACTAGTCTGAACAGGTGCGTACCAAAAAACAACTAACATATCAAAATAGGAAAATGGTTGAACTCAATCGTGTTAAAGCATGTCAATGTGAAATACGTGAAATGTGAATAGCAAAATGGCTTTTGAAATTTAGGAAAAATACACGAGACGTTCTCACAAAATTTGGACAAATAATGTGAGCCCTTCCACCATCGTCAAGGTAATCTCATGAATTGGATGGGTCCCTGACCTCCCTGTCCAGCGTCAACACTTATCTAAGGCTAGTTTCACACTAGCGTTAGGAGGCGCAGCGGACGCTTGCCGTGAAGCTCCTCCCCCTGCCGCGCCTCCTCCGGTCAGCTCCGCCTATGGGCGCGTGACGCTGCATGCGACCTGCGTACCCTATCTTTAGCATTGGGTACGCAGGCCGTTCGCAGGTATACTTTTGCCGCCGCATGCGTCCTTTTGACGGTGCGGCGATCGCACCAAAATGCAACACGTGGTGTTTGGCGCAAGTCGTCGCACCGTCAAAAGGACGCATGTGGCGGCAAAAGCATACCTGCGCACGGCATGCATACCCAATGCTAAAGATAGGGTACGCAGGTCGCATGCAGCGTCATGCGCTCATAGGCGGAGCTGACCGGTGGAGGCGTGGCAGGGGGCGGAGCTTCACGGCGAGCATCCGCTGCGCCTCCAAATGCTAGTGTGAAACTAGTCTAAGGGCAGAGACACGCTGGCGTATTTCTCCTGCGATAATCGCATCGCACTGAACGGACTGGCCGGCACCTCTCCTGACCTGAGCATGACAGCATGATGGATTACTATGCAGCTGTCAAGCTCAGGTCAGGAGAGCAGACATCCAGTGCGAGTTTTACAATGCGATTCTCGGATGAAAAATACGGCAGTGTGTCTCTGCCCTTAGGCTAATATCTGCATGTATGGGTGAATGTGAACTCCTCTCTCAGTAAGGCCTACATATATGGGTTGGTCGGACCTAGATGTGAAGAGATTTAATTAAAATCACCACATGGTGAAGGGCGGAGTGCTACGTTAGAAAGCTTAGCCATTTTGCTATTCACATTTCACTTGGATTGGGGTTCCGATCCTCCTGCTTCTATTTTGGCCGCCGCAGTGGCATCAGAAGTGCAGTGGTAAGTCCAAAACCACCATTCCTGCATTTCCTATCACACAGGACAGGAAAAGCAAGGGAGATGTGGTCACCTTAAAACAGGAAGAATGGACCGCCAATCTGAGAGGAAAGAGGAGGAGGATGGCAAACGGAGGGAATCAGGGGCAATGACTCCATATGAGAGATGTATAGTCACTTTTAAATCCCAGGGTGGAGGGCCGCTCTAAGGCCTCTTTTTGACAAACATTTTGTGATATGCCTGCACCTATAAAATTGACCAATAATATGGATGCATATTTAAACAGTATTCTATCATTTTTGGATCAGTACAACAGCAGCGCACAGTTCCTTCTGGAATATGCACACAAGGCAGAGTATGGATTTAATAGAAAACATATGTTTAGTAGTAGTGATGAGCGAATGTGCTCAGATAAGGAGTTTTCAGAGCATGCTCAGGTGCTAACCGAGTGACTTTGGCATGGTTGAATAATATCTTTGAGTCCCCACGCCTGCATGTCTTGTGGCTGTTCAACAACCGCAACACATGCACAGATTGCCTAACAAACAGGCATTCCCTGCATGTGTTGCAGATGTTGAACAGCCATGACACATGCAGCTCCGGGGACTCGAACATATTTTTCAAGCACACTGAAGTCACTCGGTTAGCATCCGAGCATGCTCAGATAACACCTTATCCCAGCACGCTCGCTCATCATTATTTAGTAGCCAATGATTTCTATTCAATCCGTACATTACCTTATGTGCGTGATCAGGAAGGAGATGTGGGTTCCTTTCGCCTAAGCAACGTATCTCTAGGGGAGGCTTTTTGAGCAACCTGCTTGCAATAAATAGGGCATTCGATCATACAAAAAATAAGGTGATAACGGTTTAGTTATTTTTTAAAAAATTAATGAAAGTGTCTTCCTATTAAATCTATAGTAAAAACGGTCTGTTGCTCATAAATTCAGCCTATTGAGCAATTTCTTCTGCCTCAAGCTATAAAAACGCCTAGTGGAAAAAGAAATTTCATGTCACTTCTTTGAAGAAACTCCTGGTGGAATTTGTTCCAAACTAGGTACTGTCAGATCAAAGGGCTGCAAAAACACTTTAAGAATAAAACTCTTGCAAAAGGCTAAAAAATACTCTTGAAAACTGCTTCAGGAAACAAAATCTCCTCCAAAATAATTCTCCAGGGTATGTGCACATGACGTCTTTAAGTGCCCTCCTGAGATTTTCCTAGTCAGTCATTTCAGGAAAAAGGCTGGTGGTCTTTTTTCTGAAGCAGCTTCGTTGGCGGATTGTCTAAATCTATGCAGTGGCTCTGCTGCTGGCGTCTTTTTTCTGTAATTGAAACTATTACTAGGGAGAGGCTTCCTGCTTTTTTTTTTTAACTGCTTCACGGTTTCCAGACCTTGACGAGGTTAAAAGAAGTGACAAAAGGCTGAACATGTGCACAACAATGTCATTTTTGGAGTGTGATGAGTGATATAAATTTTTTTTGTCAGCAATTCTGCAATGCTTTTTCAGGTGGATCTAGGCGGAATGCGCCTGAAAAAGACATTGTGTGCACATACACCAAAGTTTCCTACAGTGATTTTCATTTGAAAAATTCTTTGTTTTCTACCACCTTAAAAACCTTCTTTTGTATGTAGCCTTAATAGTCTTTAATTGTTACTAAATCGACCTTTACCTGCATAAAACCTCTATGGCTGCAGGTAATACCTTTTGGATGACATGTTCCTTTTAAAGCACCACTCTAGCGGTTTGGTGTTTCAGTGCTGGAGTGGTGCTTGTAATCTAAGGTCCCTGACCATAGTATAATATTTATCCACTGCTGTATTCACCTATTTTCGGGGCTGCCCCAGTTTTGCGGTGCCATCTTGTGGTCATAAAGCCTGACTGGCCGGAAGTCAGAAGTAACACTTACTGGCTCTCAATGCAAGTATATGAGAGCAAGAACAAGGCTTGCATAGACTTGCTTTGAAAAATGACATCTGGCTCGCTCCAGCAAACACTTAAGCGATCTGGCAGGTCACCATCTACTGGAGACTGATGGGAGAGGTGGCGATAAAAGGGGAAGACAGTGAAGGCGGCGGCCGGTAAGTATAAGACCTTAGATTAGAAGCACCACTCCAGTATTGCAATAAAATAAAAATGCTGGAGCAGTACTATAATGATTGGGATCAAACAGCGGAACACATAATTGATATACACAAAGCAGAAGATAGGATTATAGCAATGTTCAGATTATGGTTGTAATAAAAGCTGAACATACAGTAATCCTGCTGGAGATCATGTTCACAATTAAATGTCAAATGACAATACAAGATAATTTCTTTTGTGTTGTTGTTTTCATTTAAACAAGTATAGAGAGACGTGGTGTGTAAGTGTCTTATGTTATGTAATCACTGTCTATTGTCATTGCTGTAAATTATGTAAAGTTTAGAGTATTTTTTTGTTGTTTTGCTATCGGCCCACATGCAAATAAGGATAAATAAACAGTAAGGTGCTCCTATATCTGAAAAAGGGCTTCTAAAATTCACAAAGTATTACAGTATTGTGAACACTGACAGATGGAGAGAAGATTTATTACCTTATGATAACGGCACCTGTTAAAGGGACTCTGTCAGCACAGAATAACTGTTCAAACCAAGTATGGGCGCCCGGTGCTTTGCGGCGGGGCCAGTCATTTATATACACCTTCCCACCTGCTTGGTTCCTATCTATTACTACCATTCTCTGCACTATGAAGTCAGAGCTGTCAATCAAGGAAGAGGGGGAGGGTGGTGGAGATAAAGGGACAACAAGCAGGTGGGAAGGAGAACTTAAAGGGACTCTGTCACCAGAGAATGACTGTTCAAACCAAGTACAGCTGCTCGGTCCCCCCTCGGAATAGTGTAACATTAAAATACACCTTCCCACCTTCTTTGATCAACATCTATGGTTTCATAGAGCTATAGGAGGGTGGAGATGTAAGGGGGTACAAAAGCGGTACTATTCCCCCCACTCATCCCGGTATGTCTTATTGTAAATATAAGGTTTTACTGTTGGATTGTATATTTTATGGTGTATTTATCTATTGCTCCTGTACAATGTATGTTTTACTATAGGGAAAGTGTAGTGCCCATTTCTGGCCACTAGATGGGGCATTAAAGTGTGCATTAAAGTGTACGTAGTACTAGATAGGAATTCAGTTTAGTAAATAGTTAACCATAGGAGGAATTAGCTGGGGAGTAAGACAGGAACAGTTTCCTGGTTAGTTCAGAAAAGGCAGGGCGCCCAAACAGCTTGGGTGGGCTTAGGGCCCGGGCAGCTTAGTAACCCTGCAACGTTAGAAGCAAAGGACCAAGCCATCTAGGGCCCAGTGAACAGCAGCATAGACAGTAGTAGTAGGAACCAGAGTTGCAGGAGAAGTCACGGCAGTACAGATGGGTAGGTCACTCACCATATGGCAGATCATTGCATGGGCTGATGCCCTCAGATATGGGGCAAAACAGCTGAGGGAACCCCCAAGCACAGAAAGTCAGGACAGGGCGGACGCTGAGGACACGTATGATACGGTGTGACTCGGGCACATGCTGTGTGACAAGGAGAGGAGTACAGGGAAAGAGGAAGAAATGTGCAGTGTGGAATCTGTTGTTGATGTTGTATCAAATATGGATATGCTGCGAAAACAAGAGAGTAAAGCTTTGCATTTGAAACGGACTGTGTCTTTGTGTGCAACGGTAGCAGTGGATAATCAGCCAGCCCAATGGGACCCAGATGGTGCAGAAGGTGAAGCGGAAGGTATGCTGAAAAGGGGACACTATTTTCATGTGATGGGATACCAGGGCGTGTTACTCAGCCATGACTGTGGCTCTGTCTCTCCCTCACAGAGATAGAAACCAAGGAGGCGGGAAGTTGGATTTGTTTGGCCACGCTGAGGAGGCACCGAGTGCCTGTACTTGATCCGAACAGTCTTTCTGTGCTGACAGAGTCCCTTTATGTGAAGGATAACGTAGACAGTAAATGCATGTGAACATCAAAGGTTAGCCTGTCTTGTCTGATACCTAGAAGATCTACTGTAGCAGAAATCACTGGAAGCTTTAGTATCGTCTATAACGGGATGTAAGATATGAGCGTTACAATGGAATCTTGAAGTAATAGAAGGTGATCTGGTCTGATATATCACAAGGACATTCCTTGCTTCTGGAGGAGATGGAAGCAGAAAGCACTATGGGAAGAAGGATGCCATATCTGGTGAATGAGATTTTGTAATGGCTTCATTTGGACAGCAAGGATCATTTACGTTTGGAGAAGATGGCACCAGGATGCACTATGGGAAGAAGGCGAGCCGGCAGAGGCAGTGTAATGATCTGGGCAACGTTCTGCTATCAAACCTTGGGTCCTGGCATTTCTGCGGATGTTACCTTAACACACTACAGGCTTAAACATTATACAGACCATGTACAAACCTTCATAGCAACAATAATTCCTAATGGAAGTGGCCTTTTGTAGCAGGAATACGTGAAATGTGACCTGCCACGATGCAAAATTGTTCAAGGTGTTCATTTGACATCAACATTTTTGAGATTTTTGATGGAGTATTGTTGGGTTATCATCTAAAAATAAATTTGATCTATGGAGTAAATTTTAGATTTTGGGGTTTAAGAAAATAAAAACACTGGATCCCTTTGATTGTCAGCAGATCGATCATTTAATTGGTCAACGTTCATTTTCCACCAATCTTGGTAATGTTGTAGGGCAGATTTATCAATTTATGGTTTTCTGGCATAAACTCACTGAAAAATGTGAAAACGAGGCCAAACACCATATTTATAAAACTTCACTTAAATGAGGTAAGGCTATAAGAAGAATGCTCAGTCATCCCATTCTGTATGAATAATATATCTGGTTGCAAAAAAATGCAACAACACTCTATTGAGGAACATACTGAATGTCAGGGGTGGGGTACCCCCTCCACTATGGCATAGTGGTTGTCAGATTGGCAGTCATTTCTAGATTTGACCCCTGTCCACTCTTCTCTATCAACTTCCTCTCACTTCCAAACATGAACAGCTTTCTGCAAATTCAGCACAATGACTGCTGTTTAGCTTCTATGTTGTTGAATTGTAGAGGTCTGAAAAAAAATACTCACCTCAGCGCTCATCTGTTCCGTCACCGCAGTTCTCAGTCAGGTCCTCTACGGCTCTTTTACCATGCCTATTCAGTGCTGGCAGCCAGGGTATGATTGACGATGATGGAAGAGCTGAAGAGGGAGGGCGGAGGACCGGATGGGGTGCTACAGTCATAGGACAGGTGAGCTTTGAGGTTTCTTTTTTTAAGCAAGTTTATTCTGGGGTTTAGAGAGAACACATAGCTTAATAATAAACATTAAATTTGAATCAAATAATTTTCATGCAAATCCATTTTTTCTCTAGGCAACTTCGAGCAAACTGAAGAATTAAAACTTTTGGCTTATTTGCTCATCACTACCTACAATATATTCAGCAACTCAAAACAGACTAATATTAGTTGTACAAATAAATTTAAAGGTGTAACATTACTATTTTTCATCATTGAATTTTGATTTACAGTCCCAAGCTCATGTGCTCCATAGGTAAAGCAGCGCCATTCAAGGGGTTTTCTGGCTTTAGGTCACTCTTTGTGACTGCAGATTTGTGAATCCTCACATTGTATGCACTGCGCACTGTGTGGATTCTCCGATGCTGGCTCAGTGAGCGGGCGGTCGTGTATCTACATACTTCAGGCCACATTCCGACTAGACATGTCTGGTCACACTCAGTACATTTGAAAACCACAGACTTGTGGTCACGACCCCGCCATCAGAGAATCCTCACAGTGAGCGTGATGTGATGATTCACAAGACTTATAGCCTAAGGGTACCGTCACACTTGGTGATGCACCAGCGATCCCGACAACGATGCGACCTGGTAGGGATTGCTGGTGCGTTGCTACGAGGTTGTTGGTGAGATGTCAAACAGTCAGATCTCAACAGCGATGCAGCAACAATACTGAACGATACGACGGTCGTTGGGACCCTGTCTCTCAGACCTGTAGTATTGAGGTTGTTCGTCGTTGTCCCTGTCAAACACAGCGATGCATGCTGGCCAGCGGGACACCAGTGATCAAAAAATGGCCCAGGACATTCAAGCACGATCTGCGACATCGCAGCAGGGGCCCGATCACCGCTATGTGCCACACGTAGCGAGATCGCTGTTGCGTCACAAAATCGGTGATGCAACAGCGATCTCGCTATGTGAGACGGGGGCTTAAGGCCAGACAACCCCTTTAAGAAACATCCCCTATAGGCCTAAAGTGTTAAAAACAGTCAAAAGAATGGGAGCATTGCCAATGGCATGTGAAAAGTGGAAAGCTGAGCGCTGATTGGTTGTAGCAGCAGACTCTTCTAGTTTTTCCTCCTCTAGTTTTATACATGAGGTTATTTATGGATAGCATTCATATAAAGAATAAATTCACGGGAAGAGTAAATTGGCTGCGCCGGTACAGATGTGTCAATGTTGTAAAGTGAATAATTGATAGTATTACTGCTCGTGTATCATGGCTCCCAAGAGAGGAGCAGTAAGATCCAGTGTGTAAAAAGCTGTTCCAATTGTACGTCTGCCCTCCTACCTCTGAAGAAGAGCACAAAATAGCTCCAGGCTTAGGAAGGTGCATAGGAAGGCAAAGATATGAAGAAGAAGCGCCTCGTGATGAAAAGAACTTTCATTTTTTTCCATTCTGGGCATTTTGAAAGGGGATATGAATAATCGAATATAAATTGGAATTCCTTTGTGTGCGTATGGAAACATTACATAAAGTGTCTGGTTATCCGTGACCCTCGCTCATGTATCATAATGAATTTACTATAGTTGACTCTAGTAATAGAAAATGTCAGCACATTCTGCTCTGGTTTTCTTTATCACACCATCACATATCTGATGCTTTGATAGTATGTTCATTGGTTCTGTTCCATTTTTTTTAAAGAGTAAATTATGATTTATTCCTCCTATGCATCATGCTACAAGCAGTTTTGCAGAGAGTAAAAGGGTTACATTAGTTTGCATCTACTTCATTATTTCCTATTGCAGACAGGAAAGGGGGGAGGCTCCTGCTGCAGTCTACCACTGGCTCACTGTATATCTTCTAAGCTCTATCATTTTATTGACTCAGAAAATCCTTTACACTTTATTTGAAGCACAACATTTTTGTTTGCAGATTTGCACAAGAAATGTAATAATGTTCTGTATATTTTTCTCCAGTGGATGCTATTCAGGCTTGTAGCGCAGCATTTGTGGAGACGACTACCAACAACAACTCTTCAACAGAGGCTCCAGCATGCTCCAACTTATCAACCCCTACACAGGGTAAAGCCAGGCGGTCTAGCCTTGTAAGCATGAGTAGTGAGATGTCAAGTTCTTCAGAAAGCCTACCGTCTGCAAAAATGGCTAACAGTAAGTCAGCCCTACCTTGCCGTTATCTAAAGAAGCCCTTCCATCTATATTTTTTCTGCTTAAATTTGTGTATATGTGCATGTAATGTAGTGTGAGTGTAGTAAAATACTCACCTATCTTCGCTATCTCCGGTGTCGAGCTTCTTTCTTCTCCTCTTCTCAGTGACATCACCCCTCTGCTCCTCTTCTCAGTGATGTCACCGCAATTGCGACTATCTGACTCACTCTATCCATGAGCCAAAATTGGCATTTACAATGAGTCTATGGAGCGGCAGAACAAGGCTCCATGGGCTTTCACTGTAAAAGAGACTTCCTTCTCACACATGGTTAGTCGCAATTGCAGGGACATCACTGAGAAGAGGGGTGATGACACTGAGAAGAGAAGTAGAATGGTGCTGGACACTGGAGAGAGCAGCAGTGAGAATATTAATACATTCACAGTATATTAAATGCAAAAGGAAAAATATAGTTGGGAGTGATTCTTTAACTTAAATACAGTTTTGTTGAATGTTGAATAAAAACATTTTCTAAGATCGTAACATTAATCGGGCTGTTTAATCTTTTACAATTAATGACTTATTCCTAGGATAGTCCACTAATGTTACTGTAGATTGATGGGGTTACGGCACACTCTCCAATCAGAAGTTTGAAGAGGCTGTGGCGCTCATGTCTTTTTGATTTTATTTGGCTAAAATGTACTTTTCCTAGCTGCCGTGTAAATATTGATTGCATTATATTGTTCCATTGACGTGAGTAGGACAGCAGTGCAATACCTCGTGGAACTGCAGTAAAAAGAACAGAGCAGGCAAATATGAACCAGCCCGCATGATGCTTTCAATATTGATGATCATACGCACCGCAGCCTGTTTAATGACCTGGTAGTGTGTGGGGTGTAAGGCAATAGTCAAATGATCTAATATTAATGGCCTTTCCTTAGAGTAAGCCATCAATTTTAAAGGACTGGATAGACCACTTTAACTTGGGAATTGCAAAGGTATCATTATAGGTAAAAAAAAACGATATTGTTCAGTGGATTACATGTCTTATAAAGAAAAAATCAAATATGTGAGAATTGATTTAGGGTGTATGCTTTCAAAGTATGGTCAATAAACCCTCAATTATATATACGTGTTTTACCCAACCAAGATTTCCTATAATTTGATTAGGGATCAAACATGAGCCGTTCCCCTTAAAGAAGGAAGAAAGTCACAGGTCAAAGACTCAATGGTTACACTGTATGGAAATCAAGTGAGGCTGTAGTGGCACACAATACATTTTGGTCACTGTCACTAGTTACGACAAGTTCAACATGGGATTATTCTTTAATGTTGCAAAATAAAAAGGACCATACAAATAAAATAGCTTCTACTTATTAATTTCACAGACACCAATTGCTTCTTCACAGTCTTAGGCCTCTTTCACACTTCAGTTTTTTACAATCAGTCACAATCCGCCAGGTTTTGAAAAAAACGGATCCTCAATTTTCTTTTGAGGATCTGTTTTTTTCCCCCATTGACTTCCATTAATGGCGGATTGTGACGGATTGCCGTCCGTTGCATCTGTTTTTTTTGAGGATCCGCCAAAAGTTGCTGTCCGTCACCATCCTCAAAGATTTCAAAACGGAGCTTGCAACGTTTTTTTTCTCTGGCGGATCCTCCAGACACTCATTTAACCCGAAATTCTTTCCGGGTGCCGGACAAAAAAAAAATTCATTCTCTCTCTCTCTCTCGCCAGCGGTTCCTTTAAATTTCCTCATTTTCAGGATCCGTCTGAAAACGGATCCTGTGCCATCCGTTCACATCAGTTGAGAACGGATCCGCTTGTCTGACTTTTTGGCGGATTTGAACTGATGCAAAAAACTGAAGTGTGAAAGAGGCCTTAGAGCTTACTCTCTGTTACTTACTACAGTCCTTCCACTTATCTTTTCCTGTCTCTGTATCCAATGGGTTCAGTCTAAAATGTTTTTGTCTAAGCATCCTTTCGGTCTCATGGTCTCCATCTCCACATCATTGTTCCCAGTCCATTGTCTATCAATCTGTAATTTCAAGGGTTAAGTTTCCAAAGTCTATTATACACTCTCAGACCACCACTCTTCAGGTCCTCTCATCACCCACTAGCACTGATAATTAAGCAGCCTACAATCAGTCCATGACTCTCCCAAGAGGTCTAACTAGACCATCTCCTTAACGTCCTCTCCCTCCTGTCCAAATGCAATCAAGTACTATCCCTTAAGGCCATGTTTCAAGCCCATAGGACAACCAACCCTTTACTGTAGTTCAACTACATACACCCAAATATATTTATCCAAATATTCTGAGCTCAGCACGCTGGCTTTCTTCCCACAACCCCCATTAAAGCTGAAGAATTTACCACTGAAGATGTCATT
The DNA here is from genome assembly GCF_039654945.1 of Dendrobates tinctorius. Taxonomy (NCBI): domain Eukaryota; kingdom Metazoa; phylum Chordata; class Amphibia; order Anura; family Dendrobatidae; genus Dendrobates; species Dendrobates tinctorius. Next base: position 21,321,011 of record NW_027361684.1, read on the forward strand.
ACATTTTGGGCATTAACCATAAAGTGGCAATCCACCAAAACTTGTAGACTAACCCACTTATTGAGTATAAATCCATCATCCTCATACAACCGGTCAATACCACATTGTCCACCTCATAATTCAGCCACCAGGCAAGACAGCCAAAGCATCTTCCAGTCCAAGGTCAGTACTCGCTTCATCAGGCGACTTTTTGCTGCAGCTCTTGACATTCTTTTTTATAACATCACAAACTATGGGTCACCTATCACTCCCAAGTTCTCATTAAGACAATGGTCTAGCACCTCATGCGTTTTACTGTTCATTCCCTCAGATGGAGAGTAGAGCTATAGACCACAAATCTGACCCTTTTACAAAGAATACCTTATGCATGTTCAACCTTAAAATGATCTTATGCTGACTTGAACTCCTGAGTAGTGACCTGATATGGACATTTAGATGTTTGGAGCACTACACCACAGACACTACATATGCTGTGTTAGATCCTGGTGAAAGTAAGAAAATGTATTTCTTTACAACTCCTATGGTGAGTCTTGATGATAAAAAGCCTATACTGCATATTTCATACATGAGATGACAGTGTACCACCAGCCACAGAGAATTCTCCAGGCATCGCCACTAAATTATTTATACTTTGAAAAAGGTTTATTGCATTCAGGCATGTCTTTGGAAATGTAACACATTTTTTTCTCTAAATCTGATGAAACTAGAAACCTCAGATTACATTTTAACAAGACTTTTGATAGAACAAAATATTAAATGTGTTGAGTGAGAAAAATTGGTTTGAAGAATTCGAGAGGATCACACTAGTGATTATTTCCATTAATGCACAATGCTAAGAAACGCTCAACGTTTTTTTCTCTCCAAAATGACTAAAGAAGGGTATAACAGGTAAACTTGGACAAAAATCATTGTATGTTGCTGCTATATTGCAGTATCATGGAAGTATTGTGACTCTGACAAGCAAGTCACAAAAAGTAGGAACCAGTTGAGTTTTTTGCAACTTGATTGTTCTAGTTGTGGTACCTTAAAGGGAATCTGTCAGCAAGTGTTTGATACTTCATCTGAGAGCAGTATAACTTAGAGAAAAAGACCCTGATTCCAGCAATGTATCACTTAGTTTACTGGGTACAGAAGTTGTGACACAATCAATTTTTAGAATAACATATAGCAGAGCTGAGAAAGCTAATCCCGCCCACACTCCTGATTAGCAGCTTTCTGTGTACACTGTATGTTGACAGTAAGCTGGTAATCATTGGTGGGGGCGGGGTTGGACCACCAGGCATGGGAGCTGTAATCCTTTAGGTAATGTTAATCTGCTGCTGATAAACTACTCATTGCATTTAACCAACAGCACACAGCCTAGTAAGTGACACATCGCTGAAATCTGAGTCTCAACCCCTACCTCATGCTGCCCTCAGATTATATAGCAAATATCTGCTGCTAGATTCCCTTTAAAAGGTGAAATGTGACTCCATTCACTTGCATTACGCTGAAATTTAGCAGTGGCATATTTCCATCGTTGTCCATCTGACCTGTATTGCAGCCAAAGTCGCCATATATCTCTACCGTAGTCTTAGGCTGCATTCACACATCCGTGTGAAGTGTCGATGTGCTGATTGATTTTTTATTGCAGAGCACACAGACCCATTGACTATGTCCTATTCTGAATACATCAATTTAACGCAATGGGTCCATGTGGTGTCCAATAAAACAATCGTCCAGCACTCAGACATTTCACACGTACAGTGGAGAAAATAAGCATTTGATACACTGCTGATTTTGCAAGTTTTCTCACCTACAAAGAATGGAGAGGTCTGTAATTTTTATTGTAGGTACACCTCAACTGTCAGAGACAGAATCTAAAAAAAATCCATAAAGTCACATTGTATTATTTTACATATTTGATCATATACCAACCAGCAAGAATTCTGGAGGCTCTCGCATACCTGTTAGTTTTTCTTTAAGAAGCCCTCCTACTCTGCACTCATTACCTGTATAAAAGACACCTGTCCACACACTCAATCAATTACACTCTAACCTATCCAAAATGGCCAAGACCAAAGACTTGTCTAAGGACACCAGGGACAAATTATAGACCTGCACAAGGCTGGGATGGGCTACAGGACATTAGGCAGGCAACTTGGTGAGAAGGCAACAACTGTTGGTGCAATTATTAGTAAATGGAAGAAACAAAAGGTGACTGTCAATCCTTCTCAGTCTGGGGCTCCATGCAAGATCTCGCCTCGTGGGGTATCGATGATTCTGAGAAAGATCATGAATCAGCCCAGAACTACATGGGAGAATCTCGTCAATGACCTGCAGAGAGCTGGACCACAGTGTCAAACATCACCATTAGTAACACACTACACCGTCATGAATTAAAATCCTGTGGGCATGCAAGGTCCCCTTGCCCACGCCAGCAAGTGTCCAGGCCCGTTTGAAGTTTGCCAATGGCCATCTGGATGATCCAGAGGAGGCATGGAAGATCACGTGGTCAGATAAGACCACAATAGTCCTTTTTGGCATCAACTCCACTTGCTGTTTTTGGAGGAAGAAGGATGAGTACAACCCCAAGAACACCATCCCAACCGTGAAGCTTGGTGGGGGAAACAAAATAATTTGGGGGTGCTTTTTTGGAAAGGGGACAGGACAACTGCACTGTATTGAAGGGAGGATGGAAAGGGTTATGTATTGCAAGATTTTGGCCAACAACCTCCTTCCCTCAGTAAGAGGATTGAAGATGGATTGTGGCTAGGACTTCCAGCATGATAATGACTCAAATCACACAGCCAGTGCAACTAAGGAGTGGCTCTGTAAGAAGCATTTCATGGTGCTGGAATGGCCTAGCCAGTCTCCAGACCTGAACCCAATAGAAAATCTTTGGAGGGAGCTGGAACTCAATGTTGCCTAGCGACAGCCCAGAAATCTGAAAGATCTGGAGATCTGTATGGAGAAGTGGGCCAAAATCCCTGCTGCAGTGTGTGCAAACTTGGTCAAGAACTACAGGAAACATCTGACCTCTGTAATTGCAAACAAAGGTTTCTGTACCAAATATTAAGTTCTGTTTTTCAATTGTATGAAATACAGTGCCTTGCGAAAGTATTTGGCCCCCTGGAATTTCCAACCTTTCCAACATATCATGCTTCAAACATAAAGATACCAAATGTTAATTTTTGGTGAAGAATCAACAAAAAGTGGAACATAATTGTGAAGTTGAACGAAATTTATTGGTTATTTTTTAATTTTTGTGGAAATTCAAAAACTGAAAAGTGGAGCAGGAAATATTATTCGTCCCCTTTAACTTAATACTTTGCTGCGCCACCTTTTGCTGCGATTACAGCTGCAAGTCGCTTGGGGTATGTCTCTACCAGTTTTGTACATCGAGACTGAAATTCTTGCCCATTCTTCCTTGGCAAACAGCTCGAGCTCAGTGTGGTTGGATGGAGATCGTTTGTGAACAGCAGTTTTCAGCTCTTTCCACAGATTCCTGATTGGATTAAGGTCTGGACTTTGACTTGGCCATTCTAACACCTGGATATGTTTATTTGTGAACCATTCCATTGTAGATTTTGCTTTATGTTTGGGATCATAGTCTTGTTGGAAGACAAATCTCAGTCCCAGTCTCAGGTCTTTTGCAGACTCCAACAGGTTTTCTTCAAGAATGGTCCTGTACTTGCCTCCATCCATCTTCCCATCAATTTTAGCCATCTTCCCTGTCCCTACTGAAGAAAAGCAGGCCCAAAAATGATGCTGCCACCACCATGTTTGACAGTGGGGATGGTGTGTTCAGGGTGATGAGCTGTGTTGCCTTTACGCCAAACTTATCGCTTGGCATTGTTGCCAAAAAGTTCAATTTTGGTTTCATCTGACCAGAGCACCGTCTTCCACATGTTTGGAGTGTTTCCCAGGTGGCTTGTTGCAAACTGCAAATGACACTTTTTATGGATCACTTTGAGAAATGGCTTTCTTCTTGCCACTCTTCCATAAAGGCCAGATTTGTGCAGTGTACAACTGATTGTTTGTCCTATGGACAGACTGTCCTATCTCGGTGTAGATCTCTGCAGTTCATCCAGAGTGATCATGGGCCTCTTGGTTGCATACAAAAAGATAGCTGACAGCACTTCCAGGATCGAGGAGATGCATGCTCAAAGTCCAAAGACCCAATTGGACATCAAAAATCCAAAGAAAATGAAGAGGAGCAGCATCCAATCCGTGTGAAAAAATGTGCAGAAGCTTATTTCGCCATGAAAATATACAACGTTTCGACCATCACATGGTCTTCTTCAAGTATAATACATAGCAAATATGGCGGTCTTAAATAGGCCAAAGTAGCCAATCAACATCAAGAATCCGCCCATTACTAGATAAATAGCAGTAGTATACAAAGAAAATATATATAAAAATACACAACATATGAGTAACAATATAGTGTTAACATAATCTTAAAACATATTGGTTGCATCTCCTTGTTTGAGATGAAAGTTTAGAGGGACGACCGGGTCTTGGTAGATTTGCAGTGGTAGAATACTCCTTCCATTTCAATATGATCGCTTGCACAGTGCTCCTTGGGATGTTTAAAGTTTTGGAAATCATTTTGTATCCAAATCCAGCTTTAAACTTCTCCACAACAGTATCACAGACTTGCCTGCTGTGTTACTTGGTCTTCATGATGCTTTCTGTGCTTCAAACAGAACCCAGAGACTATCACAGAGCAGGTGCATTTATACGGAGACTTGATTACACACAGGTGGATTATATTTATCATCATTAGTCATTTAGGACAACATTGGATCATTCAGAGATCCACAAGGAACTTCTGGAGTGAGTTTGCTGCACTGAAAGTAAAAGGGACGAATAATATTGCACGCCCCACATTTCAGTTTTTGAATTTCCACAAAAATTTAAAATAACCAATAAATTTCATTCAACTTCATAATTGTGTTCCACTTATTGTTGATTCTTCACCAAAAATTTACATTTGGAATCTTTATGTTTGAAGCATGATATGTGGGAAAAGGTTGAAAAGTTTCAGGGACCCGAATACTTTCGCAAGGCATACTTATTTCATTCAATAAAATGCAAATTAATTATGTAAAAATTATACAATGTGATTTTCTGGATATTTTTTCAGATTCTGTCTCTCACAGTTGACATGTATGTGCAATAAAAATTACAGACATCCCTATTCTTTGCTGGTGGGAAAACTTGTAAAATTGGCAGTGAATCAAATACTTATTTTCCCCACTGTATGTGTGAATACAGGATTATACTCATGCCCATTAGCTGTGTCTGGTGCTACAAGTGAATGGAGTTGCACTGTAATGCCAGACACATGCTACGGACAGGAGTTGCAGTGTTTTGGGAAAAAAAAAATCCTTTTTGGGAACAATTCTTTGATGTCTTGGAATGTTTAACAAATTATATAGTCATACAGTCTGAATTGGTATTTTGCTTATGCAGTTACAGCTAATTGGTGGGGAACAAAGCGTATTGATTATGCCTTATACTGCCCAGATGTACTCACAGCCTTTCCAACTGTAGCCCTACCACATCTTTTCCATGCCAGTTACTGGGAATCCACAGATGTGGTGGCCTTCATTCTGAGACAGGTAAGATTTAATGTTACTTCTTAGTTCAAATATAAAACTTGAGATAATATTTATGTCAGGAACCTCTATCCCTGATCCACTATCCTCGCTCCTTGTCCCATTTACATCATGGTTGTGCTTTACATTAAATTGTGTATGTCAGAGTTGGTGCAAATCAAGTTGTTGGAACCAGTCTATCTACAATGTCGGTAATCTGTGGCCAATGGATAGCAGCCTAAGAAGCACCTCCTACCTCCCAGCTCTTCTTTTGATTAACGGGCCTGATACATCATCACATGTACATCATGCCACAAAGATGACATAACACCAGGCTGACTAATCAAAAGAGACAAAAGGTTGTTCTCAGGACTCCCATCCAGTGACCACAGATTATTGACATGGCCAGTGGACCGGATCCTGCACATCGATTCACACCAACTCTAGCTAACGGGGTAAAATGAGCCTGATAAAAGTAAAAAGATTGTCCTTTCCATTTTGTCTGACTGGGTTATTGGCATCCAAAGCTTTTTTTAGCATATCCTATGGATAAGTTAGAAACGGTTCATACATACACTGGGGTCTCCACCTTTTGAGACCACCCGTGTACTGATTCATGGGTGCCACATTCTCCATAGGGTCCAATAGAGGTGGATATGATACCATTTCATAGGGAGAAAATAACTTATGGGCCTTTGAATGATCCCATTATTTCTTTGGTTTTTCGTTTTATTGATTGCTGAAAAGGTTTGTTGGTACCATACAGAGTCATCTAATTTTTGTTCCCTTTTTCCTTATAGATTGTAAGCTTGCGAGCAGGGCCCTCATTGCTCTCGGTATCTGTTTTGATCTATGTGATTATTGGTATGCTGTAATGTCTATCGTCTGTAGAAGTCCCCTCTATAATGTAAAGTGCTGCGGAATATGTTGGCGCTATAGAAATAAAATTATTATTTATTGTTATTATGAAGGCGACCCTGTAAGAACGACTCTTTGTTAGCATCTTAGACTCAAAGTGAAGGCCTACTCTGTGACGTCCATGTTCCCCAATAATTTTACTTAAGTGTTGGCTAGGATCTCCTACAAGAATAATGTGTACAGTTGACTCTCACAAAATTAAAATATCACCAAAAAGTTAATTTATTTCATTTCTTCAATACAAAATGTGAAACTCATTATATAGAATCATTACAAACGGAGTGATCTAATTCAAGTGTTTATTTCTGTTAATGTTGATGTTTATGGCTTACAGCCAATGAAATTCCAAAAGTCATTATCTCAGTAAATTAGAATAATTAACAAACACCGGCAAAGGATGCCTAAGCGTTTAAAAAGGTCCCTTAGTCTGCTTCAGTAGGCTCCACAATCATGGGGAAGACTGCTGACTTGACAGATGTCCAGAAGGCAGTCATTGACACACTCCACAAGGAGGGTAAGCCACAAAAGGTCATTGCTAAAGGAGCTGGCTGTTCACAGAGTGCTGTATCCAAACATATTACTGGAAAGCTGAGTTTAAGGGAAAAGTGTGGTGGAAAAAGGTGCTCAAGCAACCTGGATAACTACAGCCTTGAAAGGATTAGGTCAGCACGGTGGCTCAATGGTTAGCACTGCAGCCTTGCAAGCTCTGGAGCACTGGGCTCAAATCCCACCAAGGACAACATCTGCAAGGAGTTTGTATGTTCTCCCCGTGTTTGTGTGGGTTTCCTCCCTCATTCCAAAGACATACTGATAGGGAAGCTAGATTGTGAGCCCCATCTGGGACAGCGATGATAATGTGTGCAGACTATAAAATGCTGTGGAATATGTTGGTGCTATATAAAAATAAAGATTATTATTATTAAGGATTGTTAAGAAAAGGCGATTCACAAGTAATGGACTGCTGCTGGAGTGATTGCTTCAAGAGCCTCCACACACAGACGTATCCAGGACATGGGCTACAAGTGTCGCATTCCTTGTGTCAAGCCAATCATGGGCAATAGAAAACGCCAGAAGCATCTTACCTGGGCCAAGGAGAAAAAAAAACTGGACTGTTGCTCAGTGGTCCAAGGTGTTTTCAGATGAAAGTAAATTTTGCATTTCATTTGGAAATCAAGGTCCCAGAGTCTGGAGGAAGAGTGGAGAGGCCACAATCTAATCTGCTTGAGGTCTAGTGTGAAGTTTCCACAATCAGTGATGGTTTGGGGAGCCATGTCATCTGCTTTTGTAGGTTCACTGTGTTTTATCAGGACAAAAGTCAGCGCAGCCGTCTACCAGGAAATTTTAGAGCTCTTCATTAGTGATGAGCAAGTGTGCTCGTTACTCGAGTTTTCAGAGCATGCTTGGGTGTTCTCCGAGTATCTTGATCATGCTCGTAAATTATGTCTGAGTCCACATAGCTGCATGATTTGCGGCTGCTAGACAGCCTGAATACATGGGGAATTGCCTAACAAACAGGCAATCCCTGCATGTATTCAGGCTGTCTAGCAGCAACAAATCATGCAGCTGCGGGGACTCAGACATAATTTACGAGCACACCCAATCGGAAAACAGCCGAGCATGCTCGGAAAACTCGAGTAATGAGGACACGCGCTCATCGCTACTCTTCATGTTTCCCTCTGCCAACAAGCCTGGAAATTTCATTCTCCAACAGGAATTGGCACCTGTCCACACTGCCAAAAGGAATACCTGGTTTAAAAACAATGGTATCACTGTGCTTGACTGGCCAGCAAACTCGCCTGACCTTAACCCCATAATCTATGGGGCAATGTCAAGAGGAAGATGAGACACACCAGACCCAGACAAGCTGAAGGCTGCTATCAAAGCAACCTGGATCCATAAGGGTGTGTGCACACACTGCGGATTTTGCTGCGGATCCGCAGCGGATTTGGCCCTGCGGGTTCACAGCAGAATCTGCTGCATTGTACAGTACCATTATATCCTATGGAAAATGGAAACCGCAGTGCACTTGATGCGGAATTTTCCGCGCGGATTTGCTGCGGTTTCTAATCCACAGAAATGACATGTCATTCTTTTCTGCGGATTCCGCTGCAGTTTGCCATCTCCTCCATTGTAGAGGTGATAAACCGCAGGGCAAAATCGCAGCCTAATCCGCAGATAAACCGCAGGTCTTTTGAACTGCGGATTTACCTTCGGATTTTGCAAAATCTGCGCTGAAAAATCCGCAGACCAATCCGCAGCGTGTGCACATAGCCTAACACCTCAGCAGTGCCACAGGCTGATCATCTCCATGCCACGCCGCATTGATGCAGTAATTAATGCAAATGGAGCTCGACCAAGTACTGAGTGCACTTACTTAACATACAATTCAGTAGGCCAACATTTCGGATTTTAATATCATTTTTCAAGCTGGTGTTATAAAGTATTCTAATTTACTGAGATGACTTTTGGGTTTTCATTGGCTGTAAGCCATAATCATCAACATTAACAGAAATAAACACGTGAAATAGATCACTATGTAATGATTCTATATAATATGAGTTTCAATTTTTGTATTGAAGAACTGAAATAAATTAACTCTTTGATATTCTAATTTTGTGAGAGGTGCCTGTATATCTTTCATGTATACAAATAAACTTGCTGGAATCCATACTGTGCTTTCTAAACATATTGCCAATTTCTCACATCACTGAGCTCGATATACAGCTTGCCATTTATCAATTTCTTATGGAAATTAGCATTATACAGCACAATTTTGCAGTTATGTATTCAAACTTTAACATCTTCCTATATGTCTGCCTTTACCATTTAATTATTTATCGTCTTTGATCTAAGACTCGTTAAGGAACAGCTCAGACATTTTGTACTGTGACTCCGTCACTCCCTTTAATCAGGACTCATTGTCTTTCAGCTTATGAGGTACGAGAGCGTGCAGATAAAGCAAAAGGAAGGAATCGACACTATGAACATGAGCCCCTCGAGTCGCCAGGAGAAATGGCTGCGAAAGAGGAATCACGTCAAACTGCGCGTATGTCATAAAGTCAAACTAAGAAGCACTCTGCATAATATAGGATAGGCCATACACTGTACATAGAACTTTACACTCAGCTCTTGGGACTGATAGCCATGTTTCCGTCTCAGATGGTGTTGCCTATCTCTAGTGTTGTATATCCTCCGGCCATCAACCTTTCTCCTGCACATTGAGTGACACTACTGTATCTCACCTAATGACGTCTTTCCCTAAGCAACAGCCTTAAAATATTAGGGCTTGGGCTTTGCAAACAGCAAATGTGATCTGTAAAATAGTCTATATCCTGTCTACGGGCAAATGACATTGAATTTTATTTTATAAAACCTTTCCTTTTCTGGGTGTAGACTGTTGTTTACACCGTCAGCAAATTGGACAATAAAGTTTGTTAATGGAGTTGTCCGGGACTAAATCAGTTTGTACTATGAGCCAACAAATTATCAAGTAGTTGCTAGTTCTATGTGCTGGCTCAGAGCGGTCACTGGCCTCTCCTGCCTGTGATTCTGATGCTGTATGTCAACAGAGCTGCTCTTCTTCTGGGCTGCTCTGTTGACGAGGCGTGACTGCCGGCATCATGCTGATCGACATCTGGCTCCCCACAGTTAGGCAGCAGGGACCAAACTGTCAATCAGCATGAAATCGGCAGTCACACCCCATCAACAGCAGAAAGGAAGAGAAGCTGATGCTCTATCGACACGACGTCAGCAGAAGACGGTGAGTAGAATGATCTGTGCTGGTAGAGATTGCCGCTGGGCAGAACAGGCAGCTAGTTAGCAACTTCCTACCTGTTAATTCTTAGGCCCATAGTAAAAAATATAATATACAGTAGTCCTGGATAACCCATTTAAGCAGTTTCTTGTACAGTAATGGGGTACCAATTTGCAATAGTTACTGTATAATGTAAATTATTGGGAACAAAATATTTAAGAATAAATATAAAGAAAATGATGTTGTCACCCAGCCCTGACAAAAAGTTGGGTAGTTTATAAACGTATTGTCCACCCTGTTTGAAGTAGTGCCATTTATGTAACTTTATTACTTTGGTTGAAAAATGAAAAAGGTCCATCAAATTCAACATTTCTCCACCAGTTTATGTGTTGTGCACTATATGAACATTAAAGTTCAGTGCAAACGTAGTATTAAATGGGGTTGTCCACCCTTTGGAACATTTTATACTTCTTACTTATATGCATGTACTTTAGGCTAAAATATTTTTGCAATTGGTAATCATTAAAACTTTTGCACCGTTTGCCTTCTGTAACCTCTGTGTTGTTCTAGCTATTGCTGGCTACAGAATGCGTTAACTGTGATTTCGTCAATCAGCACACATTAGGCCGGGTTCACGCTTGCGTTTGGGTAGTGCAAAGGGCCGCATACTTCCTCCCATAAGCTTTGCCTACTTACGCACTTCTTCCCTTAAGATCTGCCTACTTACGCATGCATCCTGCGTACCTATCTTTAACATTGGGTGCGTAGGGACATGCGCTGTGCCCGCTGAACACATGTTGCATTTCTGTGCAGTTGGTGGGCATGTTAAAACGACGCATGCTGATGCATCCGCATACAACACATGTCCCTGTGTACCCAATGTTAACGATAGGTACACAGAATGCATGCGGAAGTAGGCGGAGCTTAAGGGAAGAAGTGTGTAAGTCGACGGTGCTTAAGGGAGGAAGTACGCAGCCCTACGCACTATACCCAAATGCAAATGTGAATTTAGCCTTATCTTTTTTCTGAGCTCCTTTCATATGACTTCACAGACCACTTAATAGTTGAATGTGTAGGGACAAAAAAAGCCAGTAAGTGCAAAATTGTGAAAAAACTTTAATGAAACTCACAAGTCATTTTTTTCTCCCACAAATACCGTACATGAATTTAAGTAAAAAAAAAAGGCCCCTAAAGTTTCATTCAAACCATATTTAAGTGTATAAACCAGTTGTTTGGTAGCAATATATATATATTTGAATCAATCACCTATAACATTGATGCACTTGCTTTGTTCAATTTTCTTGGCTCTTTAAAGCAAATTATTACCTTTATAAAGTGATGTAATGGAACTGTAAAAAAAAAAAAAGTAAGTTGTGTGAAAGAGTAAAGTTTCCTATATCGGATCTTTACCTGGGTGTAACGATTGGGAGTATTTTGGGAATGTCACTTGAATGTTAGATGACCAAAAGCCACTGTGCCTTAGATAGGGCATATAGATACAGGACCGAAGCACCAAACTGAGTCTATGCTCCTGCCTAGCTGCCATTCTGAGTCTCTATCACATCTACTTAGCAGTTACAGTGTGAAAATTGGTAATAAAACCTCTGGGTATTGATGTTTTTTCTACATTTAAATAATATATTCTCTTTTTCCTTTTATTCCAGAATGTTACAGCCAATCACCGAGTCAATGATGTGATTGCAGTGGAAGGAGGATCTCAAATCTTAGTTGGTCGATTCATGTATGGTCCTCTAGACATGGTAGCTCTGACGGGTGAAAAGGTATTAGAGACCAAATATTCTAAGGCATAATAATCTTATAGTAATGACTGTAATCAATATCACAATTACATTCATTACTATACTTACGTACACTCGATTGCATTTATTGCGTTCTAGAAACCAACTTTCTAAGTTATAAACTCATATTCCAGGTAGACATCCTCATCATGATAGAGCCCTCCAGTGGCAGATGGGTCTACTTTGACACTGAGATATCCAATAGCAGTGGACGAGTGTCCTATACTGTACCAGAGGATAAAAGATTGGGAGTTGGAGTATACCCCATCAAGATAGTTGTAAGGTAAGCTTGTACTCAAGAGTAACTATTCCACATAGCAATTATGTAGGTTTCATTCATATATACTTAGGGAGCTTTGGGACAATGACCATCGATGCTTGAATATACACAAAATGTAATAAAGATTTTAACTTTTTTTTTACAAACAGCATTTGTCCCTGGATGTACAATAAAACTATTACAATAGCTATTTATTTGCTAAAAATGACATTCCTTTTTTTTGTGCAGCAGAGTATCAGGCTAGAATGGTTTCTGCCAAAACCTAATAAGGAGAAGTTGACTTCTTCCTCCCTCTCTGATGTCACTGTAAGGTCATGTGCACACAATGTCTTTTCCAGGTCGACAAGATTTTCAACGGGAAACGGCTTGAGAAAATGCCAGCACTTTTTTTTCTTTCCTGAAGTGACCTTTCTTGCATTTTATTAGGTTGATTCCTGAGAACATTTTCAATATTTTTTTGTCCCCCACCTTTGTTTTTTTTAGCATTATTCAAGTGTTATTAGAGCATCTTTTTTTTGTTTTTTTACTGTCGTTTGCCATACATTTTCTATTTACCTCCAGTGAAGAAACCGCTAGTGGTTTTCCAAGCAGGAACGCTGACACAATGCTCAAAAAGGCGCCCTGGCGTCCTTTGAGGCTTCAAATTGACTTGTATATTAAAGTATATAGTGTCCTTAAAGCAGAAAATGTCTGAAGATTGGTCAGCTCACTACTTTTAAAATATTGATCCTTTTGGAGACTTGATAAAACATATTCAAAATCCTGAACAAATGAATAGCAAGTAATTTCTACATAGAAATCCATAGTGTGTCCATTCTGTTGAGCATTTAGGTAGCGCTTTTTTTCAAGAGGGTTTCGGGGCAGACCCACCTGAAATAAACATTGAGTGCTCATACCCTAAAGATGTTTTCTCCTTATAACTAATTCTTCATGGCAGTGTTAAAAATAATGGAATGGAACGTGTTTCCATTATTGTAATTATTCAGAGGCTACACAATCAACAGCACTGCAGCCAGTCACTTGGCTTGGTGCCTCTGCAAGAGCCTCTGGGTTCAGTGATTAGCTGCAGTGCTGTAGTTGTGAAATCACTATCACATCCTATACACCATGGGTTCCCAATCTGCGGCTCAGGAGCTACAGGTGGCTCGTGGGCTTAAAAATAAATAAATCTTTATTTTTATATAGCGCTGTCATATTCTGCAGCTCTTTAGTTTGCACTCATTATCATCACTGTCCCCACCGATGGGGCTCACAATCTAAATTCCCTATCAGTATGTCTTTGGAATGTGGGAGGAAACCCGAGTACCCAGAGGAAACCCACGCAAACACAGGGAGAACATACAAACTGCTTGCAGATGTTGTCCATGGTGGGATTCGAACCCAAGACTCCAGCGCTGCAAGGCTGCAGTTCTAGACACTGAGCCATCCGTGCTATGATGTTTGGCTCGAGACTGTCAGCCAGCTGGGTGCATTAGCACCAGGTCTAGTAGTCAGGTGACTTTTGTGAGTACTCCTGCACAGAAGAGAAGATCTGGATATGCATATATTGGCTATGAATGGAAGATGAATATGGCAACCTGAAGATGGGATGATACTGTCAGGTAGAGGGAACTTGTAGCTGTAAGCAGTAGCATTGTGTGAGCCCTGGATACAAGAATTATCGATCGGGGTAAAGTGCGATACAAGAATACTTTTTATAAGAGAGTGTGGCACAAGGTCTCGGTTTGCCCTCTGTGCAGTAAGCTTTGCTGTTATACCGATAATAGGGGACTCTGGGTGTCGCCCCTCTGGATGGGGGATGGGTGACGTTGGATATTGCTCACGACCATCTCTCAGAGATTAATGTGACTCTCAAGGTAAGAAATGTGGGGGACCACTGCTGCACACAATCATCAGAGGATCAACGTATACACAGCACAGGTCCTGGGGAGGGTGAGTACTAGATGATTTCATTATTATTTTTAACACTGCCATAAAGAATTAAAGAAGTTGAAACTTTTAATGAAGAAAGCACAACAAATGTATTAAAAGCATTGCCTGCTCAACCCATTTCTCACATATTTGCCTCTCTGTGTGCCACAAATGGAAATCTATGCTGGATATGAGCTTTTTGGTGTATATTATAGTTAATTTTTTAGGCTGTGATAGGCAAACCCTCTCCACCTCCAGTGCAGTACACGAAGAAAGTCACAAAATTCACAAAACACGCGTCAAAATTTTTAACTTTTTTTCAGACAGAAATCTAATACAAGATGCCTAATAAATCACGTTCAAGTAGGTTTCGGTCTTTACTCTGATTTGCTCCCAAAGTCTTATCTACAGGGTAGTCCTAGAAGTAGTATCTAAGAGGCAACACTTTGTGTTTAGGATTGTAGAATTTGTTGGCCAAAGGTTGCCATATAAATGAACGACCTTTAGACCTTCATGTTTGTTTCATGGATTGTTTTCTTATTGGTCTACAGAGGAGATCAGAGCAGCGCGCAGAGTTACTTGACTGTTCTTCCTCGAGGGATGGAGTGTGTTGTTTTCAGCATAGACGGCTCTTTTGCAGCAAGTGTGTCCATTATGGGCAGCGACCCTAAAGTCAGGGCTGGAGCAGTGGATGTTGTTAGGTAAAGTATCTTTCACCTACATATATGACCTACAATCCTGATTTGGCTTTTATTCTGTCATATTGCAAGACTCGTTAAAGGGTCGATTGTGACTTGTAGGATCTCTGCTTCCAACAGGTGGCGCTATAGAGTTCAAGTCCTCTTCTTCTCTGAAGAGGCAATTTGCATACGGGATATTATAGAAACTCAGATCATTTTAGATGCAGATTTCCAATCCAAATTCTAATGCCATCATTCTTATTTTATGTTGGCTTTGTGATTGATGTTATTTTCTCTGTGTCATTCAATTACAGGCACTGGCAAGATCTCGGGTATCTAATAATTTACATCACAGGACGTCCAGACATGCAGAAGCAAAGAGTAGTCTCCTGGTTGTCACAGCATAATTTTCCTCAAGGGATGATCTTTTTTTCTGACGGACTTGTACACGACCCCCTGCGTCAGAAGACGATATTCCTCCGGAACCTCATGCAAGAGGTGGGAAATTCTGATTGTCAATAATGCATCTGTAATAAGGTCATTGATGGCCCAAATGAACATTCATGATCAATTCACAGTGTAAAGAGGTTATCTACCTGAAAATCAATTATGATTTGCTATAATGTATATCACGTTACTGGGCTATTCTCTCCTAAATATTTGTTTCTGGAGAGAACATGTATGGCACCTGGTGAGAATCATATAGTCAAATAGAATCAAATAGTCACACCATATCCACAATTCCTTACCATGAAATATACTGAAAACCTGTTGGACATCATCATTAGGACACATCAGTACAGGTTGAGATCTAAAGATGGAACTATCATGTCTCCAAATTGAGTTGTAGCCATGATAATGTGAACAGAGGCTGATCTGTGGGTATACTTATTCTACAACACTCACTATTTCCCAAATTGTAACAATCAAGGCACCGATTTCTATTTTCCCCACCAGTCCTTATGAAGAGGTGGCCATTGAGGTGAGCCTCTAAATGAATTTGGATTATCTTTCATCTGGTGTGCGCCATAGCAAGAAATGTACGCAAGTCGACGACTGAATAATATTTTGGTGATGAATTTGTTGAGTCTGCTCGACAAATCTATTTATTTTTAAAAATTTGCCAAAGCTTGTAGGCACTGGGTAAACAAACTCGAAAAGTTGCCAAACTTTTGCACAACAAGTTTTTCAATCAGCTTTATGCCAGAAATCTGGTGAAAATATTTAATCAGTACCCGAGTCTTTATCAACATAGTAAGAAATATTCATTCACAATGTGAACCTAGGTATCCACTGTGATGATTGTATCCTTCAGCTCATCCAGCGATCTCAGGAAAGTGAAACTGAAAATAAGGTCCTAACAAAAGGGTTGTCCGGCCTTGGGGTACAAGTCTATAATCACTCTTTGACTGCAGACTTGTGAATATTTACAGCGGTGCCGGGAGTGGGGGTCATGTGGCCGCAAGAATGTGATTTGCATAACTTCTGGCCACACTGCAACTAGACATGTCTGGCTTTGCTCAGTACATTTGCATTGAGCGAGGCCACGCACGTCTAGTTGGCATGGAACTGCATGTATGTAAATCATATACTTAGCTATACGCCCGCTGCCGGCTCCGGAGAATACACATAATATGACTGAAGACTTGTACCTCAAGGCCGGACAACCCCTTGAATTATTGGAAATTCACTTGAACGGAATTGTCTGAGACTTAACTTTCTGTATGCATTATTAAGAGTGGACATCTAGATTATGAGCTCCACTGGGGTCAAATAGATATTATAGATGGTGTTTTTTTCAAATTAGTTATTTCTCCAGAGTGGTTCTAGAAATTCAAATAACTTGTATAATAAAACATTTGGGAAGAGGGGATAGGTCACTTCTCATACAGTAGTTCTGAAATCTAAGGAAACATATGAAATATATCTAATATATGCATTTATGTCTATTGTATCTTCTGTCTTATCTAGTGTCACATTAAAATCAGTTCAGCTTATGGTTCCATGAAAGATATTTCTGTGTACAATGTTCTTGGGTTATCGTCCTCTCAAATCTATATAGTCGGACGTCCAGCTAAGAAGTATCAGAATCAATGCCAGGTAACTATTATATCCATTTTTCATCCTTAATCAAGACTTTCGAAATGAAGGGCAGTAAAGATTTGGTGCTTCTAATACCAATCCAATAAGTGTTTTCTTATTACTTTTATTTATGCTAAAAAAGAATGCCTGCTCCCCCAACCCCACATTTTGAAGGTGTCCCAATAGTTTGATGGTCCCCATGTCATTCCTATGTGCAGGATTCTCAAGGATTGGTATACCTTGTTCCATTTTCTCTGTGTCCATATGAAATACCGATTATTTTACACTAGCACAAAGACTGCCCATGTAAGATATTGCAATGCAAACTTATGGTATCACTCGGAAGTATAGAAAGCTTCATAAAATGATATGAAAACCATATTAAAGCACCACAACATTTTTATTTTCCTGCTGGAGTGGTGCTACTAATCTGTTTCCTACCCCTAGTATTATACTTACCAGCTGCCGTCTTCATCTGTTCTCGTCGCTGCTGCGGTCGTCTTCTGCAATGTGACCTACCGGATCGCTCCAGTGTTTTATGGGCGAGTTGTTAGTCATTTCTCAATGTACGTCCACGAGAGCCAGAATGAAGCACATGCAGACTTACAGTGAGAGGCTGTAGGCGTTAGCTGTGACCTCTGATCAGTAAGACGTTAAATAAAAAAAACCACCGAGGTGGTGCTTTATGAATTCATAAAATATGAAAATTGTACAGATCTGCAGTAAAGCAGTTTTTTGTGAGGTCAAACATGTGGCCTTATTTTACTTTATTTTGACACTTATTGAGGTAGGATGACATTGTATCCATATGACAGTAAGGATCCGGAGTATACTAATTACCCAGTAATGTGCACGGTTGTGTTCTGTACTTTTATACTAACATTTCTAAAATTGGAAAATTGTAACGCCATTGAATAACGTGTATAATATCTCTGGTATGATCATAATCACATTTATGTTCTGTTGTAGTTTATTAGTGATGGGTATGCTGCTCACTTGGCTACTCTGGAATTTAGTCACCATTCCCGTCCCAAAAAGAACAACTCCCGGATGATCCTGAGGAAGGGCAGCTTTGGTTTACACACACAACCCGAATTTCTAAGAAAGAGGAACCACCTACGAAGGACTATGTCTGTTCAACAGCCTGAACCACCCTCTGCAAACCCCAAACCAGAGAGAGCACAGAGCCAACCAGAGTCTGACAAAGATCACGATCGACATTTAAACCCTCTCTCTTGGGTGAGGAATGCGAGTCACAAATTTGAGCCTTCACCATAACAAAGGTTTTGTGGTGTTCTTGGGTTAAAGTGCACATGGGCCCTGGAGAATTTCAAAGAAGCTGTGCAGAGTGAAACAGCAATATGATGGATCTGTGGTGGCTTCCAAAAAGATCCTTCTCTTCACTTAACCACTTGAGTGTGGGCCAAAATTTTTTGGGACAATTTCTAGAAATATATTGGAGTCATGGAACTCAGTTCTTCATCACCTTCTAACACTTATCAGAAATTATTTTTAGGACAGCAACGAATATAACAAGCAGCACATTTTGGATCACAAAAATTGTATTACTCTCTCACGAATACAGAATTGGGAAAATTTGCATAACAGAATTTGCTCAGTAGCACTAACATTACTTTACTTTGTTTTTCACTGCTCACGAACCAAAAACAAGTCACGTGTATGCACAGAACACCAACACACATACATCCCACGAAAAAAAGTCAGCAGAAGACTGAAGAATGCCAATGACATGAGCTCTTCTAAAGAAGGTATTTTTCTGTCTTTGGGTGTACTTAAATACATGTATTTTGAGTTAAAAGCCATTTTTGCTATTGGGTTCTAGCAGTCTGACAAAAGAGTTTGGGACTAATCTCTCTTTTTCTGCGTTCCTTTCAGCTGATTTATTACCACACACCGTCGAAATTGAATGTATAGGGAAAAAAAGAGCCTGTAAAAGCCAAAGGATGTAAGATTTTTATTAAAGCCCAATTGTAAAAGTAACTTTTAGCCCGGAATACATGTATTTAAGTAAAAAAAAAAAATTAAATAAAAATAAATATATATATATATATATATATATATCAAAAGGTGGCAATCCAACCTTTAAGTACTTCATATGGTAATAAACAGCAACATCCATGCAAAACAAAAAATAGCGATGACTTGTTACAGTCAGGCCTCTGTTACTCAAGATTTTTTGCACAAAAACCTTTAATGTGAATTCTTGTAGTTGGGGAAATAGAAGAAATTACTATAAGGCTAGGGATATACGGCAACGTTGGCTGCAACATTTGTTGTGCAACCAAGGGGTCACCTTGCGACCGAGGGTACTGCAACTGCAAAAAATCCAACTAAGTTGTACTTACTTCTCAAAGTCAATGTACCCTCAGGGTGGCAATGTGACCCTATTCACTTATATTGGTCGCGAATCAGGTGCCATAGCCAAAGTTGCCTTGTAGCCCCAGCCTAAAAACTCAAGGTTTTCCATATGGAGAGTAATATTTTCCATTTTCTGCATAGTATTTCATATAAAAAGGGAAGAAGCTACTTGTAAACTGGTTTTCGTTAACAATTGGTTAGTCTGTGCCTAGATAGTACAGGTATTTTATGTTGCAAATTGGTTTGCGTTAACAATTGGTTAGTCTGTGCCTAGAAAGTACAGATAATTTATGTTTAAGATGTCTATATATTCATTATTTCTTACAGGATGTTATTTTTACTTGTGGACCAAACTTTGTTTATAGTCATTTTATGACTATACTTTACCATCTCCAGCTCAAAAATGCCTACATTTATCTTCATGGAGTCATTCCATTAATGGAAGTCAAAATGTCTACAAACATCAGGGTTCCTCAGTTTTGGTCATATTATGCCGTAAATCAGCCAGTCTGAAATGTTCCGTTTTAAGGGGGAATTTCAGCATTGACCTTTCCTATTCATATTTTTGGCTGAATTGTATTATACAGAGCATATTTGTGGACTAAAATCCTTAGAAGAAAACCGAAGTCTAGTCGGGACAGGTGGTAAAGTTTATTACGATTTTCTATTTGATTGAATAGGAGAATATACTGTATTGTTGATTGGGGTCGAAAAACTTGATGTCCAGCAAAACAGGTGAATGGAGTGAAAACATTGCCTAAACAAACAAAGTTCAAACAAGCGTATAGAAAAAGTGACGGATTTTCATCCAGGAAAAAATACAAAAACAGATGTTTTTTCATCTGTAATTTCATACGTATGGCATTTGTTTTTATATATCTGCAGTGAATAAAAACTAATATTATAACATAGTTTTCTATGTAAATAATGGCAAAAATCGGATTGTATATGGATGATCTGTGTGGAATTCAGTTTTTTTTACGCGCCCATAGATTTGAATAGGGAGACACATCCGTAATACATAAGAGATTTGGGCATGCTGAGATATTTTCTCATGCGCATGTGCACATTTAGGTCATCTGAACAGCCCTATTGAATAACAGTTGTGTTGTCAGTTTTTTTTTCCTTGGACAGCACTCAGCCCGAAAATGCATTGGTGTGAACGCAGCCTTAGACAAATGCACCCGTGTTCCAAAATTTGTGCTTCATGAAAATGAGTCTATTACAACATGCTGCATCATAAATGTCTAAGTGTAAGGGGAGCAACATTGTCAGGTGTGTCTACAGAACCAGGTTCATATATCCATCCTGTAACATGGAAATGGGGGTGAACAAATTGAGTTTTACCTCGTGAATTCATTTGTATTTCAATCGGCACTTAATTTCAATAGGCAAATTATTTGGCTATGTTTGAGGATTGTAGTTGCTGAATTTTTGAGACAAAGGCAAATCTTTTTATACCTTTTATATAAATATAATACAAAAAAAAATACTTAAAAAAATATCTGCTGTCAAATCCCAACCCACAAGAGGAAGAAAAAATGTAAAAAGCACATTGGGGACAATTTACTAATACGGTCTAATTTTACACAGTAAGGGCTTATTCATATTTTTGCGATTTTTATGCATTTTTCCGTGCAGAAAAAAACCCGCAGTTTTACAGTAATGGTGAATGAATTAGAGTTATAAAATTCACATGAATCTTGGTTCATTAAAAAAAAAAAAAAAATGCAGCAGGTCTATCCATTCAAAGTTTAAGTGCGTAGTCAGACAGCTGTATAAATTGGCACAAGATCGGAAAGCAGTGCACGGTCAGGCTGGCGGCTCTCCCTACCCATAGAAATACATAAAGCTGTCACGCTAGGGAGAGCAGCCAGCCACTCCTTGCGCTGTGTTCCGATCTTGCTCCAAGTTATACACCTGTCTGACTGCACCCTTACTGCATGTAATTTCCATTGTGGTTTACTGACCATAGTCTGCATTTTTCATGTAGAAAAAAATGCTAGGATAAAAAAAAAGCTATGTGTGAACATACTCAAACAAAAATGAGGCAAATATATCAGTGGCTCATATTCCTAATGACGTTTGTAGATCTGTGGTCTAGTTTAGCCTATTTACTCCACTTATTGGTTGACTTACAAATTTGTTGAAATCCAACAAAGAACAGAAGGATCGCACTCATCGGGCTGGTAAAGAATGCTACTGCTTTATTGGCACATTTGATTCATGTTGGCCGGGGGAGTGAGAGCAGGAGTGAACAGAAAGCTGACAACGGCCGTTTCGCGCTGAACCAGCGCTTCAACGGGACCCTTTGTTGGATTTGGATATTGCTGTGACTTTCCAGGACGAGCACCCGTGGCTGCAAGCTAGCCAGCATTCCGACTACTGCATACAACTTGGTCCTATAACGGTAAGGCTGAGTTCACACGTGGCGGTTTTTTCGCGTTTCTGCGGCAGTTTTAACCACGCGATTTTGCCGTGAAAACGCGAAAAATAAGCATCCCATGCATTCCTATGGAATTACGCAATGCTGGGCTAATGCTGCGGCCTTTACCGCGGCGGAATCGCTTCACGGTAAAAAACGCAGCATGCTCATTAATTTTGCGGAATCGCGGCGATCCCGCACCCATAGGAATGCATTGTTCTGTTTACTTTCCGCATGTGGCTGTGCACACCATGCGAAAAGTAAGCAGAACATTTGCGGATGGTACCCACTGTCCGGAGGAGAGGAGACTGTCCTCCGGGCTTTCGGTACCATATCCCTGTAAAAAATAGAATTTTTAAAATAAAAAATATTGTTATTCTCACCTTCCGACGTCCCGCGCAGCCTTCCCGCCTCTCTCCACACTGCCGGTCCCAGTAAGCCTTTGCGAGCGATGACGTCCGTTCTCGCGGGATCGCGAAGTCTCGCGGTCATTCGCGTGACGTCGCGATCCCGCGAGAATGGACGTCATCGCGGTAATTGTCGCAAAGGATTACTGGGACCGGGAGCGTGGAGAGAGGCGGGAAGGCTGCGCGGGACGTCGGAAGGTGAGAATAATATATATTTTTTTATTATTATTTTTTACATTCTATCTTTTATTATTGAGGCCGCATAGGCAGCCTCAATAGTAAAAAGTTATTAATAAGTCATTATGCACTGCTGCGATAATAACAGGTTTGTTTCATGTTCTTTTAAGTGCAATTTCAAATCATTCCTCTGCTGTCCAGGTCATTGTATAACTATAATCACCAGGAACTTTAAATCATTAAAGGTGTTTTCCAATCTAAAACTACAAGTCTGCAGTCACTCTACTTGGTTGCAGACTTGCATATCCATACATTGCGGCCGGAAATATGCATACTGTGGTGTGCACAATCAGACTAGACTGTGTCCTGCTCGCTCAATACACTTGCATTGAGTGAAGCCGCACCCATCTAGTTGGAATATGGCTGGGAGTATGCAAATTGCATACTTACGGTCACATGACTGCCGTTCCTGCCACCAGAGAATCCTCACAATGCGCAATGTAAGGATATACAAGTCTGTAGTCAGAGTAACTGCATACTTGTAGTGTTAGACCGGACAACGCTTTATTATTTTGCTACTCAATGTCATAGTCAACCACTCATTGGGGCTGAGGTTCTTAAATTTGCACTGTAGATAAATTAAAGGGTGGCTCACTGTGCACTTTACACTTCATAGTAAATAGTGCCACCATCTGGTAAAAGAAAGTTTCTCACTCCATATCACAACTTAAATAAAAATCTTGGTAGTATAGCAGTCTTATGCCCTATAAAATCATACCTGTAGTGCAGTTCTCACTGTCTTTGCACTTCAGAAAATGATCTTTATTCTATATGGACATTAGAGTGCCCAGTGCACCTTTGGCATGGCACTCAGCGCCTCATTCCTCCCTTCAAATAGCATAGAATTTGATTGACAGCACTCACTTGACCAGAGTAAGCGCTGTCAAAAAGAAACCTGTGGCGTGAGCACATTGAATGTGACTGAAATAAGCAAGCGCATGCACACAGCCCTCTCTTTACTCTGCAGTGGCCGCTCACTACAATGATGGATGCATCAGTGTAGCAAGCGGCCACAGGAGAGAGGAAAGGGCTGGATACAAGTCCCCTTGCTCCTGCAGTCACACTGTATGTGCTCACGTCAAAGATTTGTTTTTAGGCAAGGCTTACTCTGGCCAAGTGAGAGCTATGTAACAAGTTGCAGGTAGGCAGCAAAGCAAGTTCAATGAGGGGGAGGAATGGCGCACTAAGCGCCTGGCAACATTGGGCCGAGCACCCTAATAGAGATTATTTTCGAAGTATTAAGATAGTGAGAACTAAGTCCCCTATATGACTAGGTACTTAGCTTACGTTGTGCTTTAGGGGTGACCGAATTCCTTGGATAACAACCACAGTAGTAAACAATCTGCTATAGAGGTAGCAGATGGACAAAAGCCCAAAAGTCCCACTACCTCATAAGAAGCTGCTATTATTATACATAGTAAATGGTAGGTTTGGAGAGGTTGCAGATTTTTCATTGGGGACCTGATGAATTAGTAATTAAGGGCACCTCAACCTGTTGAAGTTTTAAAAAAGTTCTGAACAATTTTTCCTTATCCTCTGGTGATAAGGTTTTAAATATTATTATTAATGTTGCATTACAAGAGCTTATCCCCATATCCTTTAGTAAGACTTTAATGGGGGTCTTCTTGAAGAAAGCGTATAGTGTCCTGCTTTGCCTTGTTATATATAGCCAATACTGAGTCATTTTATTAAAGTGCACTGGAATCTGTCAGGTTTCCCTTTGTACACTATGAAAACAGTATTTAATGTCATGATTCACATCAGTGGTGTAGTACTAATGGTAGGTTAGCCGTAGATATCACTCTAAATACCCAGCGTTACCTCTTCTGAGAATTGGTGTGGATCATTCATTAACCACTAAACCTACTAGTGCCTCTTGTACGGAGTGAGAAAGTGCAGGGCAGCAATTACTCAAAGACTAAAGGTTAATGCCTACTGATGCTTGGTAGACAAAACTGACCTTCCCCCGATAGAAGGTCATTACTCTAAAGGGACCAGGAAACCTTTTTTTTGTAATGTTGGGAATCTGCAGTGGGCAAACAAGCGATCCCACTCGACAGAGGCAGCGTGTATATAATTACCAGCTTCGTTAACACTTCCGTGATATTTTTAGTCAAAGTTATGACAACAGTTGGTAGTCTGTATATGCTTTCTCTTTACTAGTTGTTTGGTTGGCTATGTCCTGTTAGATATGTTCTCTATATAAAAAGGTATAGTTGTTAAACATTTACTATAGAGCATGGCTGATGCCACAACTTGAATTACGCACCTTTATTAATCTGCAATAATCCACTAACAGTTTGCTGGGTTACCAACAGGAGACGGTTCAACATTGGGGCTGTGACTAAATGTAATGCATTTATTTAGGACTCTATGGTGCATCCATATAGGCAAGAATTTATTTGGAAGCCATACCATAATTCATGAGCATGCAGGTTACTCCTTTATATCATATTCATTACTAATAGTGTTTATATATATCAGTGATATGCAGATTTTTGTGCTATTTCCAACTGTGCAAGTTATCACCCAATCTACTGGAAATGTGATAATTTACTAACTAGGGGTCAACTGCTGAAATTCCTATCCATCCAAAGAGTGGGGATCTAAGATGCTCTAACTGTCTATGGGACTGCTGGAGATAGCCGACCATAGTGTGCAGCTATCAATGGAAGTCCCATCAAAATGAATGGCATTTCAGATATATGTTCCTGGGCTTAGTGGGGGCCCCAACTACCAGACCCCCAGTGAGGAGCAAGTTATCTCCATAGGACTTGTTTAGATGGAAATTTATTTTACTCACTTATATAGCGCCATTAATTCCACGGCGCTCCACAGATATCATCACAGTCCCCACTGGGGCTCATAATGTAAACTCCCTACTTTTCCAGTGTGGAAGGAAACTGGAATACCTGGAGGAAGCCCACGCAAACACGGGGAGGACAAGGGAGAATAATAGTGATGAGGGAGCATCAGGGCTGTGGAGTCAGAGCCCATTTTGGTGGAGTCGGAGTCATGGAAATTGAGTCGTCGCAGGTTTGGCTTACCGAATCCACAGCCCTGGTGAGCATGCTCGTGTGCGAATACAGTATCTTTGGCATGCTTGAATGTTCAAAGTCCCCGCAGCTGCACGTCTCGTGGCTGTTTGACAGGTGCAACACATGCATTGATTGCCTAACAATCAATCAATCAATCCATCCCTGCATGTGTTGAAGCTGTTGAAGAGCCTCGAGTCATGCAGCCGCGGGGACTCGAACATAGTATCCTAGCACACCGATGACACTCTTAGCACACGAGCATGCTTAGATAACCCTTATCCGAGCACACTCGCTTATCACTAGAAAATAACCCTTGAATGCTACTAATGAATAACAGGGCACATATTCAAGATCTGTTATTAAACTTTTATAACACTAGTCTGCCTAGACATCTAATTAACTTCTAAGAAAACAAAACTGCCAGAAGAACTGGGAAAAAAACCAAAATCCTTGCAGATTGAAGCACCGCTTCTTCAGACTCTACACCAAGCATAAAACAGAATGTTCTCTTAATTTTGTGCCTAGTTTTTTGACTGGTGAATAACTGTAATGATTTCTATAATATTCTCACACCTCTAATTATTTCCTGAAGAGTCGTAACAATACGAGCACTAGACCTTTGCTATACTGACATGTGCGTACAGCTTAGCATATGGCTGTCTGGTGAAAAGAGGCTCGTTTCACTTCAACACACCAACACTGCCATCTACCGGATATTCTTACTAAATACTATATGAATCAGTATGCACAGTGGACGGTTATCTCTGCATTTATTTTTTAGCCTAAAATATTTAAATTTACCAGAAGTTAGTTTTTCCAATCCTTTTTCTTTAATTAGTGCCTACAAAATAAGTTCCAGGATTTTCTTTTTTACTTCACTGTCAATTAAAAAATGAATTAAAGTCTAATTGATATGAAATACATTCAACCCATCATTCCACATAAAAGTGAAAACCAAAAGAAAATATTATAGCAAATGTCCAAAATTACTATTTAGCCATCAGTTCATATCCAATTGAATCTCAATTTCTAGTTTTTACAAAACAAAAAAGGCCGCTTTTAAAAGGGTATTCTCAAGTTATTAAGTGACTCTAAATGGAGCTTGTCAGGTTTCCCGTGCCCTCAGCAGCATTAACATTGATATGACTATATTCCCTGCCTAATCAGCCCTGTATAATGCAATTCACTGAAATCTATGTTAAGAAGTAGTTTCAACCTCCGCTTCTCGAATGGTAATTATGGCTTTGACAAAGTCAATGGGGCGTTAGTTTCCCCAGACTAGTCGGCCCTCTTTTCAGGTTATCATGCCCCTGCTGCACCGCCCTGGCTGTTTAACAACCTATTTTCATAAACGCAAATCACGTCAACCAAAACTTCTGACTAATATGAGGTACAATGTGTCACGAAAAAAAATCTCAGAATCACTGAGATCTGTTGAAACATTTAAATTCTTTATAGATGGCTAGAAAAGTCAAATCTGCTACCTACCCCTCTTCACTTCCAACCAATTAAAGACTCATCTACATTATTTTCCTGCATAAAGCCGGTACAGAATAAACAGCTGAAAGACTCATAGACAAGGAAAGGTTCAAAAACCAATGTAAATCCCTTTTAAATACAGTGGGGGGAAAAAGTATTTAGTCAGCCACCAATTGTGCAAGTTCTCCCACTTAAAAAGATGAGAGAGGCCTGTAAATGACATCATAGGTAGACCTCAACTATGAGAGTCAAAATGAGAAAACAAATCCAGAAAATAACCTTGTCTGATTTTGCAAGATTTATTTTTCAAATTATGATGGAAAATAAGTATTTGATCATTAACAAAAGTTCATGTCAATATTTTGTTATATATCCTTTGTGGGCAATGACAGAGATCAAACGTTTTCTGTAAGTCTTTACAAGGTTGGCACACACTGTTGGTGGTATGTTGACCCATTCCTCCATGCAGATCTCCTCTAGAGCAGTGATGTTTTGGGCCTGTCGCTGGGCAACACGGACTTTCAAATCCCTCCAAAGGTTTTTATGGGGTTGAGATCTGGAGACGGGCTAGACCACTCCAGGTCCTTCATATGCTTCTTACGAAGCCACTCCTTCGTTTGCCCGTTCTTGGAATCATTATCATGCTGAAAGACCTATCCACGTTTCATCTTCAATGCCCTTGCTGATGGAAGGAGGTTTGCACTCAAAATCTCACAATACATGGCCCCATGTATTCTTTCATTTACACGGATCAGTCCTCCTGGTCCCTTTGCAGAGAAACAGCCCCAAAGCATGATGTTGCCACCCCCATGCTTCACAGTAGGTATGGTGTTCTTTGGATACAACTCAGCATTCTGTCTCCTCCAAACACGACGAGTTTTTTTTTCTAATCAAACAGTTCTACTTTGGTTTCATCAGACCATATGACATTCTCCCAATACTCTTCTGGATAAACCAAGTGCTCTCTAGCAAACTTCAGACGGGCCTGAACATGTACTGGCTTAAGCAGGGGGATACGTCTGGAACTGCAGGATCGGAGTCTCTGGCAGCGTAGTGTTACTGATGGTAGCCTTTGTTACGGTGGTACCAGCTCTATGCAGGTCATTCACTAGGTCCCCCCGTGTGGTTCTGGGATTTTTGCTCACCTTTCTTGTGATCATTTTGACCCCACAGGGTGAGATCTTGCCTGGAGCCCCAGATCGAGGGAGATTATCAGTGGTCTTGTATGTCTTCCAATTTCTTAATATTGCTCCCACAGTTGATTTCATCACACCAAGCTGCTTGCCTATTGCAGATTCAGTCTTACCAGCCTAGTGCAGGGCTACAATTTTGTTTCTGGTGTCCTTCGACAGCTCTTTGGTCTTCACCATAGTGGAGTTTGGAGTGTGACTGTTTGAGGTTATGGACAGGTGTCTTTTATACTGATAACAAGTTCAAACCAGTGCCATTACTACAGGTAATGAGTGGAGGACAGAGAAGCCTCTTACAGAAGTTACAGGTCTGTGATTGCCCGAAATATTGCATGTTTTTAGGTGACCAAATACTTATTTTTCACCATAATTTTAAAAATAAATCTTGCCAAATAAGACAAGGTGATTTTCTTGATTTAGTTTCTCATTTTAACTCTCATAGTTGTGGTCTACCTATGATATCAATTATAGGCCTCTCTCATCTTTTTAAGCGCGAGAACTTGCACAATTGGTGGCTGACTAAATACTTTTTCTCCACTGTAAATTAGTCTAATCTCCTACAGAAACCTAGAACAAAATACACGCCAAGTCAAAACTTTAAGGCTCGCCTGATGGTAACCCAGCACCCTTCATACAACTTTACTCTTACACAGGATCTTCGAAAATCAGTTTTGTATACTGTATGTAAGGGACTTCTCTGCCATACTATTACCCACATGGCATGTTCTAAGCAAAGTGATCTAAATAAAACAGCTACTTCAATCTACAGTGTTGATATGTCCGCCTACGTGTTTGGTACTGGAAAAGATATCTTATTGCTTGACCAAAGTATTCTTGTTTTAGTGTGTGGCATGTTATATCTCTATATTTCCAGGTGATTGGCGTCAAGATTTATATACCCACTATTTGGTGTTTTGACATGGGGAGTCATGAGTCTGAGCGACGGAATACAATGCGCTGCTCAGGATGAATACTATGAAACGGTTCGAGAAGTGGTACATTGTGTTATGTGGTCAAAATGACAGCTTGATTAACAGGTTCTTATTCATTAGCCTGGTCCCCAAAGTAAATCATATCTCAAAATAATGTTAGAGAAGGGTTCAGCAAATTCAGGACAACCATCGATCCCATTACTTATTTCATGAGAATTTAGGTGCCGATCCCTAAACTTTCAGCAAACATTTACATTCCATTCACATGCTCTTGGAAATACCTGTGCAACTTTTATCTGCACTCAAGTAAAAGATATAATTGAGGATTGACTCTAGTAAGGGCTTGGATATAAGGCAGAGCAAAATTGTGAATTAAGCCACCAGCATTCATATGCGCTTGGTATCAATGTGATGATGCCAATATTCTCTTAGAGGGCACTTGGGTCCACCAACATGTTTTAAGAATGACTGCATCCCAATTTAAAGAATGTATCAATTTAATTTATTCTACTCACTGATCTAGCACCTTTAATTCCACAGCACTTTACATATATTATCATCACTGTCCCCATTGGGGCTCACAATCTAAATTCCCTTTCAGTATGTCTTTGGAGTGTGAGAGGAAACCGGAGAACCCAGAGGAAACCCACGAAACATACAAATCCCTTGCAGATGTTGTCCTTGGTAGGATTTGAACCCAGGACCCCAGCTCTACAAAGCTGCAGCGCTATCCACTGTTCTGCTATATCTATATATATTTTTTTCAATAACTACTACGAGATAGAGGAACTTTTTTTTCTAATTGTCATTTTCTGATTTCAGAATTTTTGTCCATGATTATAGAGAATCTTGAGGTTCTGTAAAAGGTGTCTCTCACTACGGTTAAAATCGTTAAGAGAGCAGTTACCCTTTGCTGCTCCAGCATCGCCTGTCCGGTCTTTGTGTACAGGCTGCGGCGGTGATGTAAAGACTATAGTATATATGACTACTGCAGGCGATCACCAAACTGAAGTATGAATTATATTAAAAGGGGTTCTCCAGGCAAAAGGTATCTGCAGCAGTGGCAGCCATTGGATTAAATCAATAATAGGCTACATACACACCCAAGTCCTTGGCTCCTTGCTCTGGAGGGCTCAGCTGGGCTAGGATCAGTGACCTCCCTCATCACGTGACCTGACCACTGAGGCGGCTGATTAACCGCTCCTTACCCTGAAGCCAATCTTCTGCTTCGGTAGTAAGATCCCTGATGGCCAGAGACATTACCACTCCAGGCCTGGGAGACACAGCAACTGCAGCATTCCGAAAGCAGCGATGAGTGTGCAATCTTGGCTGCCCACTGCCCAGGTTACCATTGATTAGAGAACCTCTAAATTTAGTGGCCAGAATGAAAATTGCTAAAGATTAGGAATAATGTAGCCTTTCTTTCAATTTTACTTGTTCTAATATGAGATTCAGACAGTATTACTTAACAAGTGCTCAAGGAGCTAGTTACTTGCAGTTTACTAATGAGTGCATGGTCTTCATTCGAAGCTTCTCGCTTTCTCAGACTGAATCTCTCAAGAGAATTATTTTGCATTATGCCCCAATACAAAACATATCCAACTGACACTATTAAAAATACATGACCATGGTGCCTAAGGAGCATGAGAAGTTCAGTGAATGGGAGCATACGATGCATGGTGAATGATAAATAGATTAAGGTCTCTTATCTTTTAGTATCCAGATGAACTGTTTTATGATCTATGTGACACATGTAGAGAGCAGGGGCCCATGATGAATAGTCATAAAGGTAAATATATATATATCTCGCATAGTACAAACTATATCATACTACAACAATTTTTAATGATGGCTCTCAAGCTCTCAGCCTGCAGTCATAGAATAAAATTGTGAGAGCAGTGCCACCCCACCTCACCTGCTTGAAAACAAAGTCACCAGAGTTAGCGCCAGTGTCACTCACACTGGTTTCATCACTGCCCCATGAGGTCATGTTTCAAAGAAACAAGCTGTGGGCTAGTGGTGAGCCAGCGCTGCGCTCACCTCTCCCACAGCTTCCATCACTGCTATTGATTCTGGATTTTATCAGACGGGGTCAGTGAAAAAAAAGCTTTCATAAGTGACCTCAACAACCCCTACAAAGGGGCCCTGTTCTAGTCAATGTGATGGATAAAGCAAATGCAAGGACATCTTCCTAACGATATTAGACAAAACAAAGCACAAATAAGGATTGGCTTTATAGGGAAAAGAGTTGTAATTTCACTTTATTTTAAAAACACTCTAAATTTAGGGGTTAGATACATATTTATAAAAGGGCACTCCAGGTATCGGACAAGCCCTTTCAAAAATATTGTCCCGTCTAAACAAATCTTTTGAATATGATGTATTCAGGGAGTTGTCTAGGAGAAATGTCCACACTCAAAGTGCTTGCTCAACTAGTCACTGACTGTAAGCCACCTTAGCTAGTGTTTGGCTGATGGGAATAAAAGCTACCGAACACTTGTTTCATTTCTACATGCCGAAAACGCCCAGAATTTACTGGATCCCAATACTGATCTTAATAGAAGCAAGATGGTATCCCAGATCATTTTTGCATGGCTTTGCAAAAAGTACATGCTCTGCATTTAAGCCACAAAAAGCAATTATTGACCACAACATTCCTGTGTTTAGCAAATACAAAGAAAAACAATGAAAGTGCTACCGTACCTGAATGCACATCATATTCCTTCAGACTCATGACCTTCCCACCACCGAAATGAACATTTTATTTTTATATATTTGTGAGAAGATGTTTACTTGGTCTGTGAACTCCAGTGGAAAAATAGAAGACTGGTTTCTGGGTCTAAAGTTTTAACTATGCGTCTAGTTTTAAAAATTAAAATAAAATGTGTCTGTTAATAAAAAGTTATTCCTGGTGACAAATGGTTTATATTTCTTATGGATGCCTTGTAAAATACAGATTGAAAATGTAAAATTTAGTATGTATTTCTAAAATGAAACTGTACAATTTTTACAACCAGTATACTTTTTGATGTCTATTTGTTTTTAAGCAAATACAAATAAAAGTATCTCACAAATTTTGTGGTCATTGATTGTATATGTATATTTTTTTTAAAAAAAGTATGGACACCTTCCTGAACAATTGATGGTATCTAATGCATTTTTGTCTAAATATAATTTTTACAGCGGAGTTTCATTGATAATTTTGCATCATTTCCCTTCTATAGCGTTTGCTTTGTCCAATCCTGGCTGATGATCATTTTCACAGAGATTCTATCAGGGAGTATGATCTAATGGGAGAGTCTATAAATTTTAACTTTATTTTCCCTGCTGAAAAATTTATGAAAAAAGTCAATTTAAAGAGAACCTGCCTTTTCAGGTAACTTTTTAAAATATCTTTTCATGTGTGCATGAGTAGACAATGAATCGCAAAAGGAAAAAACACACATATAGTAGCCAGATACTAGCCAACAGTGGAAGAGATAAGGGGTGAAAGTAGAACCAAAATCATCACAACATGTGTGTGTATAGGATAAAAACGCATCAAATAAATATTAAGAAAACACAGACCAAATACAGGAGTCTATAATTTAAAAAGGTATTGCTTTATTAAGTACATAACTAAAATTTGGGGCAAATGAAAATACCGAAAAGAAAATATACTACACAATATAAGATAAAGCTCATTTTCTGGTCGGTATTTTCATTTGTCTCATTATTGTATTTGTATTTCTATCAGTTTTATGCATATTTTAATTTCAATATATAGTTGTCCCTGTTTATTGCGTCCGCCTTTCATTTGGCGATTCATTCCCACCCTTTCCAAATTTTAATTATTATGTACTTAATGGAAAAATTATCATTTGGTTCAGCGATATATTTAAACACGCATGTTCCCCAACCCCCCCGAAACCACGTCCCCCCCCGATGAAGCAGGGAGAAAGCGCGCGTCGAGGGTAGGAGGCTTAAAGTCCCAAGCGCACCTTTTATAAAAAGCAGCAAGATTGGTATACGATACCTCAATCTTATCACAATATCTATATGTTCACACTGGAGGCAGCTCATAAGTTAGGGCATCAATGTCTATAAATATATGGTGTGTATGTGTTCAGTAGACTTTTGCTGGTTACTTCTAATGTCTTGCACTGGCACCTTGTTAAGCATGAACATAATCGCACCACCTTGTGGTTATTTATGCAAGAGCATGCTGGATATTAAGAATGACTTCTTCAGGTATTATAGATTTCCCTTATTCATATATATTAGTTTAACTTTTTTTATACCCATTTGAATAATTAACACTGTATATGGTCAAAGTGCTTCAATGATATTGAGATATTAGTAAGTGTATATCTGCTGCTATATTTATATATTTAGACTTTAGTAAAAGCCTCTACATTCCAGTAACCCCATTTTTCCTGATAACAATTTTGTTTTTTAATTTAATTATTTAATAAATATGTTTTAAACCTATAGTGCAGACACTTCAAATGTTTTGTTCCCCAAACTCGGGAACAAACTGTGATCGCTTTTTATATTACAGACTCCAGTATTCGGTATGTGTTCTTCATATTCATGTGTACATGAGGAATAATACTTTTTCACCAATGAATTTCCTCTGCAGCTTCTGTAATTTTCAGTTCTCTCTGCTGTAGTGGGTGCAGATTAGCTATTTTGTTTCCTGTTAACAGAAGGATTCTGTGGAGCATATGTTCAGACGCAGGAAGAGTATGAAGGACAATATACATCAGCATGAAAGATACTATACAATCAGTACTGAGCTATGTGGCTGTGAATCCAGCACTATACTGAGGTATAACTGTCGCTTAAAGCTGTAGCACAAGTCTGTATGTGTCTCACTAAGGAGACCGCTTCTCGCTCCTTCCATGTTTATAAAGTAAAATAGTATTTGTAAACGGACACCTCATTGTGCTGGCAGTCCCTTGCCTTCAGTAAGACATATTTTAGCCTTTTTATTTTCCCCAGAAAGGATGGGGAGTAGAGTTGAGCGAAACATGTTGGCCAGATTCATAAGTCGCCGACTCATGCCAAAGTCGGGTTTCGCCGACCGAAACCCGACCATAGCGTGAAGTCGGCCATGCGGTCGGCAAAACGAGCGCCAAAGTTGGATTTCCCAGAATGCTTGAAGGTGCCTTTTTTCAGCCAATGAGTAAGGACGTACAATGTGGGCAACGAGATGACATATGCAGCATCCACCACCATCGTAGAGAAGGGCACTGCAGTGATTGGCTTGCTTAGGGGGGCGTCATAGTGTCTATAAAATCCCTGAGCGCCGACCTCCATTTTACTTCTGACGATCTTAACAATAGGGAGAGAGTTAGGGCTGTGAAGATAGAAGTTCTTATGCTGATAGCAATTGTGCTGTACAGTTAGTGTGCAGTGACAGGGGAGGATTTTCTTGGGTGCAGTAGCGCTGGTTATTAGACTGCCTGATAGCTGCATTGCTGTGTGTACACTGCCGTGCAGACTGCTTTTTACACCGCACTAATACTTTTATTCTTTTTTTCTGCAGTTACCGACCGTTCATTTTTTCCCACACCGTATAGAGCTGTACGCTCCTCACACACTACCATGTACCGGCTGGTATCACGGACAAATACATGCTGACTATCGGTGTGTTACTCCGGAAATAAATAGAGATTTAAATTTTCCTGTACACCGTATACAGCTGTACGCTCCTCACACACTGTGTACCGGCTGGTATCACGGACAAATACATGCTGTGTGTAACTCTGGAAATATATACAGCGATATAAATTTTTCCCTACATCGTATACAGCTGTACGCTCCTCATACAGTACCATATATCTGCTGGTATTTTTGGTTCATTTTCCCAAACATGAGGAAGTATGGTGGAAGAGTCCGGGGATGGGGGGGGCAGCTGGTACTGATGGTGGTGGTGTATCTGCTGGTAGTGCCAAAAGCATAATAGCACCTAAGGCAGGAGGTGTTGAGCCTGCGTCATCGTCTGGCTCCAGAAGGCCTGGAATGCTCCCTTTTCTGAGAGTAGGTAAACCGCTTTTAAAGCTGGAGCATCAGAAACAGGTTTTGGCTTACATTGCCGAAACCGCCTCCAGCTCTATTGCCGCCTCTTCTGAAGTTTCAAAAACTGCAAGCACTGAGTCGTCAGTGCAGTCTCCTGGTCAGGAACAACACCTTTCCTTGTGTCCTTCACCCCCACCAAAAGTAAAGGATGCGGCAAGCCACACTTCAGATTACTCCCTGGAGCTCTTTTCACATACCATGCCTAAGTTTATCAAGTGAAATCTTGAATTCCCCAGTCCTAGATCAATATGACATGGTGTGCACTGATGCACAGCCAGTGCTATATGATTCTGCTAGTACATTCACCAAGAGTACTGCATTGTCCTCGCAGTCTACTGAGCCAGATTCTGACCCTGATGAAACTCAGGCGCCCCTTCCCGCATACTACACCACCTTACACGGTGACACAGAGGAAGGTGCAGATGAAATTGAAGAGGAGGTGATTGATGATGACCCAGTTGTTGACCCGGATTGGCATCCATTGGGGGAAGAGGGTGCCGCTGGCAATAGCTTAGAAGGAGGAGGATCCGCAGCAGGCATCGCAGCTGCGGTTATCTGGCAGGCCCGAAGCAGTCCAAAATCGTGTTAAAAAAACAAATAGAGTTACAGGACAGCTTGGCCAGATGGTCAAATTAGCACTGCATGCAAGCCCTGAAAATTTTTCCCATAGTAGGAAGAGTGCAGTGTGGCACTTTTTTGACCAAACTCCTATTGATGAGGCAAAGGTTATCTGTAAGAAGTGCGGAAGGACCTTTAGCCGAGGAAAAATCTACGAAATTTGAATACCAGTTGCATGCTTACACATGTAAACACCATGCACGTGCAAGCGTGGACGGACTACAAAACCTCAGGTAGCACACGTGCACCTGCTCCGACTGAAGGTAGCCAGCAACGCTACATAGTTTCCCCCACTGTAAGCCCACCGGTTAGCACACCACCAGAAAGAAATGCTGAGGTGTCGTCGCAAGGCCAAAGCAGTCAGGGAATCACAATGCTTTTCCAACGAAAGACTGCATCTAAGCCATCACCACCACCATCCCCCTCTCAGTCCGCCATGGCCACCGCTAGTTCCACCATATGCAGCTCTCAAGTCCAGCTCACCCTAGCAGAGACTCTGAGTAGGACAAGAAAGTACTCATCCACTCATCCGCGTACACTGGCTTTGAACGTCTACATTGCCAAACTGATCTCATTACTGTAGAGATGATGCCCTTCCGTTTGGTTGAAAGCGCAGCGTTCCGAGAGCTCATGGCCTATGCTGTCTCACGCTATGACCTACCCAGTCGGCACTTCTTTTCTAGAAAATCTATCCCTGCCCTCCACCTGCATGTGAAAGACCGCATTGTCCATGCACTCAAACAATCAGTGAGTAGAAAGGTGCAACTCACAACAGATGCATGGGCCAGTACATGTCCACCACTGCGCACTAGGTGATTGTGGTGGATGCAGGGTCCACTGGGGACAGCGGCGGTGGGACAGTGCTGCCTAGCCCACAGTATAGGCAACAGATGGTTGTAGGAGTTCGACCCTCCGCCTCCTCCAGAAGCGAAAGCTCATCAACAGAGCGTAGTCGCACGAGCACTCCATCCACAGCTGCCAGTGTTGCACATGAGGTGTCCCACTGTCGAAAAGCTAGTGGTAAGCGTCAGCAGGCTGTGTTAAAGATGATGTTTTTGGGCGACAACAGACACACCGCGGAGGTAGTGGCCGACTACTTGCAGCGAGAAACTGAGTCACGGCTGGGCAGTCTACATCTTGAGCCAGGCAAGGTAATCAGTGATAACGGCCGTAATTTTGTGGCAGCCATAGCCCTGGCAAAACTCAGACACATACCTTGCCTAGCTCACACCTTGAACCTGGTGGTGCAGTGCTTCATAAATAATTATCCGGAGTTACCAGCCTTGCTCTATAAGGTGCGAAGACTGTGCTCGCACATCCGTCGCTCGCCTGTAGACTACAGTCGCATGCAGAGGCTGCAGCGATCACTCCACCTCCCCAAGCACTGCCTAATCATAGACGTTGCAACAAGGTGGAACTCCACCATGCACATCGTTGAGAGGCTGTGCGAACAGAGGCAGGCTGTAATGCATTTGTGGGAGGATACACGGGCAGGCAGTTTGAGGGCAGATATCGAGTTGTCGGGTGTGCAGTGGTCAAAGCTGAAAGACCTCTGTAAAGTCCTTCAGTGTTTTGAGGAATGCACACGGCTAAGTGCAGACGACGCCATCATAAGCATCCCACTTATGAGTCTGCTCATGCAAACTTTGACGCACATTAAGGATCAGGCGTCTGCAGCGGAGTGAAGCCTTGATGACAGTCAGGCATTGTCTGCTCAGGGAACTGTCCTGGATGAGGTGGAGGAGGAAGAGGATGAGGGGGATGATTATTTTAAGGAGGATGCTTCTCAGGGGGCAAGAGAAAATGTTGGCTTGCCAAGGTCAGGTACAGGGTTTGTGCGTGACTGGAGGGATGTGGATTTGGCAAAAAGTACTCCTCCACCCACCACTGGCAGTGCATCGACACCTGGAACATTGGCCCACATGTGTGATCATCTCTTGCAGATCCTAAAAAGGGACCACCGCATTGCCAAAATTATGAAGGATGATGACTACTGGTTGGCCAGCATCCTCGATCCATGCAATAAAGGCAAATTACAGAACATCATGCCACAGAAGAACCTAGAGCTAATATTAGCGAACAAGCAACTCTGGTAAACCGTTTGTTTGAGGCATTCCCAGCACACAGCAGCGGTGCTGGTTCTACCACGAGCGGTACTGGGCAACATGGAAGTGGTGTTCGTGGTGCACACAGCCGAAGTGGCGTTGGAGACAGGGGTTTCATGACCATGTTGTGGACTGATTTCTCGAGTACCGCTCACACGGCTGGTAATACTGATTCGATTGCAACAGACAGGAGACAGCAGTTGTCAACTATGGTTCAAAATTACCTCTCCTCCCCTCTCGATGTTCTCTCTCACAGTTCATTCCCCTTTGACTACTGGGCCGGCAAACTGGACACCTGACCTGAATTGGCACAATATACCTTACAGGAGCTTGCTTGCCCTGCTGGTAGTGCAGGACGAGTCTTCAGTGCTGCTGGATCAATCCTGACAGAAAGAAGGACCCGGCTGTCGACCTAAAATGTAGGTGCTCTCACCTTCATTAAAATGAACCATGCCTGGGTTTCAAAGGATTTTGTACCACCTTCCCCTGATGACACATAGGTTGCCAGCAAAATGGCTCGCTTTGTCCTCCTCTTCCGCCGACTTCTCCAATTCCTCCATTTGCAGCTGCTGAACGTCCACCCTACACCTCAACATATACCAGTTTTTCCACCTCCCTAACTGGGTTGTACCCCCCAACTTAAGCCAAATAATCCCCAGTTTTCAATGCGTTACTATTATAAAGTAAATTAAGGCTGACAAGCTTAAGTAATAAGAATTGATGTCGTTGCCATTGAAATGGGTACTGTGGGTGTGTTTACTGTCCTCCACTCACTGCCGACTTTTATTCCCCATTTACTTGCATTGGGGGTCGGGGTTCGGTTGGAACTCCGACTTTTGCCGATAGTCGGCCGATTTCGTTCAACTCGATTTTTGGTAAAGTCGGGTGGTCCAAAACCCGACTCGACCCTCCCGGAGGCAAAGTCGCTCATCTCTAATGGGGAGTTCTTGAAGCAGAAGAAGAAATAGCTCATAAGTGGAGAAGTTGATTTCTCTGATAAGATAAAAGACATACAGTATATGACAAAAGTGAGTACACCCCTCACATTTTTGTAAATATTTTACTATATCTATCCATGGAACAACACTGAAGATGCCACTTTGATACAATGTAAAGTAGTCAGTGTACAGCTTCTATAACTGTGCAAATTGGATGTGCCATCTAAATAACTCACAGAAATTAATGTCTAAACCACTATCAACAAGCAAGTACAGCACTAAGCAAAAACAGCCAAATTGTGCCCAGAGTTAATATTTTTTGTGGCCATCACTATTTTCCAGCACTGCCTTAACTTGCTTGGGCATGGAGTTCACTAGTGCGCCACAGGTTGCCACTGGAATCCTCTTCCACGACATCAAAGATCTGGTGGATGTTAGAGACCTTGGGTCTTCCACCTTCCATTTGAAAATGTCCTATAGATGCACAATAGGGTTACTTACTGGAGACAAACTTGGCCAGTACAGCACTCTGCCTCATGGATTGACCTAGTGTTTCTCTCTAATTTCAGCAAGTCCATCTACTGTATGTCACATCACACCAAGCAGAAAACAGCTGTGGAAAACACACGAGTACCTGGACCCTATTTATTTAAATGGGGGCCCGAACATCCAGTGTTTACAATGATGACAACGCGACAAACACCGCCTCTGATCAGTGGTAAAATCATTACCACAAATGACAGCGAAAGCCCACAACGTGATCAGTGATAAAAAGTTTACCTCTGATCACTGGTGTAGGCTGATGGGACTACTACTCCCATCAACCTACATCTGCTGCCGCTAATAACAGCGAGAGCAGGCACGGCTGAAGGGAGCATTCATCAGCTGCCACCTGCCCTTTAAATAAAAAAAAAAAAAAAAAAGGAGTGGCTCCCCCCTCATTTCTGACAACCAGCAAAGCAGAAGCAGACAGCTGATATTCTCAGGTTGATAAGGGACCATGGATATTGGCCCCCACCCCCAGTCTAAAAATAGAAGCCCGCAGGTGCCCAAAAAAGCCGTATCTATTGGTGCCAATTCTGGAGCTTTGCCCAGCTCTTCCCACATGCCCTGTGGGTGATGTCACCTTTGCATTGTCTGGTGACATCAAGCCCACAGTAATGGCGAGGCTTCCATAAGACACTAATCCATTAAAAATCCTATAGTTATATTGCAAATACCAAACATAGCCACAGCCTCGCCTGTCCGTCGTTCTGTCCCACACCCTAATCCACATCTGGGGAATTAAAAGTTTTCAACCTGGACGGTGCCAAGATGCGATCATCCAGGCTGAGAGCCACAGAGGAATGAGATGATGCAAGCTCAGCCTCAGCGACTAGCAATGAGGTCATGAAGGTTACATCAACACTGAGGCTGCGTTCCCAACTGAGCCCCTAAATTGCAGGGACCTCTGCGAGATCACCACTAGCACCATGAGAAAAAGTCTCAGTGCAGCGGTGAGTTCACAGGGAGACATTTCTAATTTCTTCCGGTGAACTGTGAGCTCAGCACTGCATAGTGAGACTTGTTCTCACTGTGGTAGTAGTGACCCCACAGAGGTCACCGAAGTGCATTGGCCCGGCTGGGAACGCAACCTCAGTGACCTGTGGTAACCTTGTTGACATCATCACTAGTCACTGAGGCTGAGCTTGCAGCAGCTCATTCCTCAGTGACTCTCAGCCTGGTTGATCACATCTTGGCACCGTCCAGGTTGAAAACCATTAATTCCCCAGACATGGATTACGGTGTGGGACAGAACGACGGACAGGTGAGGGATATGGTTGTTTTTATTTTGTTTGTTCAGTAGAATGGGCATTGAGTGTATAACTATTTTATTTTAAATAAAGGACTTTATTCTTGCTGTGTGGTTACTTACAATACAACTATAGGATTGTAATGGATAGGTGTCTTATAGATGCCTCCCCATTATTAAGAAGTGGGCCTGATGTCACCGGAAAATACAAAGGTGACCTCAACCCCATTTGCCACCACAAGGAAAGTGGGTAGAGCCATCGAACAGATGCGATTTTTCTGGGAAGCTGTGGGCAGCTATGTTTAGGTTGGAGGTGGGGAGGTCAATATCCAAGTCCCCTTACCAGCCTGAGAATACCAGGCAGCAGCTATCTGCTTTAGTTTGGCTGATTGTCAAAGGGGGTTGAACCCAAGCAGTTTTCTCTTTTTTTAATAAAGACATAGGCAACCCTCTATTCCTGATAAACTACCTTGCCAACGCTGACAGCTGAGGGTTGCAGCCCACAGCTATCCGTTTCGCCTGGCTGGTTAGCAACAATATAGGTGAACCCATGCTTTTTTATTTTTTTTAAATTAACAGTGCAGATGCTAGATGATAAATTCTCCCTTCAGCCACTGCCTGCTCTTGCTGTTATTAGCGGCAGCAGGATAATGGGAGTAGTAGTCCCATCAGACAAAGGCAGACAGACTGGAGGTAAACTTTTTAACGGATTACAGCTGCAAGCTCACAATGTCATCTGACAGTGTGGGAACTATGGCTGTCTGACAAGCCGTAATGATTTTACCGCCGATCAGAGGTAGTGTTTGCTGCGCTGTCATGCACATGTCAGTGTGAGAAACACCCTGTGTTCGGCGTGCCGAAACGAACAGTTACACGGACTTCCTGGTGAAGTCAGTGTTCGGGGTCTGAACGAACAGTAGGTGTTTGGTACGGATGCGGAACTTGGCTGTTCGGGTTTACCCATCTCTAGTCTGCGGTCCTTTGTGGAGACAGACTCCCTTTAAAAAGCTGGAGGTTGCTTAGAGCAACACAAAATACAATGCAGATGAGTAACATCACATTATTTCTCTCTATTTCAAGAACTGATTGGACAGGTAGATGCATAGTATGATCCCTTCTCTTTTGCTACTGCCCTAAGTAACGAAATTAATCAAATTATAGCTCTATTTAAAAAAAAAAGTTATTTAAAAAGAAACCCACACATGCATTTTTTCAGAAATTATTATTATGATACAAAAGATATACATGCTGCCAATAATATCGCAAAGTACAAAAGTGTTCCTTCATTTCAAGCATTATAAAAATAGGTAGACAAGCCGATTGCGTTGCATATTGGATATTGCTTTAAAAAAACATAATGCTTTAGTTTAAAACCTTCTTAGCAATTCATTAGCTGATAATAAATTTTAGTAAGATCAAGAAAAGTGGCTCCAGCTCTGCAGTGAATACATCACTTTGTTCAACATACTCAGGATTACGGGACATCTTGCCAGTTTATTCGTACATAATTTTATATGTGTAGACAGGGGTCAATAATTTGGAGGATATATATATTTGTCCTGACTCCATTTAAGGAGACAAGGCTAATCTGAATTATGGACGATTGCTCCAAAAAGGGAGTGTCAGAACCTGTTGAACGTAACACCATACACCAGCAGGTTTCAATAATAACCGTATATTAAACACTATCCATTACATGCTCAGTCTGTCTTCAAATAAACAGTTAAGTGAATATTAGTGTTGTGAATAAATGTCCTTTGTTGCAGAAAGATACAGTCTGAGCGCGCAGGACACACGTCTCGCACAGTGCTGCGGTTAGTAATGGTCATTCGGACACAAAAAAGACAAAGCTGGTTACGCATTGCGTATCGTTAACGTGCGCCAATATTGCCAATACTGGTTAACGCCACCTCAGTCCAGCCTTCAAGTGTACGCTGAAGTTTCCTTGTAGTTCTCCAGGATAGCCGAGAATGGCGAGTACAACGCAGGTTTTTGGTCATTACACTGTGGTAATTTAAAATGGCTTCTTTCCTGAGGACAAAACACAGATAAACACATGGGAAAAAAGAAAAAAATTCTTACCACAACCATTCATCCAAGACCCAAAAGAAGAAAAGAAAGAACCATTTCCTCAGTAGAACGTGTGATGATCATATGCTTACATTGTTTGTTTTTTTTCCTTACACATTGAACAGTTACCCATTACACATGGGTGATTGGGAAAGAACACACACAGTAAACATTTAGTCAGTATCAGCCAGGAGTTAGAAGAGCAGAGTTGGGACGTTGAACTCATCTGAAGCAGGAGTAGAGGTTGTGTGTGGGAAGGAGGGAGCTTACAGCCTAGTACGGTCAGATGTATCCCTGGACAGCCTCAAGTGACCCCCCCCCAGGGAGGGGACTAAACATTACTAATTTTTTTAAAATAAGTTAAAAAAAAAAGTAAAAGAAAAAAAAAAAACAAAACTAAACTGATCTGATTTATAGGTGATACAAAGGGGAAGTGTCAGGTGATCATGTGAATTTTTTTCCCCCTTCTAGAAAAAAAAAAAAAAAAAAAGGAATGGATGTAAAAACGCATAACGCACTTGCATCTTCCTTAAACTGCCATGTCCAAAAGCAACGCACTAAAAACTAATCAGTCTTCGTGAACGTGCAAAATCACTGCAGACTGCATTTTGTTTGTTTTTTTTCAATAAAGGATGCAGATTAGTAATAATGGATACATATAAATTAAACCAATTTGTCTTTACATAAAATGTGTCAAACATATCCGTTTATTTTTTTTACAGTACAAACGGATATGTCAAGTGCACCACTAAAACGTAGCATGACAGTACAAAGGGGGGGTACGAGTATGTGCACTCTGAGGGTACGTGCACACGCTGTGGAATGCTCTGCGGATTTGGCCGCGCGGATTTTGTAAAATCCGCAGGTAAATCTGCAGGTCAAAAGACCTGCGGTTTTACCTGCGGATTAGCCATGAGCTTTTTCATCTCCACAATGGAGGAGATGGCAAACCACAGAACAAAGTGACATGTCAATTCTTTCGGTGGTTTAGAAACCGCAGGAAAACCGCGCGGAAAAATCAGCACCGTCTGCACTGCGGTTTTTAATATCCATAGGATATTATGGTACTGTACACCGCAGCAAAAACTGCTGCAGATCCGCAGCGGCCAAATCCGCTGCGAAACCGCAGCAGAATCCGCAGCGTGTGCACACACCCTCAGGATCTGCTTACATGGACTGATCGGTGGCATAATACGATCGCCGATAAGTAAACTTTTACGTGAATGTTTATACAGGCAGTCGAAAGTAAACGTTACACACCAAATAATCTATACTAAAATTGCTCAGTGAGCAAAAGCTGCGCTGGGTCTCGACAGTGCA
The DNA here is from genome assembly GCF_039654945.1 of Dendrobates tinctorius. Lineage (NCBI taxonomy): Eukaryota > Metazoa > Chordata > Amphibia > Anura > Dendrobatidae > Dendrobates > Dendrobates tinctorius. Next base: position 21,365,013 of record NW_027361684.1, read on the forward strand.
TCATCCCGTGTACATGTGATTTATACTTTTGCTCTATAGTATAGATCAGTGGTCCCCAACCTTTTTTGCACCAGGGACCGGTTTCAAGCAAGACCATTCTTCCATGGCCCGGCAGGGCGGGGATGGAGGTGTGGCAGGGGTGGGGCTATGGACACGTTTGTAGTGTAGCAGTGCATACTTATAATTAAATAACATTTATAATGTGACTCAACTCACCATAGGTTTTGAATAAGTGCTCCATCACCCCCTTCTCCCCATCATTGCCTTCACCCCATCACTCCCTTCTCCCCATCATTGCCTTCACCCCATCACTGCTGTCTCCCCATCATTGCCTTCACCCCATCACTCCCCTCTCCCCATCATTGCCTTCACCCCATCACTCCCTTCTCCCCATCATTGCCTTCACCCCATCACTGCCATCTCTTCATCATTGCCTTCACCCCATCACTGCCATCTCTCCATCATTGCCTTCACCCCATCACTGCCATCTCTCCATCATTGCCTTCACCCCATCACTGCCATCTCTCCATCATTGCCTTCACCCCATCACTCCCCTCTCCCCATCATTGCCTTCACCCCATCACTCCCCTCTCCCCATCATTGCCTTCACCCCATCACTGCCGTCTCTCCATCACTCCCCTCATGGCCTTCTCCTCATGTCCCCATCTCCTCCAGGGCCAGGCTACACAAACACAGACCAACACACACACACACACATACATGTACACACACAGACAGACATACATACACACACACACACACACACACACAGACAGACATACACACACACAGACACCACCTCTCTCCTCTCACCTGCCCGCCGCCCGCGCTTCCTCGCTGACACAGCAGCGGCCGCGCTCTCCTCTCTGTGTCAGTCAGAGACAGGAAGCGCGGGCGGCGGGCAGGAAGCTGGACGGGTCCTTGCAGCTCCGCTCCTGCTATTACCTCTTGCAGGCAGCGGAGCTGCTTGGATCGCTCCCTGGCCGCCGCTAAGAACTGCTGCGCGCCGCCCCATCCCCCGCTATGCCACTGACCGCCCCTGGCTCCCCTTGTGTCCGCGGACCGGCAAAGGCACTGCAGCGGCCCGGTGCTGGGCCGCGGACCGGCGGTTGGGGACCCCTGGTATAGATCACTCGGTGCAAATGATGATTTTAATTGCGATGCATTTACAGGGAACCTGTCAGCAGGTTTGTCTGATACAAGATACTAGATTAAGGCCCGATGCTATCGCATCGGGAGGATAGTGATGTAGCGCTGACCATGTGTTGTGCGGCACTGTGAGTAGCACACCTTGAGAAGGAGATGTGGTGAACAGCCATCCCGCCCATCTCTTTAGCTGTTCAGAAAAACTCGGCCCTGTTAAAAGAGGAAATAACATATCTCAGCAGCAAATATGATGCTGGACCTTGACATCTGGGTTTATATCACCAAATGAAAGAATTTTCATGATACACATCTCCCCTTTTATACTTAATGTGTGTTACAGTAATATTGAGAATTATGTGTAAATGTATCACACCTATGTTTTTATGTGGATAGGATATTTACATAGTGAGCCTAAAGAGGGACAGTATTACTGACGTATGTAAAGTGCTATTGAAATAATAGTACTCTATAAATAAATAAAAAATTAATTATTATTACCTACGCTATGTAGGTATGTGTTAGCTATGTACTGTAGTTGAAATCTACGTATGTGTGCCTAAATTTTTTTTGTTTTTGTATTTTTATTTTTAATCTATATATACCTATACGTATGTATGTTTTTATGGATTTAGATATGTATATGACATATATGTGAAAGAGATAATTAGTGTATGATATATCTGCTTAGAATATCTCTATATATAACATATATCAAGCTATGTATAGAAGTCTTAGAAGTCTATTATCTATATCTATTTAGAATGTAACTATCATTTATATATCTATATACCGTATTTTTCGTATCGTAAAACGCACTTTTGTTTCCCCAAAATTGTGGGGGAAATAGGGGTGCGTCTTACAATTGTATAGTGCAAAAAACTGGGGGAGAAAACTTACTTTGGCGGTGGCAGAGGCGGCTGCAGTAGCAATGGCGGCGGCTGCTGAGCAGCCTGGTACAAGGTGGGGCAATGCAGCAGGCCTGGAGCTCGGGGTATCGATGCGGTTAACCGGCGGTGCGCGGGCGGCATAGTGCAGGGCGGCGCCATGACACTTCCGGGAACAGGCTGTGAGTTTCCGGTTTCCGATGGAATACCGGTATCACAGCCTGTGTCTGCAGGACTACAAGAAAATGGCCGCCGAATCGGCACATGCGCAGATGGAGCTCTGTCACTGCAGCAACAGGAGGCTCCGCTGCACATGGAGACCAAAAGCAGAGGAGGGAGAGAAACATGTTTCTCCTCCTCCTTGTTTGCAGTGATGGATATTGATTGGTGGAGGGAACTGTTGCTGAGCTGCCTCCACCAATCAGGTATCTATCCCTGCAAAATGTATAGTAGCAATTTCTTTTACCACAGTGCACACATTATTCCGAGATCCTTGGGAGAGGTGAGGCAGTGCACACAATGAAGGGAAGTGCAACCCCCATCAACCTTCAGAATACCGTATACTCTATCAATGGATGTATTCTGGATGATGGGGGTTGTAGCCATATTTTGGTGTAAATAGGGATAGTGCCCAAAGTGTTTATTGCAACTGTGACTACCACCTCCCTCATCTTTCAGAATACACCCATGTATACAGTACATAGGTGTATTCCTATTGATGAGGGGGGTGGTATTCCCAATATATGGTACTACACACACCACACACTGTACTGTGATTCACAGATCCCTATAATAGTGCGTCATCCACAGATCCCCATAACAGTGCGTCATCCACAGATCCCCATAACAGTGCGTCATCCACAGATCCTCATAACAGTGCGTCATCCACAGATCCCCATAACAGTGCGTCATCCACAGATCCCCATAACACTGCGTCATCCACAGATCCCCATAACACTGCGTCATCCACAGATCCACATAACAGTGCGTCATCCACAGATCCCCATAACACTGCGTCATCCACAGATCCCCATAACACTGCGTCATCCACAGATCCCCATAACACTGCGTCATCCACAGATCCCCATAACACTGCGTCATCCACAGATCCCCATAACACTGCGTCATCCACAGATCCCCATAACACTGCGTCATCCACAGATCCCCATAACACTGCGTCATCCACAGATCCCCATAACACTGCGTCATCCACAGATCCCCATAACACTGCGTCATCCACAGATCCCCATAACACTGCGTCATCCACAGATCCCCATAACACTGCGTCATCCACAGATCCCCATAACACTGCGTCATCCACAGATCCCCATAACAGTGCGTCATCACAGATCTCCCATAACAGTGCGTCACAGATCCCTCATAGGAGTGCATCGCCACAGATCCCCATAACAGTGTGTCACCACAGATCCCCATAACAGTGCGTCACCACAGATCCCCATAACACTGCGTCATCCACAGATCCTCATAACACTGCGTCATCCACAGCTCCCCCATAGCAGTGCGTCACCACAGATCCCCCATAGTATTGCATCACCACAGATCCCCATAACAGTGCGTCACCACAGATCACCCATAGCAGTGCGTCACCACAGATCACCCATAGGTTTTTGCACATTATTTGACTCAAAATATTTTTTTTCTTATTTTCCTCCTCTAAAACCTAGGTGCGTCTTATAATCAGGTGCGTCTTATAAAGCGAAAAATACGGTATCTATCCATTCCAGGACCAACTTAAATAGTTTAAAGTAAGACATTTTTGTAAACGACATTTCTAGTGAAGATTTTTGGGCTATTAGGTAGCAATTGTCCTTGAAGTGGTGTATCCACCACTTTAACCCTAACGTTGCTGCGTTGCTTTACTCGGGAGAATGCAACATACAATTGTCCATGGGCAAAAACAGGTTTGGGCAAAAAAATGCCAACTCGATTGAGTGTCTGTCCTTGGGATTTGTTAATGGTCATAGCAAAATCAGGTTTTAGAGGAAACTGTCGACGTTTTAATTTAAAAGGTAACCCAGTTTCTGAAGGACACAAATCGATGCGTGGAATAAATACAATGTCTCCTTCAGCTGAGCCAGTAATCACTTTAGCCTGTATGATGTTGCGGAGTAAGGCAGTGACAATGAGGCGAGTGCCATTGCAGAGACCATTCTTGGTGATTAGGTTTCTTAATAGCATCACAATGGTGCCAATTTTAAGTTTTAAGAGATGTGATGGCATTCCTGATGGTGTCAGAGAGTTTAAAAATTCAACTGGGTAGTTTTCACATTCCTCTGCCTCATCAGCATCGACAGAATCATCGCTTGTATATACAGTATAATCACCACTGATGCGATCCATTACTTTACAGTTCAGAAAATCTACGTCATCATTTTTTGGACATAGTATAGCATGTGATGCAGCAGTGTTGAGGCTTTGTTTGTCATTAACATCAATGCAAATATGGTCTCCAAAGATCTCGGTTACTATAGAGCCAGTGCAAAGCATGTCTGGAGGAATTTCAATGACATCCTCTCCAAGGTTATGTTCATTAGACAGCTCACCATTTCCAAGTTTAAGCAACCAAGTGCTGTATTCAGGATCAGTGGAGCGCATGTTGTTGATTAGCAGTAGTCTGGTAAAATGTTGCCAATGTTGTGAATATTTAATGCAGGAATCTACAATGTCTATTCTTGTTCCATGAGCGATGACGGGAAGACATTGTCTGAAGTCTCCTCCAAGACCAATAACGTTACCTCCAAACGGTGTTTTATTTTTTTCAGCAACATTTGTTGTCGTGATGTCATGTATAAGTCTATCACATTCAATGCATGTTTTTGGACCATAGTGCACTCATCAATAATAAAAAGTTTTGTACTCTGTAAATGTTTTCCTGCATTTGTATTGTTTTTAATCCTGGAAACAGATGTTTCGTTGATCGGAATAGGTATGCTATATAGAGAGTGGATTGTTCGGCCTCCTTGTATGAAGTTAGCTGCTATTCCTGTAGTCGCTGCAGGTGAGACAATTTCTCCTTGTCCTCTTAAATGATGTGTAAGTAGATGGTATAGGTAGGTCTTTCCACTGCCACCAGGTCCGTCGAGAAAAAAGCACTTTGGTGTTAAACTGCTATTTTGTAAAGCTTCAGTAATGACATCGTAGGCAAAAAGTTGCTCCTGATTAAGAGTTTCTTTCATCTCTGCAGCTTTTTTTAACTTATAATCCTTATTATATTGTTTAAGGAGGTGTTTAATATTTTTTGCTGGGCGTGGTAAGTTGAAATCAGCAAAAGTTTTTCCATGGACTATGAGGACATCTTTCATAGCATATCCTTCACAATCGATACACTCTTCAGTGTTGCTGTGGTATGTATGACAGTAGTCTTGTAAAAAATGGTCCTTAAATTCATTCCACAATTCAAGTGGATTACTGGGGGGGGGCCCAAAAATACAGATATAAGCAAACATGTCTCTAAGTTGGGAAGGCATGTTAAGAATGCAAGCTTCTCTTAAAGTATGTCTCCAGATGCTATCTTCGAATAATAATCCGAGTGCTAACGCAGCATCCTTAAAGGTTTCATGCATAACTCCATTGACGGTTTTAATGCTGTCAAAACTGGTAGCAGCTTTTACATGCAGTAGCAAACGTAAATAATAGCGTTCTTGGTCTTTCACACTAACAGTATACATTCTTCCAATAACTGAGACCCCCTCGTTTTCTTTGTTCCCATGTGCCTTGTTTCCAAACGCAGTGTTCTGGAATTTCGCGGTAGAAATAGTTATGTGCATTGTGGTCGATCTTATTAAGGTTGAAATACGCCATAAGTGTAGAATTGGAATTGAACTTTTGATGGATGTTGTCTGCAGAGTCATTCTCATGAAAATAGAGTGGTTGAGAATTAGGCAGATGTACGGCTAGGCGAATGATGGCATGAGATAGTTTATGCATAGGAAAAGCAAATATCCGCCACGCAGCCTCAGGTGCACTAACATATCTGGTATCCGTAAATTGGTGTGTTTCATCATGTTGGATGTTATTTTGGGAAATTTCAAGGTTGGCTTTGTCATGTCCTTTGTAAACGTATTTAAATAAATATTTTACACTGTGAATGGAAGCACATATTTCTATATTAATATGGCACTTGTATTTGGTGAGTAAAAATGGGTTATAGGGAACTACCCATGAATTGTCAATCGTCTTAGAATGGTGTTCATGTTTTGCCAATGGGTCTGCGGTAAGTGGGATAACCGTCCTTTTCTTTGATGGCATATGGTTGATATTGTTTAGGGAAACCTTTGCTACACTTTCCAAGATCCATACAGGGAGAATTAGGATTGTGTTCTCCACAGGGACCATGAATCATGTGTTGAAGAACAATGTTATGGAGCTGAGGGTAGATTGTTTCATCAGGTATTTCAGCCCAGACTATATTGTCTATGTCCGCCTCAGTCCGTAATTTAGACAGGCTGTCAAGAATAATTAAAATATGAGCGTGTAGGAGACCACGCTTCTGAAATTCAATGACATGGACCATTGCAGTGACGTTTCCAAATAATCTACTGCTAATGTCTTTTAAGAGGGATTCCAGTTTAATTTTAAAGACGAGTGCAACCAAGTCTGGTCTGTGTTCAACACGCTGCCACGGTTCTAAATGTGTAGTAATCTCACTCCACTTAGGATTACTTGTCATGGTGATAAATAGATCTGGTCGACCATACTTCGTAACAATAGCCATAGCATCCTGGTAGCGCTGCTGCATGTTTCTTGGACTGCCTTCAAAAGATGGTAAAATGACGGTTTTTCCAATAGGGATGTCCTTTTGAACCGATTTTTTGAGTAGATGTTCTTGAAGGAGGCAGTAATCCTCCACTTTTAAATCTTTTTGGTGGTTGCGGATGTAATGTAGGCGATTAGCTTCGATTTTGACATAAGCATCTACTAAATATTGCTGTGTTAGCTTACCACCATTGAGGAGTGGATTAAAGTAATTTCTGACAGATAACATATAGCAATAGTATTGGAGTTGTGTGATCCTCCTCGGACTTTTGCCTTGTTGAGTCCATCATGCCATCCTTGGCCTCCATAAGGGAAAAATATTGGATAGAGGAAGGCATCCAAATTGCTATGGAGAATGCTAATTTGTTGTGTTTTTGGAGCTAAAGGGTTGTGGGAATCAGGTTTAAAATTAATTCATATGTCTCTATTGAAAGGTGGCTCACCATTGTCATTTTGACACACGACTGCTACTTCACTGACAGTGGGATTATTGTAGCGTCGAGGGTCTTGAGTACAATCTTGTTTAATAGCCATAGTGATGTTTGGCATGACAGTTCTGTTTTGTAGAGATTTAATTTTTTCTTGTTCTTCCACATCACGTAACATTTGATAAGCTGCCACAAAAGGATTAATAGTTTGGATTTGAAGGGCAATAATGTTCATCAATGTAGGATGACATTTTTGATTTTCTTTACATCGTAAGCGTTGTTCGTTTGCGGTAGCGAGAATGTAAAGTTGGGCAAATGCGCGTTGTTGGTCATCTGAGGGATGTAGTGTTCCAGTTCTATGATAGATCTGCCCATGTATGCGGAAACAGTATGGGCCATATCAAGGAGGTGGTGAAATATTTGCACCCATGGAGGCAAAAGCAAAGGAACTGTTAATACTTCGAATATTATCCATGAAATTTTTGCTAAATTCACTTTGCCCTTTCAGCAAACGTGTAAAGACATCAGGATATTGTATTATGGGTACATGGACTTAACTTTACGCTCTGCTGTCAGAAGGGTAATCAGAAGGTATCTCTGCTACAAAATGCAAAGCTTGGCAATGCTTACATACATGGGTCATGTCACCACAGCTGTGTTCGGTAATACTATTTTCATCATTAGTGAAAATGTGAGGTTGTAGTAGAAGTACATGTCCAAACGGGGGGGTGCGCCTAGTTTTGAGACCAACGTATATTTGTCTTGGTTGCACTTTCTGTGGGCTAACTGTTGCAGCTTGTACGTATGTGAAGAAACTGTGCGTCGGTATTGACTAATGGTGGTATTGATAGGGCAGAAACAGATTGCTGATTAGTTATGTCAGTGAACGGCATATAGGATGAAGTGTGGTAGTAACTTGTTCCACATGCTGATGTGGAAGCATCCTGTTGTGAGTCTAATAATAATGATGAGGAAGAAGCAGTCTGTTGTCGGCGGTGATGGCGTGCAAAGGCTTCTTCAGCCAATCTAATGGATTTAGAGTTAGGGGATTCGTGTGTGAGGCGACGGCGTTCATAAGCCTTAATCTTGTCAAGGCGATGGTGTTTTTCCTCAGGAATCTCATTAGCACGGCGTTGTTTTTGTCGTAGTGCTAAAGCCGCTTTCCTTTCACTGGCATTGGCATACTTTTTGTTATGACTCATGTTGGCACAGGTAAAGGAGTCTATTTGGCAGTTATCTGGCAGTGAAGAAGGCGTCCGGGAGTATTTTAGTGTAAACAGATACTAATTGGCCCTGTAATTGCCCAGCAGTAGTTATGAAGTGGTAGCGGCAAATTGGCCCTGTAATTGCCCAGCAGTAGTTATGAAGTGGTAGCGGCAAATTGGCCCTGTAATTGCCCAGCAGTAGTTATGAAGTGGTAGAGGCAAATTGGCCCTGTAATTGCCCAGCAGTAGTTATGAAGTGATAGCGGCAAATTGGCCCTGTAATGGCCCAGCAGTAGTTATGAAGTGGTAGAGGCAAATTGGCCCTGTAATTAGACACCGGCAGTGAACAGGCAGAGGAGCAAGGCAGAAGTAGTTATGAAGTGGTAGAGGCAAATTGGCCCAGTAATTAGACACCGGCAGTGAACAGGCAGAGGAGCAAGGCAACACGTCCGCACAGCAAGTCGGCGTGAGGTAAAGACGAAATTCCGCGGGGTCCAAGATGGCGTCAGCAAAATCTCACGAGCCGACGTGGACAATGTCTGGATCCAGGATGGCGAGATTTCGCCGATGCCATCTTGGATCCCGATGTCGTCCATGCCGGCGACATGTTCTTGCGGCGACGCCATCTTGAGTATCGCGGGATTTCGCCGATCCAAGATGGCGTCGCCGCAAGAACATGTCGCCGGCGTGGACGACATCGGGATCCAAGATGGCGCCGGCGGAAGATGATGTCGGGGATCGTGGAGCAGAGGCGATGACGGCGTGAGTATGAGAGACGGAGTGAGAGAAAGGGTTGTATGTGGAGTGAAAGGGGGGGACGTGAGTGAAGATGGTGAAAGGTGAGAGGAGTGTGTTGAGGAGGTGTGTGTGTTGAGGACGAGTGTGTGTTGAGGGTTAACATGGCAAGAGGTGTGTGGTGGATGTGACGTCACCAAGTTACAACCGGACGGAAGCTGAATTACAACCGGACGGAAGCTGCTTAGCGCATTTATTATTATAGATGGCCACCACCTTTCAGGGCTGATATACAGCATTCTATAATGCTGTGTATAAACCCCCAAATCGACCTGGAAGAACTGAAAAATAAGTTTCATTATACTCATCTGCAGGGCAGTCTGGTCGAAGGGGTGTCGCTGGTCTAGGTCTGGCGCCTCCCATCTTAAGATCGCCGCCCTCCTGCTTGCTTCTTGTGGATGTTGCTTCCCTGCATCATCCACACAGTCTGCTCAGCATTGCGCTTCTGCGCAGGCGTACTTCTATGCCCTGTTGTGGGAAGAGCAAAGTACTGCAGAACGCAGGTGCCGGGGGTCTTTGACCTTTTCCAGCACCTGTGCACTGCAGTACTTTGCTCTGCTCAACAGGACATAGAAGTACGCCTGCGCAGAAGCGCAATGCCGAGCAGACTGTGTGGATGATGCAGGGTCGCGTCAGCCACACGAAGGAAGCAGAAGGACGCAGATCATACAGAGATGGGAGGCGCCAGTCCAAGACCAGCGTCACCCCTCGGACCGGACTGCCCCCGCAGGCGAGTATAATAAAAGTTACTTTTCAGTTCTTCCAGGTTGGGTTGGGGGCAGAAATACAGAATTATAAAGGGTGGGCAATTTAAATGGATACACCTAAATAAAATGGGAATGGTTGGTGATATTAACTTCCGGTTTGTGGCCATTTTGAAGTCAGCCATTTTGGATCCATCTTTATTTTTCCAATGGGAAGAGGGTCATGTAACACATCAAGCTTATAGAGAATTTCACAAGAAAAACAATGGTATGCTTGGTTTTAACATAACTTTATCCTTTCATGAGTTATTTACAAGTTTATAACCACTTATAAAATGTGCTCAAAGTGCTGCCCATTGTGTTGGATTGTTCAATGCAACCCTCTTCTCCCACTCTTGACACACTGATAGCAACGTCCTTCAGATTCATCAGAACCTGATTACACGTTAAGATAATCGTGAAATTAGCATTTATGTACCGTATATACTCGAATATAAGCCGAGATTTTCAGCCCTTTTTTTGGGCTGAAAGTCCTCCTCGTGGCTTATATTCGAGTCATATACACCGGGGGTCGGAGGGGTCGGGGGTGTCAGGTCATACTTACCCGTCCTGACGCTGTCTCTTGAGCCCCCAGCTTCTCCGCGCTCTCTCTTCCTGCCTTCAGGAATATTCATGAGTTTTAATGAGCGGTATCACATGACCGCTGAACGCAGGAAGAGAGAGCGCGGAGAAGCTGGGGGCTCAAGTGACAGCGTCAGGACGGGTAAGTATAGCGATACTCACCTGTCCTGCGTCCATGGCTGCTTGCTGCTGTCTGTCATCGGTCAGTGACTTCAGACAGCAGAGAGCGCGGTGACGTGATTAGTGCGCGCCGCGCCCCCTGCAGTCTGAACGTCACTGACCGATGACGTGGCAGATAGCGGTGAGCAGCCATGGACGCAGGACAGGTGAGTATCTGACACCCAGCGACGGAGAGGGGAGTATGTCTTTTATTTTTACATGCAGCGGCAGCACATGGGGGAATAATCTAAGGAGCTTCTTATGGGGGCAGTATATGGGGGAACAATCTATGGAGCTTCTTATGGGGGCAGCATATGGGGGAACAATATGGAGCTTCTTATGGGAGCAGCATATGGGGGAACAATCTATGGAGCTTCTTATGGGGGAAAATCTATGGAGCTTCTTATGGGGGCAGTATATGGGGGAATAATCTATGGAGTTTCTTATGGGGGCAGCATATGGGGGAATAATCTATGGAGCTTCTTCTGGGGACACCATATGGGGGAATAATCTATGGAGCATTTCCCACCCTAGGCTTATACTCGAGTCAATAAGTTTTCCCAGTTTTTTTGTGGCAAAATTAGGGGAAGGTGTCGGCTTATACTCGGGTCGGCTTATACTCGAGTATATACGGTAAATAAAATTATCTGCAGCTCTTCTTGGTGAAGGTACTATGAGAGTAAACAGTGCCCTACCAACTCAATGTCCAATGTGTCCGGTAAACAATACTCTACACAATTGCAAGTGTATAAACAGTGGGGGGTTGGGGAGAGTGGAATTGGTATTTTTTCATGAACTCATAACCCTAGTTCACAGCTACGCCTCATACAATAATCCAGTTATTTTGTTTGGAATAGTCACTTTTTTTAGACAAGTTTTTTCCCTTAAATAATTTGATCAAGTTGCCCTTTTTTCCCCAAAACAGTTTTATGGTTTCACATACGTCTGACAGTGGTGGCCTAACATCTTGTATTGTTCGTGTTTGCAAGGTGGAAGCAAAGCTTTTTATTATGGGATCCTGAAAACCCAGCAAACAAAAAGCAGCAAGAAAGTACCATAAAAGGCAGCAAAAATTGTTTTGGCTGCAGCAAAAAAACGCAACATGGGAAATCACCTGAAAACTTGATTTATACAATTTTCAAATTCTTACCAAAGGAAAAGAAAATATCACTTTTGAAGAAATTAGAACACTTTGATGTCCACACTACCAATAAAACAGCATTTATGAGAAGCACTTAGTGTCACACTAAACTCAACAGCTCATTTATTGCCTGTTAGAAAGGATAAAAAAGGCTAATCCTGGAAGCAGGTCAGAGACACGGATCCTACCAGAGATCAGAAATAAGCTTTTATTCTCAGGCGTCTATATAAGAAATAATATGAATCACAGTATAGACAAGGCCTTCTGGTTTCTGAAAGGAGTTGAGCAGCAGCCTGGTGCAACATTTTGGGAAAAAAGAACTTTAAGACGCACGGACAAAGTGGAGCAAAATGCCACCTGCACTATAGAGGACTTTTCACCAAATTTGTCATGTTGAACTGGACAAATGATGTAATGGTGGGTGCAGAGTTGTTTAATTTACTTTTTAAATATTATTTTGCATATCCACTGCGGAGATACTATCAATAAAAAAAATTTGGGGCACCTAAAAAGTTAAAATATTTTTAAATTATTTATCATAATATATTTTAAAAGTGGGTGTTAGACATATTTCACAAGGGCATGTACTTCTCCCTGTAGGACATTGACCAATTATAAGCAGGCAGCAACACTGAAATGAAAGAACATCCTCCCCCACACCATAGCTTGGGGCAGATTTCTCAGTATGTGAGACCGATGACAGACAGCCCATCTTCTGGTCTAACCTGCTGCACGATTAGAAAGCACAGATGATAACGTTCAGATAAAATCCCTCGGGGGGGGGGGGGACAGCACAGCTGAGTTTAGCTGTGTCACATTACAAACGCCCTCTATCAGCTTTCCTTTTCTTAGAACACTGTCAGCTCTGATATACTGTCCCTCCCCCACACTGCATGTCCAGAGATGAACACTAAAATGAGTAATCACACTGATGTCTTAAAAGGGAATCTGTCACCCTTTTTTTCTACTAGGAGCTGCCAGCACCACCATCAGGGGTTTATCTACAGCATTCTGTAATGCTGTAGATAAGCCCCCGATGTAAACTGAAAGAGAAGAAAAAGGAGTTAGATTATTTATAGATGGGTGTTGCGGTCCAGCGCCTCCCATCTTCATACGATGCCGTCCTCTTCTTTCCTGACGTGGCTCCGGCGCACTGCTCTGCAGAATACTGCAGTGCGCAGGACCTCTTCCAGCACCGGTGCACTGCAGGACTCTGCTCTGCCCTCAACAGTGCGCCTGCGCAGGATCCACAACAGGAAGGAAAGAAGAGGACGGCATCGTATGAAGATGGGAGGTGCTGGACCGGACGGCGACACCCATCGACCAGACGCCGAGGTGAGTATCAATAACTCTATTTTCTTACCTTTCAGGTTACATCAGGGGCTTATCTATAGCATTACAGAATGCCCCGACAGATAGACGCAGGAGGTTAGACTAGCAGATCAAGGCTGTATCATTACATCTCATGCACCAAGAAACCTGCTAAAAGCTATGGTGGGGACGTTTTCTTTTCCTGCTGTGTTGTTCCCTGCATATGATTGGTCAGTATCACACAGGAAGAAGTACATGCCCCCCACTGAAAACTGTCTGTCTAACACCCACTTGGCTTTAACTTTATTTTTTCTTAACTCATTAGCAATCAAAGTATTTGGCACCTAATATCTCCGCAAAGATCCTCTTTAATACATTTAAGATAAATCTAAATGACAGAAACATATACCAAACCTTTATAGATTACTTGACATATGATACAATGTTATCCCAGTGTCTGCAAATAAGTGTTAAAGGAATACCAGTGCTCTTAGCGATAAAGGTCAGTGGTTTAAAGGAAAAACGTAGATATCCAGGTGGGTTAGTAAATAGATCCACGTCATGCAAAGCTTTATAGGACACAATGAATAAAACGCTGGAACTTTACCTGCCAAACTCATTCTTCAGTTATCAATGAGAGAAACGGTCATGTCGCTGATAATAGATGGAAGAACAATACATGTCAGCAGATTGTTTGGTGCACATAAGGCGAGGTTACTGGGCTTCTTCTAAAGTCATTGCAGGAGATTTTCAGCATAGTGTAGATGGTGTCAGTGTATAGTACACCAGGCCGTAGCATTTACTACATGTCAGCACAATGCTTTAGTTTGATTTTTAAGGCCCCCCACTACACATTACACTAATGTCAGATAAACTCGCTGATATCAATGAGCTCTACGGACAAGCTAATGTGTATGAGCCATCAGAGATGTCTGCCGGTAGCATTCTCATAGAGAACAAAAGGGTGCTCCCGTGTATGGGAGAGAGGGACGAGATGGCTGGCACTGAAGGGCTGGCCGAAGCATCATTCGTTCACGCACGTCTGACTTTAGAAGTTCTGGTTGCCACAAACCAGCAAATATTGGTTGAGATTCATCTCCAACAGCACATAAGCTATAAGGACAATTCAGGTTTCTATACACATTTGCATGCAGGAATCTGTGCAGAAGAACAATTACCAATGAGGAATCTATTGGTTTCAGATCTGTTCTGAATAGACAAATATTCAGCATTTATAGCAATCAAAGGGGGTTACCCAAGAAAGGAAGTAACTTATTGATCATTTGGTATCTGACTACTGAGGACCCAGCAATCCAGAGAACAGGACTTCACAAGGCTCCATCCGAATAGAGGGGAGGCCTTATGCCAACCTCTGCTCATTCATGGTAAATGGGCCTGCTGGAGAAAGTCTACAGAGTTGAGGCATTTCTACTAGCCTCAGACAATGCAAGGAGAAGTATTGCACGACTGCTTCATTCTGCAGAGCCCCATTCTTGAGATTGTTGGGGACCCTAGGGATCGGACTGCCAGGGATCAGCAAGTCATCTCAAGCTTCAATGCTGGAAAAAACTCTTAAAGGAGTGCTTCTACCTTAGACATATTGCACATGGCCTATTCACAGAAGCATTGGTACTAACAGCAAAATGTGCATGAATGCCATGTCTGGCTGTTGACTCACCAGGCAGAAGGGGGTACACTAGTTGTGGAGATTGAGGTAAATTCCAGAATTGTTATCAGTAGTGTTGAGCATTCCGATACTGCTAATATCGGGTATCGGCCGATATTCGCTGTATCGGAATGCCGATACCGAGTACCGATATTTTTTCAATATCGGATACCGGAATCAGAAGTCCCCATAATGCAATGAGCCACTGTTGTGGCTGTGATTGGCTGCTGAAATGATGTCATCATGATGCGTGGTCTGTGCGCATCATGATGCGCGGTCTGTGCCGACTGCTGGGGGCCTGTACGGGCCTGCCGGGGGCTTGTGCCGGCTGCCGGGGGTCTGTACGGGCCTGCCGGGGGCCTGTGCGGGCCTGCCGGGGGTCTGTACAGGCCTGCCGGGTGCCTGTGCCGGCGGTCTGTGCGGGCCTGCCGGGGGTCTTGTATGTGTGCAGGCATCGTCCGATAGGACTACAAGTCCCATCGGGCGATGCCTGCTACAATGACAGTGATTGACACATTAGCCAATGATGGGACAGTAGTAGTCCCATCAACCGGCTAATGTGTTGAATGTAAAACAAAAAAAATATATATACTACATACATACATACTACATTCATACAACATACATACTACATATATACTACATACATACATACTACATACTTACTACAGACATACAACATACATACTACATACATACTACATATATACTACATTCATGCAACATACATACTTACTACATACATACAACATACATACAACAGGCTACAGACATACAACATACATACATATATACTACATACTTACTACATACATACATACAACATGCTACAGACATACAACATAACATACATACTACATTCATACTGCATATATACTACATTCATACAATATACATACTACATACATGCAACAGACATGCTACAGACATGCTACAGACATGCTACAGACATGCTACAGACATGCTACAGACATTCATACAATACATACATTCATACAATACATACATACTACATTCATACAATACATACATACATACAATACATACATACATTCATACAATACATACATACATACTACATTCATACAATACATACATACTACATTCATACAACATGCATGCTACAGACATACAACATACATACTACATATATACTACATACATACATACTACATACTTACTACAGACATACAACATACATACTACATATATACTACATTCATGCAACATACATACTTACTACATACATACAACATACATACAACAGGCTACAGACATACAACATACATACATATATACTACATACTTACTACATACATACATACAACATGCTACAGACATACAACATAACATACATACTACATTCATACTGCATATATACTACATTCATACAATATACATACTACATACATGCAACAGACATGCAACAGACATGCAACAGACATGCTACAGACATGCTACAGACATGCTACAGACATGCTACAGACATGCTACAGACATTCATACAATACATACATTCATACAATACATACATACTACATTCATACAATACATACATACATTCATACAATACATACATACTACATTCATACAATACATACATACTACATTCATACAACATGCATGCTACAGACATACAACATACATACTACATACAACATACATACATTCATACAATACATACTACATACAATACATTCATACAATTCATACATATAGACATACAATACATATAACAGAGTACATACTCACCAATACTTGTCACGTTGTTCTCCGAAGCCAGTGTCATCTATGAAAAAATATGAAAATAACAAACAAGCCATATACTCCCTGATCTGAAGAAATCCACGAGTGTCCCAGACCCCAGAGTGTACAGACCCCCGGCAGCCGGCACAAGCCCCCGGCAGGCCCGTAAAGACCCCCGGCAGCCGGCACAAGCCCCCAGCAGGCCCGCACAGACCCTGCCCGCACACACAGAGTCCGCCCACACTCTTCCCCCCTCCCGAACTGTATGTGCAAGTAAAGAAAGGGGTTTTTTTTTCATTCCAATATTTCTGTCCCATTGACTTGAATGGGACTTCCGGTATAGGAATCGGCGATACCCGATACTTTTTTGTATCTGACCGATCCAATCCGATCCGATATTTCTCTATATCGGATGGTATCGCTCAACACTAGTTATGAGACATAAATGGCACATGCCATAATGTCAAAAGGTAGGCGACAATCGGGGACCCTCATAGTAAAAAAAAAAAAAAAAAAAAATTAATGCTGAAAATATTAGACAACAATAAAGTGCTTCCACTTGGAAATTATAGATGTATTACATGTGCAAAAAAGTTTTAACTAGTCCTGTATACGCAATTTTTACATCCACCAACCAAGGCCTACACAGGGTAATTCAGTGCGGCTGTTGGTGGCCCAGATATCATTTGTGCCACTTTTATTTATGATTATCTCCTGTAAGGTCAGTGGCCATCAAGTACCATGCCATTTATTACATTAATATGTCATTAATTAGCCACTTTATAAATCCCATGATATGGAATAAGCCAAACTGTATCTTCTCTGGTGGATGAGCAGATCAAAGCAAATCTAGCTTCAATAAATGGCCCCTTTCAGCACAGATAATGCTGTACTGGTATCAGATCTAGGTTTCAGGCAGGATACAGATAAAGCCACTTTACCTTTCTTCCTGTAAGATGACATCATCAAATACCCTAGAGAGGCGTTTCAGCTGCCGGATTCCTGCTGAAACAGATTCCAGGTCTCTTTCAAATTCCCTGTAATTAAAAGGTAATAAAACATCAGTGTGGGAATAGCCCAAAATACATAGAAATGCATAGAAAAGACATCTTACTAAATAGTTATGCCTAGAAATTTATTTAGATATAAGTGATTTAAATGAGCAATTCTGCGTACAGTTACATTGTACGATTACAGAGAATGAGCATTCCAAGGAACCCTAGTTTCCCAATAATAGTGCAGTGTAAATTGCTTGTTCGTCGGGTGAAATGATCTTTTGGTATGCACAAAACACTATTGTTGTTGGTAGCACATTCTGTGTAAACAGGGGATAAATATGGCAGCCTGAATGCTATCTGCCTGTGTACACAGGACCCCTTTCTGACATTAGGCGTAAAGGTATGCCGATGTCGGATATCCTCCCTTTGATGTGGGCCCTGGTGGTGAGCCCACATCTTTCACGGCACATGTCAGCAGTTTTGAACAGCAAAGGCTGGTTTCACATTAGCGTTTTTTAGCGCAGCGCATCGTGCGTTATCGGTCGCATGCGCCGTGTTTAACATGGGGGGGCACATGGTCTTGCTTTTGCATGCATTCGTATGCGTTTTCGTGCGCACGCTTTTTTTGGCGTGTGTGCCTAGGCGCGCGCATTTTTGGGTCCGCCGAAAGGCGTCAAAAAACGCATGTGCACGCAATGCGACAAAATAACACATTACAGTCTAAGGGATCACAGACGTGCGCATGGACATGCGATCATCTGCGTTTTAGTGCGCATGCGTTTTTGGCGTAAATATGTGTAGACACTGGTTTTAACCCCCCTAGAGAACGAATGCGTATAAAAAACGCAAATGCATGCAAAAACGCATAAGCTTTTTGCATGCGTTTCTATTGCGCACAATGCGCTGCGCAAAAAAAACGCTAATGTGAAAGTAGCCTTACATGTGCCCGGAACAGCCGCTGGTGGAATCGTGCTCCACCCACGGCTACTAAGCCGTTAAATGCCGCTGTCAAACTCTGACAGCGGCATTTAACATGCAATTCCAGCAATCGCGACAGAAATTTGCCCATCAGTGACCCCCGTCAAGTGATCGCATGTCACCGATGGGTTGACATGACAACTAGAATTTGATTGCCTGACCTATGCTTGAAGCCAGGCTGCCAATAGTACCACAGACTTAGTGGAGTTTAGCTTGACAAACCCAACCCCTCCACGTACCGTCTTCTGTTCACGCTTACAGGTGACGCGTATGGGCTGTTCAGGGATGCCGCCCTCACAGATCTTCTCAGGTTTAGCCCTTCATTCCCCACTATATTTGAGAAGCTTTTCCACTGGGAGCTGCTGGCTCTTCTGGTATAGGGGGAAGCCCTCTTGCTGGACTTTGGTGTGACCCTACTATTTGGACTTGATTCTTCCATGAATTGTCGACATCTAGGAGTTCTAGGTGTAGAAGATTTTCTACTGTTTTTTGGTGTACGGCTTTGCTTTGTGGCACATTGAGCCTGGTTTGGAGAATCCAACAGATACTGATTGGCGTTTCTGCCATTTTTCTTTAATTTCTGCAAAATATAATACAGTTAAAATATCCATTCAGTACAGATTTAGTGCATACAAATGTTCTTTTACAATAGATGAGAGTTGAGCAAAAAGATTTGCAAGACACTGATCTGGCAGTGCAAACATCTTCAGCAGGCACTACAAGCATCCTGGGCGCCTTTTGTAATTAGCAGGTTCCTGTGACGTCATGACGTCTCATAATTAACACACGTTAGATACACATACAAATGGGGAAAAATGCTGCACAGTAAGAATACTTTAAAATAAAATGAAACTATTATCTCTTCCATCAATTAACAAAACTAGAGTGAATGAAAAGAAAAATCTGCGGTAAATCAATTTGCTGTAAATGCTGAAGATATTACTTAAATTACCGTACATTGGCTCAATTTTGCGTTGTTGTCCTGCTACAGAATACATTTGGAGCCAGACATCTTCCTGAGCATCTGCCTTTATTTCTCAGAAATCAGGACACCAATAAGTCTTACCAAATCTCCATCTCCAGTTGTTGAAATTAATGTACAACTCTTCAGCCCATTGATGAACAAAATGTCGTTACAGCCAAATATGTCACATTAGCTCATCAGTCCAGAACACCTGCTGCCATTTTTCTACACCCCAGTTCCAATGTTTCCTTGCATGCTTGACTCTTTGCATTGTTTTCACGTGAAAGGTATTTTTTTGGGCCACAATGCTTCCATAAAGACCACTTCTGGACCAATTTCTCTCAACAATGGAGGGGCGTTGCCAAGTTTTACGGGTTACTGCCATATCTGAACTGATGGCACTGCTGGACATCTTCCAATTTCATGTGGAAATAATCATGAGGTTTTTCATTTGCTGCACTAAGTTTCCTTAGCTGATCAGTGATCCTATGGTCCTCGGTGTTGTGAAAAAATGCAAATAATTATCCATCATGCAATGCCATCAATGAGGCATTTGATTTGTCTTGATAGGACTTAAATTTATGTGTACAACGACCCCAATAACATTCAGCAAATGGTATTAGAACTATCTTCAGCATTCACAGCAAATATTGATGCAATTTAGATTTCTCTTTTTTTCACATGTCCTGGTGATTCCTGTACAGGAAAAAGCAGTACTGGTGAGGATCCACAGTCCATGTGCCATCCGTATGTGACATTGGTGTGTCCGCTTGCTGTCTGTGTGCCATAATTGCGACACGTACTGGCTTTTGGGATAAGGAGTACAGTTCGAGCTGATCCCAGAAACAGACGGCTGAAGACAGCTCTCATCATTGTCTCTGGTCACGCTGAGATCAGGCGACAATGATGCAAGTTGTATTCAGCAGCAACGATCCGTGTGAAAAACCTAACATGCGCACCACCATTTAATACAGTGGGTGTGTGAGTATCTGTATATGCGGTCCTAAAAAAAAAAAAAAAAAACACGCGTGAAGGGGCCTTACACTTGCATTTTTAAATTTGTAGCATGTTTCCCACACCTGCTAAAACTTTTCTTGAACCAACTTTATAACACTTCTTTCCATAAAACTTTTTTTTTTTTTTTTTTAAATAAAAGTGAGAAAGAAAGATATTTTACTCATTTTGTACACAAAATTTTGTATCCCATAATCCCACCACTGGGATTTGCTTAGCTGCATTTGGTTTGGATAGTAACTTGTGCTGCTCTTATTTTCTTTTATGGTTAAAGCGATGCTAGCTGGAACATCTTAGGCTATGTGCACACACTGCGGTTTTTGCTGCGGTTCCGCTGCGGTTTTGACCGCAGCAGAACTGCAGCAGTTCTGCAGACAGTGTACAGTAGCATGTTATCCCATGGGATTTACAATCCGCAGTGCACATGCTGCGGATTTTTAACTGCGGAAAAGCTGCGGTTTTGAATCCGCAGAAACAATTGACATGTCAATTGTTTCTGCGGATTCTGCTGTGGTTTGCCACCTATTCCATTGTCCAGGTGGCAAACCGCAGGTCATTTTACCTGCGGTTCTGCAGATAAAAATCTGCAGACTAATCCGCAGTGTGTGCACATAGCCTTAAGGGATTACATCTTCACCCTGCCCTTTGCAGCAGACATTTCAATATATACAATTGGATGCATGAGAACATGAAGGACTCCATGAAATACCTGAAGGTTAAAACGAAGGTAATGGGCTCACCCAAAACAACAATAATATCATAAGTGATCTGTATTCGAGAGGTAGCAAATCACTACATCAAAGACGTCACTACCATGGTTTTACAGTATATTACCCATGTAAGTAAAGGAGTTTTATAAACTCTAAAATAAATAAACCACTGGTGAAACTCAGATGGAAAGATCCCAACTGCATAACTACACCCCACAGACCAGGAATGTGTCAGTGTATATCGCAGAACCGTTACCGCTGGTGCCCTACACACAATAATGAGGTCCGTTATGTGGTCCGTTCAACTATCAAGTCTGCGGAGACTGAAAGAGGCTCAGAAGGCTGGTTCTGTCATCACTTTGAAGATAATTTAAAACAGAAAAAGTACAAAAAAGTGTATAATATATATATATATACACACACACACACACACATCATTTTCAGGTAGAATCAGCGCCACAAAAGGTGCCCATAAAATGATCATAATGCCTAGCAGTGTCAAAATAACATTACTGTGCACATGGTCCGTCTTATGTCACCTTTTTAACAACTGAGGATTTGAAAACCCTGAAGCAGTAAAATAAATGTAAAAAAAAGTGCCATGCTCATTCTTCGTGCGGCTTCTGCTGGGAGGCCACCCAACTCTCTATACTCCAAAGCACAGAATAAAAGACATTGGCGGAGTCAACGCAATAACGACGTCAAAGCCGCCTCAGGAAAGCGACCAACGGCATTTTCCTTTTACTTCGGAAAACTCGCACATAGGTTAGCACTTAGAGGATGCCTAGATGTCTCAATTATTTTAATAATCTTATAAATTAATAACTAACTGACAGTATCCAGGTCCAAGAGAAGTGCCCCAATTCAAATATCAATAGATGTGCTCCCTTACAGTAACCATGTACTTCCATCTGCCTATGTCTGAAGTCCTTTACTTTAAATAGCTCTTGGCATAAGGCAATAATGCACCAAGTTCTTCTTTTACAGTAACGGCTTTGGGGAAGATGCCGTCCTCTACCATTCTCTGTATCGCTGGGACGGTGACAACAGACATTGCTTCCTAGATATATAAAGCCCTCCGGCACTTGAGACACCAGAGCAGACAGCCTTATCAATTCGCTTCACTTTGCAGAAATATCTCCCTCTTCTACATACTGTTATCAAAATAACGGATACATTCCACAAATGCTTCACATTTTCCCGCCCAAGGTCTCATAGGGAACGATCCACGCTGAAAGGCCTTTCAGTGCCAGAAAATATTTTACTTTAGAAAAAACAGAACATTAGTCTGAATAGCCGGTGACACTGCTTCCGATAGGAAAGCTCTGTAAATGCAAAATATTTGCCTTGTAATCTTATACGGATTTGCATGCAGTTAAAATTAACCATGTGGCCCCTGTCGGTGACTCCTCAGAGTGGAGCAGATTACAAGCACACAGTACAGAGCCTACAACAATGGAAGCTATAGGAAGGTGACAGTATGAGGCTTAAAAAGGTTTTTACTTTCAAAATGTGCAAGAAGATACCCCCAGTCCGGTCTGTCTCTCTTGCGCCGGGTCCGGAACTGTCGGGGCTGTCACCATTGTTGCCCAGGGGAAAGCTTTCCGACCCGGACCGACCTTTGCACTTAACAGCAGGGAGCGGGTCTTAATAAAATGGGCTGTGGAAAGGGAGAGGAGACTTTGCGGGAAGACAGCGCGCTCAGCAGGGGAAGGTTGGTGCTCTGTCCCGTGAGCATCGCGATAGCGCAGGCCCGCGCTGTAGATTCCCCACGTCCAGTGACACTGACTGTGCACAGCAATCTGCCGTGTGCCTGTTGCCTCCCGTGACCGAAAGTTGCAGACTCTCCGGGCCGTTGGTTGCTGCGCGTGTGCCGCCTAAGACTGACCTGGTGACTCAGTTAGAACTGTGTATTTCCTCACCCGCCTGCTACGTCTGAGCTGAGTCATGCTCTGAAGTTAACAGATTGCTCTGCATCCCTTACGATGAATCGTGGATCAGGCACCCCGCTTAGGACAATGAGGACCCACCGCCAACACCGGGAAGCTGCACCGACAGGTACACACAAGGACACAGGACAGAGGTTGAGTCAACTTTAATCCATGTCAACTGGCTGCAAGTGTGATTTAGTTATTGCCAACACCTGTTAGGTGCCACAGGTAAGTTACAGGTGCTGTTAATTACACAAATTAGAGAAGCATCACATGATTTTTCGAACAGTGCCAATACTTTTGTCCACCCTCTTTTTTATGTTTGGTGTGGAATTATATCCAATTTGGCTTTAGGACAATTCTTTGTGTTTTTTCAATTAAGACAAATTAAATGAAGATAATAATACCAAAGAATTTGTGTTAGCAATCATTTTCAGGAAGAAACTGAGTATTATCTGACAGAATTGCAGGGGTGTCAATACTTTTGGCCACAACTGTATGTGGCGAGGTTGGTGTATGTGTGGTGAAATGTGTGCTGAGGGTGGTATATGTGTTGACGCACGTGGTAGTGTGTGTCGCATTTTATGTGTGTGTTCATATCCCCGTGTGTGGTGAGTATCCCATGTCAGGGCCCCACCTTAGCAACTGTACGGTATATACTCTTTGGCACCATCGCTCTCATTCTTTAAGTCCCCCTTGTTCACATCTGGCAGCTGTCAATTTGCCTCCAACACTTTTCCTTTCACTTTTTCCTCATTATGTAGATAGGAGCAAAATTGTTTGGTGAATTGGAACGCGCGGGGTTAAAATTTCACCTCACAACATAGCCTATGATGCTCTCGGGGTCCAGACGTGTGACTGTGCCAAATTTTATGGCTGTAGCTGCGACGGTGCGGATGCCAATCCCGGACATACACACACACACACATTGAGCTTTATATATTTGATGAATCTGTGCTGCACTTTATGCACATGCTCAGTAGTGACAAGTGTTGTGGGGTCATAGATGAGATGAATCTGTGCTGCACTTTATGCACATGCTCAGTAGTGATCAGTGCTGTGGGGTCATAGATGAGATGAATCTGTGCTGCACTTTATGCACATGCTCAGTAATGACCAGTGCTGTGGGGTCATAGATGAGATGCATCTGTGCTGCACTTTATGCACATGCTCAGTAATGACCAGTGCTGTGGGGTCATAGATGAGATGAATCTGTGCTGCACTTTATGTACATGCTCAGTAGTGACCAATGCTGTGGAGTCATAGATGAGATGCATCTGTGCTGCACTTTATGTACTTGCTCAGTGACCAGTGCTGTGGAGCCGGAGTCATAGAGTCAGGGAAAGTCGTAGTTACTCACCGGTTAACGGTATTTTTCGGAGTCCATGACAGCACCACCTGAGAGAGGGGATCCGCCCTCTAGGAACAGGAAATCCTACAGATACATAAGGGCGGCACCTCTCCCACGCATCAGTTGGTTTACAGAGCACAAGAGGACCACAACGGTTAAGAGCATAATTTATATACAATACTCTTACACGACTATTAATTACCCGTGTACATATAAGCAGAAGTGCACACCCAAATTAAACTAAAGGGAGGGAATATACAGGTGCTGTTATTGACGCCGACAAATACCGTTAACCGGTGAGTAACTACGACTTTATTCAGTCGTCCATGACAGCACCACCTGAGAGAATTACAGAGAGTAATAATTACTTTAGGGAGGGACTACAGCCTGCAGAACCCTGACAACAAAGGAGAGGTCTGATGAAGCACCCAGGTCTAGTCTATAATGGTTGTAGAAGGTGCTCGGAGAGGACCAAGTAGCTGCCTTACATATCTGGTCGATCAAGACCTCCGATCTCTCTGCCGAAGAGGTTGCCATGGCCCTGGTGGAATGCGCCCTCAGCTTGCCAGGGGCCGGTTTGCCTTATCGTCCATGGGATTAGGGAGGAAGGATGGAAGAACTATCTCCTGAGTTCTAAGGAAACTGGAGGCTACTTTAGGCAGGTATGCTGGATCAGGTGTAAGAATTACCCTGTCGTCCCTCAATTGTATGTAAGGAGGAAGTCTAGACAGCGCCTAGATGTCACTAACTCTCCGGGCTGATGTCAACGCTACAAGAAGAGCCACTTTAAGGGCCAGGTTTTTTGTGGAAGCTGATGAGATAGGCTCAAACGGGGCCTCTGTCATGGCCGTAAGGACTAGGTTTAGATCCCATGGCATAAATTTATTTCTCACTACCGGTCTAGACCTGCCTGTTGCTTTAATAAACCTATTGATCCAATAGTTACTGGTGATGCTGCAGTTGAAAAGCGCCCCTAGAGCCGACACCTGTACCTTAAGGGTGCTGATGGAGAGTCCCATGTCCAGACCTCTTTGTAAGAACGCTAAGATCTGTGCTATGGAAGTGGACTGCCCATCTACTACCCCTGAGCCCTGAAGGAATCTTTTCCAGATCCTAACGTAGATTTTGGTTGTCATCGGTTTTCTGCTTTTGAGCAGGGTGTAAATTAGGGCCGGGGAGAAACCTTTCTCCTTTAGTAGTGCCCGTTCAAAATCCACGCCGTCAGATGTAGGCCAGCTACCTGAGGATGGTAAACTGGGCCCTGGGATAGGAGGTCTGGGATGTTTGGTAGGACCCAAGGGTCAGACACCAACATGGTCCTGAGGCATGAGAACCATGCCCTCCTTGGCCAAAACGGGGCGTTCACTATAATCCTTGCTTTGTCCTTCCTGACCTTCCTCATCACCAGGGGTAGTAGAGCCAGGGGAAGGAAGGCGTATGCTAGCCCGAAGTCCCATTTGATCAGAAGGGCATCTACTGCCAGAGGGTTCTCCCTGGGATTTAGAGAGCAGAACTGAGACACCTTCTCTCTGGTGGCGAAGAGGTCCATTTCTGGCTGCCCCCATTTTTGTACGATTTGGTCGAAGATGGACGTTTTTAAGGACCATTCCCTCTGCTTCAGAAGGTTGCAACTTAAGAAGTCTGCTGTGGTATTTTCTTTCCCTTTTATGTGCAGAGCTGTTAAAGACAGGAGACGTTGCTCTGCCCATTGGAACAGCCGTTCTGCTACCTCCATCAGGGGCCTGGAACGAGTCCCACCTTGGTGGTTGATGTAAGCCACAGTGACCTGATTGTCGGAGAATATTCGAACGTGGTGACCCTGTAGATACACAAAGGTTTTTGACTGCCTGCTCTACGGCTGTTAGCTCTTTCAGGTTGGAGGACATTTCCAACTGATGGCATTCCCACAGGTCCTGGATCAAGATTTCCCCCATGTGGGCCCCCCAACCCGTAGGGCTTGCATCTGTGGTAACTACTCGGGTTACGTTATATTCCCAGGGCACCCCTCTGGCTAGACTGTTCTAGTCTAGCCACCACTCAAGGGATCTCAAGGTATGTTAGGACAGAGTCAACTGGCCTTCTAGATAACCGCCCAGGATATTTTGATGGCGTAAAACCTCGCCCTGTAGCACCCTTGTATGGAACTGGGCTCATCGGACCGTGGGGATGCAGGATGAGAGAGAACCCAGGAGGGACATTGCTTTCCTGAGACATGGTAGGGCTATTGGAGGCGTTCAAGACCTGCTGACGTAGGCGACCTAATTTTTCGGGTGGAAGACGACACTCCTGATTCTGTGAATCTAGGGTTAAGCCCAAGAACTGCTGGACTTTCATGGGCTGTAGGCGGGACTTCTTAATGTTTAGTAGCCACCCTAACCGCTCCAGAGCTGATTTTGCTTTTTGCAATTGATCCAGACAATGGACTGCTGTTTTGCATATAATAAGGAAGTCATCCAGGTAAGGGATTACTAGGATGTTTGCTTCCCGCAGATGGGCCATAACCTCCGCTATAACTTTAGTGAACACCCGGGGGGAGACTGCTATACCAAAGGGAAGTGCGACATATTGAAAATGCTGTAACGACCCCTGTAAATGAACTGCCACTCTAAGGAAACGCTGATGAGACGCATAAATGGGTATATGGTAATAAGCGTCTTTTAAAACCAACACCACCATAAAACAATTTTCAAACAGTAATTTTATTGTGGAACTGATCGTTTCCATTTTGAAAGGTCGAATAACCAGGTATCTGCTGAGTGCCTTAAGATTGATTATGGTCCTGTAAGAATTATCTGGTTTACGGACCAAAAATAGGGGGGGGAGTAAAAGCCTTCGCCCTTCTCCGCCTCTGGTATTTTTATCAGTACTACTTTCTGACATAGGTCAACAACTTCGGTCTCTAGGGAAGTCTGTTCCGCCAGGGAAGACCTGAGCGGGGTGACCCTAAAACTGTTCTGGGGGACACAGGCAAATTCTAGCTTTAGACCTGAGGCTACCAACCCCAGGATCCAGTTACTGTTTGAGATCCGCGACCAGGCTTGGCAGAAGGCCGATAGTCTACCTCCCACCGGGGCCTCTCGTCATTGGGGAGGTTTCTTGGTCTCACGGGATGCTTCCTGGCGTCCACCTCCAAACATAAACCCGGTACCTTTTTTCTTTTTATCTTCCCATCTGCCCCGGTCCCTGGAAGACCTCCTCCGAAAAAATCTCTTCCTAGCAAAGGGACGTCTATAGGAAGGGGTGGGCAGGGAAGGGAATTTCTTTTTATCGTCGCCAGCCTTCTCCAGGAGTTCATCTAGGACTGGTCCGAAGATATTCCCCCTCACACGGGATGGAGCAAAGCCGGGATCTGGCCTGGATATCCCCGGGGCCAGCATTTCAGCCATATAGCCCGTCGGGCTGCATTTGATAAGCCCTGCGGCCTTGGCCGCCATTCTTGCGGAATCTGCCGAAGCGTCGGCTAAAAAGGCTGCCGCATCCTGGATGGTAGGTAGGGTTTTCAAGATAGATTCCCTCGAGGCTCTGTCCTCTAACTGTGCTTCCAGCTGGTCCAGCCAGACCATCATAGATATGGATGCAGGTAGCTGCTACTGCCGGTCTCAGGGCGCCAGCTGACATTTCCCATGTGCCTTTCAAGTAGGAGTCCGCCTTTTTATCCAGCGGATCCTTTAAAGAGACCATGTCATCAAAGGGGATAGCGGATTTTTTGGACGCCTTAGTCACGGCTGCATCCAATTTCGGGGCTTTGTCCCATTTATTTACCACAGGGTCTTCAAAGGGATATCGCCGTTTAAAAGCTGGTGGTAGGGAGCCTTTCCTTTCTGGTTTCCTCCATTCCCTATTAATCAAATTTTGGACCTTGCCATTTAACGGGAACGACTTGCGTTTCCTGGGGTCTAAACCCCCGAACATTAGGTCCTGTGCTGACCGTTCTGGTTTTGTGTCCGCTACCCCCATGGTAGCCCTGACTGCCTTGACTAGTTTGTCCACTTGTTCCAGACCTAGGCAGAAACAACTGGCGTCTTCCTCTGAAGAGGACGCAGACGTGGAGGTGGAGGGCTCTGAGGAGTCTTCATTTCCTCTAGGGTCAGCTGAAGAGCCTGACCCTGAGAAACTTGCTCTCTTTCTCTTCCTAGACGACTCCCCCTGGGGTACGGATTTTAGGGCTTTAACCTCCATCCTGATAATTTCCCTTAGACTTGTAGCGAAGTCAGGGGTTTCTTCCGCCACCGTCTGCATGACTGGCACAGCCTTTTAGAGCAGGCATCCGGCAAGGGGCATTTGCAAAGGGCGCATTCCCTGTTTTTTGCCTTGTCAGCGCATTTGTTCCCCTATAGGAGGAAAACATAAGGGGAACACTGCATCAGGGCACATTCACGAAGATCTCTTACCCTGAGCAGAAGGCGCAGGGGGGGGGGGCAAGCTGGATCCTTCGGCCTGGAGTAACTTCTATGGCCGGATGATCCAGTTCGTTTTTTCTTTTGCTGGGAGCTGGTTTGGGACCTCTCTGAGATACGTTCCTGCTCTCGGTCCAGCTGGGCCACGGGAGCTTCCGGCTCGTCCATTCCTGCACCTGAGCTGAAGCCGCTCTGCAGTGCTTCTGTGCCCTTTTCTTCCCCCCGGCATTCCGGGTTCACAGGTGTCATGGTCAGGGGCTGATTCTCGCCCCCCCTTCTCCCCGACGTCCATGGGTACTTCCCACCCCGTGCGCCGCCCCCCCACCCCTGCCGCTCTGTCGGCGCCCGCGCCGCTGCGCCCGGCGATGCACGGGGAGAAAAAGCCGGCATCCGACTTCCGGTCCGGCGCCACTGGCCCCGCCCCCGCGACACTTCCGGTCTGAGCGAACGCGCGGGGACACGCAGGCCACCAGCGCCATGGTGGCGCCCGACCACGCACAGCGCCTCCCCGCACACCACCGAGGCACAGCAGCACGCACCCGACCGCGGCCTGGACGAAGGGAGACCGCACCAGCAGGACCAAGGACCGGGGGGAGGATCCATACTTACCCGCCGGCGCAGGAGACGAGCATCCACCGGACCCCGCTCCCACCTGCCCCACACACTGACGGGCCACCGTGGCGCTTCCAGGGGACTCCGCACTGCCCAAGGTAGGAGAGCCCCCCCCCCCCGCTACCCGAGTCGGACAGCCGGCCTGGGGATTCCTTCATCCATGATGGCATAATCTGTAGGGAATACTGTCCTCCAGGAACAGGAAACCAACTGATGCGTGGGAGAGGTGCCGCCCTTATGTATCTGTAGGATTTCCTGTTCCTGGAGGGCGGATCCCCTCTCTCAGGTGGTGCGGTCATGGACGACCGAATAAAATGGGAATTGGGATGTTTGGCTTAAAGATTCCACAGTCCTGTCCTCAGATTTTGGAGTGAAGGACAAACCTCCACTGTAACTCATCTCTATAGCAGGAAGTATCCTGCTAATGAGACCTTGCATTTTTATGTTCATGTCCTTTTTGAATCATTCTGGTTATTTATCCACGTTTGGCTGATAGTTCTGATCAGACAATGACTTGCATGATATCCACTTGTCACTATGCAGACAGCCCATTTCTAACTGCTGAGGGATATCAAACAAACATGTGCACTGAATAAGTTTTTTGCAATAATTTTTGGTTTGTTTTGTTTGGGGTATTTTTTCAATTTTAAATATCTTCAAATAAGAGTATAATTTTAGGGGATTTTTTTCTTAACCCATTCTGATTGTTCCTCTACTGACATTGAGTGTCAGTCTGTTTTAAACCTTCTAACAACCTCATGGGGTATTTGCCTTCCTCTGGGTCAATCAACATGTAAGGTCACAGATTGAAGTCCATTGAGTTCAGTCTACATATAACCTTAAAAACTACGAACCTAACAAAATAAAAAGACATTGGAGACTGATGCTGATGTAAGGTACACATATGGAAAATATTCTTAACTTTTTGTGTGTGATATGACAATTTGGTTTAAATTGTAAAAGTATTTAAAGTTTGAAATTTTTGATTTTTCAAAATTTTCATCAAATTTCAGGTATTTGTACAAATAAATGCAAAACATTGCCTTAAAATTACTAATGTCATAAAGTACAATGTGTCAAAAAAGGTCAATGGGATATGCTGCAAGATTCCAAAGCTGTTACCACATAAAGTGAGAGATTTGGAAAGTTCTCCTCAGTCAAAGGGTTAAGGGCCTGTCACACTAAGCGATATCGCTAGCAATATCGCTATAACGTCACCGATTTTGTAATGTAGCAGCGATATTGCTACCGATATCGCTACATGTGATAGTTGCCTCCGACCGGCTCCCCCGCTGGCTATCGCTGATCGCGCGAGAACATCCTGGACCGTTTCTCGTCGTCAGCTTCCTGCTTGGCTTCCTGTGGCGCCGACGAGCGATGCGTGGACGCGGGCGGGAGGACGTCAGGATCGCCTCGTCTGACAGGTAGGTAACGACCCCCGACCGCTGTTATGTCGCTGGTGAGATCTGCCTGTTTGGCAGCTCACTAGCGACCACTTAGCGATGCACCAGTGATCCTGACCACGTCATATCGCTGGTCGGGATCGCTGGTGCATCGCTAAGTGTGACAGTACCTTTAGAAAACTTCCTACAATATTTACCTTTGACATGGCTTCAAACATGTTCATAGCTGTAACTGTCATGGACTGTAGGGGGCGCTGCTTCTCCTTCACTCCCACTCTGCTCCAGTCAGGGACAGCATTTATGTTGATTTCCACCGGCTTTAGCGGCATCCTCTTCCGCAGGGACATGCGCACTGTGTTAAGAGAGCTGGACGACGGCCTTTTTCTGAACTTGTCAGGCTGAGGACTGTCCTGTTCATCAATGTTTTCCAATACATCGTGATTCCTCCAACCAACACTTTGAAAGATCGAAGACATCTTCTTGGATAGACACTGGAAAACATAGTGAATAAAATAAAGGTGAAAGTCTCATGGGCAGGAAACTATTAGCATTTTACTTGTATGCCTGAGTGAGATGAATTGTCTCGCCCAGCTAGTGATGGGGATTGATCAATATCCACATTTACATTACAGACAGCTGTTTATGGTGCTCAGATCAGTCAACAGACCCAAGCTTATGGACTACTACATTTATGCTGGACAATATATGACCGAGAGTGACCATTTACCATACCTTTAGGCAGGTTAGCAGATTTGCTACAAAAGTTAAATTAAACCATATACATTAAATTGATCTCCCTGATGAGACTGGTGTATTTACATTGAAAATCCATGTCAGAATGCCTGCATAATTCGGATATTAATAGGACTCCAGCTAAAGAGTGAGAGCTCATAAGTCCACATGTTCAGTCTCCTTTTGGACAACCATTCTTTTGCAAACTGCTCCAGGTCTCTCATATTTGAGTGGTGCCATCGCCCAACAAGAATTTTAAAGGGTATGTCCACAACTAGGACAACCCCGTATTGATCTAAAAGTTTGGCCTAGATGAACTAAAGCTTATACTGCCCTCCCGTGCCGGCACTAATACAGTGGTGTTGACACTCATGGTCCCACGGTTCTTGTGACACGTGAGCCCGGCGCCCCATCAGCGCTGGCATCACTGTCCCCACCTTTTGTTGAATTGCATATGAAGAGGAAGTCCAGACTGCAGCTCATCCCCGTCTTCCTCTTCTTGTTCAATTTGCCAGGGACTGTGACGACAGCGCCGAATGGTTCACGTGTCACAAAACCACAGTCCCGGGGAGACCGAGTGCTGACACGGAAGAGGAGTGTAAGCTTTTTCATTTTATTGGGGTCAAGTGTGTGATATGACAAGGAATTTTCCAACTTTTTCAAGATTTCTGCACAGGTGTTCAATGGGATTTAGATCCAAACTCATTGTTGTCCACTTCAGAACTCTCCAGTGGTTTGATTTGAGCTTGATGTACATTTTGGGTCATTGTTCTGCTGGAAGACCTAGGACGCAAACCCAGCTTTCTTACACTTGGCACTATATTGTGACCCAAAATACTTTTGGCAATCTTCAGATTTCATGATGCCTTGCACACAGTCAAAACACCCAGAGAGAGACGCAGCAAAACAACCCCAAGATAGGGACTCTCTGACCTTTCCCAGCGCCTGTGCACTGCAGTACTTTACTCTGCTCTCAACAGGGCAGATAAGTGCGCCTGCGCAGGAGCACAATGCCGGGGAAGCTATGAAGCAAGCAGGAGGGAGGCAGCACAAGAAGATGAGAGGCGCTGGTCCAATACCTGTGACACCCATCGGACTGGACCGCCCCGCAGGCGAGTATAATAAAACATTTTTCTTCTCTTGCAGGTCGGATTGGGGGCTTATCTACAGCATTATAGATAAGCCCTGAAAGCCTGTGGCTGTAACTCAAATGATGACAGGTTCCCTTTAAAGGGAATCGGTCACCCTATTTTAGCTCTATCAGATGCCGGCACTGCCATCAGGGGCTTATCTACAACATTCTGTAATGATGTAGATAAGCCCCCCCCCCCCCCCCCAGATGTAACCTGAAAGATAAGAAAAACAAGTTAGATTATGATTATGTAGAAAAGATAAGAAAGGATGGCATTCTCCGTTCTATCGTGGAAATTCTTTATTGGTTAGAAGGCATTGGCCCGGGAGGAATGTACAGAGGGTGGACAACGGCCGTTTCACGCACTTGCGCTTCAACGGGTCCTGAGACTGGAATGCAGGCAAGTGAGAATTAAGGCATACACACGTGAACACACCTCCTGGCTTCAGACTCACACTCCCACAGTAGTGTGAAACAGGTGAACAAATTAATCAAGAAAAGCAAATTAAAAACAAAGATTAAAAATCTATCAAGACAAGACATGTAAATACAAAACAGAACAGAAGGGGAAGCCAGTTTTGGGAAGGAGATTAGGGTTCAACCGTCTATGGGAGGGTGTAAATCCACCTACATGCCACCAATTTCCCCAGGTAATATAATGGATGTCTTTGAGTCACAAGTAGAGTTGAGCGATACCAGCCGATACTTGAAAATATCGGATCGGAATGGATCGGCCGATCTTAAAAAAAAATATCGGTATCGCCGATTCCGATACCGGGAACCAATGCAAGTCAATGGGGCCAAAATATCGGAATTAAAAAAAACCCTTTCTTTCCTTGTAGTTTAATTCTACATGAAGAAAAACAACTAAGAATAATGTAGAATGTATTGTGGGAGGTGGAGGAGACATTAAAGCCATAGAGTTTTAGCCCAATCAAAAGGAATAGCAGGAATTAAACTTTTTTTTTAAAGACGTTAGGAGTTACAAAGATATTGACTATGTTAGCCTCATTTATATTTTGCCAGACATGTATGTCTTCTTCTTCTTCTTTCTTATTCTTCTTCCCTTTTTTACCTTCTTCTTCTTCTTCTTATTCCTTTTTTTACATTCTTCTTCTTCTTATTCCTTTTTTTACATTCTTCTTCTTCCTTTTTTTACATTCTTCTACTTCCTTTTTTTACATTCTTCTTCTTATTCCTTTTTTTACATTCTTCTTCTTATTCCTTTTTTTACATTCTTCTTCTTCCTTTTTTTTACATTCTTCTTCTTCTTCCTTTTCTTACATTCTTCTTCTTCCTTTTTTTACATTCTTCTTCTTCTTCTTCCTTTTCTTACATTCTTCATATTCTTCTTATTCAACAATTATTATTCTACATATTCAACTTCTTCATCTTCTTCCTATTCTTCTTCATCATATTCTTGTTTGTGTCAGGCATTCCTGTAGTTGTTATCTAGAAAAGTTAGAAGTTTACACCTTCCGTTCTGCCTGTCACAAAAGATTTACAACAGGATTTGTCCGCGTTCAGTTTGGCCTGCAGCAGCAGGCCTTTTCCAGGGGCACCACGAGGAGGAACGGACTCACCCCCATACACTGCTTAGTCTTCTTCTGCTTATAAATAAGATAATATCATTTGCTCAGAGTATTAGTCTTATGCTTAATGTTCTTCTGCTTTGTTTTTTTTATGCTTCTTTGTCTTCTCTCTCTTGTTGTTCTGCATCTTGGTGGTTGTCTTCCTGTTCTTTGTCCTCTTGAACCAGCTGACGGTACTGGCACCCGGAGGGGCAGCAGAAGGAACAAGAGCCAATGGCACTACCGAGGACCAGCTGACGGTGCTGGAACCCGGTTACTAAGCAGGAGGTACCTGTGCTACAAAGCACTACCAAGGACCAGCAGACGTTGCCGGAACTCGGATACCGAGATGGAGGCACCTAGGCCAAAGGCTCTGACGAGAACCAGCTGACGGTGCTGGAACCCGGAGGGGTAGCATAAGCTGCAAGAGCAAATGTAAATAGCGAGGACCAGCTGACAGTGCTGGCACCCGGAGGGGCAGCAGAAGGAATAAGAGCCAATGGCACAACCGAGGACCAGCTGACGGTGCTGGAACCCGGTTACTAAGCAGGAGGTACCTGTGCTACAAAGCACTACCAAGGACCAGCAGACGTTGCCGAAACTCGGATACCGAGATGGAGGCACCTAGGCCAAAGGCTCTGACGAGAACCAGCTGACGGTGCTGGAACCCGGAGGGGTAGCATAAGCTGCAAGAGCAAATGGAAATAGCGAGGACCAGCTGACAGTGCTGGCACCCGGAGGGGCAGCAGAAGGAATAAGAGCCAATGGCACAACCGAGGACCAGCTGACGGTGCTGGAACCCGGTTACTAAGCAGGAGGTACCTGTGCTACAAAGCACTACCAAGGACCAGCAGACGTTGCCGGAACTCGGATACCGAGATGGAGGCACCTAGGCCAAAGGCTCTGACGAGAACCAGCTGACGGTGCTGGAACCCGGAGGGGTATCAGAAGTTACCCCTGAAAAGCAAAGTTGGCATGCGGCAAGCTGGCCGCAGTTACCGAATCACACAGTCCTACAGGGGGTGCTTGTCCTACTGGCACTATGGAACAAGCCTTTCTTACCAGAACCCGCAGTCCACATAGGAAGCACCTAAACTGCTGGCACCCTAGCCTCGGCTAACCCAACCGCAACACGACATGGCAACTTGGGGTGGCAAACTGACATTGACACTTCCCGGAAACAGCAGGCAGGGCTGGAACCAAGCTGGGCAGGAGGGAGTACCCGTGCCAAAGTCAGTTATGAGCAGCAACTGGCGATGTTGGAGCCCAGGACAAGCACTTAGCAGGCTGAGGCCTGATGTGCTGTCAATTGGGAGGCAGCAGGACAGATTGCCATCAAAACAGCAGGGGAACAGCTGACGTTACTGAACCCCACAAACACAGGAGCTAGTGTTTTACTCTGTGAAGACGGCACTTCCGAGCAACAACTGGCTGTGTTGAAGCCCAGGGACAAGCACGGAGCAGGCTGAGGCTGCATTGAAGAAATTTTAAGATCGGTTGTAGACTACTAATTTTAACCAAGCTCCACTTAGGCCTGTGGCTTCACTGATTTTCGTATTTCCCCTGTCCTCCAACCCCGCCAGTTACAGCTCCGAAGTGGCGTCTGCACAATCCACACTTGTTCCTGTGTTACAGGTGTTCAGTCCGGTCAGTTAATCCCCTGATGTGTGTCCGGCAATGTCGCCTGCTCTGTACACATTCCCATTATGGAATCAGGGGATTAACTGACCGGACTGAACACCTGTAACACAGGAACAAGTGTGGATTGTGCAGACGCCACTTCGGAGCTGTAACTGGCAGGGTTGGAGGACAGGGGAAATACGAGAGACAGTGGAGCCACAGGCCTAATTGGAGCACGGTTAAAAATCAGTAGTGGTACGACTGTGTAGGCAGCAGGAGACTTTGCCATCTACACAGCAGGGGATCAGCTGACGTTACTGAACCCCACTGAGACACGGGAGCAAGTGTCTCTTTCCGTGTGGGCGGCACTTCCGAACTACAACTGGCTGTGTTGAAGCCCAGGAAATTGGAGGGTGTAGGCAGAGGTCTACTGTATTTTGAATGAGGTGACAGCAGGAGAGACTGCCATCCACACAGCAGGGGATCAGCTGACGTTACTGAACCCCACTGAGACACGGGAGCAAGTATCTCTTTCCGTGTGGACGGCACTTCCGAACTACAACTGGCTGTGTTGAAGCCCACGAAATAGGAGGGTGTAGGCAGAGGCCTACTGTATTTTGAATGAGGTGACAGCAGGAGAGACTGCCATCCACACAGCAGGGGATCAGCTGACGTTACTGAACCCCACTGAGACACGGGAGCAAGTGTCTCTTTCCGTGTGGACGGCACTTCCGAACTACAACTGGCTGTGTTGAAGCCCAGGAAATAGGAGGGTGTAGGCAGAGGCCTACTGTATTTTGAATGAGGTGACAGCAGGAGAGACTGCCATCCACACAGCAGGGGATCAGCTGACGTTACTGAACCCCACTGAGACACGGGAGCAAGTGTCTCTTTCCGTGTGGACGGCACTTCCGAACTACAACTGGCTGTGTTGAAGCCCAGGAAATTGGAGGGTGTAGGCAGAGGCCTACTGTATTTTGAATGAGGTGACAGCAGGAGAGACTGCCATCCACACAGCAGGGGATCAGCTGACGTTACTGAACCCCACTGAGACACGGGAGCAAGTGTCTCTTTCTGTGTGGACGGCACTTCCGAACTACAACTTGCTGTGTTGAAGCCCAGGAAATAGGAGGGTGTAGGCAGAGGCCTACTGTATTTTGAATGAGGTGACAGCAGGAGAGACTGCCATCCACACAGCAGGGGATCAGCTGACGTTACTGAACCCCACTGAGACACGGGAGCAAGTGTCTCTTTCCGTGTGGACGGCACTTCCGAACTACAACTGGCTGTGTTGAAGCCCAGGAAATAGGAGGGTGTAGGCAGAGGCCTACTGTATTTTGAATGAGGTGACAGCAGGAGAGACTGCCATCCACACAGCAGGGGATCAGCTGACGTTACTGAACCCCACTGAGACACGGGAGCAAGTGTCTCTTTCCGTGTGGACGGCACTTCCGAACTACAACTGGCTGTGTTGAAGCCCAGGAAATAGGAGGGTGTAGGCAGAGGCCTACTGTATTTTGAATGAGGTGACAGCAGGAGAGACTGCCATCCACACAGCAGGGGATCAGCTGACGTTACTGAACCCCACTGAGACACGGGAGCAAGTGTCTCTTTCCGTGTGGACGGCACTTCCGAACTACAACTGGCTGTGTTGAAGCCCAGGAAATTGGAGGGTGTAGGCAGAGGCCTACTGTATTTTGAATGAGGTGACAGCAGGAGAGACTGCCATCCACACAGCAGGGGATCAGCTGACGTTACTGAACCCCACTGAGACACGGGAGCAAGTGTCTCTTTCTGTGTGGACGGCACTTCCGAACTACAACTGGCTGTGTTGAAGCCCAGGAAATAGGAGGGTGTAGGCAGAGGCCTACTGTATTTTGAATGAGGTGACAGCAGGAGAGACTGCCATCCACACAGCAGGGGATCAGCTGACGTTACTGAACCCCACTGAGACACGGGAGCAAGTGTCTCTTTCCGTGTGGACGGCACTTCCGAACTACAACTGGCTGTGTTGAAGCCCAGGAAATAGGAGGGTGTAGGCAGAGGCCTACTGTATTTTGAATGAGGTGACAGCAGGAGAGACTGCCATCCACACAGCAGGGGATCAGCTGACGTTACTGAACCCCACTGAGACACGGGAGCAAGTGTCTCTTTCCGTGTGGACGGCACTTCCGAACTACAACTGGCTGTGTTGAAGCCCAGGAAATAGGAGGGTGTAGGCAGAGGCCTACTGTATTTTGAATGAGGTGACAGCAGGAGAGACTGCCATCCACACAGCAGGGGATCAGCTGACGTTACTGAACCCCACTGAGACACGGGAGCAAGTGTCTCTTTCCGTGTGGACGGCACTTCCGAACTACAACTGGCTGTGTTGAAGTCCAGGAAATAGGAGGGTGTAGGCAGAGGCCTACTGTATTTTGAATGAGGTGACAGCAGGAGAGACTGCCATCCACACAGCAGGGGATCAGCTGACGTTACTGAACCCCACTGAGACACGGGACCAAGTGTCTCTTTCCGTGTGGACGGCACTTCCGAACTACAACTGGCTGTGTTGAAGCCCAGGAAATAGGAGGGTGTAGGCAGAGGCCTACTGTATTTTGAATGAGGTGACAGCAGGAGAGACTGCCATCCACACAGCAGGGGATCAGCTGACGTTACTGAACCCCACTGAGACACGGGAGCAAGTGTCTCTTTCCGTGTGGACGGCACTTCCGAACTACAACTGGCTGTGTTGAAGCCCAGGAAATTGGAGGGTGTAGGCAGAGGCCTACTGTATTTTGAATGAGGTGACAGCAGGAGAGACTGCCATCCACACAGCAGGGGATCAGCTGACGTTACTGAACCCCACTGAGACACGGGAGCAAGTGTCTCTTTCCGTGTGGACGGCACTTCCGAACTACAACTGGCTGTGTTGAAGCCCAGGAAATAGGAGGGTGTAGGCAGAGGCCTACTGTATTTTGAATGAGGTGACAGCAGGAGAGACTGCCATCCACACAGCAGGGGATCAGCTGACGTTACTGAACCCCACTGAGACACGGGAGCAAGTGTCTCTTTCTGTGTGGACGGCACTTCCGAACTACAACTGGCTGTGTTGAAGCCCAGGAAATAGGAGGGTGTAGGCAGAGGCCTACTGTATTTTGAATGAGGTGACAGCAGGAGAGACTGCCATCCACACAGCAGGGGATCAGCTGACGTTACTGAATCCCACTGAGACACGGGAGCAAGTGTCTCTTTCCGTGTGGACGGCACTTCCGAACTACAACTGGCTGTGTTGAAGCCCAGGAAATTGGAGGGTGTAGGCAGAGGCCTACTGTATTTTGAATGAGGTGACAGCAGGAGAGACTGCCATCCACACAGCAGGGGATCAGCTGACGTTACTGAACCCCACTGAGACACGGGAGCAAGTATCTCTTTCCGTGTGGACGGCACTTCCGAACTACAACTGGCTGTGTTGAAGCCCAGGAAATAGGAGGGTGTAGGCAGAGGCCTACTGTATTTTGAATGAGGTGACAGCAGGAGAGACTGCCATCCACACAGCAGGGGATCAGCTGACGTTACTGAACCCCACTGAGACACGGGAGCAAGTATCTCTTTCCGTGTGGACGGCACTTCCGAACTACAACTGGCTGTGTTGAAGCCCAGGAAATAGGAGGGTGTAGGCAGAGGCCTACTGTATTTTGAATGAGGTGACAGCAGGAGAGACTGCCATCCACACAGCAGGGGATCAGCTGACGTTACTGAACCCCACTGAGACACGGGAGCAAGTATCTCTTTCCATGTGGACGGCACTTCCGAGCTACAACTGGCTGAGTTGAAGCCCAGGAAATAGGAGGGTGTAGGCAGAGGCCTACTGTCTTTGGAATGCGGAGACAGCAGGAGAGACTGCCATCTCCACAGCAGGGGAACAGCTGGCATTGCTGAACCCCACTAACACTTGAACGAATGTGTTTGGCTCTGTGGAGACGACACTTCTGAACACCAACTGACGCTGTTGGAGCCCAGGATTAGGCGAGGAGCAGGCTGGGGCCTACTGGATTTTGAATGAGGTGACAGCAGGAGAGACTGCCATCCACACAGCAGGGGATCAGCTGACGTTACTGAACCCCACTGAGACACGGGAGCAAGTATCTCTTTCCATGTGGACGGCACTTCCGAGCTACAACTGGCTGAGTTGAAGCCCAGGAAATAGGAGGGTGTAGGCAGAGGCCTACTGTCTTTGGAATGCGGAGACAGCAGGAGAGACTGCCATCTCCACAGCAGGGGAACAGCTGGCATTGCTGAACCCCACTAACACTTGAACGAATGTGTTTGGCTCTGTGGAGACGACACTTCTGAACACCAACTGACGCTGTTGGAGCC
This sequence comes from Dendrobates tinctorius, assembly GCF_039654945.1. Taxonomy (NCBI): domain Eukaryota; kingdom Metazoa; phylum Chordata; class Amphibia; order Anura; family Dendrobatidae; genus Dendrobates; species Dendrobates tinctorius. The sequence continues at coordinate 21,405,367 of NW_027361684.1, forward strand.
CAGGATTAGGCGAGGAGCAGGCTGGGGCCTACTGGATTTTGAATGAGGTGACAGCAGGAGAGACTGCCATCCACACAGCAGGGGATCAGCTGACGTTACTGAACCCCACTGAGACACGGGAGCAAGTATCTCTTTCCATGTGGACGGCACTTCCGAGCTACAACTGGCTGAGTTGAAGCCCAGGAAATAGGAGGGTGTAGGCAGAGGCCTACTGTCTTTGGAATGCGGAGACAGCAGGAGAGACTGCCATCTCCACAGCAGGGGAACAGCTGGCAGTGCTGAACCCCACTAACACTTGAACGAATGTGTTTGGCTCTGTGGAGACGACACTTCTGAACACCAACTGACGCTGTTGGAGCCCAGGATTAGGCGTGGAGCAGGCTGGGGCCTACTGGATTTTGGCAGGTGAAGGCAGCAGGAGACTTGCCATCTCCACAGCAGGGGAACAGCTGGCAGTGCTGAACCCCACTAACACTTGAACGAATGTGTTTGGCTCTGTGGAGACGACACTTCTGAACACCAACTGACGCTGTTGGAGCCCAGGATTAGGCGTGGAGCAGGCTGGGGCCTACTGGATTTTGGCAGGTGAAGGCAGCAGGAGACTTGCCATCTCCACAGCAGGGGAACAGCTGGCAGTGCTGAAACCCACTAACACTCGAACGAATGTGTTTGGCTCTGTGGAGATGACACTTCTGAACACCAACTGACGCTGTTGGAGCCCAGGATTAGGCGAGGAGCAGGCTGGGGCCTACTGGATTTTGGCAGGTGAAGGCAGGAGACTTGCCATCTCCACAGCAGGGGAACAGCTGGCAGTGCTGAACCCCACTAACACTTGAACGAATGTGTTTGGCTCTGTGGAGACGACACTTCTGAACACCAACTGACGCTGTTGGAGCCCAGGATTAGGCGAGGAGCAGGCTGGGGCCTACTGGATTTTGGCAGGTGAAGGCAGCAGGAGACTTGCCATCTCCACAGCAGGGGAACAGCTGGCAGTGCTGAACCCCACTAACACTTGAACGAATGTGTTTGGCTCTGTGGAGACGACACTTCTGAACACCAACTGACGCTGTTGGAGCCCAGGATTAGGCGAGGAGCAGGCTGGGGCCTACTGGATTTTGGCAGGTGAAGGCAGCAGGAGACTTGCCATCTCCACAGCAGGGGAACAGCTGGCAGTGCTGAAACCCACTAACACTCGAACGAATGTGTTTGGCTCTGTGGAGACGACACTTCTGAACACCAACTGACGCTGTTGGAGCCCAGGATTAGGCGTGGAGCAGGCTGGGGCCTACTGGATTTTGGCAGGTGAAGGCAGCAGGAGACTTGCCATCTCCACAGCAGGGGAACAGCTGGCAGTGCTGAACCCCACTAACACTTGAACGAATGTGTTTGGCTCTGTGGAGACGACACTTCTGAACACCAACTGACGCTGTTGGAGCCCAGGATTAGGCGAGGAGCAGGCTGGGGCCTACTGGATTTTGGCAGGTGAAGGCAGCAGGAGACTTGCCATCTCCACAGCAGGGGAACAGCTGGCAGTGCTGAAACCCACTAACACTCGAACGAATGTGTTTGGCTCTGTGGAGACGACACTTCTGAACACCAACTGACACTGTTGGAGCCCAGGATTACGCATGCCGCATGCAGAGGCCAATGGGCAGCGGTTTTTATGGAGGTTGTGGACTACTACTGATTCTAACCATGCTCCACTTAGGCCTCTGGCTCCACTGTCTCTACTATTTACCCTGGCCTCCAACCCCGCCAGCTACATCTCTGAAGTGGCGTCAGCACAATCTACACTTGTTCCTGTGTTACTGGTGCTCAGTCCCGTCAGTTGATCCCCTGATGTTTGTCCAGCAAGTTCGCCAGCTCTGTCCTCATTCCCACTACTGGTTATGGGAATGTGGACAGAGCAGGAGACCTTGCCGGACACACATCAGGGGATAAACTGATGGGACTGAGCCACAGGAACACAGGAACAAGTGTAGATTGTGCTGACGCCACTTCAGAGATGTAGATGGCGGGGTTGGAGGTCAGGGGAAATAGTAGAGACAGTGGAGCCAGAGACCTAAGTTGGGCACGGTTAAAAATCAGTAGTGGTTTGAATGTTGATGGAGCTGGTGACTTTGCCGTCCACACAGCAGGGGATCAGCTGGCATTACTGAACCCCACTAACACAGGAGCTAGTGTGTTTCTCTGTGCAGACGACACATCTGAGCGACAACTGGCTGTGTTGAAGCACAGGGATTATAGTTCAGGTGGTAGAAAAATGAACACACCAGCAGACCTGGATACAGTTGCCAACCACTAATTTAGTCTGTAAGAGGAATGGCAAAGTCTTTTGAGATCCAGGCCTTGTTCATTTTCAGAAAAGTCAGCCGGTCAACATTATCGGAAGATAGTCGCGTGCGACGGTCTGTTAGTACACCACCTGCGGCACTAAAGACACGTTCCGATAATACACTGGCAGCAGGGCAAGCCAGCACCTCCAATGCATACTGGCTAAGCTCTGGCCATGTATCCAGCTTAGAGACCCAAAACTTGAAGGGGGAAGAGCCATCTGGGAGTACAGCGACAGGGCAAGACATGTAGTCTGACACCATCTGACGGAAGCGTTGCCTCCTGCTGACTCGAGGCGTCGCTGATGGTGTAGACAATTGTGGTGGACACACAAAACTTTGCCACATTTGGGCCATAGTGGTCTTGCCTTGTGCTGCGGCGCTGCCTCTGCTCCCTCTTTGTGCAGAGTTTCCTCCACTGCCTCGACGCACAGAGCTGCTTTTTAAAGCAATAGCAACAATGCTGTCGGGTGGAATGGAAAACATTATGGACTGCACCAGTGACTCTTCGTACTCCCGCATTTTACGCTCCCGGTTCAACGTTGGTATGAGCCTTTGTACGCTGTCCCGGTAGCGAGGATCTAGGAGGGTGTACACCCAATAATCAGCCGAGACGAGAATGTGGGCGATGCGGCGGTCGTTTCTCAGGCACTGCAGCATGAAATCAACCATGTGCTGCAGACTCCCAACTGCCAAAGAACCGCTGTCCCCTGTTTGAGGCGTGACCTCGGCCTGCTCTGCATCACCCCACCCTCGCTGTACATACTGAGTAGAGGTTTGTGTACCTCCCTCCTCTGGAGAGATGTCTTCCTCCTCCATCGACTCCTCCTCACAAAGTGTCCCCTGCCTAGGCCTTTGTGAGGAAACACGTAGCGCAGACTGTCCAGAAGCAGATGGCATTTGGGACTCCTCATCCTCCACCTCTTCCGAAACCTCATCCCTTAGTGCTTGCAGTGTTTGTTGAAGCAGGCAGATAAGGGGGACAGTCATGCTGACTAGTGCATCATCTGCACTCGCCATCCGCGTGGATTCATCGAAGGCACGCAAAACGAGGCAGATGTCCTTCATAGAGGCCCACTCAATGGTGCTGAAGTGTGAACGGCGCACAGTGCGACTTGTTTGCGCCTGATGCAGCTGGTACTCCATGACTGCTGCCTGCTGCTCACACAACCGCTCCAACATATGTAACGTTGAATTCCACCGGGTGGGTAGGTCACATATGATGCGATGTTCCGGAAGGCCAAATCGTCGCTGCAGAGCAGCGAGGCGCGATCTTGCCGTGCTGGAACGTCGCAAGTGAGCGCACTCTATGCGGACCTTGTGCAACAGTGCATCAAGATCCGGATAGTCCCTCAGAAAGCTCTGCACGACCAAGTTAAGAACATGTGCCAGACATGGGATGTGTGTGAGGTTGCCTAGGCCAAGAGCTGCCACCAGATTTCAGCCATTGTCACACACTACCAAGCCCGGCTGGAGATTCGCTGGCCCAAACCACACATCGCTCTCCAGCTTGATAGCATTCCAGAGCTCCTGCGCTGTGTGGCTTCGATTCCCCAAAGAAATTAATTTGAGTACAGCCTGTTGACGTTTGGCCACGGCTGTGCTCATATCGGTCGTAACAGGCTCCTGCTCTGCTGTTTCTGAGGAACTTGAGTAGGAGGAGGAGTCTATGTGTACAGACTGGAGTCCTGCAATCCGTGGCATTGGAAGAACACGTACAGCGCCACTCTCCAAATCCGTACCCGGCTCCACAACATTGACCCAGTGGGCAGTGAGGGAAAGGTATCGTCCCTGTCCATGGTTACTGGTCCACGCATCGGTGGTCAGGTGGACCTTGCTACTAACGGCGTTTAGTAGCGCATGTTTTATTTTGCCCTCAACATGTTTCTGCAGGGCAGGGACGGCTCGCCTGCTGAAATAAAAGCGGCTGGGCACGTTGTATTGGGGGACTGCCAATGCCATTAAGTCCCGGAAGGTGTCAGTGTCCACCAGCCTGAATGACAGCATTTCAACTGCCAGAAGTTTGGCAATGCCAGCATTCAGAGACTGTGCTCGGGGATGGTTTGCCGAGTAAGGGCGCCTTTTATCCCATGCCTGTGCTACCGATGGCTGTGATGGATGGGAACGTGCTGCTATGGGTGTAATCTGACAGGGTCTCCGGACAACAGTGGCAGAGGTTCTTCCTTGGCGATCCTGTGAGGAAGCCGAACCAGCAGTGTGTGAGCTGGAGGAAGAGGCCCCAACACGAACTGAAGAGGTGGTAGGTGGTGCTGTACGTTGGCCTACGTCTTCAGGGTGTCTCTGCAACTCCAACTCGTGCTTGGTGCGCACATGTTTCCACATATTTGTGGTATTGAGGTTGCTGACATTTCTCCCTCTTTTGACTCTCTGATGACACAGCTTGCATTTGACAAAGCAAATGTCATCTGCAACTGTGTCAAAAAAGGACCACGCACTGCAACTCTTGGGAGCGCCCGGTTTGCCTTTGGAATGAGGAATGCTCCTAACGGGTGCCGAAGTGGAGGGTACAGGCAACCAAGTCTTCCCCCTCCCTCTGCCTCCTGTTTTGGCCGGTAGGGGAATCTCTTCCTCCGAGCTGCTCCCACCACCTTCCTGTTCCTCACGCCATGATGGGTCAAGGACCTCATCATCTTCCCTCCCCTCTTCAAACAGCTGCTTCTCCGGGGTTGTCTCGCCAGCACCGTACGCACCAGAAAGTGGCAACTGAGTCTCGTCATCATCTGATGCGTACTGAGGTGTGCTGACCATAGGCACTGGCCCACTCGCCTCTTCAGATTCAGAGGGACAAAGAAGTTGCGCATCACTGCATACTCCCTCTTCTTCACATTCAGGAATGCTGCTTGGCTGGCCCCCTCTTTCCAAGCCAACAGATTCCGAGAACAGAAGTAGAGACTGTGATGGCTCCTGTCCATGTCTCTCTGACTGCCTGGGCACTTTGGCAGGTGGTGAAGAGACAGATGGTTGCTCTTCGGTGCTCTGACCCTGAGAGGATGCGGAAGTAATTGAAGTCGATGCGTTAGCTGCCATTCATCCGACAACGGCTTCAATTTGTTCCTCCCGCAGCAGTGGGGTACGTTGAGGTCCTACAAAGCTGCGCATAAAGGACTGTTGCCTGCTAAAACTGGGGGATGCTGATCCACTGGTGCCCGCAGCAGGCCCAGAATCCCCACGTCCTCTACCTGTAGAATCCCCACGTCCTCTCCCTGCAGAATCCCCACGTCCTCTCCCTGCAGAATCCCCACGTCCTCTCCCTGCTGAAACTCCACGCCCACGCGCCTTACTCCCTGCCTTCTTCATCTTGCAAGACTGCTTAAGATAGGCAGAAAAGTACAAAGGGGGGCCTTAGTGTGCTTATTCCTGAACAGCTGGTTACAGGTACAAGAAACACTAATTTTATGAAGTGTGTGTGTGTGGACTACACTTTAATAGGAGCTGATGTGGCCTACACAAGTTCCAAATGTAGTGTTTGGTGAACTTTTTTTGTGGTTTCTTTGTTGGAAACAAACTCAAAGTATGTGAACAAAGAATTGAAACTGATAGTATCACCAACTTTTTGGAGCTATTACAATGCAGGCAGGTAACCTACAATGCAAAAGATGAGGCTCCAAAAAAATTGGGTAATACTAATCTGGCTGCGCCGGCAGGGCACAAGCCAGAAAAAAAGGCTCCTCTATCTACTCCTATATAGTGTTTGCAACCAACCAATGTTGATGGATACGGATGGATGCACACTAATAGGAGAAGAAAAAATGAGCTGCACTCAAAGACAAATATGTGTGAGGCAGTGACGCACGTTGAGCGTCCTACAACCAGACGTAGCTGCAGGACACTCTACTCAGCGTGAGCTGCACTCACACACAGTCAGAGACCTCTCAGACAGCCGTCAACAGTGCAGCTAAGTGGGCACTGGCACTGACAGGCTGCAGAAAGGCTCCGCTGTGTACTCCTATATAGTGTTTGCAACCACCGTAGATGGAGACGGATGGATGCACACTAATAGAAGAAAAAATGAGCTGCACTCAAATAAAAATATGTGTGAGGCACTGACGCACGCTGAGCGTCCTACAGCCAGACGTAGCTGCAGGACACACTACTCAGCGTGAGCTGCACTCACACACAGTCAGAGACCTCTCAGACAGCCGTGAACAGTGCAGCAAAGTGGACACTAGCACTGAAAGGCTGCAGAAAGGCTCCGCTGTCTACTACTAGTGTTTGCAACCAACGTATATGGATACGGATGGAAGCACACTAGATTGAAATTATGTAAAAAATGCAGCTCAAAAAATAAAAGATGTATGAGGCAGCAGTGATCACACTGGGTGGCCTACAGCCTGACGTGGCTGCAGGACCCACTCCACAGCGTGAGCTGCACTCACACAGCCCTTGCAGACAGCTGTGAACACTGCTGCTAGGGCAAAGAAGGCTACAGTGGTGGTTTATGTAGCCTGGGTAAAGCACTAGATGTTTGGTGGAATCGCTATTTCTAACTGTCCCTCACAGTCTTCTACAGCAGCCTGTCCCTAACTGAATTCACAGCAGAGTGACCAGAAATGGCGGCTGCGGTGGCTTTTATAGTGCATCATGACATCATTTCGGCAGCCAATTACAGCCATGCCAATAGTTAACATGCCTACATGCCTAACAGGATGTGCCCACACTTCGGAGGATTCCCATTGGCTTAATCAAAGCAAGCAGGCTCATAGCATGATGGGAACTTCCGATTCCGATTCCGGAATCCGATATGACAAAAGTATCGGAAGTCCGCATCGGAATTCCGATACCGCTAATATCGGCCGATACCCGATACTTGCGGTATCGGAATGCTCAACACTAGTCACAAGTGATCAAGGACATGGAAGCAATAATCTATCAACATTCCACTCAAAAATTTGTCTGTAAAAGAGAAAAAAGCGATTAAAGAAATTCAAAGTTGGTCTGATGTCATAGTTCTTTCAGCCGATAAGGGAGGTAACGTTGTCCTCCTTACTAAAGAGTTTTATGTGGCAGAAGTGAAGAGACAGTTATTTAATAGTCAAACGTATCTGGCATTGAAATCAGACCCTAGTAATAAATTTAAGGATAATCTGCGGTCACTTTTGCGCAAATATGTAGAGAGGAATGTTTTATCGAAATAAAAAGCGGAAAAATTGATACCCGACTTTCCCCGCAAACCTCACATCCCAAAGGTACATAAATCTGTCATGTCCGGGATAGGGTCACTCACAGAGCCCCTATCCCAGTACGTAGATTGGTTGCTACGCCCTTTACTCCAAGAAATCCCTTCATACGTCAAAGATTCTAGGGACTTTATCAGTATTATAAAAGGTTTTGATTGGCAGGACAATTTCTGCATGGCCTCGATTGTTATTGAGAGCCTTTATACTAGAATTCCACAATTTCAGGGGGTCGAATCTATTAGACACATTGATAATAGCACAGGGAAATACCCAGAGACAGTGAATTTCATTTGTGAGGGTTTAATGTTCATTCTCACTCACAATGCGTTTCAATTAGATGATACTTGGTATAAACAAATAGAGAGTACAGCAATGGGGAAGCCCGTCGCATGCACATTTGCAAATTTGTTCCTCGCGGACTTTGAAGAAAAATATATTTATTCAATCCACAATCCCTTTTTGAAGTATATCCGATTATTCATTCGTTATGTGGACGATGTGTTCATAGTCTGGGAGGGAACGGAGTTAAATTTTTCATCATTTGTGGAATGGTTAAATGGTAACAATCATATGAATATGAAGTTTACATCTAAGTTCGGAGGCACATGTCTTGAGTTTTTAGACATTAATTTATGGGTAGAAGATGAGTTTCTGCACACAGAAATTTACCGCAAGCCATTTGCGTCTAATGGCCTTTTGCACTTTGATAGTGCAAACATCTGTATTATGTGATAAACTCCCTTCCTTATGGACAATTCCTAAGATTAAAAAGATTTAATAGCACAGGCTGGCTATCAAAGACAAGCGCAAGCTTTGAAAAACCGCTTTGAAAATAGAGGCTACCCTAGCACAGCTCTTGATAACGCCATGTCCCGGGTTGACAACTTGAATGCCCTTCAAACAATATCAGAAAAAAACTCTGCTGCAAATAAAAATAAAAAACGCTTCACCTTTTCGTTTACAATTAGTCCAATGGACAATAACATCAGAAGTGTTATTGGCAGTTATTGGAGAGGGATAAAGATCTGACAGATATTGTTAAAAGAGGTCCTCTTTTTGCGAGCCGTCGGAGTAAAAATTTAAAAGATCTATTGGTTCGCAATAGATATAAAAGTGATAATAAAAACTGGCTATGTCTGAACAGTCCTGTAGGCAACTATAAGTGTAAGAACTGCCCTTTCTGCCCCTTTAAGTTGACAGGAAAATCCCTCAAAATTGGAGTAATTCAGCATGAGGTCCAGAATTTTATTTCATGTAAAACAACCCATGTTGTGTATGTCATATCCTGTCCTTGTGGTTTTTGTTATTTAGGAAAAACTATCCGTCCATTGTATGTTAGATTCAGAGAGCACTTTCAGTCCATTGCTACCAGAAAAGGGGTCCCTCGCCTGATTGAGCATGTTAGAAAGATACATGGGGGCAATGCAGTCGCTGCAGTTCGCAGGTGTAGAAAAAGTATTCCTGCTGTCTCAAGGGGGAACCACCATAGAATTCTCTTACAAAGGGAATCTAAGTTGATTCTATGAACAAATGCCACAGAACCCTTAGGGTTAAATAAGAAAATAGATATGGCGGTTTTTCTGTAGGAATTATTAAGTATTTGTATTTCCATGTCATAGGCTACTTTCAGATTTGCGTTCGGAGGCGCAGCGCCCCAGCTAAGCTCCGTCCCCTGCCACGCCTCCTCCGGTCAGCTCCTCCTCTGATCGCATGACACGGCATGCGATCAGCGTACCCTATAGTTAGCGTTGGGTACGCTGGTCGTGCGCAGGTACACTTTTGCCGGCGCTGCACAAAAATGCAACACGGTGCAGCGCCAAAAGGGCACAAGCGTGCCCAACGCTAACTATAGGGTACGCTGATAGCATACAGTGTCATGCGATCAGAGGAGGCAAGGCCAGGGGCGGAGCTTAGCGGCAGCCCTGCGCCTCCGAACGCAAATCTGAAAGTAGCCTTATCTTGATAGAGATTTTTAATCTTTGTTTTTAATTTTCTTTTCTTGATTAATTTGTTCTCCTGTTTCACACTACTGTGGGAGTGTTAGTCGGAAACCAGGAGGTGTGTTCACATGTGTGTGCACCTTATTTCTCACCTGCCTGCCTTCCAGTCTCAGGACCCGTTGAAGCGCAAGTGCGTGAAACGGCCATTGTCCACCCTCTGTACATTTCTCCCGGGCCAATGCCTTCTAACCAATAAAGAACTTCCACGATAGAATGGTGAGTGCCATCTTTTCTACATAATCCGATTTCATGTTTTTTCATTAGATTGAGCACCCGTTCTCATGGTATTATGGCGTTTGGTCCAGGTATGTGATTTGGATTGCAGTCACGGAACTGCTTTGGGGTTAAGGAGCAGTGCCGAGTCCTCTCTTTCACTTGGAACAAGTTAGATTATACTCACCGGTGGGGCGGGGGCGGTGAGTGTAGCGGTCCGGGTCCTCCCATCTTCATACGACGCCGTCCTCCTTCTTACTTCTTCCGCGGCTCCTGCGCAGGTGTACTTTATCTGCCCTGTTGTGGGCAGGGCAGAGTACTGCAGTGCGCAGGCGCCGGGAAAGGTCAGAGAGGTCCGGCGCCTACGCACTGCAGTACTTTACTCTGCCCTCAACAGGGCAGAGAAAGTACGCCTGAGCAGGAGCCGCAGCAGAAGTAAGAAGGAGGATGGCATCATATGAAGATGGGAGGCGCTGGACTGGAACGCGACACCCATCGGACCGGACCCACGGGTGAGTATAATCTAACTTGTTTTACTTCTCTTTCAGGTTACATTGGGGGCTATCTACAGCATTACAGAATGCTGTAGATAAGCCCCTGATGGCGGTGCCGGCAGCTGATAAGGCTCAAATGGGGCGACAGATTCCCTTTAAGGAAATTTAGCTACAGTGCCATGGGTTATAAATTTCTTCATTATATTGCATACCGTAGACAAGGGAACGTCAAGATCTCTGGAGATGGACTTGTAACCTTGAGATTGTTGAACAATATTGGTTCTCAAGTTCTCAGACAGCTCTTCTCTTTCTGTTCTCCATGCATAGTGTGACACACACACAGACACACAATGCAAACATTGAATCAACTTCTCCCTTTTTTATCTGGCATCAGGTGTGATTTTATTGCCCACACCTGTTAGTTGCCACAGGTTAGTTTGGACAAGTGCATCGCCCTCGCACCCACGGCGGCAGGGTACTCGGAGCCGGGCCCATGGTTTTCAATGGGAGATGTCATGATAGCTGTGACCCGGTCCGTGGCCCTGGGCGTCCATTGTAAAAGGGGAAGATGTTGAACGTGTGGATGATGATTAAAGTTTATTAGTGAATGATTCGTGACGCCACCTGTGGTGTTCGGCAATGAAGGTGTTAAGCCGACGCTGCAGACAGATCCTCTGGGACAGATGGTGTGGTGCAGCAATGATGTTGTGGCCCTTCACAGGTAGGGCAATAGTCACAGGGCAGTGTAGGTGAGGAGATAGGGAGGAGACGTAGATGGTGCAGTGACAGGCACAGCGATGTAGCATTGCTGAGTGTGTTGGCGCAGGAATAAGTGAAGGACACCAGGGCATGTAGTTCCAAAGCTTTACTCTCAGTCTGTTGTGCATACAGGTGCCCGCCTCAGTGCCGTGTCCTCCAGGTCAGGGGCTTAGCCAACTTCCAGGCAAGATGAAGGACTTTGTTCCAACACTCCACCAACATAAGTGCCTTTCCTGAACGTCTCCCTTCTAGCGCCTATTTGAAGTACTCACAGTACTGAATTACACTGGAGTTCCTCCTTTCAGATGTTCTTAGAACTCTACTTGTACGGCAGACAGCTGTAACCTGCTTCGGGGACTCCTTGCTACTAAGTCCCGGCTCACTCTCGTTGCTGTTGTGCCCCCAAGTCTTGTGTGGGAATAAAGTAGTGACAACTTCTATTCCTCCGGTGTCATTAGTATCCATACAACCTCGGGGACCGGACCCCGGCCTTGCGCTTAGAACTTGAGGAAGGGCTCTGCTCTAACCCTAATCCTTAGTTCTCTTCTTCTCCTTACGTTCTGTACAAAACTATCTTTCTTATGGAGAATTAGGCTTTCTGAATATCTCTTTCCTGTGCCAGCAGACTCAGGTCACTGAAGTCTGCTGCAGCACTTCCTTCCTTCCATCCCACTCAGGGGATCTTCTCTCCCAGACTGACCTAGTCCTAATGATCTCCCGCTCTCTTGTGCAGACTAAGCTTCACCCACCTCCCAGCACTCTTCGTGTTCCAAGCAGGGAGCCACCAAAGGTGCTTTGCTACACTACTATGTTGTGTGGGATGCAGGTGTTGGAGTGTGGTCAGGTGTCTCCACCTTACCTGAATGGTGGGGCACCACACCTCAGGAGGAGGTGCAGTGCCTCTGTGGCAACTGAACCCTCAGGGGCGCCACACAAGCATCACATGCTTGAAACAAAACTGTGTTGTCACGTTTTTTGGGAAAGGTGTAGTTTAAAGATTGGCCCCAACATGGTTCAGTCTCCGCAAGGTAAATAACCCGGTCTAGGTATGCGATGCGGTGATACCGCATGTGTTCAATGAACATATCCGGAATCACCGCGTGTACAGAAGGGGGCGGGGCTTTGGGCAGAGCGGGCTTTCTGTTCCGTCCAAAGCGCAGGCAATGCGCTTAGTGTAAAGATACCCTTAAGAGTTGGAATGGACCTCCATGGTCATCATGTCCAACCCCCATCTAAACCATCTCAGACAGATGTCTGTCCAGCTTCTGTTTCAAGACTTCCATTGAAGTGGAACTCACCACCACTCGAGACAGCCTGTTCTACTCATTGATTACCCTGACTGTCAATTTTTATAGGGGCATCTTAGTCTATATTGTTAGTTTGAGCTGTGTTCATAAAGCTTATGTAAAAGTTTTTCATAGAGAAAAAAAACAACGATCATTTTCATCCTTATTGTTGTGTGTCCTTTTTTATTACGTTGCTGCAGTATTTCCCATGTTAATTGTGATGCATCTGTAAATAATGGATGAAATACGGATAATCCACATGCTTTTTTTTTTTTTTTAAAAAGCAACTGCAGAATTGAATGGGGTAGTTTTTTTTTCCAAAAAAAACAGGGGGAGACTAGAAAATGCTTGATCAGTATGAAAAAAATAAAACTCATCTGAACAGACCTACTCAATAACACTGGTCTGTGTACTTTAACACAGACAGCAGATGGTCTTCTAAACTTGGCCTTAGCAGCTAACCAAGCGCCACCAAAAAAAAATGCACGAGATTAGAACTAAAAATGCCCATATAACATACGTCCTTATTCAGAAATATTTTTTTTTTTTTTTTGCACATGGAGAAACTGACCGCAGTTCATTAGAGCTTTGTATCAGATGATCATCAGTTTGTTCATTTAAGAAAAAAATTAAAAATTGTGCCTTCTCAAACTAATCAAAAATGAACAGCAGTAGGATGCAACTAGAATGGCCTCTGTGTGCAGTCCTACATTTTTAATTTGTTTTAATGGACTTATGAACATGAATGAGTAAATTTGATCAGTGACAAGAATTAAGAATGGACATAATGGGGTATGTGCAGACTATCCTGAAGTGGCAGCGCTTTGGACGCAGCGCATGTTGGCTGCGTCCATAGTGCTGCTGTCTATTCAACGCAGGTGAATCTGTTAAGTGAACCATGTGAATTCACCACGTCCAATACATTCTATGGGTGAAACTTATCTTGCGGAGACTAGAGTGTCCACAAAATAAATTGACATGCTGCGTTCTGGAGAGACACACTGCATATTCTTCTCCACAGGTGATCTGCAGACATCTCTGGACGCATAGTGGGGATGGGATTTCTTGAAATTCCATCCACTATGCTGTTAGGCTATGTGCCCACGTAGATTGTAGGTGCTGCGGATTTTGTAAAATCCGCAGGTCAAAAGACCTGCGGATTAGCCTGCGGTTTCACACCTCATAATGGATAAGGTGTGAAACCGCAACGGAATCCGCACAAAGAATTGACATACTGTGGATTGTAACCCGCAGCAAATCTGTGCGGAAAAATCCGCAGCATGTGCACTGCGTTTTCCAGTTTACTGCTGCGAACCCGCAGGGCCAAAACCGCTGCGGATCCGCAGCAGAATCCACACCGTGTGCACATAGCCTAAAGGGGGTTTTACACTAAGCGATATCGCTAGCAATATCGCTAAAACGTCACTGGTTTTGTGACGTTATAGCGATATTGCTAGCGATATCGCTATGTGTGATACTTACCAGCGACCGGCTCCCCCGCTGTCCATCGCTGATCGCGCGAGAATGTCCGGCTCCATTTCTCGTCGGGCGCTTCCTGCTGAGACTTCCTGCTGTGACGACGAGCGACGCGTGGAGGCGGGCGGGAGGACGTCAGGATCGCTGTGTGTGAATGGTAAGTATCATGCGCTGCGTCGCTGCTGCATCGCTGTGAGGTCTTTCTGTATGAAAGCTCACTAGCGATCATTTAGCGATGCACCAGCGATCCTGACCGGGTCAGATCGCTGGTCGGATCGCTGGTGCATCGCTAAATGTAAAAGGGCCTTTACATCTGGACGCTGCACAAGTACACAGCGTCCAACCCGCAGCTTTTACTGATCGTGCGCACATACCTTCAGTTTTTTTGTGAACTACTTTGCAAAAAAAAAAAACAAGTGAATGGCCACACAGAATATGTACCAATCACAGGCTGTGAAAAACACGGATATAATATGTATGTGAAAGATGAATGTCCGAATGAGACTTTATATACTTGTCTGTCCCGATCCAGAACTCGGGTACGCTGGGATCAGTATTAAGAGGACCAGTCACCTGGTTCAAGGCTTTTGTTATTATTTTTTTACATTTCCACTTCTAAGTTTTTTTTTTTAATCCGCCATATGGTTCCAGAGTTATGGGCCTTTTTATTTATTGCTAATTTTTATGATTTTTGCCTAGGAGGTGGTGTTCACAAGTAATAATGCAGAGGTGCCTAAAGACATGTCCCCAGAGACCCCTCTGAGCACCACTCCCTTTGTAAAGAAAATATAATTCAGCAATAGAACAAAAAGCACAGCAACATCTCTCTGGAACTGAATGGGGAATTTTAAGGAGAATAAATGAAAACTCGTGGGAGAAGTAGGAATAAAACAGAAAAAACTGCCCACTTTCAACCTGATGTTAGGGCCTATTTAGCCAACATGGAACGCAAAATTCCATTTTTTCAAGATCTGATATTGAGGAAAAGACAAGACGTCCCCAAACACTTTACTGCCGCTGTACAAGTCACACAATAAGGGAGTATTGTGGGGCTGATAAATGCCATGTGAGAGGAGGGACAGAGAGAAAGGAATTTAGAGAAAGGGAAGATCACAGCCCATGATCTGCGGCCAAGTGTAGAGGAAGAAGAAAACAGACGAGAAATGAGAATCTTGTGCTGTCCTCACGGGAAAGATCAGTGCTGTGTGGCCGATTCAGTTAAGAAGGCGTATAAAAGGACAAGAGGCCAAAAATAAAATCTATTAAATATATAACAAATTATTCAATATAATCAGCCAGTAGGAAAGAAGGATTTCTGCTTTGAAGATTCCAGTTTAAACTTCCATTGCTCCAGAAGCTCGAAGACATACAACAAACTGAGCTCTTAGGCCTGTTTCACACTTCCGTTTTTGACCATCAGTCAAAACCCGCCGTTTTTGCAAAAAAACGGATCCGCCATTTTTTTGGGCGGATCCGTTTTTTCCCCCATTGATTTGCATTACCGGCGGATCTTGACGGATGGCCAAAAAAACTGATGTGTGAAACAGGCCTTACTCACCCTCCCAGGGTTCGGCGCTGCCCTTCCGTTGCTGCTCTCATCTGTTTATCAGATGCAGCAGCGACGTCATATCTAGAGTGTTTGTAAGCGCTGCAGCCAATCATTTAGCTCAGTGGCTCTGAATGTAGACAGCTCAGTCATTGGTTGCAGCGTTTCAGAGTCAGACAAAGCTGGCTTAGGCCTGTTTCACACTTCAGTTTTTTGTGTCAGATAAAATCCGTCAAAAAGGCGGAAAGCAGATCCGTTCCTAACTTATGTGAACGGATGCCACCGGATCCGTTTTTGGACGGATCCGCCGAATGAAGAATTTTAAAGGAACCGCTGCCGAGAGAGAGAATTTTTTTTTCTCTGTCCGCCAGAAATGATTTCAGGGTTAAATTTCCTCCTGACTTCATTCCTCCGGGCATGCGCTCTATAAAAATGCGAATCCTGCAGCACAAAAAACGTTACATGGTCCGTCCAGGCATCTCGGCGGACGCAAAAAAATTGACAGATCCGCAAAAAAACTGATCCAACGGATGGCCATACGTCAAGATCCGCCGGTAATGCAAGTCAATGGGGAAAAAAAACGGATCCGCAAAAAAATGGCGGATCCGTTGTTTTGCAAAAATGGCGGATTTTGACTGATGGTCAAAAACGGAAGTGTGAAACAGGCCTTAGGCCTCTTCCACACCTCAGTTTTTTGTGTCAGTTAAAATCCGCCAAAAAGGCGGACAAGCGGATCCGTTCCTACTGATGGCACAGGATCCGATTTTTGATGGATCCGCAGAATGAGGAAATTTAAAGGAACTGCTGGCGAGAGAGAGCATTTTTTATACGCCGCCAGAAAGGATTTCAGGGTTAATTTTCTCTTTGACTTCCTTTCTCCGGGCATGCGCACTGGAAAATGCGGCTCCAACCACAAAAAAAAGTTGCAGGGTCCGTCCAGGCATGCCGGCGGATGAAAAAATTTGGCGGATCCTCACAAAAACGGATCTAACGGATGACCATCAGTCAAGATCCGCCAGTAATGCAACTGGGGAAAAAAACGGATCCACAAAAAAAAAAAAAAATTGCGGATCCGTTTTTTTTTCAATACCTGGCGGATTTTGACTGATTATCAAAAACGGAAGTGTGAAAGGCCTTAGAGAACACGTGGACTGCACAGCACGTGTCCGCTGTCAGGTTACCTTTAAAGGGCGTCTTGTCAATCCTAAGATGTTGACCCTCTTATACCGGCATGTATGGCACTCCATCACTATAACAATTATAACTGTAGTATACCTCTTAGAGGATTTAATTGCCATAAAAAAAAAATATTTACTTTGTGTGTAAATGGAGGGGCTTTGGTGCACCCCTGGTGTGGCCAAGAGCTCAGTGCACCATTATCCTCCTCAGTGTGCACCATCAGATCTGGAATAACGCGGCTCTGACCCCAGGCTCCTGTCTACAGCGCAGCAGCGAGCGGCGGTGACACGAGGCGACAATCACCGAGGGGGTCAATAGATGACAGTTCTCACTATGCAAACTGGGGGGCGTTACAGGCTACTGAGCTCTCGGCCACACCAGGGGTGCACTTATTTACATACAAAACATGTTTTTGTTTTTATTTATATGGAAACTAAGCCATGAATTCCACTACAATAGATACAGATATATATATACATATATATGGTGCAGCTCAGGTCTGTGTGAGAGTGTATAGTGAGGCGGGAATGACTATGGTCCCCACTCCTGCAGTGGTGACGGTACAGACAGTGCGGCTTTCACACTATCCCTTGATGTCACTATCCCCCTGCACACACGATGGCGGCGGACGATACAGCCCTCCTCTCAGCAAATCATCCTGCACCATATGATAAAGGAGGCAGCAGCCGCGCTCCGTCCCCACCGGACACACGACACTACACTGACTGTGCGCCCTGATGAGCCCCGGGGAAGGCCCTACTCACCCGCTCACTGTCCGCTCCGCTCCCTGTGTGACGATTGTGAACTTCGAATCCGGCGCCGCTCCCGCCCGCTCCCCTCTCCTCCGCTCTCATTGGCTGGCGCGCAGTGCTGCTGGAGCTGTAGGAATTAACTATGGCGCTGCTGTATGTCTCTGTGGCCGAGGCAGTGGGAGCGGCGGGGAGGCCGGGAGTTGTAGGGTTACACAGGACGAGGATTGGGCGGGAGATTGTTCCCTGTTATGGGAGCGTCCGGCACTGACAGAGCGCCACGGAGTTCAGCGGCGGCCATACATGGCGGCGTGCAGGGGCGAGAGCTCGGCGCCGAGCATGTCCTCTGTAGTTTTCTCTCCAGGTAGACATATAGGAGTCAGGCCAGTTGTCCTTGGGAATGGCGCCGTTCATTTTACCACACAGTGTACTTGAAAACAGAAAACATTCCAAGTTCAGTGAAATTGTGAAACAACCCCGCAATTCTGTTTTTTGGGGGACTTTGTGGTAAGTGTGACCGTGCAGTACGAGTCTCCTCCTCTGTACGGTTACAGCCCAATATCTCTGGTTTTCACCTGTGAAATAAAAAGATCAGAAGTTTAGAAAAGAAATGACGGTTGTGTTTTCGGAGACTCGTAAGGGTATGTGCACACGATGCGGATTCCGCTGCGTTTCCGCAGCGGTTTTGGCCGCTGCGGACCCGCAGCAGTTTTAGCTGCGGTGTACAGTACCATTCAAATGAATGGGAAAAAAAAACCGCTGTGCCGACGCTGCTGAAAAATCCGCGCGGATTTGCTGCAGTTTTGAATCCACAGAAAGAATTGACATGCAATTCTTTCTGTGGAAACCGCTGCGGGTTCCTATCTCCACCATTGTGGAGATAGGAATCCGCAGGACAAAACCGCAGATAATCCGCAGGTCTTTTGACCTGCGGATTATCTGCGGTTTTTGCAAAATCCGTGCGGATTAATCCGCAGCGGAATCCGCAGCGTGTGCACGTACCCTAAGGCTGTGTGCACACGCTGCGGATTCAGTAAAATCCGCAGGTCAAAATCCCTGCGGTTTTACCTGCGGATTGCTCTGCGGTTTTGCCCTGCGGTTTTTCATCTCAATAGAGGAGATGGCAAACCGCAGAAGAATCCGCAGAAAGAATTGACATGTCAATTCTTTCTGCGGATTGAAAACCGCAGATAATCCGCGCGGAAAATTCCGCACCGTCTGCATTGCGGTTTTTGATTCCCATAGGGAATCATTGTACTGTACACCGCGGCCAAAACCGCTGCGGATCCACAGCAAAATCCGCAGCGTGTGCACACAGCCTTACTTCTCTTACTTCTTACAGCCTTTTTTGGATCGCACTCGGCCCAATGTTATACTGTGGGGGAGTTCAGATCTGCAACTTTTTTTCTCATGCCAATTCAGCATGAGTAAACAGTCGCAGCACGCTGTGAGTGGCTCCGGTGATCGGATCACGTGCACCCGTGCAAGTCTGTAGGTGAATGTGAAACATCGGACTGCACTCAGATGTCATCCCAGTGCAGTCCGATATATGCTCACACAGAAGATACAGAAATAAAGTTGTCCATCTGCTCTACAACTGTGATGCCATTCTCTCATTCGACCTTACCTGACGAAGGACACCGTCTGAAATGTGCGCCGCACCTGAACCACCTCTCACCCAGGTAACTTTTCTTTCCTTCATTATATCCTAGGCCTTTCTTTTCTTTACTTCCCAGGTCTCACAGAAACTGTGCTCTACCTTATTACCTCCCTGGTAATTGTTCTCTACCTTATTTATTTAGTTCTCACTGCCTCCAATATCCTGGGCATAATATGGCTGATCTTCCCACATAGTTATTCATTGTATTTAAGGAGCACTTACAACCTGACCCTCACATATCAATATATCTCCCCCTCTTTTGTTCCTTCTAATCCTGAATTGCTTGTGGGGCACAGAACTTCCTGTATGTACCTGGGATATAATTGTTATGCACACTGTAACACATAATATACTGTCATATTTACTCAAATTGATATTCATAATCTATTTACTGCCTTGTGGTTTGGTTTTTATAATAGTTGTTTTACTTTATGATTGTCCTCTTTTTATTAACCCCTTCACGGCCTTTGACGCAACATAGGCATCATGAAAAGTCGTGCCAAAACGACCCATGACGCCTATGTGGCATCATGACTTTAAAGCCCCCCTGTGGGTCAGGTGACCGGGGTTACTGAAAGGTCACCCGACCCGCAGATACAGGGGGCTTTGTTCTTCACAGGCAGCGTGGCTTCATCCCCACATGGCTACAATCGCTCTGATTGGCTGTTTCACTTTTAACAGCCAATCAGAGCGATAGTAATATTTCATCAATGAAAATTGACGAAATATTACAATCCAGCCATGGCAGATGCTCAAATAGCATCGGGCATGGCTGGAGACACTAAGTTAACGACTGACGGCGCCGATCGGGCGCCGCCACCGACAGACGGCAGCGATTGGCCGCCGCTGTCACAATCTGCCCCCTTCCCTTCCCCCCCCCACCATACTCACTAACCCCCCCTGGCCGTCCCGGTGTCCCGCCGTCCCGGTCTATGGGCGCCACCATCTTGGAAAATGGTGGGAACATGCATGCGCAGTGCGGCCGCCGGCAGATTCATTTTTTTTTTTCTTTTATTTTGATCACTGTGATAAACTCTCACAGTGATCAAAATAAAAAAAAAAGTAAATCACCGCCCCCCTTATCACCCCCCCATAGGGACAAATAATAAAATATTTTTTTTTTTCAATTAGGGTTAGAAATAGGGTTAGGGGTGGGTTGGGGTTGGGATTAGGGTTAGAGTTGGTATTAGAGTTAGGGGTGTGTTGGGGTTATGATTAGGGTTGGGATTAGGGTTGGAGATAGAATTGAGTGGTTTCCACTGTTTAGGCACATCAGGGGGTCTCCAAACACGACATGGCGCCACCATTTATTCCAGACAATTTTGCGTTCAAAAAGTCGAACAGTGCTGCCTCCATTCCGAGCCCCGACGTGTGCCCAAACAGTGGTTTACCTCCACATATGGGGTATCAGTGTACTCAGGAAAAATTACACAAGAATTTTGGGGGTCTAATTTCTCCTGTTACCCTTGGGAAAATTAAAAATTGGGGGCTAAAAAAATAATTTTTGTGGAGAAAAAATTTTCACGGTTCTGCGTTATACACTTCTGTGAAGCACTTGGGGGTTCAACGTACTCACCACACATCTAGATAAGCTCCTTAGGGGGTCTAGTTTCCAAAATGGGGTCATTTGTGGGGGGTTTCCACTGTTTCAGTACATCAGGGGCTCTGCAAACATAGCATGATGCCCGCAGACCATTCCATCAAGTCGACATTTCAAAACGTTACTACTTCCCTTCCGAGTCCCAACGTGTGCCCAAACAGTGGTCCCGCCCACTTATGGGGTACCAGCGTACTCAGGACAAACTGGACAACAACTTTTGGGGTCCAATTTATCTTATTACCCTTGTGAAAATAAAAAAATAGTGGGCTAAAAATCATTTTTTGAGGGAAAAAAAAATCTTTTATTTTCACGGTTCTGCGTTATAAACTTCTGTAAAGCACTTGGGGGTTCAGAGTGCTCACCACACATCTAGATAAGCTCCTTAGGGGGTCTAGTTTCCAAAATGGGGTCACTTGTGGGGGAGCTCCAATGTTTAGGCGCACAGCGGCTCTCCAAACGTGACATGGCAAACGCTAAATATTCCAGCTTATTTTCTATTCAAAAAGTCAAATGGCGCTCCTTCCCTTCTGAGCCCTGCCGTGCGCCCAAACAGTGGTTTATGACCACATATGAGGTATCGATGTACTCAGGAGAAATTGCCCAAGAAATTTTATGATCCATTTTATCCTGTTACCCATGTGAAAATGAAACAATTGATGCTAAAAGAAAATTTTTGTTGGAGAAATTAAAACGTCCATTTTTTCCTTCCACGTTGCTTTAGTTCCTGTGAAGCACCTGAAGGGTTAATAATCTTCTTGAATGTAGTTTTGAGTAGCTTGAGGGGCGCAGTTTTTAGAATGGTGTCACTTTTGGGTATTTTCTGCCATATAGACCCCTCAAGGTGACTTCAAATGTGAGGTGGTCCCTAAAAAAAAAATGGTTTTGTAAATTTTGTTGTAAAAATGAGAAATCGCTGGTCAACTTTAACTCTCTAACAAAAAAAAATGTTTCCAAAATTGTGCTGATGTAAAGTAGACATGTGGGAAATGTTATTTAGTAACTATTTTGTGTCACATACCTCTCTGGTTTAACAGAATAAAATTTCAAAATTTGAAAATTGCGAAATTTTCCAAATTTTCGCCAAATTTCCTTTTTTTTCACAAACGCAAAAATTATCGACCTAAATTTACCATTAACATGAAGCCCAATATGTCACGAAAAAACATTCTCAGAATCGCTAGGATCCGTTGAAGCGTTCCTGAGTTATTACCTCATAAAGGGACACTGGTCAGAATTGCAAAAAATGGCCAGGTCATTAAGGTATTTTATCTTTATACACTATCAACTACCCCGATTGCCAACGAGCCAGGCAAAGCTCCAGAATTGGCGCACCTAATGGCATGTTCCATTTCTGGGGCGGCTGCTGGGTTGGTATTTTTAAGTTCTGAAGGGGCCAATGACCAGGGACCTTTTCAGCATGAAACTATGAGTCTGCAGCTGTCTGCTTTACCTTTTCTGGTAATCAAAAATGGGGGGAACTCACTTTTTTCCCATTAAAGGGAATCTGTCACCCCTTTTTTTGGCCTATGAGCTGCCGGCATCGACATCATGGGCTTATCTACAGCATTTTGTAGTGCTGTAGATAAGCCCCCGATGTAACCTGAAAGATAAGAAAAAAGTTAGAATATACTCACCCGGGGGGGCGGTCTGGTCCGATGGATGTTGCGGTCCAGCTCCTCCCATCTTCCTACTATGCCATCCTCTTCTTCCCTTCGTGGCCCAGGCGTACTGCTCTGTTGAGGGCAGAGCAGAGTCCTGCAGTGCGCAGGTGCCGGGAGAGGTCAGACGTCCGGCGCCTGCGCACTGCAGTATCCTGCTCTGCCCTCAACAGAGCAGAGCAGTGCGCCAGAGCCACGCCAGGAAGGGAAGAAGAGGATGGCATCGTATGAAGATGGGAGGCACCGGACCGAAAGCCTGGGTGAGTATAATCTAATTCTTTTTTTATTCAGTCGTCCATGACAGCACCACCTGAGAGAGGGGATCTGCCCTTCAGGAACAGGAAACCTACAGATACAAAAGGGAGCGGCACCTCTCCCACGCATCAGTTGGTTTCCAGTTCCCAGAGGACAGGACTTCCTACAGATCGTCCATCATGGATTGTCAAGGAAATTCCCAGGCTGGCTGACCGACCCAGGTAGCGGGGGGGTCTCCTACCTCGGTCAGTGCCAGGGTCCCTGGAAGCGGCACGGAGGGGCCGGGCAGGTCTCCACGGCAGAGTGCGGAGCAGGTGGAGCAAGGGGTCTGGAGGACAGCTGTCTCCAGAGTGCCAGCACCGGAGGTATGTATACCCCGGGCCCTTCCTGGTGCGTACCCCCGGGGTCCGGTCTTCTCAACCTGGTCCTGCGTTAGCGCCCAGTCAGCAGGTGCATGTCGGCGCACGGGGGGCTGGAGGCATACCGGGCCAGGGGCGCCATGCTAGCTCCTTGCGCGTTCCCACGGTCTCAGTTTCAACGGCGGAAGTGACGCGGCGGAAGGGGTGGGGCCGGGAACACCGGAACTGGAAGTCAGGTGCCGGCCGGCTTCTTTGTGTGCGCCGCAGGAGCGTGGCGTGGGTCGCGTGCAGCGGCCGGAGCACGGGGCGGGGAGGTCACGGGAGGGTCCCAGGTGGGAGGTACCCTCGGCCAGAACCCTGCTGACCTGGATATTCGGAGGCAATATAAGGCAAGCTGGGACGCTGCTGGGGTGCTTCTGAAGGCCCATTGCAGCAATGGATACGACGGAAGCCCCCATAGACCAACAGGATGATGTGCAGGAGCACCAGCAGAGGGCGGCTACTTGGTCCTCTCCGAGCACCTTTTATAGTCATTATAGGCTAGACCTGGGTGCTTCCGCAGACCTCTCCTTTGGTGTAAGGGTGCTGCAGGCTGTAGTCCATCCCTGAAGTAGTTATTACTCTCTGTAATTCTCTCAGGTGGTGCTGTCATGGACGACCGAATAAAGTCTTAGTTACTCACCGGTTAATGGTATTTTTCAGAGTAGATGACAGCACCCGTATATTCCCTTCCCGTAGTTAATTTGGGTGTGCACTTCTTTCTCTTGTATATGTCCACTGGTGATAAATAATTAATAGTATTGTACATAAATCATGCCATTAATCTTGGAGGTCCTCTTGTGCTCTGTAATCCAACTGATGCGTGGGAGAGGTGCCGCCCTTTTGTATCTGTATGTTTCCTGTTCCTGAAGGGCGGATCCCCTCTCTCAGGTGGTGCTGTCATGGACTCCGAAAAATACCGTTAACCGGTGGGTAACTAAGACTTTCTTATCTTTCAGGTTACATCGGGGGCTTATCTACAGCATTACAGAATGCTGTAGATAAGCCCCTGATGGCGGTGCAGGCAGCTCATAGGCCAAAAAAAGGGTGACAGATTACTTTTAATTAGCTTAATACATTTACAATAAGCAACACGCTAATTATATACCTCATGAATATCTATCTAGCTATCCATCTACCCCATATCTATATTCTTGCATATTTTTAACTTTTAAACATCTTTCTCTATTGTGCATTCTATTCCAGTACGTGCCACATGTAAGTAACAAGGACACGCGATCCATGTGAACACGGACAGACATGCACAGCCCCTAAAGGCCCCGTCTCACATAGCGAGATCACTGAAACGGCACAGATTTTGTGACGCAACAGCGACCTTATTACGTGTGACACATAGCGAAGACCGCCCCCCCCCGCTGGATATCACTGATCGTGCTCTACTGTCCTGGGCCATTTTTTGATTGTTGGTGTCACGCTGGCCAGCATGCATCGCTGTGTTTGACTCCGACGAGCGACCTCGTTGGCGACGCAGAACTCAGGCACACAGGCGTGAGTCTCCAGAATAGCTGCTGTGTGACAAGGTACCGACGACCGCAGAGGTTGTTATACGGATTGCCGTATCGGTGCTGCATCGTTGAGTAGATCTGCCTGTTTGACAGCTTACTAGCGACCATGTAGTGATGCACCAGCTGTCCTTACCAGGTCATATCGTTGTCGGGATCGCTGGAGCGTCGCTATGTGAAACGGGACCCTTAGATTATAATGGATGTGGGTGTGTATCTGTCTCCGGTATGTGTGAAAAATGACACCATGCATACTTCAGGCACTCATGTCAAGGAGGCTTAACACACCTTAATCAGGCCCTGGCCTAATGCCATCAAGCAAGGCTACTAAACCTACATCTAGCAACTTCCTGCAGTTTCCTAACAGTTTTATTCGGGTGTGGTGCTGTGCCATTAGCCAAAGCAGAGAGCTGATTGCTTCAGATGGACAGCACTCATACTGCCAAAGTCGACACTATAGGTCACAGGCACCCTAGTGCCAGTGGCTGAACACAGCCTGTGTCGTCCAGAGGTTCTGATGTTTCCCCTAGCGCTGCACACAGAATGACTATTTTGGCAACTGGGGACAGGAGCAGGTACTATAGGGAGATGTGACACTTGTAAGACTGAGTTCACACGAGCATTTAAAAAATTGTCCAATATTCATCCAGGAAAAACCATGATGTACCATCCGTGTTGTCATCTGAATATTTGTTTTTTTACACCTGCATGTCATCTGTTTTTATTGATAAAGAAAATAATACAGCTGTTATAGACTGCTCAAAAAAAAATAAAAGGAACACTTAAACAACAGAATGTAACTCCAAGTCAATCACACTTATGTGAAATCAACCTGTACAGTTATGAAGTTGTGTAAATGTAACAGACAACAGGTAGAAATGATAGGCAATTAGCAAGTGTCACGACTGTGGCCTGGCGAGGGCAATATGGACCCTCTATACCACAGAGGGGGACCCGGGCCTACCCGAACTAGGGAAGAGCAGCGACCGGGATTCTGTGACAGGTGAGCATGTGGACAAAGAAGACATGTAGGACTAGATAACACTGCACAACTTCTGGTGTCAAGAACGTAAAGTTTACTTAAAGTCACAGTACATAGACAAAACAGGGCTAAGCCAGGCTCCCGATTCCACACCTCCCAGAAGGTTACCACCCTGTGGACCCCAAGGCACCAACGGATCACCGAGGCACACATAGGCAGGACATAAGGGTACATCAGGACACAGGCTGGATATCAGGACATCCGGCTGGGCATAAGGACATCAGGACATCGACAAGACATCGGTACACGAGGTCAACAGGGTACACGAGGACATCAGGACAATCAGGATCACCCACAGGACAACAGAGTCACCGGCAGACATCAGACAGGAGTCGTTTGGTTCTGGACATCCAACACGACCTACAGGCACCTTTGCGGTCACCAAACTCCAGGCAGCGGTCACCAGGTGCCAGACTGCGGTCGTCAGGCTCCAGGCATCGCACCTAGGAAGGAACTCAAGTGTGATGGTGCTAGAACTGCAGGATTGCTGGGGCTGCATGGAGCTAGCACCGCATGGTAGTCAGAGCACAGTGTAGTAGATGCTCAGCAGGAACACCGGTTACAAGAGACTCCGAGTCACTTGGTGCGAGTCTGCAAACACAGAGGGATTCCAGGAACATAACACTGCAGACAGTTCAGACATGGTCAGGTACAGGATAGGTACAGGATCAAGGATTCAAGCCTGGATACACCGCCTCCAGGGCAGGGTGAATTTAGACAGGGTCAGGTACAGGATCAAGGATTCAGGCCCGAATATACTGCCCCCGGCAGGGTTGCCACTAGGAATTTCGGGGCCCCATACTGGCAAAATTTTTGGGGCCCCCTTGAGACTCCACCCAGGCTCCACCCCAGCCCTGCCCTCCACCCCTTGAACTGTCCACAGTCCCACTGCTCTCTCTTGGAAAAACTCCACTTCTCACCTATCACACATTAACAGTTCCCATCACCAGATCACACATATAGCCGGCAGCTTTTGTTTTGGCCAAAAGATTTTTTAAGCCACCACCATAACAGGGTAGACACTTTTTTGGCCGAGCTCTACTCTACTGTATTAAATATTTGTTAAAATATGCAATACAATTTAGAAATATTTTTATTTTATTTTTCAATATTTAAAATGACCAATAATATCACATACAAGGAACAAATACTGCTACACCATGTCCACACCACATATTACCACCACATGGTGACTGAATACTACAATACTGATCAGTAGAGTTGAGCAACTTTTGTTTTTTTAGGGTCGAGTTTCGTTTCGTGAAACCCGACTTTTCCAAAAGTCGGGTCGAGCAAGATCGGCCGATTATAGGGAAAAGTCGGGGTCGTCCCGAAACACGAAACCCAATGTAAGTCAATGGGGAATAAAAGTCGGCAGTGAGAGGAGGACAGGAAACACACCTACAGTGCCCATTTGAATGCCAAAAGCATCAATTCTTCTTACTTAAGCTTGTCAACCTTAATTAACTTCATAATACAAGTTACGCACTGAAAAATGGGGGTTATTTGGCTAAAGTTGTGGGGGGGTAGGGCTGGCTCCAGGTTTTCATGTGCCCTGGGCGAAAGAGCGCCCCTTTAACACATACCACAACTCATCATGCTCCGATACGGCTGAGAAATAGCGGTATAGTACAATGAAAAATACTTCTCTTTTTACATCTCATGACAAGGCCCATCTATTTCTCCATACAGAATCATTGGTCCCGTATAATGCTTGAAACAGTATATGATGAGCTCCACATAATGCTACAGTATATGTTGGTCCCCATGGGTGAAGCTCCACTGTCTTATGGGCCCAAATAATGCTCCAAACATAATAGGACCCATTTCTAATGCTCTAGTGTATAATGGGCCCTGTAAATGCTGCTCCAGTGTCTGATGTCCACCTTTGGAATGTTCCAGTGTATGGTGGGCCCCATCTATCATTCTCCAGAGTATAGTGCTCCCCAAAAATTGCTGTCCCAACATTGAAAACAATCAAATAAGTCTCCTCGCTAGGGAATCCCTGTACTAGTCTGGACTCCTCGTCGTCCCCATCTTCCATCTCACTGCACAGTATTTCAACCTTGCAAGTGCTGTGATCCTGAGCAAGCAGGGGGGGCCCACTCGTTGGCGACGGCACTGGCACAGGGTCCCTGATAGTACGGTGGTGTGTCTGATGGCGGGTGGGCCGAACCTGCACTTTCATCTGCAGCTTCCTCTTTGTCACCGTGTAAGATGGAACTGTATATGGGAAGGGTAACCTGAGTTTCATCAGGGTCAGATTCAGGCCGTGTAGCGTGCGAGGGGAATGTAGTGGTCTGGGTCAATGTACCAGCAGATTCATCGAGCAGTGGCTGGGCATCAGTGCACTTGTGTCGCCCCCAGGAGTACGGTCGCCACAGTGGCATTACCTTCCTCCTAGGGAGTGTGATGTCATGCTTGGGAGCAACGAAGGATCTCTCTAGCAGGTTAACTGATTGGGCGGCGTTATTCCCACGAGTCATGACCCTCCAAACAGCGTTCATGAAGGCAAAGTGTTTGTTTTACGTGGGCAGTATGGTTGCAAAGCTGAACCTTAAAGGAATGTCCAGAAGGGCACCACCAGGAGTGGAGCCTACGGTTAATTTCGACTCCACCTGGGAAACCTCAACCATGCCAGCTACAGAACAGATGCACACATTGCAAGCTTAATTCCGTTAACGAACGAGACTCCGTCATGGACCGCGGTCCGAGTCCGGCTTACTAGAGGGACACGTGAGGCTCTGGCACATGAGATTGGCCAATAACTGGTGTGTCATGCCCTTACATGTCCGTGGCTGCATGTGCGCTACACTGAAAAGGCCAGCGTTTGTCGCTTACAGGTGCAGATAACCCACTGAACAACGTTAGTGATGGGGATCACTGATTACAATTATTACCCGCGAACGATGAT
The DNA here is from genome assembly GCF_039654945.1 of Dendrobates tinctorius. NCBI lineage: Eukaryota > Metazoa > Chordata > Amphibia > Anura > Dendrobatidae > Dendrobates > Dendrobates tinctorius. Next base: position 21,433,650 of record NW_027361684.1, read on the forward strand.
TTCCCAGTAAGTGCAGGTCAACCGCAGTTCCGGAATTAGGCCTAACCGTCATTCCTGAAAAAATGAAAAACTTATGTGTGCAAACCACAGGTGCTGTAGCTTGCTTAACAGCTCGCCAGCCGTTCTCACGCCCAGTATGGATTACACGTGATTGCACAAAGGTGAGAAAGGGTACCGTATCCCAGGATAACATGTATGGATAGCGTACACATTCAAAATATATGTCTATACATCAGGAGGCAGGCTCAGACGGTGTTAGGCCCAGTATGGCTTGCACGTGATTGCACAAAGGTGAGAAAGGGTACCGTATCCCCGGATAACATGTATGGATAGTGTACACATTCAAAATATATGTCTATACATCAGGAGGCAGGCTCAGACGGTGTTAGGCCCAGTATGGCTTGCACGTGATTGCACAAAGGTGAGAAAGGGTACCGTATCCCCGGATAACATGTATGGATAGCGTACACATTCAAAATATATGTCTATACATCAGGAGGCAGGCTCAGACGGTGTTAGGCCCAGTATGGCTTGCACGTGATTGCACAAAGGTGAGAAAGGGTACCGTATCCCCGGATAACATGTATGGATAGCGTACACATTCAAAATATATGTCTATACATCAGGAGGCAGGCTCAGACGGTGTTAGGCCCAGTATGGCTTGCACGTGATTGCACAAAAGTGAGAAAGGGTATCGTATCCCCGGATAACATGTATGGATAGCGTACACATTCAAAATATATGTCTATACATCAGGAGGCAGGCTCAGACGGTGTTAGGCCCAGTATGGCTTGCACGTGATTGCACAAAGGTGAGAAAGGGTACCGTATCCCCGGATAACATGTATGGATAGCGTACACATTCAAAATATATGTCTATACATCAGGAGGCAGGCTCAGACGGTGTTAGGCCCAGTATGGCTTGCACGTGATTGCACAAAGGTGAGAAAGGGTACCGTATCCCTGGATAACATGTATAGATAGCGTACACATTCAAAATATATGTCTATACATCAGGAGGCAGGCTCAGACGGTGTTAGGCCCAGTATGGATTGCACGTGATTGCACAAAGGTGAGAAAGGGTACCGTATCCCCGGATAACATGTATGGATAGCGTACACATTCAAAATATATGTCTATACATCAGGAGGCAAGCTCAGACGGTGTCAGGCACAGTATGGATTTGACGGCCCAGACTACACAGCGGAGGAGCAGGGAAAGGTAAAGGTTGCAAATGCTGGGGCCCTGCCCAAGCAAGGGGGGCCCACTCGTGGGCGTCGGTACTGGCACTGGGCCCCTCATAGTACGGCGGTGTGTCTGACGGCGGGTGTGCACCACCACCGTCAGAGACACTTGATTGCACTATGAGGGACCCTGTGCCAGTGCCCGCGCCCAAGAGTCGGCCTGCCCACCTGTCCAGGGCAACGGCACTCGCACGGTGTCGTGCGCTAGGTGGTGACCCCGGCCATGGGGGGGGGAGGCAGCACAGTTAGGGAGTTTTAGAAAGTGGCATATGTTGATGTTGGACATTCAGCTGATGCAAAAGGCGAAATAGGTCAAGTCCCAGGAAGAGGTGGACCAAAGCAAGCCATTTTTCTGTCACCCTATGTGTCATCAGGGGAAGGTGGGACAAAATCCTTGGAAACCCATGCATGGTTCATTTTAATGAAGGTTAGATCATCCACATTTTGGGTTGACAGACGGGTCCTTTTTTCTGTCAGGATTGATCCAGCTGCACTGAAGACTCTATCCGATAGCACACTTGCAGCTGAGCAAGCGAGCTCCTGTAAGACATATTGTGCCAATTCAGGCCAGGTGTCCAGTTTAGCGGCCCAATAGTCAAAGGGGAATGACCTGTGTGGGAGAACATCGATATGGGAGGAAAAGTAGTTTGTAACCATAGTTGACAACTGCTGTCTCCTGTCACTTTCCATCGATGCAGTATTACCAGTTGTGTGAGCGGTCCGTGAAAAATCAGTCCACAACATTGTCATGAAACCCCTGTCTCCAACGCCACTTCTGCTGTGTGCACCATGAACACCTCTGCCAAGCTGCCCCCGGCCCGTACGGCTCGTGTGAGAACCATCACCGCTGCTGTGTGCTGGGAATGCCTCAAGCAACCGATTTACCAGAGTTGCTTGTTTATTAGCCAATATTAGGTCAAGGTTCTCCTGTGGCATGATGTTTTGTAATTTGCCTTTATAGCGTGGATCCAGGATGCTGGCCAACCAGTAGTCGTCATCGTTCATCATTTTGGCAATGCGGGGGTCCCTTTTTAGGATCTGCAAGGCATAATCTGACATGTGGGCCAATGTTCCCGGTGTCAATGATGCACTGCGAGTGCTGGGTGGAGGAGCACTTTCTGGCAAATCCACATCCCTCCAGTCACGCACAAACCCTGTACCAGACCTTGCCACGCCAACATTTTCACTTGCCCCACGAGATGCATCCTCCTCCCCTAAGTAATCATCCCCATCATCATCCTCCTCCTCCTCTTCTTCCTCCACCTCATCCAGGAGAGGTCCCTGAGCAGACAATGGCTGAATGTCATCAAGGATTCCCTCCTCCTCTTCCTCCTCATCAACATTGGCTGCAGACGCCTGCTCCTTAAGGTACGTCAAAGTTTGCATGAGCAGACGCATAAGTGGGATGTTCATGCTTAGGATGGCGTCGTCTGCGCTTACCAGCCGTGTGCATTCCTCAAAACACTGAAGGACTTTACAGAGGTCTTTCAGCTTCGACCACTGCACACCTGTCAACTCCATGTCTGCTCTCAAAGTGCCTGGCCGTGTATCCTCCCACAAATGCATTATGGCCTGCCTCTGCTCGCACAGCCGCTCCACCATGTGCAGGGTGGAGTTCCACCTTGTTGCAATGTCGATAATGAGGTGGTGGTTGGGAAAGTGGAGCAATCGCTGCAGCTTCTGCATACGAACGGAATGTACAGGCGACCGGCGGATGTGCGCGCACAGTCTTCGCACCTTCTGGAGCAGGGTGTTAACTCCGGATAATTTTTGAGGAAGCACTGCACCACCAGGTTCAAGGTGTGAGCCAAGCAAGGTATGTGGCTGAGTTTTGAAAGGGCTATGGCTGCCACAAAATTATGGCCGTTATCACTAACTACCTTGCCTGCCTCAAGATGTACACTGCCCAGCCATGACTCAGTTTGTCGCTTCAAGTACTCAGCCAGCACCTCGGCGGTGTGTCTGTCGCCCAAACACATCATCTGCAACAGCCTGCTGATGCTTTCCACTAGCTGCTCTATAGGGGGACACCTCGTGTGCAACAGTGGCAGCTGCAGATGGAGTGCTCGTACGACTGCGCTCTGTGGACGAGCTTTCGCTTCTGGAGGAGGAGGAGGGTCGAACGCCTACAGCCAACTGTTTCCTATACCGTGGGCTAGGCAGCACTGTCCCACCACTGCTGTCCCCTGTGGACCCTGCATCCACCACATTAACCCAGTGCGCAGTGATGGACACGTAACGGCCCTGGCCATGCCGACTGGACCATGCATCAGTTGTGAGGTGCACCTTTCCACTCACTGACTGCTTGAGTGCATGGACAATGCGGTCTTTTACATGATGGTGGAGGGCTGGGATGGCTTTGCGAGAGAAGTGGCGACTGGGTAGGTCATAGCGTGGTACTGCATAGGCCATGAGTTCGCGGAAAGCTGCGCTTTCCACCAACCGATAGGGCATCATCTCAAATGAGATTAGTTTGGCAATGTGGGCGTTCAAACCCAGTGTACGCGGATGAGAGACTGAGTACTTTCTTGACCTACTCATAGTGTCTGGGAGGGTGAGCTGGACTTGAGAGCTGCATATGGTGGAAGTAGCGGTGGACAGGGCGGACTGAGAGAGGGTTGATGATGGTGATGGAGTTGGTGTTCTTTCTGATGGCCTAGATTCAGTATTTCGTTGATATAACAGTGGGATTCCCTGACTGCTGTGGCCTTGCAACGACACCTCAACATTTGCTGCTGTGCTAACCGGTGGGCTTACAGTGGGGGAAACAATGTAGCGTTGCTGACTACCTTCTTTGTGATCAGTTGCACATGTGGTACTTGAGGTTTGGTGTTGTGTCCACGCTTGCAAGTGCATGGTGGTTAAATGTCTAAGCATGCAACTGGTATTCAAATTTTTCAGATTTTTCCCTCGGCTAAAGGTCTTTGCGCACTTCTTACAGATAACCTTGGCCTGATCATGAGGATTTTGTTCAAAAAAGTGCCACACTGCACTCTTCCTACTTTGGCAGACATTTTGCGGCCTAGCACGCTGTGATCTTTTGACCCTCTGGACAAGCTGTCCAGCAACTCTTTTGATTTTTGGAACCTGTCTTTGGAGTGCTCCGGGCCTGCCAGATAACAGCTGTTGCGATGTCGATGTCTGCTGTGGATGCTCCTCATCTGAGCTATTGGAAGCAGCACCCTCTTCCCCCAATGGATGCCAATCTGGGTCAACAACTGGGTCATCCATCACCTCCTCTTCAATGTCATGTGCACCTTCCTCTGTGTCACCATGTATGGTGGTATAGTGTGCGGGAAGGGGCACCTGAGTCTCATCAGGGTCAGAATCTGGCTCTGTACACTGCGAGGACAATGTAGTGCTCTGAGTGAATGTACCAGCAGAATCATCTATTAGCGGCTGTGCATTAGTGCACTCCATGTCAGATTCATCTTGGCCTGGGTAATTCACCATTTCACTTGATAATCCAGGCATGGTATGTGAAAACAGCTCCATGGAGTAATCAGTAGTATGGCCTGCGTCATCCTTCAATCTTGGTTGGGGTGAAGGACACAAGGAAACGTGTGGTTCATGAACATGAGCCTCCAATGACGACTCAGTGCTTTTACTTTTTACAACTTCAGAAGAGGAGGCGATAGAGCTGGAGGCTGAGTCAGCAATGTAAGACAAAACTTTTTCCTGATGCTCTGGCTTTAAAAGTGGTTTGCCAACTCCTAGAAAACTAAGCCTTCGAAGCCTTATGGAGCCAGACGATGACGCAGGCTCAACACCTCCTGCATTCGGTCCTATTTTGCTCTTGCCACTACCATCAGATCCACCACCAACACCATCATTACCAGCTGCCAACCCCCGCCCAATTCCATGGCCTCTTCCACCAGCCTTCCTCATTTTTTGTAGAAATGTAGACAAAATCCAACAAACTATATAGTAATGTAAAACAAGGTACAAGGTGTCTATAGGACAGGGGAGATTTTGAATTTCTGCACACACTTGTGGACACTGGACACTTATGGATTGTGTGAGGCCCACTGAATATCACAGCGCTATGTCACAGGCTCAATGGCACAGGTGTGAAAAAAGTGACTACAGGATAAGGGAGATTTTGAATTTCTGCACACACTAGTGGACACTGGACACTTTTGGATTGTGTGAGGCCCACTGAATATCAGAGCGCTATGTCACAGGCTCGATGGCACAGGTGTGAAAAAAGTGACTAGAGGATAAGGGACATTTTGAATTTCTGCACACACTAGTGGACACTGGACACTTTTGGATTGTGTGAGGCCCACTGAATATCAGAGCGCTATGTCACAGGCTCGATGGCACAGGTGTGAAAAAGTGACTACAGGATAAGGGAGATTTTGAATTTCTGCACACACTAGTGGACACTGGACACTTTTGGATTGTGTGAGGCCCACTGAATATCAGAGCGCTATGTCACAAGCTCGATGGCACAGGTGTGAAAAAAGTGACTACAGGATCACAGAGATTTTGAATTTCTGCACACACTTGTGGACACTGGACACTTATGGATTGTGTGAGGACCACTGAATATCAGAGTGCTATGTCACAGGCTCGATGGCACAGGTGTGAAAAAAGTGACTACAGGATAAGGGAGATTTTGAATTTCTGCACACACTAGTGGACACTGGACACTTTTGGATTGTGTGAGGCCCACTGAATGTCAGAGCGCTATGTCACAGGCTCGATGGCACAGGTGTGAAAAAAGTGACTACAGGATCACAGAGATTTTGAATTTCTGCACACACTAGTGGACACTGGACACTTATGGATTGAGTGAGGCCCACTGAATATCAGAGCGCTATGTCACAGGCTCGATGGCACAGGTGTGAAAAAAGTGACTACAGGATAAGGGAGATTTTGAATTTCTGCACACACTAGTGGACACTGGACACTTTTGGATTGTGTGAGGCCCACTGAATATCAGAGCGCTATGTCACAGGCTCGATGGCACAGGTGTGAAAAAAGTGACTACAGGATAAGGGAGATTTTGAATTTCTGCAGACACTAGTGGACACTGGACACTTTTGGATTGTGTGAGGCCCACTGAATATCAGAGCGCTATGTCACAGGCTCGATGGCACAGGTGTGAAAAAAGTGACTACAGGATAAGGGAGATTTTGAATTTCTGCAGACACTAGTGGACACTGGACACTTTTGGATTGTGTGAGGCCCACTGAATATCAGAGCGCTATGTCACAGGCTCAATGGCACAGGTGTGAAAAAAGTGACTACAGGATAACGGAGATTTTGAATTTCTGCAGACACTAGTGGACACTGGACACTTTTGGATTGTGTGAGGCCCACTGAATATCAGAGCGCTATGTCACAGGCTCGATGGCACAGGTGTGAAAAAAGTGACTACAGGATCACAGAGATTTTGAATTTCTGCACACACTTGTGGACACTGTACACTTATGGATTGTGTGAGGCCCACTGAATATCAGAGTGCTATGTCACAGGCTCGATGGCACAGGTGTGAAAAAAGTGACTACAGGATAAGGGAGATTTTGAATTTCTGCACACGCTAGTGGACACTGGACACTTTTGGATTGTGTGAGGCCCACTGAATATCAGAGCGCTATGTCACAGGCTCGATGGCACAGGTGTGAAAAAAGTGACTACAGGATAAGGGAGATTTTGAATTTCTGCAGACACTAGTGGACACTGGACACTTTTGGATTGTGTGAGGCCCACTGAATATCAGAGCGCTATGTCACAGGCTCGATGGCACAGGTGTGAAAAAAGTGACTACAGGATAAGGGAGATTTTGAATTTCTGCAGACACTAGTGGACACTGGACACTTTTGGATTGTGTGAGGCCCACTGAATATCAGAGCGCTATGTCACAGGCTCGATGGCACAGGTGTGAAAAAAGTGACTACAGGATAAGGGAGATTTTGAATTTCTGCACACACTAGTGGACACTGGACACTTTTGGATTGTGTGAGGCCCACTGAATATCAGAGCGCTATGTCACAGGCTCGATGGCACAGGTGTGAAAAAAGTGACTACAGGATAAGGGAGATTTTGAATTTCTGCAGACACTAGTGGACACTGGACACTTTTGGATTGTGTGAGGCCCACTGAATATCAGAGCGCTATGTCACAGGCTCGATGGCACAGGTGTGAAAAAAGTGACTACAGGATAAGGGAGATTTTGAATTTCTGCAGACACTAGTGGACACTGGACACTTTTGGATTGTGTGAGGCCCACTGAATATCAGAGCACTATGTCACAGGCTCGATGGCACAGGTGTGAAGAAAGTGACTACAGGATAAGGGAGATTTTGAATTTCTGCAGACACTAGTGGACACTGGACACTTTTGGATTGTGTGAGGCCCACTGAATATCAGAGCGCTATGTCACAGGCTCGATGGCACAGGTGTGAAAAAAGTGACTACAGGATAAGGGAGATTTTGAATTTCTGCAGACACTAGTGGACACTGGGCACTTTTCGATTGTATGAGGCCCACTGAATATCAGAGCGCTATGTCACAGGCTCGATGGCACAGGTGTGAAAAAAGTGACTACAGGATAAGGGAGATTTTGAATTTCTGCAGACACACACTAGTGGACACTGGACACTTCTGGATTGTGTGAGGCCCACTGAATATCAGAGCGCTATGTCACAAGCTCGATGGCACAGGTGTGAAAAAAGTGACTACAGGATAAGGGAGATTTTGAATTTCTGCAGACACTAGTGGACACTGGACACTTTTGGATTGTGTGAGGCCCACTGATGCTGTATGGTGTGAAAAAATGCACGCTCACTACCTCAGCAGGACAAAAAAAAAATTGGGATTGCTTTTAAAAAAGCAGTTTGCAGAGCAGTGGGTAAACAGCAATGCAGCTGTCAGGAAGCCTTTGAAGGCAGCCTAACAACCAACACCGCTGATCCACCACAATATAGCCTCCCCTTGCACTGTACACACAGTGACTGGTGTGTTGTACAGGCAAAATCGCTAGCAGCAGAAGCAGTTTTTTTTTTCTTCTTCCCTGCCTAACGCTCTGCCTACAGAATCAGCAACCTCTCCCTATGCTAAGATCGGCAGAAGTAAGATGGCGGTCGGCGTGCACGCCCTTTTATAACCCCTGTGACGCCCACCAAAGCAAGCCAATCACTTGCATGCCCTTCTGAAAGATGGTGGTGACCCCTGTCTATGTCATCACGTTGCCCACAGTGTCCGTGGATCCTGGTTGGCTGAAAAAGAGCGCAAAAAAACTTTTGAAACGCGACTTTGGCGCGTAAGTCGCCGACCTCGTGGCCGACCTCATCCTAGGGTCGGGTTTCGTTTCATGAAACCCGACTTTGCCAAAAGTCGGCGACTTTTGAAATGTTTCGACCCGTTTCGCTCAACTCTACTGATCAGTAATAAAATAACACAATACTTTCACCATAAGTGCCATTATACACAGGAGACCTGTACTTAGTATGCAGTGTCTGTGTACAGGTAATACAGGTCTAAGGGGTAAGGTTTCTTCTTGTGGAGAGTGACATGCCAGCTCTGGCTTGTCAAGGTAAGGAGGCTTATTCGCCGTGCAGTGCTCCTCTGGGAAATTAATATGCAAATTGCCTCTTCAGCAAAAAAGAGGACTTGAACTCTATAGCGCCACCTGTTAGTAGTGGCGATCCTACAAGTCACAATCAACCCTTTAACGAGTCTTGTAATATGACTTGGGATAAGTCATATGACATCCTAAGTCATATTACAAGGCTTGTTAAAGGGTTGATTGTGACTTGTAGGATCGCTACTACCAACAACTGGCGCAATAGAGTTCAAGTCCTCTTTTTTGCTGGAGGCAATTTGCATACAGGTAATGCAGTGATCCATGACATTATACACAGGAGCTCTGTATATAGTATATAGGTAACACACTTACTCACCAATGACGTCTCTAGGTGAAGTCCTTCATCTTCGCTTTTCATGATTAATCCAGCACAGACCGCCATCACATCTTCCAGCCAGGGCTCGACTCTGCAGGAAATAACACAGTTTTCTAGAGCTCCGCTTGCAGAACACATTACTTATTTTTTTTCCCAACTTCTACATTACACCACATGAAGAAAAAAAGGTGACATAGTATCACTCTGCACAGTAACAGGAAAGCCCCCCCATTTAAAACAGTATACTCAAAAAATAAAATAAATACATCACTGCAGTAATAATATTCTTTAATTAGCCCCTATGGTAATAATATCCCCCATCCTGACCCCCGTGTGTCTCATTCCTGGCTTCAGCCATATGTTCTCTCATCCTGCCCTCAAGAGTATCCATTCTGCCCCATATGATCTCCCCATCTTGCCCCATCGTATCCATCCTGCCCCATCTGTCTCCAACCCTTCCCCATCTGTCTCCAGTCCTGCCCCATCTGTCTCCAATCCTGCCCCCAGTGTATTCAATCCTGCCCCGTATCTCCATTCTTCTGCCCCGTATCTCCAGTCATGCTCCGTATCTCCATTCTGCCCCGTGTGTCCAATCATGCCCCGTATCTCCATTCTGCCCTGCATCTCCATTTTGCCCCGTGTCTCCATTTTGCCCCGTGTCTCCATTCATGCCCTGTATCTCCATTCTGCCCGATGTCTCCATTTTGCCCCGTGTCTCCAATCATGCCCTGTATCTCCATTCTGCCCCATGTCTCCATTCATGCCCTGTATCTCTATTCTGCCCTGCATCTTCATTTTGCCCCATGTCTCCAATCATGCCCTGTATCTCCATTCTGCCCCGTGTCTCCAATCATGCCCCACGTCTCCATTCTGCCCCGTGACTCCAATCATGCCCCGCATCTCCATTCTGCCCCGTGACTCCATTCATGCCCCGCATCTCCATTCTGCCCCATGTCTCCAATCATGCCCCGCATCTCCATTCTGCCCCATGTCTCCAATCATGCCCCGCATCTCCATTCTGCCCCGTGTCTCCAATCATGCCCCGCATCTCCATTCTGCCCCGTGTCTCCAATCATGCCCCGCATCTCCATTCTGCCTCGTGTCTCCAATTATGCCCCGCCTCTCCATTCTGCCCCGTGTCTCCATTCTGCCCCATGTCTCCAATCATGCCCCGCATCTCCATTCTGCCCCGTGTCTCCAATCATGCCCCGCATCTCCATTCTGCCCCGTGTCTCCAATTATGCCCCGCATCTCCATTCTGCCCCGCGTCTCCAATCATGCCCCGCATCTCCATTCTGCCCCATGTCTCCAATCATGCCCCGCGTCTCCAATCCTGCCCCGTCTCCATCCTGCCCCCAGTGTCACACTCCAATCTGCCCGTGTGCCTTCAATCTGCCCTGGCAGGATGGAGACACATGGTCCATGTGTCTCCATCCTGCCAGGGAAACATATTGGACGCTTTCAGTATTTAAATTAAAAAAAAAAAAACTTTCTACTTACCTGACCGCGCTCCTGCAGTGAAGATGCAGCTGCTGCTGTGAGCTGGAGGACATGTGGTGACATCATCGTCATGTGATCAGGGGACGTCACCACAGGTCCTTCACCTCTTTCATTTCTGCGCAGCTCTCATCTGACGTCGGCCGCTGTTGCTGCTCTTCTGATGTGTGCGCGCCGCACCGCAGGCGCGGCCACAGCGCACAGCACTTAGGGCCCGGCCGGAGCACACATTACTTGGGGCCCAATGACTAGAAGCACAGGAGTGGGGCCCCTGATATGCGGGCCCCCCTTCTGTACTGCTGTTCACCGGGCCCCTTACAGCAGTAAGGGCTGTCATGCCCTGATGGCGGCCCTGGCCCCCGGGGCAGGTCAAAGGAACAGGACAAAGCAGGAATCAAGGCAGTGACTTTGGTACCAAAACATAGACAGGAGAGGTCCAAGGGCACAGACACAAACCACCTATGGCAAGGCTTAGAAGCTTTGTAAGATGTGAGTAGCTCTGGCCCCACCCATAGGGCAGGATAAGTTTATAAAGGAGCTGCCCCTCAGCATTTAGCTGGGGACAGCATTTCACATGCACACACTAACCCTGGAAAAGCAGGGGAGGTGTGGCCGCGCATGCCCTAAGCACACACAGAAGCCATTACAGCACAGTCAGTGCAGGAACTGCGGCTTAGAGCACCTGGCATCGTCTGCAAGCCTAGACACGCGTGGAAAGTCATGCACCAGTTGCAAATGACCTCGCAACCCACGGACAGCTTACACAGCGGCAACCAGGGACCGCACATGCAGATGGTCAAGCAGCAGAGCAAAGACCTAGCAACATATGTACGGCTACACAGCAGAGCAGGGAACTGAGCAGACTCCATACAGGTAACAGCCAGCAGTATCCCAGCTCAATAAGGGTGAAAGGAGCAAAGGGTTAAAAGCAAAGACATGCTTTGTCACGCCGACAACCAAGTACAGACAGAATGGCGTGACAGCAAGACAACCCTATAAAGGAGTGGTCTTGCAGGGGGTGACCACAGACCATTTCTCTGTTCTCATCCTTTTTGCTGTGGTTTTGGTCACTTTTGACCCCTAGAGGTACAGTAGCATGAGGCGGTGTTTACAGTACAACCCACAGAAATTGCTCAGGTAGTGCAGCTTATCCAGGATGGCACAACAATGTGAGCTGTGGCAAGAAAGGTAGCTGTGTCTGCCAGCGCAGTGTGAAAAGCATGGAGAGGGACCCTAGGAGACAGGCCAGTACACCAAAAGACATAGAGGGGGTGGTAGGAGGGCAACAGCAGGACAGCTACCTCCTCCTTTGTGCAAGAAGAAGCAGTGCAAGAGTCCTTCAAATTGACATCCAGCTGGCCACTAACCTCCATGTGTCTGCTGAAACTGTCAGAAACAGACTCCATGAGGATGGTATGAGTGCCTGAAGAGCCCCAATGTGTGTTGTGCTTACAGCCCAACACAATGCAGAGCGATTAGCATTTGTCAATGAACACCAAGATTGGCAGATTCGACATTGGTGTCCTGTGCTCTACACGAATGAGAGCAGGTTCACCCTGAGCACTTATGGCAGAGTCTGGAGACTCTGTGAAGAACGTTCTGCTGCCTGCAACATCCTTCAGCATGATCGCTTTTGCAGTGGGTCAGTAATGGTGTGGAGTGGCATTTCTTTGGAGGGCTGCACAGCCTTCCATGAGCTAGCCAGATCTGCCCTGACTGCCATTAGGTATTGGGATGAGATTCTCAGACCCATAGTGAGACCTTATGCAAGTGCAGTGGGTGGGCCCTGGGTTTCTTTTGATACATGACAATGCTAGGCCTCATGTTGCTGAAGTGTGTTAGCAGTTACTGCATTATGAAGGTGTAAGGGTCGGTCAGGACCGTAGTCGTGGCCGAGGACTCCGGGGCAACAGTATCCTGGCCTCCCCTCACATAGACATGACAGCTTCCTGTCAGCATACCTGCAGCTCCATTCTTCTCAGGGATTTCTGTAATGCGCTGCATGTTCTCAGACGAATTGGAACAAACAGAGTCATAGTCCCATTCAACTTTAACAATAACAGCTTTACTCATTTTTGTACGCAGCACATCCATTTTCTTTACAGCGGTTACCTCAGATTCCACAGTGCACAATACTGTCACTTTCCCTATGCTCTCACTGTCTTCCTTCAGCATATCTCTGGGACATCCCATCCCGTTTAGCATCACAGCATCCTCTGTCCAGCTTCACCATTCTGTCTGTTTCGCCCTAGACAAAAGGGCGTCTGCCCACATAGCAAGCTGCCTCATAATGAGCGATCTGTGCTGCAGTACCGCTGCCAACTGTCTCACTACCATCTGTAGTGTAGTCATCTGCACTGCTATGTTCTGCGTGAACAATATGGCTGTGATCTGCGCTCAGGCTCTGGATGGCTGGGCCTGTGTCTTTAACGTTACGGAGCTGACTGCCTTGTCAGGGTGCTCCCGCCCAACTGATTCAAATCTCAGCTGTTCCTCAGCTTAACGGCCGTTAGCTCCTCCTACTTTAACTATTTACAGGCTGAGTATGCGCTCCACCCCCATCTAGTGGCCTAAATGGGGTACTACGCTTTCCCTACAACTATAACAGTAGCTATACTTAGCATTTACATAAATATACATTACACTTTTATCCCTTAAGGTAATACACAGAATAGTGTAGCAGTACCTATGTGACTCACATATAATGGTAATACACATGAACATGTAGCAGTAGCAGTACCAGTAAAATACAAGAAAGAGGTAAAAGAACAATAACATTTTCCATTCCCTTACAAAGGCATTGATGCTATGGTCTGGCCGGCTCGTTCCCCAGACCTAAATGCAATTAAGCACATTTGATTCATCATGCCTCGTTCCATCCACCAATGCCACATTGCACCACAGACTGTCCAGAAGTTGACTGATTCTGTAATCCAGGTCTGGGAGGAGATACCTCAGGAGAACATCTGCCATCTCATCAGGAGCATGCCCAGGCATTATATGGAGGGCCTACAGGCACATGGAAGCTATACAGGCACATGGAGGCCACATATACTACTGAGCATCATTTCTTTGTCTTGAGGCACTTCCACTGAAGTTGGATCAGCATGTAATTTGATTTTCCACTTTGATTTTGAGTATCATTCCAAATACAGACTGCCGTGGGTTATTAATTTTGATTTATATTGATCATTTTTGTGTTTTATTGTTCTAAAAGCTATGTTCCACTATGTAATGAATAAAGATTTGCAACTGGACTATTTCATTCAGTGATATCTAGGATGTGGAATTTGTGTTCCCTTTATTTTTTGAGCAGCGTAATTATAATTCATAATTTGCCAATATGTTATGTACTAGAACCACAAAATCATGTTTTGTTTCTCTAAAAGAAACCATGACAAACCTGAAGATATTATCAGAATGTTCTGTAAGAGGTTGTTCCATAGAGAAAATAATCTCACAGAAACCAGGCATCAGAAGGTCTTCTGTGCCAAAATTTTCCTTTAAAGCTTGCTCACATTCGAATATGAAAAATAGCTCTGATGTTGCTCCTGAAAAGTAGGATGATAGGGTGTAACCTGCGGAGGAAAGGGGGAAATACACGAGCACTATCTAAGGTGAGAAAAGGTTTTGCTTACCTTATGGCGTTGTGCAATAAGGCACAACTCTAGAAGGAACAAATCTACAGTAAGGCTATGTGCACGTAGTTTTTTGGTTGTGCGGATTTTGTTGGAAAATCCGCAGGACAAAAGTCCTGCGGATTAGCCTGCGGTTTTGCCCTGCGGTTTCACACCTCATAATAAGGTGTGAAACCGCAGAGAAAACCGCACAAAGAATTGACATGCTGCGGATTGTAAACCGCAGCAAAACCGCGCGGAAAAATCCGCAGCATGTGCACTGCGGTTTTTTTTTTCATAGAAAATAAAGGTACTGTACAACGCAGCAGACCCACAGAGCTAAAACCGCTGCGTATCTACAGCAGAATCCGCAGCGTGTGCACATGCCCTAAGGATCCTCAGTGGTGGTTTGCCACCAGATTGTTAGCTGTGGACAATTCCCTGAAAGGGTTCCCACGTGCAAGAGATGAATCAGAAGGAGAATGAACCAAACTATAGGGTGCTTCCACTTAAAATAACCGAGGATCATTTGTAATGTTTTGAACCTTTTGCACATTCTCTTGCAATTCCATGTTAGAGTATTTTAATAAAAGATTTAGTCGAATTGTAGGTCTGATTATTTTGAGTGGAAGCACCCTATAGTCTGGTTTCTTCTTATGAAAAGTAGGACCAATGTCATGCAAGTACAATGTGATTTTTCTATCCTTGCATCCATGTGACATGCGTATGCAGTGTTTTTTTAACATCTTTTACATACCATAATCTCTGTAATTTAAAGCTAGTTTACAAACTAATAAAGCAATCTTTTATACAGATATAGATAGATAATTAAAAAATATTAGAGATAGATAATATCCTGTAGACATATAACACAAGTCTGCAAGGGTAAAATTGTTTGAAAAACAAGAGATGATTTTTATATACTTTCAATCTCTGAACTCCGTAAAAATGTTTAAAATATTCCATCAAGTACAGTTTCTTTCATAAACACTGACTCCATAAGCTTTTACTTGCACCATACTTTTAACACCTTTACATGACTTTTGTGGATTATTTTGGTGTCATGAGATTTGTTAGGAATGGTTTTTCATTGTAGAGAGAAAAGGAATTCCTTCCATACTATTCTCTTGCAGTTCCAACAGATGCTACTGCGTAAGCACCGCCGATGCCATTTTGCTAGAGAAAAAAAAAATTGTCTCCAGCAAAATGGTGGCAGCACTGGCGCAGTAGCATCCCCCGGTGGCACCATTTTGATGAAGGTTTTTTTTTTTACCCAGCAATATTATAGACATAATGCTTTATATTCTACTGCACAGGCACCATTGGTGTCATTTTGCTCAATGTAATTTTTTTTTTCTCTAAACACACCATAGTATATGCAGTATGTAAAATAGCGGGCAGGTCACTGAAGCATCAGTGACCTGTCATAATCCCATACAGATGCATATGTAAGCATAGCAGCACCACATAAAGACCCCCACAGGGCACCCCAAAGCACGAAAATCTCATTAACTGAAACCCACAAATACAGATAAAAAAAAAAAGACGGATTTAATCAACAAAGGTATCATTTTAATCAGTATAATGGTGCCCACTTGACAGTGTCTGTAGTTTACTGAGTACAATCCTGCTGACTGGTTTGCTTTAACTATAAGGATGGTCAATATGTGATGATCTAAACTCTTTGCTCTTTGGGCAGCAAGGAGATACACAAAGTACCCATTACTTTTGTGTGAATGGGACAGCCAGGATATGACTCATCACTGGAGCCAAAAAAGAGCTGATGAACTCCGGTGAACTCTCACCGCGATTCAGTGATACACTGCAGTAGCGATTTCCTCTTGTCAGTGTATCGCCGGAGGTCGGGAAGAGCGGTCACATCTCCTGATGTGATTGTTGCACACGTGAGATCACCATGGGACACTCGGTATTAAATGGACTACGTCGGACAGGACAGTATTGTATGTTGGTTTATTTTATTTTTGTTGCCGGAGATCAAGGGCTTCGGTGGAATTAGACGTTCAGAAAGTATGGTTAATTAAGGTTCAATAAAAGAGCCTGTGTGATTATTTCAAATAAAGGGCTTTATTCTGTCTGTGTGTTTATTTACCATGTATCTATAGGATTAGGTGTCTTATAGACGCCTCTCCATTACTAACCTCTGGGCTTGATGTCACCTGACAATACAAAGGTGACATCAACCCCACAATTATGAACACCACTTGCCAATGCTACAGGGCAAGTGGAAAGAGCGAGGCTAAGTGCCTGAATTGGCACATCTAGAAGATGCGCCATTTCTGGGGTGGCTGAGAGCTGATGTTTTTAGCCTGGGAGGCTGCCAATATACATAGCCCCTTCCCAGGTTATTAATATCAGCCCGCAGCTGTCTGCCTAGCTTTTGCTGGTTCGATTTTATAGGGGGACCCATGTCAATCTTTTCTGGGGTTTTCCTGTAAACTAGCCAGTAAAGGCTAAGTAAACAGCTTTGAGCTGATATTAATGGCCTGGGAACCTTTAGGCTGTGTGCATTTTTGCAGCGTTTTTCCGCTGCGGAATTGCCGCAAAAACACATCCAATGCAATCCTATGGGATTCCGCAATGCTATGCTAATGCTGCGGAATCCCATCTGCATTCTTTTGTGGAATTGTGGCGATTTCGCATAGGGATGCATTGATCCACTTACTTACCGCATGTGGCTATGCCCACCATGCGCAAAGTAAGCGGATCATGTGCGGATGGTACCCAGGGCCTGGAGGAGAGGAGACTGTCCTCCAGGCCCTGGGTACCATAATCCTGTAATAAATAGACTAAAAATAGTGATATAATCACCCTCCGGCAGCCTCCGAAGTCCTTCTCGCCTCTCACCACGCTCCCAGCATCTTCCGGTCCCAGTAATGCTTTGCACGAATGACCGCTGATGATGTAGCTCTCTCGCGAGCATGACGTCATCTCAGGTCCTTCGCACAAAGCACTATTGGGACCGGGAGCGCCGCAGAGCAGATCAGGGGGCTGTTAGAAGGTGAGAATAACAATATTTTTTTTATTATTATTTTAACATCCTATCTATCACATTTCCAAGCGATGCTAATCGCTTGGAATGCACAAGCAGAAAATGCTTGTTTTTCACGGGAAAAACGCATGCGAATTCGCATGCGTTTTACCCACGGCAGGAGTGCGGAAATTTTGCGGAGATTTCCGCAGTATTTTTGCATGTGTGCACATAGCCTTATGGCTATTGGCTTCTTCACAGAATATATGGCTATTGGCTCCTTCCCAGAATATTAACATCAGCCCACAGCCATCTGGTTTCCCTCTGCTGATTATGAAAATTATGCGGGAGCCTACGCAATTTTTTGGGAAAAATAAGCAGATATTGCATTTCACGCAGATTTTGTGTGTGTCTTTATCTCTTTATATCTTTACCTTTTTATTAATAAGGGTATCTGGCTGACACCTGGTACATGGTATGTAATGATATTATGGTCTTCAATGGAGAATGAAACAGAAGAGGTTGAACAAGGAAATGACATCACAATTCTTTTTTTTAAGATATCTTTATTTAGCTGTATGGATTTACAAAATCGCATGAAAATCCACAACAGAAACGCATCAAAAACATGTGGATTTTCCACTGCGTTTTCTGCCAAGAGATGCAGGATCTGCGCAGAAAATTACAGAAGTAACTCCGCAATGTGCGCACCTAGCCTAACAGGCAGGTAACTGCAACTTACCTGTCTGTTGTGCACGGCGCCGTTCTTCCCTGGCACAGAGCGGTCATATACCGCTCCTGCCGGTAACTCAGCTGCCTCTGCTGACTCGGCAGGACTTCTGACTCATTCTGACTGACAGCCGCCTCCTTAGTTTAGGCAACAGGGATCCGGCTGTCAATTAGTATAAGATCGAAGTCTCGCGCCGTCGACAGAGCGGAGTGGAAGAGAAGCCTCCACTCTGTAGACGTGACGTCAGCTGATGCTTCTAAATCCCTGCCAGGAGCTGTCTGTGTCAACGAAGCACGGCGCCGGGCATAACAGGCAGGTAAGTTGTAGTTACCTGTCAGAACGTAGATACATTTTTTTTTGTAAAGTCCCAGATACCCCCTTTGATGACTACGGCTCTTTATATGCTTGTAGTCAACAGGTTTTGGGTGATAAATTCTAGGGACGTGTCAGAACTAAAAGAACAATTCTTTGCAATGTAATGTTGTTGTAGCCTTTTTATTCTGTGCAGTCATTTAGTAAATGAAGAATTCCAGCGACTTTCAGACACAACTTTGTGTGAACACAGGAGGGAGCCAGTATCCCATTTATATTTCCAATCCTTTACTCAGCAGTAAATTGCTTTGGAAATGAGTATTCTTTCTAACTTTATCCTTCCTGTTCATTACCGGTAAATATTTACAGTGTTGGTGAACGCTGTCACAATCACTTTGAAGATTTCATAGCCTAAAACATTATTGTGCCAGCTTTTGTAGCTGAGATGATAGCACATACGCACTTTTTATTGTGGCTTTTATATATAAAATAACTCTAAGGTAACTGGAAAAACAAAGCAGCAAATCTCCATGCCCATGAAAATAATACCGTATAACAATTGTTTCACGAGAGACAACGACAAAAAGATAAATGTATTATGGGGACATGATTAAAAAAAAAATCACATTTTTTTCTGTTTGTACGAAACACCTAACTTCCAAGTAAAGAGGGTATGTGGTAAGGTGGTCTCATTGATGCCCCTAAAGAATGTGTGGCTTTCCTTCAATGCTGATGATGCACAGACTTGTGAGCCGAATGCTCTTTCAGCTGTCAGCAATGTCTCTCACCTCTGTGTATTGGTTATTTCAGTCTGGAAATGTAGTATAGATCCTCCAGACACCTCTGATTATCTACTGTAGGAGCAAAGCATTGGAAATATTAATGCCTCTACCCCTTAAAGGGTATCTTCTATGTATTCTGAGAGCAGAATGATGTACGTGAGAGACCCTAATTCCAGCAAGGTATCACTTACTGAACTGCTTGGTACAGTTTCGATAAAATCACTGCTTTATCTGCTGCAGATTAATCATTTCTCTGAATGCTGAGCTCTGTATAACCCCGCCCACACCACTGATTGGCAGCTTTCTGCCTATGCACATCAGTGGTGGGGAGTGGGGTTATAAAGAGCTCATGAATATAGAGGACTACCCAGCAGCAGGCTTAATAGGCCTATAGTGATAATCTCCTGCTGATAAAACAGTGATTTTATTAAAACTACAGCTAGCAACCCAATCAATTACACCGCTGGAATCAGGGTCTTTATCTCTACATTATGCTCCTCTTAGCTTAAGGACCCGTCACACTAAACGATGTCCCAGCGATCCCACCAACGATCCAACATGATCGTTGGTGGGATCGCTGGGACATCGTTAGACAGCCCCAGCGATCAGGACCAGCGACGCAGGTTTCTAATGTAAACATCGGGTATCCAGGAGCAGCGCGACTCCTGGATACCCGCTGTTTACCTTGGAAACCGGCGTACATGCTGGTTTCCAAGGTAAACATCGGGTATCTAGGAGCCACGCGACTCCTGGATACCCGACGTTTACCTTGGAAACCAGCATATACGCCGGTTTCCAAGGTAAATGGGTCGCCCTGACACCCAAGGCTGTGGGGTACTCGGTACCGGGCCAGTGTCAGTGGGATGTGTCACAGCAGCAGTGACCCGGTCGTGGCCCTGGGTGCCGAAGTAATAAGTGGGGAGTTGAATGGTGGTTTGAAGTTAATAGAATAGTTGATGACGCCACCTGTTGTGTTCGGCAAGTGAGATGTTGAGCCGACGCTGCATGCAGATCCACTGGGACTGATGGTGTGTTGCAGCCAAGATGGTGAAGCTCCCCACAGGCGGAGCTGTAGTCCCAGGGCAGTGTAGATGTAGGGGCAGAGGAGAGACGCAGGCAGTGTGGATGCTGGTACCCAGATGTAGTGGTACGGGGTGTGTTGGCGCAGGAATAATTGGAGGACACCAGGGCCTGTAGTTCCAAAGCTTTACTCACAGTCTGTAGTACACACAGATGCCTTCCTCCGTGCCGTGTCCTCCGGTACAGGGACTCAGTCAACCTCCAGATCAGATGGAATGCTCCCTTCCAACACTCCGCCAACATGTGCCTTCCTGAACGTCTCCTCTAATAGCGCCTCTAAGTGAAGTACTCCTAGTACTGAGTTACACTGGAGTTCCTCCTGGCAGATGTTCCCAAGAACCTTACTTTCACGACAGACAGCTGTAGCCTGCTTCGGGGACTCCTCTCTCCTGAGTCCCGGCTCACTATCCAAGTTGCTGTTGTGCCCTCAAGTTTTAGATGGGAGTAGTGCATTTACAGCTCACTACTCCACCGGTGTCTGCTGCAGGACCATTAGTATCCGTACAACCTCGGGGACTGGGCCCCGACCTTGTGCTTAGAACTTCTAGGCAGGGTTCTCTCCTAACCCAAGTCCTCTCTGTTCCCTTTTTCTCCTACGTTCCGTACTGGTCTTTCCTTCTTATGGAAGATCAGGTTTCTGTTCAAAGTCTTTCACCTTCTTTCCTTTCCTGTGCCAGCAGACCCAGATCACTGAGATCTGCTGCAGCACCTCCTTCCTCCATCCCTCTTCCAGGGATCTTCTCTCCTCACTCCCCTGACTTTAACTGACTGACTCCTAAACCTTCCCGCTCTTTATGTATTCTAGCTCCACCCGCCTCCCAGCACGTTTCATGTTCCAAGCAGGAAGCCACCAAAGGTGCTGCTCTACACTCCAAGCAGGGAGTCGCAATGTGGCTTTGCTGAACTACTGTGTTGTGTGGGATGCAAGTGTTGGAATGTGGTCAGGAGCCTCCAACTCACCTGGATGGTGGGGTACCACACCTCAGGAGGAGGTGCAGTACCTCTGTGGCAACTGAATCCTCAGGGGCGCCACATAAACAGCGGGTATCCAGGAGCCGTGGCTCCTGTATACCCGACGTTTACATTAGCAACCAGCGTCGCTGATCGCTGGTCTCTCGCTGCCACACGCAGCGATGCGCGCTGGGCAGCGGGAGACAAGCGATCCAAAAACGGCCCAGGCCGCTTGAGCACGATCAGCGATAACCAGCAGGGGGGCCGGTCACTGATCCCCATCACACACAGCGATCTTGCTGGCGATATCGCTGCTGTGTCACAAAATCCTTATGGTAGCAGAAGTCTGGTGACAGATACCCTTTACATGAGATGGATGAACACATAGCTTTAAGCTGATATGTAGCTATCTTAAAGGGGAGGTTGCATTTTTTTAACTTAAAAAGCATCACGTCTTTGTTAGGCTTATCTTTTTTTCCTTCCTGATAAACTTCAGAGCCGATTTATTACCATCTCAAAGTTCAACCCTTTTGTAAAAATATTTAATTGAAATATTAAAAATGGGTTTTTTTTAGCGTCAAATATGAAAAATTAAGTTTTTTATCATTAAAACTTTGCTTTAAACTCTACATTTTTCACTTTAACAAGGAGTAAAAAATGCCCTTACAAAATTTGTTACCCAATTTCTCCTGAAATTAGCAATGCTCATATGTTGTAAGCATCTACTGTTTAGGAATACAGAGTGGCACAGAAGTGAAGATGCAGATGTTAATGTTTGGAGTTCAGTTTTCTTTTCAAATAATTTTATTGGTTTTCAGTCATTAAACAGGGTAAGGGAAGGAAGGTAGGAAGGGAGGAAAGGGAATGGGAAGTAAAGAACCTTGTACAGGTACGGAAAAAATTTAAAACTAGAGAACTCACAAATAGGCATTAAATAGCATATAGCAAATAACAACAAAAAAGGAAAGAAAATCGACAATCCTTATTATGGGGTAACATTCTTGGAAGGAGATACGACATCCCAGTACTACAACGGCCATGTTTAGGCCTCAAAATATAATACCTCTTAATAGGTCTATTTGATAAGGAATTTGTTGTTCCAAGTCTTCCATTTTTTTGTATATTTGTGGATGTGATTGTTGTTAATCGCAAATCTGAGTTCTAAATCACTATGTTGGCCTATTTTATTAAGTATGTCCGAAAACTTAGGAACCTCGACTTTCTTCCACCATTGTGCTAACATGGTCTTAGTCACTAGGAGGATGTGGATGATAATATGTCTTACCGAATCATGAAATTGTTCCATGTCTAATGAAAGAAGTGCTCTTTCAGGCGTAATTGTGAAGTCCTTAGCAATGAGGTTAATGTGCTGTGTGACCTGGAACCAGAGGTTTTTGATCATTGAACAACCCCAAAATATATGGTAGAGGTTCCCTTGATGTCCACAACCTCTCCAGCACAAGGAAGATAATTCTGTGGTAAAATGTGATAACCTTGTCGGGGTATAGTACCATCTATTTAACAGTTTAAAATAACCCTCGTGAAGACCCATTGATATGTTGGAATTGTAAGTGAATTTGATGGCATTGTTCCAATTCTCGAGATGGATATCAGCACCTAAATCGGACTCCCATCTCTTCATGTATATGTTTTTGTGGCTCGTTAGGTCCTTGATGACAGATCTATACAAATTACGCAGACTCCAGAGGTTTTTATTTTTAAGGTTGCACAACAGTGAAGTTAGCATTTCATAATTTAAAGTCTTCCCTTTTATGATTTTCAAAATTCTGTCTTTCAACATGGTGTAAAAGACCAGCTCAGATGATGGTAGATTATATTTAGCCTTGATCTCACTGAATTTCAAGAACTCCACTCCACTAAAAACATCCCCCACCCTTTTGATTCCAGATTTCCCCCATACCTCCGGCATCGGGAGATCATCCATCAGTGCAAATGAAGATAGGGGTAGTTTTAAGATTTGCTCTGCTTTTTTGATATTTTTAGTCGGCTTAATGAGTTCCCTCCAGGCTGAGATTATCGACCGAAATATAGGATGCGATGAGTTTGCACTGTGCTTTTGCAGAAGGAAGTAAAAGAAAAGCTTTCGCGTGGAACCTCTATCACTAGCATCTCTCTCCAAGCCATACCAAGCCGGATGTGTCATGTTTTCCATAAACCAGTGCCAGCTCTGTTTAATAAGTGAGGCCTGAATAATAAGCGTATATGTTGGGCAGTCCTGCGCCCCCATGTTTTTTATTTTTATAAAGTAAGTCTGCAGATATTCTTGCTTTCTTACCTTTCCAAATAAATAGTCGGATGAGCTCTTGAATTTTATCAATGGATTGGCGCGGAAAGCTAACTGGCAAAGTCCTAAATATGTATAAAATTTTGGGGAGGATAAAGGCTTTGACTGCCAGTATCTTCCCAAAAATGGAAGTCTCTAACTGAACCAAAAAGGATAGATTGCCTGTAATAGTCTTTATAATGCTGTCTAAATTGGCCCTAACTGTGGCTTGGATTGATCCTGCTATTCTAATCCCTAGATAGACAATCTCTTTTTCCTCCCAAATGAACTGGGTTTGAGTCTTTATTTCGTTAATTTCGGATTGTTTCATGTTTAGAGTTATAAATTTGGATTTGTGTGGGTTTATCTTAAAATAGGATGCTCTAGAGAATTTTTCTAGTTCATCTGAAAGGGCTTTAATGGAATTTGCGGGATCAAGAAGTGTGAGGAAGAGATCATCTGCGAATAACCCGATTTTAAAATTTCGTGATGGCATTTCAAAGCCTTTAATATCATTGTTTAATCTAATTTTTTCGGCTAGGGGCTCTATGGCAAGCACAAATAGAAGGGGAGACAGGGGGCACCCCTGTCTTGTGCCATTAGTAATGTCGAATGAGTCAGAAAGGAAGTTGTTTGCATAGATCCTGGCACTAGGACCCGAGTATAGGGTGAAGATTGCTGATAGAAACTTCTCGTCAAAGCCAAATCTAGCGAGAGTTGTTTTTAAATATAGCCAGTTTAGTCTATCGAACGCCTTCTCGGCGTCCAGTGCCAGAAATGCAGTTTCGGTTCTCGAATTGTTAGCTAAATTTATCAGGTTCCACACCCTTCTAGTCCCATCTGAGGCCTGGCAGCCCTCTGTGAACCCTATTTGATCATCCACCAACAGACGTGGAAGGATGTTTTTTAGTCGGTTTGCGATGATCTTTGAATAGATTTTAATATCGCTGTTTATGAGAGAGATTGGCCTATAGTTCTGTATCCTCTCGGGGTCTCCGCCCTACTTTGGAATCATGACAATTGTTGCCTCTAACATCTCCTTTGGGAAGGAACCCCGAGAGGATGCCAGACCAAAGACGGAAGCCAACTGTGGAGCTAAAATTTTTGAAAAGGATTTATAGTATTCCCCAGAGAAGCCATCCGGCCCTGGTGATTTTTGGGACTGCAGTTTCTTGATAACGTCAACTATTTCACTCTCTGTAAAAGGGCTATTGACATAATTCAAGTCCAGCTCATCAACTCTTGGTAAATCGATACTCTGTAGAAAAGAATCCACAAAATTCGAGTTAACCACCGGTGTTTGGGGGTCATCTTTCAGGTTATAAAGATTTTTAAAGAAATCTGCAAACGAGTTGACAATGTCCCTAGGGTGAATTTTGGGATCACCCGAGGGAGATACAATCTTAATTATCCTTTTTTTGATTCTTTCTCTTTTTAATTTCCTCATCATAAACTTGGTAGGCTTGTTGAGAGATGTATACGATTTATACCTAGATGCTTTGATGGCTGCATCGTATTCCTGGTAGATTTCAGATCTCAGACTCTGTCTAAGTCTCAAAATCTCAGCCTGGATGGTTTGGGAAGGAACTTTCAAGTTGGTTTGTTTTTTTTCTAGATCATTAATTTGGGCCTGTAGGTTTGTAATTTTTTCCCTATTTCTCTTCTTATGTTTAGAGAGGATCTGGAGTTCAGTTTTGACTGAAATACATTGTGGATCTATGCTGCATTAGCAGAGCCCCAGAGGTGCCGAAACAGCAGGACCCCTCCTCCTCTCAGCAAGTGACTCCATTTTAAATACTGCACCTGACAAGGAATTTATCTATGAGTGTTGTGAGCATTTTATCAGAATTTTATAATGCTTTGTTTGTGCATTGTTTTTTTGTTTCCAGGAAAATGTTTAGCATTTCTTCCTAAAGCAACAATACTCTATATGTGGTCAGAATCTCCTGTTTGATAGCACAGCAGGGCTCAGAAAGAAATAAATGTTGTTTGGCTTTTCAAACGCAAATTTGGCTGTAACAAACTGTGGGCTCCAACTATAGAGTCCACAAGGTGCCCAAATATTAGAAACCCCCCAAAGTGACCCCATCAAAGACATTATCCCCATTAGGGAGTTCTTGTAAGGGTGTAATGAGCATTTTACTCTACAGGTGTTTTTACCATTTTCTTTACTATTTAGTTTGTTGAAAATGAAAAATGTAATTTGTTACAATAAAAAGTAGATTTAGCTCAACATTTTTTAGATCATTGGCTTTTATGGCAGAGATTTTCCTGTAGTCCTTTATGGGAGTGCCAGAACTACAGAAAAATATGACCTCCTTCAGGTACTGTATTTTTCCGACCATGAGACGCACTTTTTTCCCCCAAAATTTTGGGGGAAAGTGGGGGGTGCATCTTATGGTCGCAATACACGGTCTAACCTGGTGGCAGCGGGTGGGGCTCTGCGGTGCGGTGGTGGCAGTGGGCGGCGCTCTGCGGTGCGGTGGTGGCAGCGGGCGGCGCTCTGCGGTGCGGTGGTGGCAGTGGGCTGTGCTCCGGTGCAGGGGTGGCGGCTCCGCCGGCATTTCTTCGCAGCCTGGAGGCCCCCGCAGTTCCCTTGCTGGTCGCCGCCATGTTGCCGTGGCCTCCGGGAGCATGGACGCCGGGAAGATGGCCGCCGGTCCGGGGACTGCGCATGCGCAGTTTCAGATCTCGTCCCGAGATCTCGTTGCCGAGATTTGAATCTCGTCCCCCGAGGTCTCGGGACGAGATCTGATCCTGCGCATGCGCCGTCCCCGGACCGGTGGCCATCTTGCCGGCGTCATTGCTCCTGGAGGCCACTGCAACATGGCGGCGGCCAGCAAGGGAACTGCGGGGGCCTCCGGGCTGCGAAGAAATGCCGGCGGAGCCGCGGCCCCTGCACCGGAGCACAGCCCGCTGCCACCACCGCACCGCAGAGCGCCGCCCGCTGCCACCACCGCAGAGCCCACCTGCCCCAGCACTGCTGCCCCTGCCCCAGCGCAGCTGCCCATGCCCCAGCACTGCTGCCCCTGCCCCAGCACTGCTGCCCCTGCCCCAGCACAGCTGCCCCAGCCCCAGCATAGCTGCCCCAGCCCTAGCACAGCTGCCACCACCGCAGAGCCCATCTGCCCCCAGCACTGCTGCCCCAGCCCCAGCACTGCTGCCCCAGCACAGCTGCCCCTGCCCCAGCACGGCTGCCACCACCGCAGAGCCCACCTGCCCCAGCACTGCTGCCCCAGCAGAGCTGCCCCTGCCCCAGCACAGCTGCCCCAGCACAGCTGCCCCTACCCCAGCGCAGCTGCCCCAGCACAAACAACCTGCCCCAGCACAGAGCTGCCGCCACTGCACGAGCCTGGACCACTGAATGACCCCTGTGACTACTTCTCCACCTGTGCCGGATCCCTTCCCAGGTAAGCTGAATTCGGACTGTAAGACGGACCCCCATTTGACAAATTATTTTTTCCCCCCTATTTTCCAACTGAAAACTGGGGTGCGTCTTATGGTCCGGTGCGTCTTATAGTCCGAAAAATACGGTATTTCCTGTATGAGTATAATGACTATTTTGATGTCTAGGGGTAAGGTTTCTCCTTGTGTAGAGTGACATACCAGCTCTGGCTTGTCAAGGTAAGGAGGCTTATTCGCCGTGCAATGCTCCTCTGGGAAATTTAATATGCAAATTGCCTCTTCAGAGAAAAAGAGGACTTGAACTCGATAGCGCCACCTGTTGGTAGTAGCAATCCTACAAGTCACAATCAACCCTTTCACGACTCTTGTAATATGACTTAGGATAAAAGCTAATTTTGATGTCATCTTCATTTTCCAGAAATTAATGTTCAGTGAATATTGCAAAGTCAAAATTACAAATATGCCATTTTAGTTCACATAGTGCCTAGCTTATGCTTCTAGTGACATTAATCCCATAAATTGTTAAACAAGAATCTGACAGCAGAATTACGACCTCCAAACTATACATACAATGCTCAGTAGAAATGAGTACAACTCATTTCAAAATTAAGATTAGTTAAAGCAAATTGAATACAACCAATGTCAAAAACAAATGCATCTAGTATTTTGTATGACCTCCATGATTTTAATTATTATTATTATTATTATTTATATAGCGCCATTAATTCCATAGTGCTGTACATGAGAAGGGGGGGTTACATGCAAAGTTATAGATATCATTAACAGTAAACAAATTTACAATGACTGACTGGTACAGAGGGGAGAGGACCCTGTCCTTGCAGACTTACATTCTATGGGATAGTGGGGAAGAGACAGAAGGTCGGGGGTGCAGCAGCTCTGGTGGTGATGAGGCGGCAGCTCAGGCGGTGGTGAGGCGGCAGAATGGTCATTGCACGCTGTAAGCTTTCCTGAAAAGATGGGTTTTCAGGTTCTGTTTGAAGGATCCGAGGGTGGTGGATAATCGGACTTGTTGAGGAATGGCATTCCAGAGGATAGGGGATATTCGGGAGAAATCTTGGAGGCGGTTGTGTGAGGATCGAATAAGTGTGGAGGAGGGTAGGAGGTCTTGGGAGGATCGAAGATTACGTGAGGGAAGATATTGGGAGATTAGTTCAGAGATATAGGGAGGGGAAAGGTTGTGGATGGCTTTGTAGGTCAGTGTTAGTAGTTTGAACTGGATTCGTTGGGGAATTGGGAGCCAATGGAGGGATTTGCAGAGGGGGAAGACGGGAGTAGCGAGGATAGAGGTGGATTAGTCGGGCAGCAGAATTGAGGACAGACTGGAGTGGTACAAGAGAGTAAGCAGAGAGGCCACAGAGGAGAGTGTTGCAGTAGTCAAGACGGGAGATGATGAGGGCATGTATAAGAGTTTTAGTAGATTGAGGACTGAGGAAGGGGCGGATTCTAGAAATATTTTTGAGTTGGAGGCGATAGGAGGTGGCAAGAGATTGGACGTGTGGTTGGAAGGACAGGGCAGAGTCGAGAGTTACTCCGAGGCAGCGGATTTCAGGTGCGGGAGAGAGCGTGATGCCATTTACCATAATAGATAGATCGGGTAGGGAAGATACGTGAGATGGGCTAAAGATAATGAGTTCAGTTTTGTCTACGTTGAGTTTTAGGAAGCGAGAGGTGAAAAAGGAGGATATGGCTGATAGACACTCCGGGATTCTGGACAGCAGAGAGGTGACATCTGGGCCACAGAGGTAGATCTGAGTGTCATCTGCATACAGGTGGTACTGGAAGCCATGGGACTTTATGAGTTGTCCTAGGCCAAGAGTATAGATGGAAAAAAGTAGGGGCCCCAGGACAGAGCCTTGGGGGACTCCAACACAGAGGGGGCAGGATGAGGAGGTAGTGAAGGAGTGGGAAACGCTGAATGTGCGGTCAGAAAGGTATGAGGAAATCCAGGACAGGGCAAGGTCTTTGATGCCAGGGGAAGAATCTGTAGCAGTAGGCAGTGGTCAACTGTGTCAAAGGCAGAGGAGAGGTCAAGAAGGAAGAGGATGGAGAACTGTCTGTTAGCTTTGGCTGTAAGTCATTAGTAATTTTGGTCAGGGCAGTTTCAGTGGAGTGGTGGGGGCGGAAGCCAGATTGCAGGATGTCAAGGAGGGAGTTAGATGAGTGGTGGGAGGAAAGTTGAGCATGGACATGCTGTTCAAGGAGTTTGGAAGCAAACGGGAGCAGTGATATGGGGCGATAGCTGGACATAGCAGTTGGGTCAAGGTTTGATTTTTTTGAGGATGGTGTTATGGTGGCATGTTTGAAGGCAGAGGGGAAGGTACCAGAAGTTATGGATAGGTTGAAGAGATGGGTTAGGGCTGGAATGATCATGTTAGTGAGGTTGGGGAGCAGGTGGGAAGGGATGGGGTCAAGTGCACAGGTGGTGAGGCGTGATTTGGAAAGGAGGTGAGTAAGCTCTCCTTCAGTGATGTTGGAGAGGGAGGTTATTAGGGAAGGGCAGAGGTCTGGTATATGGAGTGGTTGGGGTGGTGGAACTGTAAAGGTTTGCCTTGTTTGGTCAATCTTGCTTTTGAAGTAGGTGGAAAAGTCCTCAGCAGAGATGAGAGGAGTTGGAGGTGGCAGTGGTGGGCGGAGGAGAGAGTTGAATGTGCTGAACAGTTTTGGGTTCTGGGATAATGAAGATGCAAGGTTTGTGAAATAGGTCTGTTTAGCAGAGGTGATGGCTGATTTTAAGGCAAGTGTAGCTTGTTTGAAAGCAGTGAAGTTGTCCGGCAGGCGTGTTTTCTTCCAATGCCATCACCTTGTATGGTGGTCAAGAGAAGGACATCCCTCTTGTCCTTGAACTTGACCACCCACCAGTAGGTGGTCACTACATTGGTCTCTGCTGTCACCCCTTCTGAGAATCTGCCCAAGTAGCATTTTCGGGAGGCCTCTCTGATTTTTGTGGACAGTACCACAGGCTACCTTACCTCGCGCAGAGAGGGATTTGAAGAGTGGGTTGCTGGTATAAAAGTTATCAGTGTAGAGGTGATAACCTTTATTCAGCTGTGGGTGCACCAAATCCTGCACAATTTTCCCACTCACTCCCAGGACAGGGGGACATTCAGGGGGTTTAGTCCTGGTGTCCTTTCCTTCGTAAACTCTAAACCTGTGGGTGTACCCTGATGTACTCTCATACAGCTTATAGAGTTTGATTCCGTACCTCACCCTCTTGCTGAGCAGGTATTGAGAGAATCTGAGCCTTCCCTTAAAATGAACTAAGGACTCATCCAAGCAGATGTCACTTTGGGGCACGTACACTTCAGCAAACTTTTTGTTGAAGTGTTCTATGACCGGCCGAACTTTGACCAGACGGTCAAAGTTAGGGTCATCTCGTAGGGGACACTGCATTATCGGTATAATGCAGGAATTTGTGGATGGCCTCAAAACACATTCGGGCCATGACCCCATAAAGAAATGTGGGACCCTGTCCATCACTATTAGTGTCAGAGGCAAGGAAAGCATATGCCTACTCCACTAAATAGTGCTGTTGGGACGAACGTGACGGGTGGGACCTTTTTATGAATATGGTGCTTGTGTGAAGTACTTTATTTTTAACTGTTTGTGTGTGGGGGATACTGTTTGGTGCAAACTTGTCTGAAAAGAAAAAGCTAAAAGAAAAAAGCAAATAGGGAGAAAAAAATGCCTGTAAAAAGAAAAGTGTAAAACAGTAGGTACGAGCTCTGATAAGTAAACTGTTTCATTTCTCAAAGTTCGGTGGCTGCTGTATGTGCGCACGGAGGTGGCACAAGGGAAGGGTGAGGGAAAAAAAATAAATCAGCAGGCACGAGCCCTGATAAGTGAACTGCGCCACTTATCAAAGTTCAGCGGCTAATGGATGTGCGCACGGAGGTGGCGCAAAGGGGGGTGAGAGAGAAAGCGAGCACGAGTGTTGATCGGTGAACTGCGTCACCAATCAACGTTCGACGGCTGCTAAATGTGCGCACAGAGGTGGCGCAAAGGGGGGGTGGAGGGGGTAAAAGAGGTGGAAAGGGATGGGGGGATTGGGGTGGATGAAAAGATATCGGGCAGGGATCAAGGATCAAAACACGGTTGTAGTCCCTCTTCTGTCTTGTCCTCTTTCTTCTTTTTTCAGCAGGGATTTTGGTGTCACAGACTTCTGTGGCACCACAAATCCCAGCATAGCAGGAGATCCAGCAACTAGTGTGAGAACATGCAGAGCAGTCACAGAGAGGTCACTGAGCGGTCATACCGCTGCTGTGACCTGTCATCGATCACACCAATCAGAGCTGGCCCTGGTGACGCCGGTGTTGCTAGGCACCAGCCTAAGATCGGCGCTCACAACTTCAATCCTAGGCAGGTCACTGGCAGGGCACAGCGCAGTCACACCACGGCTGTGCCCTGTGATTGGCGCGATCGACGATTACATCGATAATGCCAATTAGCAGCTGCAGCCATGCCTGGCCTTTCCTAGGCACCTGCGTAGGATTGGTGCTCTTACAGCAATCATCGTTCGCGCCAATCTGAGGGGTTTTTGCCGATGCCTGGCATTGCCAGGCACCAGCCTAGGATCAAATACATCGGTACTTATCCTAGGCTAGGACATCACTATTTCAGCCAATCTGATTGACTGAAACAATAAGAGGCTGCGATTGGCTGTTCAGAATTGAACAGCCAGTTACAGCGATCTTGAGTGCGGGTGGGCGAGGACACCCCCCGGGATGCCGACACCATCTTCCATGAGGTAAGATGGCACCGGAATTTTAATGCAATCACCGCATCTTCAGTTGCGGTGGTCGCATTAAAGATACGACGTACTATACCATCCATGGTCAGACAGGCCCAGGTCACATGGATGGTATAGTACATTGGATGGCAGAAAGGGGTTAATTTACTTACCTTTTTTGCCCACAATCATTCCCTGGCTTAAGATGGCCACCACTGCACATGCATGCGTGTCGGCACTCTAGCTCACCCACATCCCCTAAGGCATCCACACGGAGCAGCGAAAGTCTCTGAGATTATAGAAAACTTTTCCTCGACCTGCGCTGTCATCGGGATTGCTGGAACTGACACAACCGCGACTGAAGCGCTGCGTATATAAAATCTTCATATCCCACACTTACTCACACAGCCCCTCCGAGGAAGCCAATGGGAAGAGAGTGTTGGGCATACGGAGGTGCACCAGGACATATTTGACACTATGGGTAAGCCCTTACTCTCATATAGTGGGTACGGAAAGTATTCAGACCCCTTAAAATTTTTCACTCTTTGTTTCATTGCATCCATTTGATAAATTCAAAAAAGTTCATTTTTTTCTCATTAACCCCTTCACCCCCAAGGGTGGTTTGCACGTTCATGACGGGCCAATTTTTACAATTCTGACCACTGTACATTTATGAGGTCATAACTCTGGAATGCTTCCATGGATCCCGGTGATTTTGACATTGTTTTCTCATGACATATTGTACTTCATGTTAGTGGTAAAATTTCATTCAAATAACTTGCGTTTATTTGTGAGAAAAACGGAAATTTGGCGAAAATTTTGAAAATTTCGCAATTTTCCAACTTTGAATTTTTATGCCCTTAAATCACATAGATACGGCACACAAAAAACTTAATAACTAACATTTCCCACATGTTTACTTTACATCAGCACAATTTTGGAACCAAAATTTTTTTTTGTTAGGAAGTTATAAGGGTTAAAAGTTGACCAGCGATTTCTCATTTTTACAACACCATTTTATTTTTAGGACAACATCACATTTGAAGCCACTTTGTGGGGTCTATGTGATAGAAAATACCCAAAAGTGACACCATTCTAAAAACTGCACCCCTTAAGGTGCTCAAAACCACATTCAAGAAGTTTATTAACCCTTTAGGTGCGTCACAGGAATTTTTTTGAATATTTAAAAAAAATGAACATCTAACTTTTTTTCACAAAAAAAATACTTCAGGTTCAATTTTTTTTATTTTACCAAGGGTAACAGGAGAAATTGGACTGCAAAAGTTATTGTGCAATTTGTCCTGAGTATGCTGATACCTGATATGTGGGGGGAAACGACTGTTTCGGCGCATGGCAGAGCTCAGAATGGAAGGAGCGCCGTTTGACTTTTTCAATGCAAAATTGGCTGGAATTCAGATCGGACGCCATGTCATGTTTGGAGAGTTCCTGATGTACCTAAACAGTGGAAACCCCCTACAAGTGACCCCATTTTGGAAACTAGACCCCCCAAGGAACTTATCTAGATATGTGGTGAGAAATTTAAACCCACAAGGGCTTTACAGAAGTTTATAACGTACAGCGGTACAATTAAAAAATCATATTTTTTCCACAAAAATGATCTTTTCACCCCAATTTTTATTTTCCCAAGGGTAACAGGACCCTAAAAGTTATTGTGCAATTTGTCCTGAGTACGCTGATACCCCACATGTGGGGATAAACCACTATTTGGGAGCATGGCAGAGCTCGGAAGGGAAGCAGCGCCATTTGACGTTTTTGGCTGGAATTGAGATCAGACACCATGTCGCGATTGGAAAACCCCTGATGTACCTAAACAGTGGAACCCCCCCACAAATCACACCATTTTGTAAACTAGACCCCCCAAGGAACTTATCTAGATGTGTGGTGAGCACTTTGAACCCCGCAGTGCTTCACAGAAGTTTATAACGCCCGGGCGTGAAAATAAAAAATTTGTATTTTTTCCACAAACATGATCTTTTAGTCACCATTTTTTTTATTTTCCCAAGGGTACCAGGAGAAATTGGACCCCAAAAGTTGTTGTCCAATTTGTCTTGAGTATGCTGATACCCCATATGTGGGAGAAAACTACTGTATGGGCACACGTCGGGGCTCGGAAGGGAAGTAGTGACGTTTTGGAATGCAGACTTTGATGGAATGGCCTGCGGGTGTCATGTTGCCTTTGGAGAGCCCCTAATGTACCTAAACAGTGGAAAACCCCCACAAATGACCCCATTTTGAAAACTAGACCCCCTAAGGAACCTATCTAGATGTGAGGTGGGCACTTTGAACCCCCAAGGGCTTCACAGAAGTTTATAATGCCAGGGCATGAAAATAAAAAAATCGTATTTTTTCCACAAACATGATCAATTAGTCCCCAATTTTTTTATTTTCCCAAGGGTAACAGGAGAAATTGAACCCCAAAAGTTGTTGTCCAATTTGTCCTGAGTATGCTGACACCCCATATGTGGGAGAAAACTACTGTATGGACACACGTCGGGGCTCGGAAGGGAAGTAGTGACGTTTTGGAATGCAGACTTTGAGGGAATGGTCTGCGGGTGTCATGTTGCCTTTGGAGAGCCCCTAATGTACCTAAACAGTGGAAACCTCCCACAAATGACCCCATTTTGGAAACGAGACCCCCTAAGGAACTTATCTAGATGTGTGGTGAGCACTTTGAACCCCCGAGTGCTTCACAGAAGTTTATAACGCTCGGACGTGAAAATAAAAAAATCATTTTTTTCCACAAAAATGATATTTTTGTCCCCAATTTTTTATTTTCCTAAGGGTAACAGGAGAAACTGGACCCCAAAAATTGTTTTGCAATTTGTCCTGAGTAGGCTGATACCCTACATGTGGGGGTAAAACACTGTTTGGGCGCATGGCAGAGCTTGGAAGGGAAGGAGCACCATTTGACTTTTTCAACTCAGAATTGGCTGGAATTGAGATCAGATGCCATGTTGCATTTGGAGAGCCCCTGATGTGCCCAAACAGTGGAAACCCCCAATTCTAACTCCAACCCGAACCCCAACACACCCCTAACCCTAATCTCAGCCCTAGCCCTAACACTAGCCCTAACCCTAACCCTAGCCCTAACCCTAACCCTAGCCCTAACCTAACCCTAGCCCTAACCCTAGCCCTAACCCTAACCCTAATGGAAAAATGGAAATAAATACATTTTTTTTATTTTATTATTTTTCCCTAACTAAGGGGGTGATAACGGGGGGTTTGATTTACTATTTAAGGCGGTTTTTATATTTGGCAGCTTTTTATTGTAAAAATAGTTTTTGCATCACCACATATTGAGAGCTATAATTTTTCCGTATTTTGACCCACCGAGTCATGTGAGGTCTTATTTTTTGCGGGACGAGTTGACGTTTTTATTGGTACCATTTTCGGGCACGTGACATTTTTTGATCGCTTTTTATTCCGATTTTTGGGACGCAGAATGAACAAAAACCAGCGTTTCATGAATTTCTTTTGTGGGGGTGCGTTTACACCGTTCTGCGTGCAGTAAAATTGATACAGCGGTTTTATTCCTCGGGTCAGTACGGTTACAGCGATACCTCATTTAGGTCTTTTTTTATGTTTTGTCGGTTTTATGCAATGAAAACTTTTATATAAAAAAGAATTATTTTTGCATCGCTTTATTCTGCGAGCTATAACTTTTTTATTTTTTCGCTGATGGTGCTGTGTGGCAGCTCGTTTTTTGCGGGACAAGATGACATTTTCAGCGGTACCATGGATATTTATATGCGTCTTTTTGATCGCGCGTTATTACACTTTTTGTTTGGCGGTATGATAATAAATCGTTATTTTTTGCTTCGTTTTTTATTTTTATTTTTTAAGTGGTTCGCTAAAGGGGTTAACTAATGGGACAGTTTTATAGGGCGGGTCGTTACGGTCGCGGTGATACCTAATATGTGTACTTTTATTGTTTGTTTTTTTTTATTTCCAAAAAATGGATTTATTTGGGGGAATATTTTTTTTTTTTTCTAATTTATTTGGCGATTTTTTTTAAAAATTATTTTAACACTTTTTTTTTTTTTTAACTTTATTAAATAGTCCCAGATGGGACATCACTGTCCTGTGACAGATCGCTGATCTGTCACATCACAGATCACTGTGACAGATCAGCGATCTGTCACAGGCAGTGCAGAAGGCTTCCTCATGCCTGCGCTTTGCAGGCACTGAGGAAGCCCGCTTCCTGCAGGCCCCCGTCGCCATCTTGGATTCGGGGGCCTGCAGGAAAGGAGCCCCCGGCAGCAGCGCTGCACATTGCGCTGCCGTGGGGGGCTCAGGGAAGCACGGAGGGAGCCCCCTCCCTGCTGATGCTTCCCTTTAACCCCCGGTACACCACGATCATGTTTGATCGCGGTGTGCAAGGGGTTAACGTGTCGGGGGTGGTCCGTGACCACCCCTGACACATTGTGCCGGGTGTCAGCTGTGATAATCAGCTGACACCCGGCCGCGATCAGCAGCGCTCACCACGTGGGCGCCGCTGATCGCGGTAGACGTACTATCCCGTCCATGGGCATAGGGGCCCGGGTCCCATGGACAGGATAGTACGTCGGATGTCAGGAAGGGGTTAATGTACACTCTGTACCCCATCTTGACTGGAAAAAAAACAAATGTAGAAATTTTTTCTAAATTATTAAAAAAGAAAATCTGAAATATCACATGGTCATAAGTATTCAGACCCTTTGCTCAGACACTCCTATTTAAGTCACATGTTGTCCATTTCCTTGTGATCCTCCTTGAGATGGTTCTACTCCTTCATTGGAGTCAAGCTGTGTTTAATTAAACTGATAGGACTTGATTTGTAAAGGCACACACCTGTCTATATAAGACCTCACAGCTCACAGTGCATCTCAGACCAAATGAGAATCATGAAATCAAAGGAACTGTCCAAGGAGCTCAGAGACAGAATTGTGGTGAGGCACATATCTGGCCAAGGTTACAAAAGAATTTCTGCTGTACTCAAGGTTCCTAAGAGCACAGTGGCTTCCATAATCCTTAAATGGAAGAAGTTTGGGACCACCAGAAGTCTTCCAGGTCCCATCCAGCCAAACTGAGCAAATCGTGGGAGAAGAGCCTTAGTGAGAGAGTTAAAGAAGAACCCTAAGATCATTGTGGCTGAGCTCCACAGATGCAGTAGGGAGATGGGAGAAAGTTCCACAAAGTCAACTCTCACTTCAGCCCTCCACTAGTTGGGCCTTTAAGGCAGAGTGGCCCGACAGAAGCCTCCCCTCAGTGCTAGACATATGAAAGTCTGAATAGAGTTTGCTAAAAAACACATGAAGGACTCCCAGACTATGAGAAATAAGATCCTCTGGTCTGATGAGATGAAGATAGAATTATCACCAAAAAGTTCTAAGTGGTATGTGTGGTGAAAACCAGGCACTGCTCATCACCTGCCCAATACAATTCCAAGAGTGAAACATGGTGGTGGCAGCATCAAGCTATGGGAGTGTTTTTTAGCTGCAGGGGCAGGACTGGTTGCAATTGAAGGAAACATGAATGCGGCCAAGTAAAGAGAGATCCTGGATGAAA
Source organism: Dendrobates tinctorius (assembly GCF_039654945.1). Lineage (NCBI taxonomy): Eukaryota > Metazoa > Chordata > Amphibia > Anura > Dendrobatidae > Dendrobates > Dendrobates tinctorius. Next base: position 21,470,765 of record NW_027361684.1, read on the forward strand.
ACCTCTTTCAGCGTTCTCTGGACCTCAGACTTGGCTGAAGGTTCACCTTCCATCAAGACAGTGACCCTAAGCACACAGCTAAAATAACAAAGGAGCGGCTTCAGAACAACTCTGTGACCATTCTTGACGGTCCCAGCCAGAGCCCGGACCTAAACCCTATTGAGCATCTCTGGAGAGACCTGAAAATGGCTGTCTAGCAACGTTCACCATCCAACCTGATGGAACTGGAGAGGATCTGCAAGGAAGAATGGCAGAGGATCCCCAAATCCTGGTGTGAAAAACTTGTTGCATGATACCCAAGAAGACTCATCGCTGTACTAGCTCAAAAGGGTGCTTCTACTCAATACTGAGCAAAGGGTCTGAATACTTATGACCATGTGATATTTCAGTTTTTCTTTTTTATTAAATTTGTAAAAATGTCTACATTTCTGTTTTTTTTCAGTCAAGATGGGGTGCAGAGTGTACATTAATGAGAAAAAATGAACATTTTTGAATTTACCAAATGAAGCAAAGAGAGAAAAATTTAAAGGGGTTTGAATACTTTCAATACCCACTGTAAATACAGCTCTGGCAAAAATTAAGAGACCACTTCCAAATGTTCAGTTTCTCTGGTTTTTCTCTTTATAGATATATTTTTGAGTAAAATGTAAATTGTTATTTTAGTCTACAAACTTCTGACAACATGTCTCCGAATTTCCAAACAAATTTTGTATTTTTTTTCTGTCAAAGAAAAATGGTCAAAATTAAAAAAAGCAAAACAAAAAAAACATTGCTTTCAGACCTCAAATAATGCTAAGAAAGAAAGTTCATAATCATTTAGAAACAACAATACTAATGTTTTAACTCGGGAAGAGTTCTGAAATCAATATTTTGTGGAATAACCATGATTTTTTAAAAACATCTTTCATGCGTCTTGGCATGCTTTACACCAGTCTTTCACACTGCTTCTGGCTCAAAAATGTAAGCAGTTCTTCTTTGATGGCTTGTGACTATCCATCATCCTCTTTATTACATTCCACAGGTTTTCAATGGGGTTCAGGTCTGGAGAATGGGCTGCCTGTTATGATGGGTCACCGAGGAGGAAAAAAGCAAGACACGCTAAGTCTCAGAAACCCAGAGAGGTTGGTAACTATGCAGACTGCAGAGCCCTGATCTTAACACACAGCTAGAAGCAGTCATGGAGCGTGCCTACGGTGGTCCTGGACGCCTCGTCACAACTGGAGAGCTAAATAAGCCTAAAGTAAGAAAAGAGGAAAAATAAATCCCCAGAGCAGACCCCAAAGGAAAGACAGCCCCCCACATGTATTGACGGTGAAGCAAGATGAAAACACAAACAAAGGCAGAAAAATAGGCTGAGCAAACGATGGGGCCAAACTAACTAGAAAGGACAGGAAAGGAAAGATACTGTCTGCAATCTGCCAAAAAACCCTACCAAAAATAAAGTCCAACGCTTCTGATAACAAAATTAACCCTGAAGTCACTAGACTTCTCCCACTATATCAGCACTCTGGAATATTCTGAGACAGAGCAAAAAGAGCCAATCTAATAAAGGACAAAATGGCAAATTGGCAAATACAGATAAATAAGAGTGGAAATTCAGCACAGCCCAGCCGGGCTGGCTGACCACACAAAAACTGAGTTGACCAACAAGAGCAAGTGTGAACATTAGCAAAAAACAAACTTAACTTGAGATGACTGGAGCAGAGTTAAAGTCCAAGACCAGAGAAACAGACTGATCACCAGCAACAGGATAGGGCGTTGGCTGTCTTATATCCAGTCTGATACTCCGGAGATCCAATCACTATCCTCTTCGTCAGGAGGCAGACCATTACCAATTAAACTAACCTCACTACCTCCTGTCACTACCAGAGGGAGAACGGAAGGAGAACTCTCAGCTGGTGGAGCAAAAAATGAGCTTATAACAGCTGCCTATGACAGGGTTTTGATGTGGTGGTCTCTTAATTTTTGCCAGACCTGTATGTGGTCACTTTTCATCATAGTGGCTTTTGCATGCTTGGATATTATTACCCTGCTGACACTGTGATGGGATTACATCTATACATCTCTTGATCATGACTTTGCTGCCACCTTGTGGCTACACTACTAGACTACCTATCACTGTTTCTGTATTGGATACTGTCCGGCAATTTTGCTATCTACTATGGCTGCCAATGTATTGGTTGCTTCCCCCTATACTTTTTTGATCATTATATTCATTGTCCTTGGTGAGGTCTTATTTTTGCATCCTCACCACAGACCTGCTGGTTGTAATTATTCATTTATATGTTTGATATTTGTAATAAAATATGTAAAGTGCTCTCAGTGAGAGAAACAAAATAGGAATCTTGTGGGCATGATACCTTTTAATGGCTAACAAATAATAGTGAATGATGTTACAAAGCAAGCTTTTGGGACTGCTTACATCCCTTCATCAGGCTAATATAACAAAATATTTGAAGAAACCTTATTTATATACAGTTTAAAGCACATGCTGGTGTGATACGTGGATATTTGTAATACAATTTGATATGTTATACCTTCATATATCCTTGCTTTTTATTTTTGGAGACAGGCAATCACTCCATTTTAATGTAGGATCTGTCTATTTTGGGAGTTCCCCAATATAAATGTGGCACTATGGCCTCCCTTCATGTCCATGGCTTCAGGAATTATACAATTTCAAGTGTTCTGGCTGATAAGTAAAGGTTTACTGATCTTTTTGTAGCCTTCACTTTTCTTGTGTAAAGAAATTATTTTGTATCTCAGGCCTTGTAACATTTCTCTTCCATGTGGTGCCATTGCTGACAGCATGAAAAGAGGCTTTCATTGTTAAGTAACACTCTTAAGGGGGCTTCACACATAGCGATATCGCTAGCAATATCGCTAAAGCATCACTGATAAAGCGTCACCGATTTTGTGACGCAGCAGCGATATTGCTAGCGATATCGCTACATGTGACACTTACCTCCGACCTGCTCCCCCGCTGGCTATCGCTGATCGCGCGAGAACGTCCTGGGGTGTTTCTCGGCGGCGGCTTCATGCTGGCGCCAACGAGCGATGCATGGACGCGGGTGGAGGACTTCATCATTGCCGCGTCTGACAGGTAATGACCGCTGCTGCGTCGCTGCATCGCTGGTGAGATCTGCCTGTTTGGCAGCTCACTAGCAACCATTTAGCGATGCACCAGGGATCCTGAGCGGGTCGTATCGTTGTCGGGATCGCTGGTGCATCGCTAAATGTAACGGGGCCCTTATAGTCAACTGTCTGCTGTACTCCTGTTTAATGAATAATTAGACTTACCTGTGGTTGAATTCTTGTTGCATAGAATTTTGTAGTCTAAACCAGTGTTCCCCAACTCCAGTCATCAAGGCCCACCAACAGGTCATGTTTTCAGGATTTCCTTAGTATTGCTCTGGTGATAATTCCATCACCTGTGCAATACAAAGGAAATCCTGAAAACATGACCTGTTGGTGGGCATTGAGGACTGGAGTTGGGGAACACTGGTCTAAACTATAGAATTGCTCCTAAGACTGTCATTAAAGTGTACTCATTTTTGGTCTTGAATGAATTTGTTAGGAAAATTACTTTTTGGGGTGTGCAAAATAACAATTCTTGCCGCAATCAATGGCTCACATTTGTGGAAGTATTTTGGAGTATAGCATCCCTTAGAAAATGTTGATTCTGAAAGAAAACTAAAGGTTTTCTGACAAATCTGTTTGGGTGTAGTCATTTATGCTGATCACATTATGTGTATGTAGCTGTTTCAAAGATAAATCCAGCAATACCTTTGCCTAGACAATCAGTTCTTAAATTGATGTGCAAATAAGTTTGAAGGCATATTGTAGATCTAAAGGTACTGTCACACTTAGCGATGTACCAGTAATCCCAACCAGCGATATGACGCGGTCAGGATCGCTGGTGCATCGCTAAGTGGTCGCTAGTGAGCTGCCACACAGGCAGATCTCACCAGCGACATCGCAGGGGTTGGGGGTCGTTACTTACCTGTCAGACGCAGCGATCCTGACGTCCGCCCGCCCGCGTCCACGCGTCGCTCGTCGTCACAGCAGGAAGCTGACGATGAGAAAAGGTCTAGGACGTTCTCACGCGATCAGCGATAACCAGCGGGGGAGCCGGTCGGAGGTAAGTATCAGACATAGCGATATCGCTAGCAATATCGCTGCTATGTCACAAAAACCAGTGACATTATAGCGATATTGCTAGCGATATCGCTATGTGTAACAGGCCCTTAAAGAGCTGTAGATCTGAAGCCTCTATCACTGCAGCTCTATTCACTGCTTGTTCTTTTTGCATCCATATAGTCTGAGAAATGTACAATTTTTTATTTTTCCTGTGATAAAGCTGTGTAATAGCTTTTTTTTTGGTTTTTTTACTGGAAGAAATGAAGGTTTTTTGGCACCTTTTTGGTCTACGTAACATTTTTCCGTAGCAATTTGTCATTTTTTTTCACCATGTGGCAAAAGTTTTAAACAACTTTATTCTTTGGAGTCTTTATAATTACAGTGAAATCAGATTGCTAAACTTTTTTATGACATTTAAAAAAAAAATATATATATTTCTGCATTGCCATCTTTCGATACAGCTTTTTATTTTTTTTCATTAACATAGTTGTAATAGGACTTGTTTGGATGACAAGATTTTGAGTTTTTGATCACTTTTTATTGCATTTTTGTGTGTCACTGTGATGAAAAAGCTTTGTTTTAGGTGTGTTTTTTATTTTATTTGTTTTACTTTGTTCACTGAGTTAATTATCAAACAGTTTTATGTTTTGAGTCATTCCGGATGCTTCAGTATTGAGTATGTATATTTTTTTGTTAACTTTTGATTTTACATAATAATTGAATTTTTTTGTGATGAAATATTTTTCCTTTCTTTTTTCACACATTATTTAGTTTTTTGTTTTTTTTTACATTTATGCTTTTTTATTGAATTGAACTTTCTTTAGCCTGATAATTGGTCTAACACCCTGCAATATTAAAGTATTTCAGGATATTACACCTGTCAGTTGTACAATCTTGGGGGTCTGTTAGAACCAGTTTATGGCCCTACCTTCCCACTGCACCACTCATTTACAATGTCTGTCAGGAAAGGTTTAAAGTCACCAGACATCATTATAAAAGCTGCAAATATTATTAAATCTCTTATACCTAGTGAAGCTGGCATATTTACTTTGAAAATCCCTTAAAAAATCCCAATATTGATAATTTTTTAATAAAATCTGTTTTAATATTGGAAAGGAAAACTTTTATAAGGGATTATACAGCTTTTCTGATGTGGATTTTTAACATAAGTACACCATCCTCATCTAGTCTAAAATATTTATTTAATAATCCATGCAGTTTGTATTGTTAAATCTGGTGATAACTTCTTATACACCTTTTTGCTATTTTAAAATATTTTTGCAATATGGCTGGTACAGTCATTGAATGCCACCGTTGCCACATGTCATTTGTAAACTTTCTTCCCCCATAAATATTCTACTAGAAAAGTGAGTTGTGTTATTGGAATGTCAAACCATTTACGAACCACATCAACTCACCCACAAAGTGGCAGACCATGTAAAGTTTAGGATAACTGTATGCCGAGCATAATCTAATATATAAAGCTTAAGTGTGTGTATGTATGTACTGTATGTATGTATGTCCGGGATAGGCATCCGCACCGTCGTAGCTACAGCCACAAAATTTGGCACAGTCACAAGTCTGGACCCCGAGAGTGTCCTAAGCTATGTTATGAGGCGAAATTTTATCCCCGCGCATTCCAATTCACCAAACAATTTTGCCCCTATCTACATAAAGGGGAAAAGTGTGTGTATCAAGCCCCGCCCCTCATTATGATGTCATAATGGTTGCCATGGCGACGCTGATGTCATCATAGGTTGTAAGCCGCGCCACTCATTATGATGTCATAATGGTTGACTATGGGATGGAGGATGTGTGATCGGTATATGGGCAATGGACTATGGGATGGAGGATATGTATGATGGGTATATGGGCACGGGACTATGGGATGGAGGATGTGTGATGGGTATATGGGCACTGGACTATGGGATGGAGGATATGTATGATGGTTATATGGGCACGGGACTATGGGATGGCGGATATGTATGATGGGTATATGGGCACGGGACTATGGGATGGAGGATATGTATGATGGGTATATGGGCATGGGACTATGAGATGAAGGATGTGTGATGGGTATATGGGCACTCGACTTTGGGATGGCGAATATGTATGATGGGTATATGAGCATGGGACTATGGGATGGAGGATGTGTGATGGGTATATGGGCACGGGACTATGGGATGGAGGATGTGTGATGGGTATATGGGCACGGGACTATGGGATGGAGGATGTATGATGGGTATATGGGCACGGGACTATGGGATGGAGGATAATTATAATTTGTTATGACTAACCACAGTTAGTTACTATGCCTGGGCAGCGCCGGGCTCTTCAGCTAGTAGTGAATAAAAGTCACAAACACTCTGCTGACTTTATAAATGCAAAGTACAAACCTCCTCTGATATTAATATAGCACAATATATAGCATAATATAGCACAGCAGACAAACTGCTTCATGGCATTGCTTTCCATTACTGAGCACCTGCATTCAAGTCTTATATCACCAAGCACAATGTCAAGTGTCGGATGGAGTGGTGTAAAGTGACAAACAATAATCAGTGGTCAGATATCTATAAAATATTGTCCAAGAATTGGGACATATTACTAAGTGAACCAAGGGTGGCCTCTTACATCTCTCCGTCCCCTAAAGTAGTGGCGAGGAGAGCACGAAATTTGATAGATCAATTGTGCCATAGCCACTACCAACGTCCCAAAGTCAACACGGGTAGGGGCATTAAGATATATGGGACTTATCCATGTGGAGGGTGTAATGTAAGGGCAGCACGGTGGCTCAGTGGTTAGCGCTGCAGCCTTGCAGCGCTGGAGTCCTGGGTTCAAATCCCACCAAGGACAACTCCGTCCCCTAAAGTAGTGGCGAGGAGAGCACGAAATTGGAGTCCTGGGTTCAAATCCCACCAAGGACAACATCTGCAAGGAGTTTGTATGTTCTCCCCGTGTTTGCGTGGGTTTCCTCCGGGCACTCTGGTTTCCTCCCACACTCCAAAGACATAGCCCCATCGGGGACAGTGTTCAAAATATGTGCAAACTGTAAAGCGCTGCGGAATATGTCAGCGCTATATAAAAATAAAGATTATTATTAATGTATGCCAATTCATGATTGCACAAGATGGACTTGTCATTAGCTCCTTACCTGCACTGATTAGACCTAATGTTATTTTAATTGCAGGTCAAGGAACTTGGTATATCTACTCATCTGCAATTGTCCCAAACTTTATGTGGGTCAAACCACTCAAGAATTGAGAAGAATGTTTCAACAGCATGTCTAATATTTCCACTGCTAAGAAGGCTCTGGAGAAGGGCAAAACAATCTCTTCGGTGGCCTCACATTTCATGGATGTGCATATGGGAGTAGTACCAAAGGACTGAAAATCATAGGTTTGGAGATTGTTCACTCCAATATCAGAGGAGGAAATATCACCCTCAAATTATTGAGGTGTGAGTTTAAATGGATTTACAACTTACGGAACCTCTAACACGCCTGCCTAAATGAAGACCTCTTCTTCACAGGCTTTTGCAAGCAACTTTAATGATTTATATATACTTTTTCTGTTTTTTGACACCAACTACAACAAGTATACATAATAGTGTCCGTCCTGTCTATTGGAGGTTTATCCAATTAGGTCTTTATACTATTCTAGTTGTATTTGATTCTGTGGTTAAAACATGAATTATGTACAGTAATTAACATAAAAACCGTCTACTGTTATAATCTTTTGATATCGTTCAAATTTGTAGGATTCCCACTTGTCAACCTGCCCTTTATGGTGTTTAGTAGGGTGGCTATATCAATTTGGGTTCATCCTTTTGAAGGCATTGATTGGCACCAAATATAATTTTGAGATAGCAATTCTACATCATGGGGTCATCCCTTGTAGCCTGCTGGGCTACTTGCTATTACCCATACCCCCTGTAGGGGATGGGGGTGTCTTGTACTACTTTTTCAGACCATAAAACATGGGGTTGGATCATCCTTCCCTTGGTGTATGGATTTCTTGACCAATTGGTCCAATCTTGTAGGACAATTAACACCTTGGTGGGGATCCTTATGTCATTTTTAAATCGGTATATATGAGATGGGAAACTGTTTTCCACATTATTGTATGTCATCTTTGTGCTCCGATTATCTTGTGCACCATATATATTATGGTGTTGGGACCCTAGATTTTGTGGCCTCGCATTGTGCACATACTCTGTTCTAATTGTGGGCATCATTTTTTTGTACCGGTTTATGATCTGTTGGTAAAATAGTTAGGAATCTTATCATCATATTCTGCGTTTCTAACATCTTAACACTCACCTTTCTGGGTGTTTATGGACCACATGTAATTCACATCCACCTGTGAAAATTGTAGCGTATGTATGTTATATCCCCAAAAGATGACATGAATGGTTGGTTTAGTTGACCTCAAAATCTGGTCACACAGATATGAGGTTTTCTCAACTTGGTTGACACACATAACAATCTATATATAATTGCCTTAACTTGTCTGTCATCCACTTCCGTCTGGATGTCCCCGAATCCCAAAATCCACTGCGTCGCACCGAAAGTACGCCGACTGCATTTTGGTACACCCAAGAGATGCAACTCAGATCATGGACGCAGCTGCGATCCAAAACGCAGCTGAGATCCCGCTGGAGCTCGGATCCAGGACGCAGCTGCAATACCGACCGCCACTGGGATCCCAGCTGCCGCTCGGAACCAGGCCACTGCTGCGAAACCAACCGCCCCTGGGTTCTCAGTTGCCACTTGGATCCAGGCCACCGCTGCGATCATGAGGCTGTGAAAGGGGTGTAATGAGGGGGTATAACGAGAGGGATGTAATAAAGGGGTATAATGAGAGGGTGTAATGAGGGAGGAGAAATGAGAGGGATGCCGCCGCCGGACCCCCGCCAGGACCCACTGCCTGACAACACGCGCCGGATCCCGCCGCTGCCTGCCCACCCACCTCCATGCAGTCACAGCCGGCAGGAAAGACTGCAGCTTGAGGCCTGTGCTGGAAATTGGGTGCGGCCACCCTCTGGTGGCGCCACACAACATCTCCAGCACAGACCACAAAACACCGACTTTCTTGCCAGTTGTGACTGCACGGAAGTGGGTTGGCCGCCACCCCCAGTGCCACAAAGCTGCCCCCATTGTGATGTTACTGCCCTCCCAATGCGATAGCATCAGGCACACATCTAGTGTGTAAATATCTATCTAAAAATAAGATGGAAGCATGTGTATGATCTTGTGGTCATGGGACATCATACTGTGCAGGTGTATCAAATCATTTATTTATATAACAATGTTGTTCTGAGAAGCTCTGAGCAAACACTTCTACTTACTGTGTTGTATTGGGATCATTAATTCTCATTTATATTATGGTTATGACAATTTGGGAAAGTATAAATGAAAAAGTCCATACTTCAACATGAATGCTCTTCTTGGGGATCGTAAGTTATATGGTGGTGCTATTTTGGCTATAAGTTCCTTTTCTTTGTGACGACGTGCGTTGGGCTTGCATCTCAATGATTCTATGTGTCTATCTGTGAGCATGCCTATTTGGGTTGTATCCAGTCTAGTGGTAATGTATTTATTGCAAACTATGTGGGTGAATTAGGAGGGTTTTTTAGAACTTCTAGGATGCTAATGAGGCTCCTTCATCTATATATTATGTTATGTTATTATGGGGCGACAATGAATTCATTACACCTCATAACCCTCTGTATAAGGTTCTTTGCCCCCCCCCCTCTTTTTTTTTTTTTTTTGCTTGTTATATTTGGTGCCAATCTACACCCTCTCTCCAATATTTTTTTGCTATGAGAGGTTATCACGCCTTACAATACCACTCAGGTTCTATTTATAGAGAGACATTGGCTTCTCTTTCCATATCATTTGATATTTAAAAAATTGAAATCAATATACCATTTGTAGGTACTTTGGTACTAACACTCTTTCTGGATATGAGAGGATTCTTTGTCTTATTTAATACTACTTATGTTCTATTTATATAGAGATATTGGTTTCTCTCTTTATACCATTGGTTATTTAAAATCTAATATATTACCTGTAAGTGCTTTGGTGCTAGCTGTTGCTTTCTGTATGTATTTGTTACTTTTTTGTAACCACTTGTGTATTTTAAATGTTTTTAAAAATTCTGTGTGGTTTTGTGTGTCTCAATAAAATTTGATACTATTGTTGGTGATCCCTGCTTTTGGTATGTTTCTTGTTCTTGGTTGTTTTGTGAGTGGTGTAAAGCTACCACCACTGGACTCTGGAGCAGTGGAACTGTGTTCTCTGGAGTGATTTATAACTCTTCTCTTTATGGCAGTCTGATGGAAAAATCTGGGTTTGGGAAATGCCAATAGAATGTTACCTGTCAGAATCCATTGTGCTAACTGTAAAGTTTGGTAAAGGTCAAATAACGCGATTGGGTTGCTTTTCAGGAAAATCTTAATGCTTCATCATACCAAGACATTTTTGGATACTTTCAACTTTGTGGGAACAGTTTGAGGAAGGTCATTTTCTGTTCCATCATGGCTGACCTAATGCATTGTTGAGTAAGTTTGGTGTGGAAGAACTTGACTGGTAAGTGCAGAGCACCGATCTCAACTCCACTGAACACAGAATGGAGATTGTGAGACAGGACTTCTTTTCCAACCTCAGTGCCTAACAAATGTTCTTCTGGATGAATGCTCAAAAATTTTCAGACACATGCCAAAATCTTGTAAAAAGTCTTCCCGGGATGCAGAGGGGGACAACTCAATATTAATTACTATTTATTTACAATGGGATGTCATAAAAGCTCTTGATGGTGTGATGTCTGGGGCCACAATACTTTTATCCATATAGTTTATCTGTAACAATCTATAACACCGTTTTCAGTTCCTGTGCCTGCTTTGATTGCTAGGTGGCGCCACACGTATGTCGCAAGTGATGAATGACAACATGAGTCCTGTTTAACTCCTGGGACTTTTTTTCCCTATATCATGGAGCTATGGGGTTAATTTTCTGGTTTTTGATTACTCTTTTCTGAGAGCTTTGGGTGTGGCTGCCTGCTATTTAAACTCCTGGGTTTCTTGGGACTTCCACTGCCAGTTAATTAGCTTTTGCTACCTGACTTGTGCTCTTGTCCATGCTTGTGATGGTTTCCTGATTTCTCCAGTTTTCTGACCTCGGCATTAATTTTGACCATCATCTTGTCTTATAATTCTATTCCTGAAGTGGCCTCTTGGCTCTGACTCTGCTTAGTGACCCTTCCTGCCTTTGGCTCACTTCTCCAGATGGCAGCCTTTCCATAGAAGCAATTCATTGTGTATACCGCTGGAACCTGATAGAGTGGCTTGTGCCAAGTCTGTCTGAGGTAGCCTTCTTGAGCCTGTGACCTTTGACAGATGTTACAGTACCTGATATATGGCCAATGTAAGTCCTTTTATATTAAAAATTCTATTTGAATCTTTTTTTGGTTCTTGATCAAAAATAACTGCATCAAGTCCTGACAGTATTCCCCACCTCTAGACATCTCAAGTGCTGGCTTCTCTGGATGTCTCTGATGAAAGATTCTTGTAAGCCTGGGTAAATTGATGTTGCTCTTCGGCTCCCATGAATTATCTTCTGGTCTGTAACCCTTCCATTGCACCAAATATTGTAATCTTCCTCTAAATCTTCTAGAGTCCAGAATTTTATCCACAATGTACTCTTCTTCACCATGAACTTTTCTGGTGGAGGAGGTGGCTTAGTTCTTCCCAAAAACAGATTCTCAGTGAATTGTTTGAGCAAGGGGACATGGAACACAGGGTGAATTTTAAGGCTGTTAGGAAGTTTTAAACGGAAAGCAACAGGGTTAATTTGTGCAGAAATTTGGAAAGGTCCTATGAATTTTTGACCCAATTTAGAAGATGGCACTTTCGTTTTCAGATTTTTTGAAGATAGCCAAACCTTGTCACCAACCTGAAGGGTAGGAGGGGCTTTGCAATGTTTAGTCGCTGTTTCTTTGTAATCTTCTTGGGCCTTTTATAACATCCCAATTGGTTCTTCCTGAGCTTTCTGCAACTTTGTACATCTGTCAGTAACAGCAGGAACCAAAGTATTCAATGGAAGATTAGGAAAAAATACTGGATGCAAGCCATAGTTAGCAAAAAATGGACTTTGGGATGTAGAACTGTGTTTGGAGTTACTATAGTCAAATTCTGCTGTTGGTAAATAGTCCACCCAGTCATCCTGCAGGTAAGAAATAAAATAGCTTATGCATTGTTCGAGAGTTTGGTTAGTTCTTTCAGTCTGGCTATTAGATTGTGAGTGGAAGGCAGTAGACAACTTGACAGTAATTCCCAAAGCTGTACAGAAGCTTTGCCAAAATCTTGATGTAAGCTGAATACCTATATCAGAAATTACATCCTCAGGAATTCCATGCAGCCTATAATAATAATAATAAATTGTATTTTTATAGCGCCGACATATTCCGCAGCACTTTACATTTCAGAGGGGATTTGTACAGACAATAGACATTACAGCATAACAATAATCACATACAGTAGATTATAACAAATATCAAGAGGAAAGAGGGCCCTGCTCGCAAGCTTACAGTCTATGAGGAAAGAGGTAGACACGAAAGGTGGGTGGTAACAGTTGCCCTGATTGTATGGACCAGCCATAATGTTGTGAGTGACAGTACAGACACAGAGGGCTAATAGATGCATAAAGCATGTGGGAACATGATGCGGGAAATCTGGTTATGGTAAAACTTTTGGCTGTGCCACACAGGGATAGATTAGGTTAATGTGTTGAGGCGATAGGCCAGTCTGAATAAATGCGTTTTCAGGGCACGCTTAAAATTGTGGGGATTGGGGACTAATCGTATTGACCTGGGAAGTGCATTCCAAAGAATTGGCGCGGCACGTGTAAAGTCTTGGAGACGGGATTGGGAGGTTCTGACTATTGAGGATGCTAACCTCAATAGCATAGCCTAAATATCTGTTTGACCATTAATTCTGCGGTTTCTTCAGTGGTAATAGTCCCTTTACTGGGAACAAAATGGGCCATCTTAGTGAGCCAATCCACCACAACAAGGATAACAAAGATTTCTTTAGAGGGAGGTAGGTCCACAATAAAATCCACAAAGATTGATCCCCAGACCTGGATGGAACTGGAAGAGGGTGAAGGAGTCCTAGAGGTGAAGAACGTGGTGTCTTGTTCTGTGCACATGTTAAACAGTAGGAAACAAATTTTCTCACATCCTTCCTACAATTAGGCCACCAAAAAGAGCGAAGCAGTAGTTCTTGCATTTTCATGACTCCGGGGTGTCCTAAAAGTTTAGAATCATGGACAAATTTGAGGACTTCAAGTCTAGCAGATTTAGGGATGTATAATTGATTGATCTGCATTCAAAACCCTCCTTCAATGAAAGATCAACGTCTTTAGAAGGATGGTTAAGAAAAAAGTCAGTTTGATATCCATCTTTAATAAAAATTCTTTGGTTTCCAGTATTCCCAAAAAAATTTTTGGGAGCAAAATGGTACAGTCAGTGTTAGAGCTCTCCTGAGGTTCTGTAAATATCCTGGACAGAGCATCAGCTCAGCCTTCCCTTTTCTTGAAACAGGCCGATAAGAAACTATAAAATTAAACCTGGAGAAAAACAATTTCCCATATTGCTTTGCAGACAACCTCTTAGCTGTATGGATGAACTCTAAATTTTTATGGTCAGTAAGGACAGTCAGTCATTAAATGATTGTCCCCTTCCAAAAGATGTCTCCATTCAGAGAAGGCAACTTTAATAGCTAAAAGTTCTTTCTTTCCAATGTCATAGTTCTTTTCTGCAGATTATGTGGTATGAGAAAGAAATGCACGTGGATGAAGCGGCATTTTGTTTCCAACTTGCTGTGACAAAACAGCTCCCAACGCAGAGTCTGAGACATAAACTTAGGCAACAAACGGCAGTTCAGTATTAGGTAGGACTAGTAATGGTGCAGAAGTAAAAAGAGTCTTTAGTTTATCAAAGGCCACTTGTGCCTCTGGAGACCAGGAAAACAGTTTGGTTTTCCTTGCGAGTGAAGTAATTGGTAAAATTATTTTTGAAAAGTTTTTAATGAATCTTCTGTAGAAATTTGCAAATCCTATAACGCGCTGTACATCTTTTAGATTTTTTGGAGTAGGCCAGTCAACTACTACTCTGATTTTACTGGGATCCATGCTCAGACCTTCTGAGGAGATGATATATCCTAGAAATTGAATCCTGATTTGTTCAAATTCACATCTTTTGAGTTTGATATAGAGCGGATTCTCCTGGAGACATTTCAGGACTAACTGGACATGTCTGTAATGCTCCTCCAAGGTATCTGAAAATATAAGAATGTCATTGAGATAAACAACAAATCAATCCAAAAAAATCTCAAAAAACATAATTAATGAAGTGCTAAAAGGGGCATTGCTAAGGCCAAAAGGCATAACCAGGTATTCAAAATGTTCTATCTAGTTTTAAAGGCAGTTTTCCACTGATTTCCTGGGCAAATTTGTATGAGATTATAAGCCCCGCTTAGATCGAGTTTGGTAAAAATCTTGGCAGAATGCCATCTCTCCAGCAACTTAGGAATTAATTCTGATGAGAAATCTTGGATACTTGAATTTGTTTGAGAACAGATAAATTAGCATGGCAGTTCTTCTTATAGTACTCAGAAGGAAAGGTAATGGTCCTTGATGCCCAGTTGATAGATTTGTTATGGATTGAAAACCAGGGAATTCCTAGAATAACTGGAAATTTTGGAGAGGAAATAATATGGAAACTAAGTTTCATGATGATTCGGTTCAGTACAGATATCCATTTCAATTGTCTCATGAGTAACAGGTCCAGAAGATAAAGGTGATTCATCCACAGTTTCCATATCGATTGGCATGGATTTAGTCCTACTTGCAATGGTATTATCAAGTGTAAATTGTAAGTCCATAACATTTCCTCCTGCTCCAGAATCTAACGTGACAGAGCATTGTATGTTTTGGCTCGTAATTATGACCTGTATAGGAACGACAAAATGAGACGATGGTGATTGCTCTTTGCCTTTATCCTGCATTACATGTGTGCCATGATCCCAGTGCAGGTTTTTGAGCTGCACGTCAGGGGTTAATGTCTGGAGCTCAGTGCAGGTTTTGACCTGCACACCTGGGGTTAATGATTGTGGCCTCTTTTTGGTTCTGGGAGAGCTTCTTAAACCCCTTTGAAGCGCCAATGCCTGTCAGTTATACTTTTGCCTTTGGTCGAGTGTGTTGACCTCTGTGTGCCTGTGCCTGTTCGTTGTTATAGCTTGTTTATATGGTTCTGACCTGGTTCTGTTCCCTGTTGTGAGTTTGCCTGTTGATTCTGTACTTCGCTACCCTCTCTGTGTATGACTCATTGCCTGTGATCTGACTACTCTCTGCTCGCCCCTCTTGTACCTTGCAGCTATCTCTGTGTATGACTCATTGGCTACGTCCTGACTATCCTCCCTGTCTATGCCCCTTGGTAACTTTGTCTCGCAGTTACCCTGCTAGGAGTTCTCTTGCAGTTCCTAGCTCTCTGGAGTTTAGGCCACGCCCCCAGCAGTCACGTGCTTCAGGTCCTGCTGTTCTGAAGTACGCACCTACTCGGCTGCTGCCCGCTCCACAGGTATCTTTGAGCACAGTTTGCTTTACTCAGGACACACACAGTGGCTCAGTGAGCAAGTGCAGTGTGGTGTTCCTGACATTATAACTGACCGTGAACTTTTCTTTTTTCTCTCCTCACTTCTGCAGCATGGACCCAATGCATGCCTTATCTGAGCAGGTGAAATGCTTGACTCAGTCGCTGCAGAAGCTTAGTTTGGAACACCAAGCTCTAGCCCAGTCCCAGCGGCAGGTTGCGGACTCGGTTCAGGGGGTGCTTTCCACAGGCTTTCAGCAGGTGGGGAATAGAGATGTCATTTTAGTCCCACCCGAATCCCCAGTTAAATTGCCAGATAGGTTTTCTGGTAACAAAGATGAATTCAGAGCATTTAAGGAGGGCTGTAAACTCTTTTTCTCTTTGAGACTCCGCTCCTCTGGGGATGAGAAACAGAGGGTGGGGGTGGTTATGTCCCTGCTTAGGGGGTCCCCACAAGCCTGGGCATTTTCGCTTTCCTCTTCTGCCCCTGAGAGAATGTCTGTGGATGCATTTTTTGAAGCCTTAGGGCTTATTTATGATGAGCCTGATAGGGTGCGTTTGGCTGAGGACAAGGTGATGAGTGTCAGTCAGGGGGAGCACTCGCGCGAGTGGTTCTGTACTGAATTCAGACGTTGGGCAGCCGAGATTTCTTGGAGTAATGCCGCCCTTCGGGGGCTGTTCCGTAGAGGCCTGTGTGAACGTCTGAAGGATGCCCTGGCACTACATCCTCCACCTGACTCCCTGGAGGATGCCATGACCCAAGCAGTTCTCATGGATTGCAGACTGCGGGCTAGAGGCGTTATGCAACTAGAAACACCTTTATTCTTCAGTGGAGATGAGACCCGGACTCTTCCTGTGGCTACGGAGGTGAGCGCTGTCACCTGTGAGGAAATGGAAAGAAGATGCCGCCGGGAGAAGCAGTTGTGCTTCTATTGTGGGGAATCTGGACACTGGAAGGAGGACTGCCCCTCCTGTCCATCATCCTCCAAGATGGCAGGAAACGACTAGGTCTGGGTAGTAGTCGATGAGGCTACCCAGACCTTCAGGTACAATTTTCCTCACGTGCAAAAATGGTGCTGCAGGGGGAACTGGTTCAAACTACTGCTTTTGTTGACTGGTTCTGCCGTGAACCTGATTGATACCAAAATTATGACTTTTAATAAGATAGGGACAGTCAGGCTTCAGGATCCTGTTAAACTTGTGGCAATTGACTCATCCCCTCTTACCCAGGACGGTATCTGTTGCAGGTCTGAACTTTTTTCTCTAAAAGTGGGTTCCACTCATGTGGAAAAACAAAGTTGTCTTGTGCTAGATAACTTGCCTGCAGGACTGGTACTAGGGATGCCTTGGCTTCAACGCCATAATCCTACCATTGATTGGGTGACAGGGGAGATCACTCAGTGGGGATGTAAAGATAAATGTGGTAACCTGGGACATCTTGTTAACGCTGTTAAATCCGTATCTGTGTCGTCTGTCAGTCTGAAAGGTATTCCGGTGTACCTTAAGGATTTCGAAGATGTTTTTTCTGAAAGTGAGGCTGAGGCGCTGCCACCACATAGACCCTACGATTGTGCCATTGATTTAGTACCTGGAGCCAAGTTACCTAAGGCTCGATCGTTCAATTTGTCCGGGCCTGAGCGCCAAGCCATGAAGGAGTACATAGCTGAGAGTCTCCACAAAGGGCATATCAGGCCTTTTGTGTCACCTGTGGCAGCAGGATTCTTCTTTGTGAAGAAGAAAGATGGTGGTTTGTGGCCGTGCCTTGACTTTCGGGAACTGAACAAGATAACAGTTAGGAACACTTACCCGCTTCCCCTCATCCCAGACTTATGTAACCAGTTAGCTGGGGCCCAATGGTTCTCCAAGTTAGATCTCCGGGGGGCCTACAATCTGATAAGGGTTCGGGAAGGGGACGAGTGGAAAACTGCGTTCCTCACATCAGAAGGACTCTTTGAAAACCTGGTAATGACGTTTTGGTTAACTAATGCACCTGCTATTTTCCAGAATTTCATCAATGTAGTGTTTTCTGATCTGATAGGCCATTTTGTTATTTATTTGGATGACATTTTGGTGTATTCCCCGGACAGCCAATCTCACTTGCAACATCTACAGACAGTTCTCCAGAGACTCAGGGAGAACCAATTGTTCGCTAAATTGGAAAAATGTTCATTTTTTGTACAGGAACTGTCTATTTTGGGGTTGATTCTGTCCTGTGAGGGGTTTCGTATAGATCCTAAGAAGGTGCTGGCGATCGCTGACTGGGTTCAGCCTCGAGATCTCAAGGGGCTCCAGTGCTTCTTAGGATTTGCGAACTATTATCGGAGATTCATTTGAGGTTTCTCACAAGTGGTTAAACCACTCTCGGATCTTACCCAGAAGGGCGCTGATATAAAAAATTGGTCTGTGCTCGCTAAGGATTCCTTATCAGCAATTAAGAAATGTTTCATGTCCGCCCCGGTGATGGTACAACCAGACCCGTCCAAACCATTCATTGTGGAGGTGGATGCTTCTGAAGTGGGGATGGGGGCTGTGCTGTCCCAGGGTCCGGCCACCCTTACCAATCTCAGACCCTTCTCCAAGAAGTTCTCTTCAGCCGAGAGAAACTATGACGTAGGTAATAGAGAACTTCTTGCGGTCAAGCTAGCGTTAGAGGAATGGAGGCACTTTTTGGAAGTGGCGGCTCACCCTATCACGGTTGTCACGGATCAGAAAAATTTGGCATACCTTGAATCTGCTAAGAAGCTTACTCCTAGACAAGCCCGTTGGTCACTTTTTTTTTTCACGATTTCAATTCTCCATTACTTTTCGACCGAGGTCCAAAAATGTTAAAGCGGATGCCCTGTCCAGAAGTTTTGACCCGGTGTCTCTCCCCGAGCAGCCATCCACCATTCTTCCCCCAAGGGTGATAGTGGCGGGGGTGTCATCTGAGTTGGAACAAGAAATTCTAAGGACTCAGGCCCTAGCTCCGGCAACCAGGCCAGGGGATAAATTGTTTGTTCCAGATTTATTGCGGCCTAGACTTCTGCAGAAGTTTCATGAGTCTAGGTTGAGTGTACATCCAGATATCACGGCCACTAGAGAGGCAGTAGCCAGGGATTTTTGGTGGCCTTCACTAAGGTCCGATGTCCAGAATTTTGTTTCTGCTTGTGGTGTGTGTGCCTGTTCCAAAAGCTCGCATAACCGGCTGGCTGGGGAACTCATACCTTTACCGGTTCCTGATAGGCCATGGACTCATCTTTCCATGGATTTTATTACCAGCCTTCCACCTTCCAGGGGCAATACCGTGATCTGGGTGGTGGTGGATAGGTTTTCTAAACAAGCCCATTTCATTCCCTTGGCAGCATTACCCTCAGCAGAAACATTGTCAAGGTTGTTTGTGCAGCATGTGGTCCGATTGCATTGGGTACCCCTGAATGTTGTGTCTGACAGAGGTGTGCAGTTTGAGGCCAAATTTTGGAGGGCATTCTGTATGAAATTGGGCATCTCACTCTCCTTCTCGTCGGCATATCACCCGGAGAGTAATGGTCAGACAGAATGCACCAATCAATCCCTGGAACAAATTCTCAGGTGTCTGACCTCCGCCAGAAAGGAGGATTGGTGTGATGCGTTACCGTTGGCGGAATTCACTTTTAACAACCGGGTGAGTCAGTCCACCAACATGTCCCCATTCCTGATTAACTATGGGTTCAATCCGCATTTTGGGGAGTTTTCACGGGTGGATTCTGGTTGTCCAGGGGTAGAGGGGTCCGTTCAACGGTTAAAAAACCTCTGGGCTGAAGTCCAGCGTAATATCTCTCGAGCCCAGGGGAGGTACAAATATTTTGCTGACAAAAAGAGAGCCTCG
Organism: Dendrobates tinctorius; assembly: GCF_039654945.1. Classification (NCBI taxonomy): domain Eukaryota; kingdom Metazoa; phylum Chordata; class Amphibia; order Anura; family Dendrobatidae; genus Dendrobates; species Dendrobates tinctorius. The sequence continues at coordinate 21,490,400 of NW_027361684.1, forward strand.
GGAGACATATTTCAGGTGGGAGAGAAGGTTTGGCTTTCCACACGTAACATCAACCTGAAGGTACCATCAGCTAAATTGGGACCAAAGTTCATTGGTCCGTATGAGATTATGGAGATAGTCAACCCAGTGGCGTATAGGTTGCATCTCCCCGCCTCCTTTAAAAATATCCAATGTGTTCCATAAATCTCTGCTGAAATCCGTAGGGTCTGTCAAAGAGGACTCCGAGCCTGTTGTTCCTCCAGTGCTGGTGGAGGGTCAGTTGGAGTATGAGGTAGGACATATTGGGGACTCTCGGCGGGTGCGCCGCTCTTTGCAGTACCTGGTCCACTGGAAGGGATATGGACCAGAGGAACGCTCATGTGTCCCTGCTCGCTCTGTACATGCAGATCGCCTGGCTCGGGCTTTCCATGCCAAGTACCCGTGGAAGCCTGGGGGTCCAGAGACCGCCGTTGAGAGGGGGGTACTGTCATGATCCCAGTGCAGGTTTCTGAGCTGCATGTCAGGAGTTAATGTCTGGAGCTCAGTGCAGGTTTTGACCTGCACACCAGGGGTTAATGATTATGGCCTCTTTTTGGTTCTGGGAGAGCTTCTTAAACCCCTGGGAAGTTCCAATTCCTGTCAGTAATACTTTTGCCTTTGGCCGAGTGTGGTGACCTCTGTGTGCCTGTGCCTGTTCGTTGTTATAGCTTGTTTATATGGTTCTGACCCGGTTCTGTTCCCTGTTGTGAGTTTGCCTGTTGATTCTGTACTTCGCTACCCTTCCTGTGTATGACTCATTGCCTGTGATCTGACTACTCTCTGCTAGCCCCTCTTGTACCTTGCAGCTATCTCTGTGTATGACACATTGGCTATGTCCTGACTATCCTCCCTGTCTATGCCCCTTGGTAACTTTGTTGCGCAGTTACCCTGCTAGGAGTTCTCTTGCAGCTCCTAGCTCTCTGGAGTTTAGGCCACGCCCCCAGCAGTCACGTGCTTCAGGTCCTGCTGTTCTGAAGTACGCACCTACTCAGCTGCTGCCCGCTCCACAGGTATCTTTGAGCACAGTTCGCTTTACTCAGGACACGCACACTGGCTCAGAGAGCAAGTGCAGTGCGGTGTGCCTGACAATGTGAGATGGTCTTCATTACTGGATCTGGCTGTTCAAAAAGGTCTAAATCGCTTGCAATGTCCAGAGCCCCCACAATGGAGGCATAGATTTTCTCTACATCACCTCTCCTTCTCTACTGCAGAGAGAGGTTTTCAGATTACATCAGTTTGCATAGGTTCAATCACACTTTCCATTTCCTGTTGTTTTTTTTAATGCTGAGTGAGTAAAGGAGTAGTTATGGTTGTTTCCAAATACTTGCAGTCTTTCCTTTTTTCATTCTGTGAGTATCTGATTAATTCAGATTCATAATTGAATAAAGTCCCCTAAATTATCAGGAGTCTCAGGCTGTGTGCACACGTCCCGAATTCCCACGGATTTTATGCGTCTTTACCGTGTTTTTTGCTGCGAAAATGCTGCAAAAACGCTTAAAATAAGCAACCCATTGAACTCAATGGCATTCCGCACATGCTGTGCTAATGCTGCGTATTTGCATTGCGGAAAATTATGCAGCAGGCTCATTCTTTGTGCGGAATCGCGGGATTTCCACACACATAGGAATGCATTGTTCTGCTTACTTTCCGCATGTGGCTATGCCCACCATGCGCAAAGTTAGCGAAAAATGTGCGGGTGGTACCCAGGGTCTGGAGGAGAGGAGACTCTCCTCCAGGCCCTGGGTACCATATCCCTGTTAAAAAAAGAATTAAAATAAAAAATCATGATATTCTCACCTTCCGGTGTCCCCAGCAGCGTTCCCAGGCCTCAGTGATGCTCCCGCCAACTCCCGTTCCCAGCGATGCCTTGCAACAATGACCTTTGATGATGTAGCGGTCTCGTGAGATGCTACATCATTGGAGGTCATTGTCGCAAGGCATCTCTGGGAACGGGACTTGCCGAGAGCATCGCTGAGGCCTTGGAACGCTGCGGGGGACGCCGGAAGGTGAGAATAACACGATTTTTTATTTTTTAAATTATTTTAAACTTTATATCTTTTCACTACAGACACTGCATAGGCAGCCTCAATAGTAAAAAGATGGTCACACTAGTGAAACACTATGCTTGACAAGTGTGACCAACCTGTCAATCAGTTTTCCAAGCGATGCTACAGATCGCTTGGAAAACGCTAGCATTCTGCAAGCTAATTACGCTTGCAAAACGCTAGTTTTTCGTGGGAAATATGCGGGAATTACGCATGCGGATTTCTCGTGTATTTCCTGCTGCAGGGAGTTGCGGAATTGCTGCGGAAATTTCCGCGGCAATTCCGCAACGTGTGCATATAGCCTTAATCTTTGCAAGTTCATCCTTAATTAGCTCTGATAATCCATGTGGTGTCTGCCACCCAGCGCCGGAATTCTGTGGTATATTCAGCTACAGAGCACCGCCCAAGATGTAGGTTATGCAACTTTCAGCTGTAGCACAACGATTTGGGTCATCAAACACTTGATCCATAGCTGTGATGAAGGAAACTAAATCATTCAGAAGGTCAGAATTATTTTCCACATAAGGTGAGGACCATGCAAGAGCCTCATCAGTCAGAAGATTAATGATGAACAGACCCTTTTTCCTGTTACTGGTAAACAGAGAAGGATGCATCTGGAAACATATATGGTATTGATTAAGCAAGCTACGGTAATGATAATGATCCCCACTGAACTTTTCGCAGTGGCATTATTCCAGGCCTGAGTTGCACAAATCCAGAGGTTGCCTTTGTAACTCAATGATTTCCTTTTGCTGACCCAACACCTGTGTTTGCAACTTAGAAAATATTTCTTGGTATGTGGTACCAAAATTCTTGCCTCAGGGTACCTGCAACAGACTCAATATTGTGCATGAGATTATTCTGTTATGGACTGTCCTGAGTTCAAGTAGTGGCATTGTAACCACTAGGGGCAGCACCGGCAGGTAGCATAGTCAGGAATAGCCAGAAGTTGGTACACAGGAGCAGCAGTAAAATTTGGGAGGATAAGCAGGTTGCATAGTCAGAAATAGCCAGAAGTCGGTACACAGGAGTAACAGTATAGTTAAAGGATTAGCAGGTTGCGTAGCCAGAGGTCAGTACACGGTAGCAGCAGTATAATCTTGAGGATATGCAGCAAGTGGAAAGAAGCTTGACTAAACATTGGAAGGTCAATAATCTCACAAGGAAGGAAGTTCACTGGCAGGTTTAAAGGGAATCTGTCACCTGGTTTTGGCTGGCTATTTAAAAGAGGTCTGTCCGGTCCAATGGGCGGTGTTTCGGAACTTTGCCACCTCCCCATCCTTGGCCGCCATTTGCAGTTTTTTCATGAATAGGAGTAGGTATCCGCCATCTTTCGCATGCGCGCTAAGCATTCTTGGCTCGCGCACACGCAGTATGCTTTGCCCAACTGCGGGCAAAGCCGAAAAGTCTTACTGCGCATGCGCCGGTTAACTAGTCCCTGTAACACAGCAAAATACTTCCGGGGCTTAGTTATCTGGCGCATGTGTAGTAAGGCTTTTCGGCTTTGCCCGCAGTTGGGCAAAGCATACTGCGTGCGTTTGAGCCAAGAATGCTTAGCGCACGCATGAAAGATGGCGGACACCTACTCCTATTCATGAAAAAACTGCGGACAGTGCCAAGGATGGGGAGGCGGCAAAGATCCGAAACACCGCCCATCGGACCGGACAGACCTCATTTAAATAGCCCACCAAAACCAGGTGACAGATTCCCTTTAAGTAGGGTGTTTAATCAGGAGATCACAGGGTTGAGCCAATCAGGAACACCACAGATACTAGTATTTGGGTTAGCAAGGAACTGTCCAGCAAACTCAGTAGCTCAGAGGGAAGAGCTGCTGGGTTCAATTCCTGACAATTTGCTTCATGTATCATGTTCGAGTAAAGGAGGTGTGAAATGGAAGGGAGTAAAACATGACCTCAGGGTCTGACTTCACAGAAGATATATTTGTAGTCTGTAACCATGGAGATGAATAGGAGTGTTATGCAAAAAATGTTAGGAAATTTTACATTAAATCTGTAATTCAAAATTAATTCTTTTCGTTTGTGTTTTTGTAGCAGCAGTGGAACATATAATATTTAACAAAAAACCTGTAATATCATAAGCTCATTAATATAAATTAATAGTACATTTATGCAACAGTTAATTATACAGGCAATAATCAGTGCACTATTTTGCTGTCACTCTGATGTAAGTCTGGGCCGCTGGAGAAGCAGATTTTTTAAGACAAGCACATTGTTCTTGTCAAGTAAAACAAAAGCTGCAACCATTTATACAAATCATTTCTCTCTGAGCAGTGTCCCATTGTCTAAGGCAATGTTTTATGTTATTAAGTAGCAGCTGGAGCAGTTGGTCACCTCTCTGTAACAGCTTTACACACCTCCCTGTCATTAGAGCGCCGCACATATTCTTCAAGTGATTGTGTTTTATTTTGTATGTTCCATATCCACTAGTAGTATGGGGATACTTACAATGTATTGTATTATAATTAATGGGTTAAATCATTATGTTCAGTACAGTTAATTATACTGATTAAAGGAAATGAGTCGCTAACAAAATAATAGGTTCTCTAGCCATTGAAATTATAGTGCTATGTTCTCTCATTCAGCATAAGAAGGGGAACTTGGATTGCTTGCACAAAACCAGCGTCTATATAAAAGAAGCACAAAATGCTCAATCCACAGCAGAACACATCAGTAATAATTTACACAAAGGTTTTATTCACACATGCATGTCCATTTTTTACCATCTGCCTGTCGTCTGTTTTTTTTTAAATTTTCGTTAAAAATACTGAGAATGGTATAAGAGGAGGTTTATCTAGCAACCGTATCTTGAAAGACAAATAGCACACAGATGGCCACTCATCTGACCCTAGTAAGGCATGTCCCTTATCCTCTGTCATCAATGATTTATGGGAAAAATCCAAAATATAAATAACCCCATAGACTATAATGGGTCAATGTTAGAGATGAGCGGATCTTTTGAAATCTGAACTCTCCAACTTCGCGATGAATACATTTGCGTGAATTTCAGTAGTGGAAAGCTAGTAATTGCTTGTAAAAATACATGTGAGAGATAGAGGAGAGAAAGAGAACCTTAAGAGCTGACACTCTATAGGAGAAAAAGATGACCCGCTGATCATAACAGCTTACACTTTACAGGAGAGATAGAGAAAGAGAACCTTACTGACGATAAGAGCTTACAAGTTACAGGTGAAAGAGAGAACATGCCTTGCTGAAGATAAGAGCTAACATTCTACTGGAGAGAGGATCTCACTAATCATAAGAGCTTATATTCGACAGAAGAGAGAGACTTACCCAGTGACCCTGGAAATAGAAAGTGACTCCGCCATACAAACTGTGCTCCGCTGTGATGGCCCAGGTCCTGACCACCACTGTACAAGGTATGATAATTCACTAATTCATATTTGCACGGCATTATCGGAAGACCTACACGGCACTAAAAATAACATTAGACCACTCTTTCATGCTTAAGCAGTGTGGGAAATGGTGTCTAGTAAATTGTTTTTTTTTAGTGAACCATGAATCAAATCTCAATATATTTTAATTAATTTCAGGAAATTTGACTCAAAATTGATCATTTGCAAATCGAGAAACTCCTCTCTTAGTCAGTGTCCCTGGACATCATGGACTATACACAAAAGACAAACACTGACATCAGAATAGGCCTAAGCTAAAGTCATATTAATTTCTATGTGTGAATTAAGTAGGTGTCGAAAAGTTTATCTAAGGGACAGATGTAGGTTATGTCACCATAACATCCCCATAAGAAGACAGTTTCAGCTTGTTCCTGCTCCAGTCCATTTCTTACAGAACCAAAGGTAATTTCGACCATTGAGCTACCCTTCTCTTGCTAATGTGCAGGTCCACGAAGAAAGGGAGCCTTGTGTAAGTTCAAAATACAGATGAAGAAGTATGGGCCAGCTCAATTTTCATCTGCTGGATTTATCAAGTAGATGGCAAATTATCAAAGAGGTAAGAAATATAAATATTAATGCAGAGCAAAAAGATCTGCAGGATACTTGTTCAGTGGTTGCGTTACTAGTCCATAGCCACTGGTCTCGAACACTGTGCATCTTCTACCTGCCACCATCCCTGGCACTGCGGCTTAGTAGGCCCCTATGCCGATCATGAGCCTACTAATCATTAGACGAGAAGAGGATGCCGGCTGTAGGGAATAGATTCTTTGTGCTCCAATTCAACGAAGACACAGTCTACCCACAAGGCTGCTGGACTTGGGTCCTGTGCATCATTTTGCTCAAATTTAATAATATCAGGATTTTTGTCATTCCAGTGAAAATGAAATAAATACTCTTTTACCAGGGGCAGAATTGCTAAACAGTAAAAGCATTATATTATTAAATGCCATATCTCGTTTAGATCTGCTAATGACATGCCTATTCTGGAAGTATGCTCGTGGGCATTTCCTTTTCCTTAGGCTGGTTTCACACTTGCAGTTTTTTTTGCGCTGTTTTTTTGCACAAAAAAACGCATGCGTTTTTTTTACTATTCTTAACATGGGTGCGCATACACATGCGTTTGTATGCGCATGCATTTTTTTGTAGTGTGCGCTCGGGCACACGAAATGCACTCTGTTGCATTTTTTGAGCGTCCGACTTGCCCCCAAAAAACGCATGCGCACGCAATGCGTTTTTTTTTCCATCCAATCACCTATTAAAGTCTATGGGTGCGCTGTCAGTGCAAAAAACGCATTTGTTTTTTTGAAAAAAAACGCGCACAAACCCTCAAAAAAACGCACAAAAACGCATGATGCGTTTTTTATGTGCGTTTGCACTGCGCACGGTGCGCAGCGCAAAAAAACGCAAGTGTGAAAGTAGCCTTAGCAACCTTTTTCTCTATTGGCTTTGACAGTAAAGATTTTCCTAACTCCTCAATCCAACCCAATACATGTAGAAAGTTATTGCCTACATTGCCAGGAAAATTTATGTTATTGTAATGTAAATGTAATTTCTTAAGGATTACACCAAACCAGGAAAACTTGTCTACAAAGAAAAATGTTCCTATGCTACAGAAGGAAAAAACATTTTCAAATATTGCTTATATAAGAACAGTGGCTTCCCTCACTAAGTCAGGCAATCTGTGCTAAGACTGTTCAATCCCCAGGTCTTATGCCTTGAAGGCAGTTTCACAGATCCTTCCTTATCTCTATATAAAGGTTAATCTCACAGTCTGAATCTATTTTCATCCACAGATAGCAGGTGCAATGGAGGAAGCAATAGGTCTGAACAGGGAAGGTGTGAAGAAGCAAATTTATCATGGAGGCACTGGAGACCTGCCGAAATATATCACTGGATCGAAGGTTTGTCTTTCTGCTCTGTACATTTGCCAAGTACAAGAGCCATTGTTAACCTGATCGTTTTTGCTCATCTCTAAGTGGGTAGTGAAAAGACTACCGTACAATATACCGTACTACCCCTTTATGCGTCCATTCTCTGTGATTTAGTCCCTGTACAAATTTGGGTTTGTGAATGCAACAAAAATTTAACTATTTTAAGATAAATTAATAGAAAAATTGAACATAGGAGAGCAACAGATAAAAAGGCTCAGAATTTCAGGCGTCTGTGATCTTTTTTTTGAGGCTGAAGAAACTTATACAGATTATTTTTACTGTAATTATCATTATTTTACAGTGAATAGAGCTAATGTCTTTATATCAGAATTACAGTCTGTAGACATGTATCACTTATAATCATAATGATTTATTATGGCTTTACAATGTGTTGGTAAAAAATATTGTCTGTCCATGATTTTTTGATAAGTTGTCCATAAAAAAATAAAAAGTAAAGTTGGCAACCCTGAAAAAATAGACAGACAATTAGATGACAGCTAATTACTTAATTTTTGTTTTTTAACGTTTTGGACTTGTTCACATGCTGCGTTTTTGCCACGATTTTTCAGTGCGTTTTTGCTGCAGTAGTATCAAAGTGAATGAGATTTCTGAAATTGGAAGCACGTTACTTATTTTTTCCTTGCAGATTTAAACTTTCAGGGCTCGCTCACACCGCCATATACAGTTGTGGCCAAAAGTATTGACACCCCTGCAATTCTGTCAGATAATACTCAGTTTCTTCCTGAAAATGATTGCAAACACAAATTCTTTGGTATTATCTTCATTTAATTTGTCTTAAATGAAAAAACACAAAAGAGAATGAAGCAAAAAGCAAAACATTGATCATTTCACACAAAACTCCAAAAATGGTCCAGACAAAAGTATTGGCACCCTCAGCCTAATACTTAGTTGCACAACCTATAGCCAAAATAACTGCAACCAACCGCTTCCGGTAACCATCAATGAGTTTCTTACAATGCTCTGCTGGAATTTTAGACCATTCTTCTTTGGCAAACTGCTCCAGGTCCCTGATATTTGAAGGGTGCCTTCTCCAAACTGCCATTTTTAGATCTCTCCACAGGTTTTCTATGGGATTCAGGTCTGGATTCATTGCTGGCCACCTTAGAAGTCTCCAGTGCTTTCTCTCAAACCATTTTCTAGTGCTTTTTGAAGTTTGTTTTGGGCCATTGTCTTGCTGGAAGACCCATGACCTCTGCGGGAGACCCAGCTTTCTCACACTGGGCCATACATTATGCTGCAAAATTTGTTGGTAGTTTTCAGACTTCATAATGCCATGCACACGGTCAAGCAGTCCAGTGCCAGAGGCAGCAAAGCAACCCCAAAACATCAGGGAACCTCCGCCATGTTTGACTATAGGGACCATGTTCTTTTCTTTGAATGCCTCTTTTTTCTCCTGTAAACGCTATGTTGATGCCTTTGCCCAAAAAGCTCTACTTTTGTCTCATCTAACCAGAGAACATTCTTCCAAAATGTTTTAGGCTTTTTCAGGTAAGTTTTGGCAAACTCCAGCCTGGCTTTTTCATGTCTCGGGGTAAGAAGTGGGGTCTTCCTGGGTCTCCTACCACACAGTCCCTTTTCATTCAGACGCTGACTGATAGTACGGGTTGACACTGTTGTACCCTCGGACTGCAGGGCAGCTTGAACTTGTTTGGATGTTAGTCGAGGTTCTTTATCCAACATCCGCACAATCTTGCATTGAAATCTCTTGTCAATTTTTCTTTTCCGTCCACATCTAGGGAGGTTAGCCACAGTGTCATGGGCTTTAAACTTCTTGATGACACTGCGCACGGTAGACACAGCAACAGTCTGGTCTTTGGAGATGGACTTGTAGTCTTGAGATTGCTCATGCTTCCTCATAATTTGGTTTCTCAAGTCCTCAGACAGTTCTTTGGTCTTCTTTCTTTTCTCCATGCTCAATGTGGTACACACAAGGACACAGGACAGAGGTTGAGTCAACCTTAATCAATGTCAACTGGCTGCAAGTGTGATTTAGTTATTGCCAACACCTGTTAGGTGCCACAGGTAAGTTACAGGTGCTGTTAATTACACAAATTAGAGAAGCATCACATGATTTTTCGAACAGTGCCAATACTTTTGTCCACCTTCTTTTTTATGTTTGGTGTGGAATTATATCCAATTTTGCTTTAGGACAATTCTTTTTGTGTTTTTTCATTTAAGACAAATTAAATGAAGATAATAATACCAAAGAATTTGTGTTTGCAATCATTTTCAGGAAGAAACTGAGTATTATCTGACAGAATTGCAGGGGTGTCAATACTTTTGGCCACAGCTTTACATCGGAGGAGTGCTATCTCATAGCACTCAGACCAATGTTATTCAATGGGGCAGTGCTAATGATCAATTTTTTCACTGAAGGAATCTGTCTGTGAAAAAAAAACTCAGCATTTTTCAATTTCACTCCAAAATTGAACGGATGCGAGAAAAAAATCAGATGCTATCCAAAGCCACAATATACTATCTGACTTTTATGGACAGACACATTGCAATTCTTTAACGTAGGAAACTGTAAATGGTCTTGTAAGTGATTAAGAGCTGCCGAGTGAAAACATGGATTGTATACGGATGACATCTGAGTGAAATATCGTACCACTTTTCTGGGAGAAAATCAGACTGATTTTTTTATACAGTCATGTGACCTCAGCCTCAAAGTGTTTTTCAAATCTGCAGTATGGCAATTCTTTTAGAATTTTTTTCTAAATGGGAAAAAACTAGATGTAAAAACATACGGTACATCAGCCGTATATTTCTCGGCTGTATTTTACAGGCTGAGAAAATCGCAGCATGCTGCGATTGTCAGCGTATTCCTCCAAAAATACGCCAATGCAAGTCAATGGGGGCAAGAAAAATACGGATTACACACAGACCAGACGTGTGACTTGCGAGAAATACGCACCCGATGTCCTTTAACAAAAGCAATTCTTTTTGCGATACAGTGAAATCACACTGACATGTTTAATAAAGAATAGAAAGAATAGATATAGACACATAGAATACACATATATACATATATATCTACTAGCTGAAGAGCCCGGCGCTGTCCGGGCATAGTAACTAACTACGGTTAGTTAACAAATTATAATGATTATATCTATATATATATATAAAGCTGAGTGTAGAGCCACACCCACTTCGCATAGCCCCATTCACTATAATATCCCACATCATCCCGTCAGCCAGAGCCACCGGACTACTAATATCCCACATCATCCCGTCAAAGCCACCGGACTTCTACCCCTAATATCCTACATCATCCCATCAGCCAGAGCCACCGGACAACTACCACTAATATCCCACATCATCCCGCCACGGCCGCCGGACTACTACCCCTAATATCCCACATCATCCCGTCAGCCAGAGCCACCGGACAGCTACCTCTAATATTCCACATCATTCCATCAGCCAGAGCCACCGGACTACTATCACTAATATCCCACATCATCCCGTCACAGCCGCCGGACTACTACCTCTAATATCCCACATCATCCCATCAGCCAGAGCCACTGGACAACTACCACTAATATCCCACATCATCCCGTCAGCCAGAGCCACTGGACAACTACCACTAATATCCCACATCATCCCCTCACAGCCGCCGGACTACTACCCCTAATATCCCACATCATCCATCAGCCAGAGCCACTGGACTACTACCTCTAATATCCCACATGATCCCATCAGCCAGAGCCACCGTACTACTACCCTTAATATCCCACATTATCCCATCAGCCAGAGCCACCGGACTACTACCCTTAATATCCCACATCATCCCGTCAGCCAGAGCCACCGGACAACTACCACTAATATCACAAATCATCCCGTCACAGCCGCCGGACTACTACCCCTAATATCCCACATCATCCCGTCAGCCAAAGCCACCGGACTACTATCTCTAATATCCCACATCATCCCATCAGCCAGAGCCACCGGGCTTCTACCCTTAATATCCCACATCATCCCATCAGCCAGAGCCACCAGACTACTACCCCTAATATCCCACATCATCCCGTCAGCCAGAGCCAACAGACTACTCCCCCTAATATCCCACATCATCCCTTCAGCCAGAGCCACCAGACTACTACCCCTAATATCCCACATTATGCCATCAGCCAGAGCCACCGGACTACTACTCTTAATATCCCACATCATCCCATCAGCCAGAGCCACCAGACTACTACCCCTAATATCCCACATCATGCCGTCAGCCAGAGCCACCGGACTACTACCACTAATATCCCACATCATCCCGTCAGCCAGAGCCACCGGACTACTCCCCCTAATATCCCACATCATCACATCAGCCAGAGCCACCAGACTACTACCCCTAATATCCCACATCATCTCGACAGCCTGGGGTCAGAACCAGAGCGCTGAGTGGAGCGATACTAACTTCCATACCAGGGATCCCTTTAAGAGAGGCCTGGGGTGAGAATCAGAGCACAGAGGGATTTACCCTAACGTCCATACCAGAGATCCCTTTAAGAGAGGCCTAGTGTCACGTCCGCCATGTCTGCCATGTCTGTTTGTCTCAAGAACTCCTGGAGCGATGTGCATGCGCATGTTTTGTCTGCTGTCCTGCATGTTCGCTAGAGCTGTGTGCAGATTCACCTCATGTCTGAGCTGCAGGATCCCTGCGTTTCTGCTCTGCCTTCTGTGATCTTCTCGTCATGTCTGGAGTCCTTGATCATGTGATGTTTCTTAAGATCCTGCACTGTCTGGTTCTGCAATCATCTCGTCATGTCTAGAATCCCGGATCATGTGTTCTTCCTAGGATCCTGCACTGGTTGGTTCGGTGATCATCTCGTCATGTCTGAAACCCTGATCATGTGACGTTTCCTAAGATCCTGCACTGTCTGGTTCTGCTATCATCTCGTCATGTCTAGAATCCCGGAAGTTCTCCCCTGGTCCTGACCTGGAGGAGGAGGTGCTATGCCCTATATCAGGCCGCCTCTTCCTATGCTCAGGGCCTGATTATTGTGTTGCTTCCCTGCAAGGCTCTGGGTCTGTGGGGTTGCTCCCTCTATTCTGTGCCCTTGCACTTTGCTCTGTAGTGCGTCTCTGCACACGCTCCGTGCTCGTATTCCGCCTCTTGTCTTGTGCCATGTCTTGTGTTGTCTCTCGTGCCATGTTTGTCTTTGCCTTGCTTTGCCTTGTAGTCCTTCTGCTGTTCTTTGTCTTAGTCTGTTTTGCTATGTCTCGCCTTAGCTATGCTTTGACTTGTAGTCCTTCCTTTGTTCTCTGCCTCGCCTGTTTTGCCATGTCTTGCTTTTGCTATGCTTTGACTTGTAGTCCTCCCTGTGTTCTCTGCCTTGCTATTCCTTGCTTTGTGTTCCTCCCTATGGTCTCAGTCTTTGCTTGCTCTTCCTCGCTCTCTCCTATGGTGCTCTGTAGTGCTCCCTGGCACACGCACCATTTCTCCTCTCCTTAGTGCTCGTTTCTTTGTCTAGTCCCAAGGTCTTCCCTTGGCCCGGCTCTGGGCTTCTGCCTACGCTCCGCTGCTAGACTCTGTCCTCGCTCTGACCTGGCTCTGTTTCTGCTTGTGTTCCTTGTCTTGTTTCCCTGCCTTGTCCTTGTATTGAACCCCGGCGTGGGTTCCCCTTGGCCGTCTCCTGTGCCATGGTAAGTGCCACGTGTTTGTGTACAGCCGTGTGTACTGGCCAGTGTGGCGTGCCCCCTGCGTGGCTCCTAGCATGCAGCCCTTCCTTGTGCCCTGGCGTGGCTCCTAGCACGCACCCTGCCTTGAACCCTGGCGTGGCTACTAGCACGCACCCTGCCCTGAACCTGGCGTGGCTCCTAGCACGAAGGTTCCTTTGCCCCCTCCTGTGCCTTAGTCGTGCCTCGTGCTGGCGTTACAGCCGTGTGCATTGGCCAGTGAGGTGTGCATCCCTGCGTGGCTCCTAGCACGCAGCCCTTCCTTGTGCCCTGGCGTGGCTCCTAGCACGCACCCTGCTCTGAACCCTGGCGTGTCTCTACACGCACCCTGTCTTGTGCCTTGGCGTGTCTCTACACGCACTCTGTCTTGTGCCTTGGCGTGTCTCTACACGCACTCTGTCTTGTGCCTTGGCGTGTCTCTACACGCACTCTGTCTTGTACCTTGGCGTGTCTCTACACGCACTCTGTCTTGTACCTTGGCGTGTCTCTACACGCACTCTGTCTTGTACCTTGGCGTGTCTCTACACGCACTCTGTCTTGTACCTTGAACCTTGGCGTGTCTCTACACGCACTCTGTCTTATACCTTGTACCTTGGCGTGTCTCTACACGCACTGTCTTATTCTATGCTTTGGCGTGGCTACACACGCACCCTGTCTCGTTTGCGAACCTTGGCGTGTCCCCTACACACGCACCTCGCTTTGAACCCTGGCGTGTCCCCTACACACGCACCTTGCCTTGCACCTAGTCTTGAACCCTGGTGTGTCCCCTACACGCGCACCTAGCCTTGGACCCTGGCGTGTCCCCTACACACGCACCTAGCCTTGGACCTTGGCGTGTTCCCTAAACACGCACCCTGCTTGGATATCTGTCGTGCCTCCTTGCCTGAACCCTGGTTTGCCTGCCGGATGCCCGGAACCTGCCGACCGTTGCCAGAGGTCCGGAACCAGATGACTACGGCCTGATGTCCGGAGCTGACGTCCGCAGCCTGATCCCTGGACCCTGTCGGTTTGCCAGCAGTCCGGAGTCCGATGCCATCTTGCCATTACCTGTGCCTAGGCGTGCCATCTGGCACGTACCATGTTATGGACCTTGGCGTGCCCACGCGCGCACCTTGCACGTTTTGCTTGTGTTCTCTGTATGTGATCTTGTGTTCTTCTAATGAAGATACCTTGCACCTACGTCTAGTCTCGTCTTGCTTCCTGCTTGTCGTCAGACACTCGTCTAGTGTCCCCTGAGCCGGCCGTCTGGTCCCAGCAGTCGTGGTGGCTCACCCCCTTGGTCTTGCCCCTGACACTCCCTGTATAGGGGGTGGATTCTCACAAGGTCAGCTCGCCCTCGGTGGGTGGGTGCCACGACCCAGAGGGTCCACTCAAAAAATGGGCTCAGCAGGAGCTGAGTCCGCCACAGTTAATCAGGCCATGGACTCCGCTGGTACCTCGGCTACCCGTCTGATGACCCGTCTGTTATAGATTCTGATCTGCTCTGTCTCCTGGACTCTCCTGAATATGGCGGTACCCCGGCCACTCTTCTGATGTAAATCAGACCTGGCCCTTGACCTCTGGACTCATTTGGAAATGATGGCAGCCAGAGTAAGAAGACTTGCTTGTCTAACCGCAGTCCTCCCCACTGGATCTTCATGTCTCGTTAGCGGCTCCTGTGTCTTGACCGGTGCAGGTGTCCGTTTCAGATGTCGGATCAACATTGTTGGAGTGGTTTGTACTAAACTCTGGTTTCTGCCGAAGAAAATTTTTTTTTTTTTTTTTTCTTCTTTCCAGCCCCGGTGAGAGGGGGCTTAAAGAGGGGGGTACTGTCACGTCCGCCATGTCTGCCATGTCTGTTTGTCTCAAGAACTCCTGGAGCGATGTGCATGCGCATGTTTTGTCTGCTGTCCTGCATGTTCGCTAGAGCTGTGTGCAGACTCACCTCATGTCTGAGCTGCAGGATCCCTGCGTTTCTGCTCTGCCTTCTGTGATCTTCTCGTCATGTCTGGAGTCCTTGATCATGTGATGTTTTTTAAGATCCTGCACTGTCTGGTTCTGCAATCATCTCGTCATGTCTAGAATCCCAGATCATGTGTTCTTCCTAGGATCCTGCACTGGTTGGTTCGGTGATCATCTCGTCATGTCTGAAACCCTGATCATGTGACGTTTCCTAAGATCCTGCACTGTCTGGTTCTGCTATCATCTCGTCATGTCTAGAATCCCGGAAGTTCTCCCCTGGTCCTGACCTGGAGGAGGAGGTGCTATGCCCTATATCAGGCCGCCTCTTCCTATGCTCAGGGCCTGATTATTGTGTTGCTTCCCTGCAAGGCTCTGGGTCTGTGGGGTTGCTCCCTCTATTCTGTGCCCTTGCACTTTGCTCTGTAGTGCGTCTCTGCACACGCTCCGTGCTCGTATTCCGCCTCTTGTCTTGTGCCATGTCTTGTGTTGTCTCTCGTGCCATGTTTGTCTTTGCCTTGCTTTGCCTTGTAGTCCTTCTGCTGTTCTTTGTCTTAGTCTGTTTTGCTATGTCTCGCCTTAGCTATGCTTTGACTTGTAGTCCTTCCTTTGTTCTCTGCCTCGCCTGTTTTGCCATGTCTTGCTTTTGCTATGCTTTGACTTGTAGTCCTCCCTGTGTTCTCTGCCTTGCTATTCCTTGCTTTGTGTTCCTCCCTATGGTCTCAGTCTTTGCTTGCTCTTCCTCGCTCTCTCCTATGGTGCTCTGTAGTGCTCCCTGGCACACGCACCATTTCTCCTCTCCTTAGTGCTCGTTTCTTTGTCTAGTCCCAAGGTCTTCCCTTGGCCCGGCTCTGGGCTTCTGCCTACGCTCCGCTGCTAGACTCTGTCCTCGCTCTGACCTGGCTCTGTTTCTGCTTGTGTTCCTTGTCTTGTTTCCCTGCCTTGTCCTTGTATTGAACCCCGGCGTGGGTTCCCCTTGGCCGTCTCCTGTGCCGTGGTAAGTGCCACGTGTTTGTGTACAGCCGTGTGTACTGGCCAGTGTGGCGTGCCCCCTGCGTGGCTCCTAGCATGCAGCCCTTCCTTGTGCCCTGGCGTGGCTCCTAGCACGCACCCTGCCTTGAACCCTGGCGTGGCTACTAGCACGCACCCTGCCCTGAACCTGGCGTGGCTCCTAGCACGAAGGTTCCTTTGCCCCCTCCTGTGCCTTAGTCGTGCCTCGTGCTGGCGTTACAGCCGTGTGCATTGGCCAGTGAGGTGTGCATCCCTGCGTGGCTCCTAGCACGCAGCCCTTCCTTGTGCCCTGGCGTGGCTCCTAGCACGCACCCTGCTCTGAACCCTGGCGTGTCTCTACACGCACTCTGTCTTGTGCCTTGGCGTGTCTCTACACGCACTCTGTCTTGTGCCTTGGCGTGTCTCTACACGCACTCTGTCTTGTGCCTTGGCGTGTCTCTACACGCACTCTGTCTTGTACCTTGGCGTGTCTCTACACGCACTCTGTCTTGTACCTTGGCGTGTCTCTACACGCACTCTGTCTTGTACCTTGGCGTGTCTCTACACGCACTCTGTCTTGTACCTTGAACCTTGGCGTGTCTCTACACGCACTCTGTCTTATACCTTGTACCTTGGCGTGTCTCTACACGCACTGTCTTATTCTATGCTTTGGCGTGGCTACACACGCACCCTGTCTCGTTTGCGAACCTTGGCGTGTCCCCTACACACGCACCTCGCTTTGAACCCTGGCGTGTCCCCTACACACGCACCTTGCCTTGCACCTAGTCTTGAACCCTGGTGTGTCCCCTACACGCGCACCTAGCCTTGGACCCTGGCGTGTCCCCTACACACGCACCTAGCCTTGGACCTTGGCGTGTTCCCTAAACACGCACCCTGCTTGGATATCTGTCGTGCCTCCTTGCCTGAACCCTGGTTTGCCTGCCGGATGCCCGGAACCTGCCGACCGTTGCCAGAGGTCCGGAACCAGATGACTACGGCCTGATGTCCGGAGCTGACGTCCGCAGCCTGATCCCTGGACCCTGTCGGTTTGCCAGCAGTCCGGAGTCCGATGCCATCTTGCCATTACCTGTGCCTAGGCGTGCCATCTGGCACGTACCATGTTATGGACCTTGGCGTGCCCACGCGCGCACCTTGCACGTTTTGCTTGTGTTCTCTGTATGTGATCTTGTGTTCTTCTAATGAAGATACCTTGCACCTACGTCTAGTCTCGTCTTGCTTCCTGCTTGTCGTCAGACACTCGTCTAGTGTCCCCTGAGCCGGCCGTCTGGTCCCAGCAGTCGTGGTGGCTCACCCCCTTGGTCTTGCCCCTGACACTCCCTGTATAGGGGGTGGATTCTCACAAGGTCAGCTCGCCCTCGGTGGGTGGGTGCCACGACCCAGAGGGTCCACTCAAAAAATGGGCTCAGCAGGAGCTGAGTCCGTCACACCTAGGGTCAGTACCAAAGTGCAGAGTGGATTTGCCCTGACTTGCATACAGGACATCCCTTTAAGAGAGGTCTGGGGTCAGAACCAAAGCGCTGGATGGATTTGCCCTGACTTCCATACTGGAGATCCCTTTAAGAAAGGCCTGGGGTTAGTACCAAAGCGCAGAGTGGATTTGCTCTAACTTCCATACCAATGATCCCTTTAAGAGACCCTGGGGTCAGAGCCACAGAGCTGAGTGGAACGGTCCTAACTTCCATACCGGGGATCCCTTTAAGAGAGGTGTGGGGTCAAAACCAAAGTGCTCTGTGCTCCATTCTGTGGGGAAGACAATGGCTGGGAGCTTATGTTCCCAGGGATGCTAGATTTCTCCCACTCAGTCAGTGTCTGCTGAGGTGTTGTCAAGTGGGAAAACTTGCTCATAGCAACCAATCACAGCTCAGCTTCTTTTAACCAGCTTTGGTGAAATGAGAGATGCTTAGTGATTGGTTGGTGATACACACATACATACATTCAGTTTTATATATATAGATGTATTCTATGTGTCTATATCTATTCTTTCATTTGTGTTTTAACCTGTGATTGGGCTCCATTATATGTCCATTTTGCAAGCCGGCGAGAAAATCGCAGCATACGGATGCAATAAGGATGTCATACGGATGCTTACATGCACAAAAAACCCAGCCACAACTTGACAACGGATGACATACAGATCACTGTTCAGGAAACATTTCTGCGTATTACGACCGTAAAATACTGTCCATATTTTTATATGTTGTGTCTGACTCCAGCCTAAAAATAAAAAACAGAAAATCACATTGTGTGATTTTTAAATAATTAAATTGCGTTTTATTCTATGAAATAAATATTTGATCACCTACCAACCAGCAAGAATTCTGGCTCACAGACCTGTTACTTTTTCTTTAAGAAACATTTTTACTATGCACTTACTACATGTATTAATTGAACCTGAATTGAACTCGTTACCTGTATAAAAGACACCTGTCCGCACACTCAATTAATCACACTCAAGCTTCTCCACTATGGCAAAGACCAAAGAGCTATCTAAGGACACCAGGAACAAAAATTGTAGACCCGCACAAGGCTGGGATGAGCTACGGGACAATAGCCAAGCAGCTTGGTGAGAAGGCAACAACTGTTGGCACAATTATTAGGGTATGTTTCCATGGTCCGTAAATGCTGCGGATTGGATGCTGCATACAGCTGCAGTGGCCAGATGTTACAGCATAGTGGATGGGATTTTATGAAATCCCATCTCCACTATGCGTGCAGGGACACCCGCGGCATCCCTGCGTATACGCACATGCATCGCGTCTTTTCACGTCTCCGCAAGATAAATATCACAGTACAATGTATAGAATGGAGTGATTCGGCAAGGTTCAGTGAACACATGCAGAATTACCGTGCGTACAAAAGCCGGCAGTGCTTTGGACGGAGCTGGCATGTGCTGCGTCCAAAGCGCTGCCGTTACGAACTGTGGAAACATACCCTTAGAAAATGGGAGAAACACAATATGACTGTTAATCTTGTTCAGTCTGGGTCTCCATGCAAGATATCACCTCGTGGAGTAAAGATGATTCAAAGAAAGGTCAGGAATCAGCCCAGAACTACATGGGAGGACCTGGTCAGTGACCTGAAGAGAGCTTGGACCACCGTCTCAAACATTACTGATAGTAACACACTACACCATTACGGTATCAATTCCACTCGCCGTGTTTCGAGGAAGAAGGATGAGTACAACACCAAGAAAACCATCCCAACCGTGAAGCATGGCAGGGGAAACATCGTACTTTCAGAGTGCTTTTCTGCAAGGGGGGACAGGATGACTGCACCGTATAGACTGGAGGATGGATGGGGTCATATATCGCAAGACTTTTGCCAACAACCTCCTTCCCTCATTAAGAACATTGTAGATGGGTCATGGCTGGGTCTTCCATCATAACAATGACTGAAAACACACAGCAAGGGCAACTAAGGAGTGAGTTCTAGCCAGTCTCCAGGGAGCTGAAGTTCAATGTCGCTCAACAAAAGCCCTAAAACTTGAAAGTTCTAGAGAAGACCTGTATCGAGATGTAGGCCAAAATCCTTGTGCAGGGTCTGCAAACTTGAACTACAGGAAATGTCTGACCTCTGTAATTGTAAACAAAGATTTCTTTACCAAATATTAAGTTCTGTTTTTCTATTGTATCAAATAATTATTTCATACAATAAAATGCAAATTACTTATGTAAAAGTCATACAATGTGATTTTTTAGATTTTTTTTTAAGATTCTGTCTCTCACAGTTGAAGTGTACCTACAATAAACATTACAGAACTCTCCATTCTTTGTAGGTGGGAAAATCTTGCAAAATCGGCAGTGTATCAAATACTTATTTTCCCCACTGTTTATTACTTTACCTTGATTTACATAACAAAATATCAGGTATTTATAAGTTTATGTTATCTTTTATGCTGTGAAACTGTGTTTAAACTGCCAGAGATGATATTGGGCCAGTCACATTCCAAAATTGCGAGAGTGTCAGGCTCCATGTGGGTGTAGGAACAGACTGCTCTAACATGCACTATTATAGTCCGTAAAACAGTTGGAAATAGTGTATGTTGTTGTTTTTTCTCATAGACCTAATGTACTCTCCCATAGGCTATGATCAGTGTGCTGTCGGTGAGCACATGGAGAGCACACTGAACTAAAACAAAGCCGTCAGAATGAGAATCTATATTGAGAGCCCCTTTTATTGTAAATGGGAAGGGTTTTTAACACTCTGAAGTAGTGTTGCTCTGATTACCACTTGGTTCCACATTTACCTTGAATTATGAAAAAAAGGCGATGATCACTCTTTTTGTTTTTTTCAACCTCTTTCTTTTGACCAAATTTTGCCCTAAAAAATTATTGGAATAACTTCTCCACGTTTGATGTTTTGTCTCAACTTTCAGCTCGTCCTTTCATGTTAAATTAGATTTTTTTTTAACTTTTGGCAATAGTTTTCTGTACTATGCTTTCTCTTGCCCTTTTTCCAATTTGGTGACCAAATAAAATGTATCAAATTTGCTATTTATTGTGTGACAGATTAATAAATTAATCACAAAATAAAAGCCAAGAAAATTATAAAGCGAGTCAAAAAAACTACACCAGATAATAATTTCCTCATGATAGTCCCCCCAACTCATTGTACAGAAATATTGGAGCTATAGATAGAGTGACGATGGAATCTGCTGGAATTCAATTTCGGCAGTTCGCTTGATTTTGGCCAGAAAGTGAGATTTGCATCAAAGTTATTAAATGCAAAATAAAAGTTCTTTATTATAATTGGGGTACCTCAAACGCATCTCCCCTTCCTGTCTTCCTTGCAGCTTCCTCTGGTATTTTATTTTCGTGTATCTCCTGTAGGGATTCACGCTCTTAGGTAGGTATTAGGTAGTGTTCACACAGACCTTGCAGTCCAACCATGTGCAGTTGTATTGCTTTCATAAAATTGCAAGGGATTCAAAACTAAAAACAGCACAAATATTTCACAGCAAGTAAACAGTTAATTTAGCAGGCACATATATGTCAATGCAGGCTCACCTGAATAAATTGCAGTCTTTTCTCCCTGAGCAAACGTCATACACAGTAGAGGCACAATCCCACCAATCTTGGTATCACCTTCAACCCGAGCTTCAGCAACTTCCAGTGCCAAACAGAAGTGTTCAACTCAGGGAACAATTCACACTGAATAGGCTGCAGCTTCCATGCAATTATTTGCAGCTCCAACACACATACTGCTCAGCTTTCCTAGCTAACCTATGCAGTCTCCATTCAGATAGAGACCCTGACAAGTCTCTCTCCCAGCTACAGCTCAAATTTTGGCTGGTCACTCACTCGCATCACATTCAATTGTTCAGCATCCAGCATACTCACACCCAGTGAACACAGACCCTGGTTCTTACTCAAAGCAAGTCAGATGTATCTAATCAAGACCTGCAATTCTAAGATTTAACTCTAGCTTTGCTACACTCCTCTTTGGATTGTTTGCATTTTCACTCTGTAACAGGGCTTCCAGCACTGAGTAGGCCTCTGATGTCATGACATAGTCATAACTTCACAGGGGTGCAACATATGTCACCCGAGGTGCTGACAAGACATAGTGATGTCAGAAACCTACTAAGGCTCAGGAGCTGAGTGAAAATTCTGGGGGAGCTGAAGATGATGGTGTGTGTAGTGCTGAAGGAAAGACCAGGTCAAAGGTAGAACACATAGATCTGTGGTGGCAAGACTGATGAGCTGCAACTGGCAAACTGTACAGGTGAGCTGTGACTGGCCACCGTTTTCCTGAAGTTGCTTGAAGCAAATCATGCAAATTTAGATTCAGGAAGATCCCAAATTTTGGTAAAATTTAAAGCAAATTCAATTTACATCAAACCTACTTGCTCATCTCTAATATTGAACGCGTCAATAGATAACATAGCTTGAGTAGACATAGATAATAGATTACTTCACCATGCTTCAGCTATATGGGTTCAATAGTTTTCAATTTAGGGTGCTCAGAGTAAAATTTGACAAATGTACTAATCCTTTCTAATTTTTAGGGAGTTTAACTTATACTGGAGAGTCTGAAAATGCATTAAATTTAACACAGTGATTCACAAAGGTTAATAAATTTGGCAAAGTGTTTGAAATTTTTTCTAATTTTACTCCAAATGTTGGTGGAGTGGCTTAATTTACACCAGAATTGTACATCAAAATTTTAGCTCATGTCTTGTCACACTGAGCCACTTTCGAGTGAGGTGCAAAAAGTGTATTGGTGAAAACTGAGACAGAGTTCTGGGGAATTTAGCTTAGGAAATATCCCCCAATAAATTCAAATACAAAGTAGCACTCCATATAGATAGAGCAGATATATAATACTTTGTGTTCATGTACTCTCATTTATTGCAGTATATCAAACGGTACGCATAGCAATACATCATTGACACAGTAAGAACTGCATGGCACAGCGTGATCTTTTGCTGCTCAGCATGTGTAACCAGGGATTTGAGTGGCATTAGCTCTAAGATTACACCCCAGCAGATGGTGACACATTTAATGACAACTTTAATTAATATTTTATTGATTAAATGTGCATAGTAGGAGAAGCCTAATAATCCGATATTTTCTGCAGAAAACAAAAAAAGAAGAAAAATATCTTAGAAGAAAAATAGACTGGGCTGAAAGCACCAACAAATATGATCCTGCAGATCCGGGCTGTGTGTTAGTCTCTGATTCTACAGAACGATAGGAAGTAAGGTCAGAAAGTACATAGGATTATTAGTCAATGTATCCATGGCATTGGAATGCTTTGAAATACATTTACTTTAACGTCATTCATTTTGCTAAGCAGCGAGCTCTAAGAAAACTGAACCAGGGTGAACCATAGGGTGGGAAGGTTGGGTGGAAATCTTTTTTAATTTATTTTGTGGTTATGTGCTTTCTACTTAGGCTGTTCTAAAATATTCTGCCTGCAAAAAACACCAATCCATTTTCTTCCACATTTATTAAACAATGAACAATTAGAGTCAGCAGCACTTCCTTTTTGACACTATCGGACATGCTGCAGACCAATGCATCTTAGAGCTGTATAAAAGATGCACTCACATAGGGGTTTTAGCTCATTTGTTGAGCATGTTCAAACTAGACAATGATTGGGACTGATTGTTATTTTTGCCAAACATCTGCCAATGTAAAAGGGCCTTCAGTTTTGTAAAAATAATGTGATGACTACATGCCGAGAAAATTGGCATCATGTGACTTTTAGTACGCAAACCACATCTGGGCAATCCCATGAAGACCAATGGCATGGAGAAATAGAGTGGAGTCTTTACAATGTGTATATTACTCACATTTAAGATTCACAGTGTTACACCCGCTTGGTAATTTTAAACCCATTTATTGAGTTTTCTTATATAGCAGAGCTGCTTTTCATGAATCAAAAGTGTCGGATGTGTGGATTACACCTCTGTGTATGTCTCCCCACAAATCCTAATTCAGCCCATGCTGGGGAAGATTTGTGGTGTAGCGAACGCCACCACCGCTTGTCATAAATTTGACCAGCGCAAGTCGCTACACCAGCATCGCATGCCAGCTGTGCCCACTTTATCGGAGCTGGGTGAAAATGGCGTGAGAGCACCAAAAGTTTCATAATTTTAGTGCAACTGTCAGTTTTTTCAAAATTATGTGGTTTTTCTAAGCTTTTTATGCCAGAACACTGATGAAAAAGCTTTGATGTTTCGGGGCCTCTGTGTAGCTATCAGAGCTCTGACTTGTACAACTATATGTTCATTACTTGGCCAGTTAAGAGTTCTATCCACTGGAAGTAAATATTATAGATTCCTATTTAATAACTGCAAGGAGAGTGTGATGTCATGGGTGACTGGATACTCCACCTCCAGCAGGGCGAATTTCTATGACACCCGTGACCCTGGATACACCGCCTCCAGCAGGGCGAATTTAAACAATGAAACGTGCAGCCGGATACACTGCTTCCAGCAGGCGAATTTCAAAAGTTACACGTGTATCTGGATACACCGCCTCCAGCAGAGCGAATTTACAGAGAAACACCAGGGAAACCAATACAATGAAGGGCCCTGCAATAGGGAACGGGGACATGGAGACCTCCTGCACTCCCCTGAGTCAGTGTCTCTACACTCCTGACGGTCCCTAGGCAGGTTCCGCACCTGACGACGAGCAGGATACCTAACAACCCTAGCTCGCCCTGCACCTATACCTTTCTAATGAATTGGACGGTGCAGAAACTAATCACACCACTGCACTAAAACACACATAAGGAAAGTTACAAACAGGGAAAAAACACTTAGCTTTGCCCTGTTGCTATTGCTCCCAGCAACAGAGTCCAGCACCTGAGTGCAGCTTTCCTCCTGAATAGCTGCTACTTCACCAAAGCTCTGACAGAGCTGCAAGGAACTCCTCACTGTTGCTCCTTCGCCACCAGGTCTCTGACTGAGCTGCAAGGAACTCATCTCTAGCTCCTTCCTCCACCAAGGATGGTTGGAAATGACCAATATCACCAACAGTGAGTGAGACCACCTGACTCTCCTTTATAGGCAAGAGCCAGCGCCATCACACCTGCTAGTGATTCCCGTGTAATAATACTAGCCACCACCGGGGCAAAACTAGAACTAAAGACACCATTGTGTAATGACCCTAATGGCCACCGGGGGCAAAACTAACTTTAAGCAAACAGCTTAAAGAAAAAAAAAAGTTACATATGCTTTTATCTGTCACAATCCATCATGGATCGTGACAGAGAGATCTTATAAAAGTGGGAGGAAAACATAAAGTATATAGAAAATGGGCTAACTGTTCATGATAGAAAAAATATACTTCATTTTCTGAAACTGTAATACTCCTTCAATGGGCAGTTCCTGGTATCAGTCTGCCACAAATGCTTTACTATGGATATTTAGGATACAAGTAATGTTATTGGATACCTTTGGCATGGTATCCAATTTTTATATTTGGGAAATATACCGTAAATATTAAGAACACAACCTTATTAGAAAAGCAGCAGGGATAGGGGCTGTGATTAAATGCTAAAAGCCAAAGTAAAAGAGAAGTAAATATGATTGGCAGGTACTTTGCGACAGAATTATTATATACAAACACACTCGGAGGATTTAATCTCAAATATGTTTTTCTTGATCTAAATAACTTTTAGAAGAACTAAGTCAGCAGATTTCCACAGTTAATTAGGCTACAACAAAAATGAAATAACTCCCCGGTTCCCTTGTATTTTAATTGTATTTCATTGCCAGTGTTATATAGGCCCTGGGTGGCAGCACATTGCTACACGGTGCAATTAATCTTGCTGTGTTTATATTAATAAAAGTGCTAAAAAAAAATTAAAGGGGAATTTAGCCAGACCTAGATTTATATTCCCTCCCCACCAAGATCTCTATTTCAATCGCTACCTATATACCTAAATCTCCTAGCGTCCTAGCTCTGTGTATGAAATAAGTGTAGAGGGATGATCAAAATTCAGGTCTTGTTTAAAGAGAAATTCCCAAATGGCAACTGTAATGTTATGTATGGTGGATATGCCAAAGATTACTGATAGATGTGGATGCTTCCTCTGGGCCATTATCTTTCTTTAATGATCCTATTTGTGTGGAAGTTTGAAAAACTGACAAGCCGTATTGCTCATCAATTTTCAGAACTCCTGTACAAAGAAATGGAAAGAGAAGAACATGCACAGCCACCACTTCATTCCTGGTGACGTGCGACAGGAGACTACTCTACAACTAGATGTAAGTTTCAGCTGTCAGACTTGCATCTATCTAATATTTATGGCATATTTTGTCAAAATGCCATAATTGTCCCAGATGGGAATAACCCTTCTAAGCTGTTTTTTTGCTTTCAGAAGTCCACTTTCCCCAGGTGGTTTGTTGTCACATCTCCGAGATCTCCTATGGTGATGTCTACTCCTGTCACAAGGCAATGCCATAGTCATTCTGCTAGTGGCTATGGTGATGGGGAAATGTCTGGAATGGAAGATTTGGGCATCTCATGGTCTGTCCCATCACTAAGACTAGAATGCCTGGGATGTGTAGTGCTATTCTGTTCCTCAGTAGGGGTGTGTGTGCTAATCAACTCCCTGCTTTGTCCGATAGGATAGTACTAACTCTTATTAAAACTTACTGCTGTGGGTTGCCAGATATAGTTTTATTGGCCTGGTTCACACTTTACATCCCTTGATCACAGCTCCTGATGTTTTTGTGCTTTTTCCTTTTATAGACCTCATCCTGTTTCCTGACTATTCTTTTATCTTCTGATTTTCTACCTTGACTTCCCTCCTGAATCTGACTCGGCTTTCCAGCCACTTCTGCCATCCTGCATCACCGGCCAACAGCTGACTCTGTGACCCCAACCCAGAGGTCCCTGTGTTAGTCCAAATCCCTGTATAGCTGTAATGGGTGAAGTCCAGGGTATCCCCAAGAATCTGGTAAATGGAGTAGCTTGTGCTAATTCTGCCTGTGGTAGCCATTTTTCAGGCTAGCAGGTGATCCCTAACAAACTTGGGTTGTGTTTGCTTAAAAAAAATCATCCACTCGACCATAGTCACTGAGCTCGTTTAATGGCTGCAGCTCTGACATCACGTCGACAGTGCTGCAGCCAATCAGTGTGCTCGGCATATCTAAGCGGCTCATGACATCTACTCAACTATAGTCACTGAGCTCACTTAACGACTGCTGTTATGGCATGATGTCGACAGTGCTGCAGCCAATCAGTGTGTTGAGCTTCTGTAGGCGGCTCATGACATTTACTCGACCATAGTCGCTGAGCTCACTTAACGGCTGCAGTTCTGACATCACATCGACAGAGTGCAGCTGACTAGCTAACTCAAGGGCTCTCCCAGAGTGGAGGACACGAGCCGCACTGATTGATGTCATGTCGACAATGCTGCAGCCAAGACTGAGGGCAATAACAAACGATGGAAGCAGCAGTGGATACCCAGAACTGGACCCAAGTAGGGGAGGAATAAAGCACCATTTATTTTATTAAAGAACAGTCTTTTTTTTAAAAGCTAGCAAACCGTGCCTGGGGACAGAGTTTTTCTAAAACTGGAATACTCCTCTAACCTTTTCCCTATCACTGTTTCATAACATCAGATGCTCAAGATGATTAATATAACTATAAAAGGGGTTTTCTGGTTTTAATAAAACATTTTCAAAGCCCTATGGATGGAGCAGAAAGAGTCAAAGTAGAGTCTTTTTTTTTTCCGGAGGACCTGGCTTGTCCATTTGATGGCCAATGATTTTAACGGACAGCATGTACTGCTTTATTTCCCAAATGGTGCCACTGAAGAGAAACAGAACTGATGATCCTCAGCAAATTACTGATGATCCCTGTGGTCCCAGCAGTGAAACTCATAGTGATTAGCTTATTTTTAGTGGATTCTTGTTAGGACAGATTCACACATTTGACATTTACTGTCCTAGTATGAACTATGATGTTCATGATGACTGCGGGAGTCCTGATCCCAATGCAAAAGCCTTATAGGTATATATGAGGCTGTAGAGCTCAGGCAGGAGACCCTCAGGTAATCCGAACATAGCGATCTGTGCATGGATCGTAAATGTGAAAAACGTCTAATAAAGAAGACCGTGATTGCTGAAACTTGCTAAGTGAGAATAGCTTGAAGTACTCTTCTGTAGTAAATGTGACACTTCATAGTATTTGCATAAACTTTTATCCTATTAATAATGAATCTTTACTTTATTGTAAACTAAATAGAATTTCAAACTGAAAACAAACTGAATCATTTATACAAAATTTCCCAAGATTATGACAGACCGATTGGATGGACAACTCAAAATTCAGATATAAATACTGGAAAAAAAGAGCTAAAGGCTCATGGAGTATAATCCTAAAATATAGAATTTTTTATTGAAGCATATTAAAAATGATAGACTGAATAAAGTGCGTAATTTTTACTTTGTTTCAATAACAAATTCTATATTTTAGGACTATACTCCATGAATACCAACTGAGAAATAAAAGTTTGGAGAAATTTAGGATCATCGATACACAGCCACAAGTGATAAATTCATATGTCATTGAATAGAAATCTTGATTAATTTAGTAATAATGTTCAAGACCTACAAAATAATGGCCTAACATTATCACATAAGAACATCTGAAATAATCAGGGAGAACGGAAGTTACAAAAGAGAGATAAGAAATATAAAATGATTTTCCGCTAGTTTAAGAGTAATAGCTCAGTGCAAAGTATAGAAGATGCAGAGATACAGTTCAGAATGGTGTAATTGCACAGATGCCACATGCACTTATGAGATCAGTAAATCACTGCAGGATCTCAATGGGTATCAGCAGCAAATAGTGAGGGACCAACAATGGCGCTTCCTTCCTTAATTTGTAGCAGTCTGTTTTGGCTTAGTGTAGCGTCCACAAAACTCGATTGCTTCTATATATGTATCAAGGCATTAAAATATTTATTTAATTTTATCTGTGAATTATAATTTTCAGAAATGTGTAATTTTTATAATTATTCTTTTTGGTGTTACACCCCTTTAAGCCGTCTCCATGTCCAGAGTGTCTGGTAGTTGTCACCTCAATATGGCGCAGTATCTCCACCTGATTCTTGGCAGGAACTCTAGGGGAATGCAGAAGAGGGTCTTCCTCTTATGTCAGGGGTCGACTCAGGAAACTACTGTCTAAACTCCATACACACCCACAAGAGATGCAAGTAACACAACCTAACTTACATTCATTTATAGGGGATAAATGGTGAAAAATGCAGGGGGATAACAAGAAACAGCAAAGCAAATGATACCACAAACTCAGAAGATATGTTATTCCTCCTCAATTGTAAAGTGCTGCGGAATATCTTGGCACTATATAAAAAAAATTATTATTATTCTCTTAAAAGTACATGATGTGCTTTGCAGCAGGCTTAGATGCTAAGAATAAACCTTTGCCTTTAAGTGATTGCTTAGGCTGGTTTCACATTTGCGTTAAAACAACGCTGCGCCCTGCAGCATGTTGCATTTCGGCGCGCACGGCGCACCGTCAAAAGTGCGCAGCACGCTACTTTCACACTGGCAGCACATGATCTGCGCACCCTATGCTAAAGATAGGGTGCGCCGATCACATGCGTGCAAATGCGAAAGTAGTCGGTGATTCCGGATGGGGCGGGCAGGGAGCCGGCTCGGGGCGGGGCTTAATGACGCAGGGCGCAGCGTTGTTTTAACGCAAATGTGAAACCAGCCTTACACACTCCTAATTGATAACACTGATGAATCTGTCATCTGTGGCACCCTACATCTTTACCACCACAAAAGGGATAAATACAGTATGTACTGTTTTGTATGTGTTTTGTGAGCAGTGGGAGTTATGCTATCTCTGCTAGAGACCACAACACACACACATACAATTTACCTCACTCCCTTACTTGTCTGAAGCTTAGAGCTTTGCAGACATACCTTAACTGGGAGGGGGAGGAGTCAAGAGTTGTTGTTTTGAGTGAAGAAGGAGGAAGAGAACGCTCCTGGAAGCCATGATGACATGTGGTCCCTCCAGGAGTGAAGCTAATAAGAATCAGGGAGTCAGCCCCTAGGCCATCCATGCTTTCAGAGCAGGGTGGTAAGTTGAGAGACTGTGTGAGTTTATACAACCAACAGTGGAGTGTTTTTCCCGGAAAAACTGCAGAAAACAAAACTAGGATCAGTGAAGGATTGTGCAAGAAGAGCTTCACACAGGAACCAAGCTGCAAGTTGCCAGAAGAGGAAAACACAGTGAATAGAGGCTATACTAGAAGTTCCAAACTCTGGGAAGCCTTGGTCCCTGAAGGGATTAGAATAGCAGGAAGCTTACACTGAGTCACAGCAGAGGGAAGGATAACTCCCATTTTGCAAAGCAGACTGTATCCTGTGAGAGTTCTAATATCTCCTCTGAACTGCACCTGAACTACAGTAAATGATAAAGTGATTATCCTTGTCTCCTGCCTTATTACTCAGTGCCTTCTACTTTCTTCACAATCTCTGGGGGTCAGCCCTGGTTGGAGAGGGTTAAACATCTGCACTGCCATCACCATCTACTCCCCCAGGGATCATCTTGCAGTGCCAGCTTTACTACAGTTGAACACTCCAACTGGCATCACGAATCACTACATAAACTTTATTCCCATTCAATTCTACCCCTTTTACATGACCGCTTGGGGCCACGGATCGGGTCACTGCCACTGTGACATATCCCTTTAAGATGGCCGGCCGGGTACCGAGTATCCCACAGCCCCTGGGGCGCGTCACATACCCTGGACATATTTGACCTATTAATATGGGTATACAGGTAATAGAAATGTTACACTAGTCCTACCTGTATGCTTCATATTGATGATCTTGATGCTGAGAAATGTTATATTCTGTCTTTATGCTAATTATTCCTTCCAGGCTCTGGGACATGCGGTGACTGGAAGATATGCCTGTCTCCTGTCCTCATTGTAATACTACCCTCCTCACGATCCACCAGCGGTGGTTAACTAGTTTTGACATATTGTGTACTGGAAAATGAGAAAAAAATTCCAAGTGTGGTGAAATTGCAAAAAAAGTGCAATCCCACAGTGATTTTTTTTTTTTTTTTTTTTACCATGTTCACTAAATGCTTAAACTGACCTGCCGTTATGATTCTCCAAGTCATTACGATTTCATAGAAACCAAACCTGTCTAGGTTCTTTTTTAAGTGGTGAAAAAAATCCAAAGTTTATTAAATAAAAAAATTGTGCCATTCTCCGAGACCCGTAGCGTCTCCATTTTTCATGATCTCGGGTTGGATGAGGGCATATATTTTGGCGCCGAGCTGACGTTTTTATTTATATCATTTTAGTGCAGATATGATCTTTTTATCGCCCGTTATTGCATTTTAATGCAATGGCAATGTTGTGGCGACCAAAAAAAACGTAATTCTAATTCTGACGTTTTGACTTTTTTACTCGCTACGCCGTTTAGCAATCTGATTAATCCTTTTTTTTATTGATAGATCGGGCGATTCTGAATGCAGCAATACCAAATATGTGCGTGTTTGATTTTTTTATTGTTTTATTTTCAATGGGGTGAAAGGGGGGTGAATTGGACTTTTCTATTTTTCTATTTTTTTTTTAACTTTTGGCATGCTTCAATAGTCTCCATGGGAGACTAGAAGCTGCCATAATCCGATCAGCTCTGCTACATACAGGTGATGATCAGATTGCCTGCATGTAGCAGAAAACCTCACTTGCTATGAGCGCCATCCACCGGGCGGCGGTCACAGCAAGCCGCCAATAACAACCATAGAAGTCTCCAGGAGACCTCTGGTTGTCATGCCAACCCACCGGTGACCCGCAATCACGTGACGGGGTCACCAGTGGGCGGATTTATGGCGCGATGGCCAGAAGTGAGCGTTAAATGCCGTTGTCAGAGTTTGACAGTGGCAATCCCAGCACATGTCACCTGGTTAAAACAGCTGATATGTGTCAGGAAAGATGTCGGCTCTCTGCCAGAGTCCACACCAAAGGGAAAGAAGCGACCTGAGCTGTACTAGTCGCGAAGGGGATAATAAATTAGTTTTGCAGAAAAAAGTTAAGTGTGAAGGTGTATATATTTTGTCAGCTTTGCTTCTCAATACTGCGTTATTCTTCATAGAAATAGTCTTTAATATCAACGTTGTCTCTGGCTTTAATAGGTGACATTCCATTTTCGGACATTAAAATGTGACAGTGATAGAACGGTTATTGATGACAGCAAGAAAGTGGGAGTTCCGATGGAAATCATTATTGGCAACATGTTCAAGCTGGAGGTATGGGAGATCCTGCTCGCGTCAATGAGGATTGGTGAGGTGGCTGAATTCTGGTGTGACGTCACAGTGAGTATCTTAAATCCTAGTCCTTTAATTACTTATATTAGTAAAAAATCAAATGTTAATCAGTAAATTAAATGAGTATCTGGTCCTTGGTACATTCTTTAACACAAAGTTGTTTTTTTTGTGATTTTATGTCAACTTTTATTAATACTATTATCTTCTATAGTCAGTAGCCCAGGATCAGTTTGCTCTATCTGCTGATAATATTGGGCACACTCTAGCCACAGGCACTAAAGAGTCTAAAAATAAATTCAAATTTATTTAGAGGCAGATCCTGACAGTGTGTCACAGCCATTATCATCTGGGTATGGGGTGGGCTCACCTTGAGCACACTCCATACACTCAATCCCAACTTGCATCGTATCAATCAGTTCAAGACCAATCCATTTACCCTTTCATAACCAAGCACATTTTTGGGGTTTTTCATACATGTGATTTAATTACTTCCATCCATAGACTTTAAAAATCCCAGTGGTCTCACTTCTACTCTGCAGTGACTTTCTAAAATGTCACTATAGAACAGTAGCTGTGGGAGTGGGAAGAGAGCTGTCAGAGACAGCCAGAGTCCCCATAGAGAAGGCACAGAGGATTTATTATGCAGTAATAAAAAATCACAGACGGTGCTTTTTCACCCATACACTGGGGTCATATGATCACCATGTTTAGTGACAGAGAAAGAGTTGCTGGGTTGTGGGAGATTCAAACAATTCTGCTATGTAGCCAGGATGCTGCATTTCCCTTGTAACTGGGGCTAATTTACCAGTCCCAGCTACAGGAGAAATTGGAGGAAAATAAAAATAGTTCAGTATTTCAATACTCCTCAAAAGTCTTTTATAGCCTTATGGCAGGGTCACAATATATGACATACATGAAAAATAACTAAAAAAAAAAAAGTAAAAGTTAAATAATAACAATAAAAAAATGCCACTGTCAATCCAAATCGCTGTTGACAGCCCGGACCCGGTAAAAAGTGTTCAATAAACAAATATTTGTTAAAGAAAGGGGACCACATTTTTAAATGAGTATTAGTGGTCCTGAGCGGTCATAAAAGCAAAAATAAAAAAATGGGAAAAACAAATAGTCACGGGGCATTATTTTTATGTCATTTTTATATTTCTTTTTTGATGATCTCAGGAGAAAATGAAAAGAAAAGAATAGGAAAACATGTGTATTTTTATTTTTTGCTTTATTTTCTTATGACAACAAAGGACCACTAAAACATTTTAAATTTCGTTCCCTTTCCAAAGAAATCATTTTTTATATTGGACAAATTTTTCCAATGGGGCCAGGGCTAGAAACAGCAATTTAGAAAGGCAGTGTATCTCTTTTTATTGTTCTTTCAATGCTTTTCTTGCCATTTCATTTTTGCCATTGTTATTTACTTTTTAGTTATTTTATACAATGTGCCTCCGAAAGGTTTGAAAATACTTTTTGAGGGATGAGACATTTTAATACATCAATACATTAATTTCATTTTGGTAATTTCTCTTGTAACTGCAGCTGGTATATTATACATGTATATATGTATTGCAGCACTGTTTTCTAAGACCCAGAAGCTCCTGCTCCCTCCCTTCACCTAGTGATCACATATTCACTGGGTTCAGAGATGAAAGTAGGGTAAGTGCTTCTTAATCTGTAAATACAAATTATTAGGAAGCACTTACGCTTTGTATACAGAAATTTTCAGGGTAAACATAATAAACCATGTTTATCTTCTCTCTGGGGAGTCCAGCTGTGTCTGAGAGTCAGTTTCCCTCCCCCACAGATGCAATATCTTGTGAAAGATGAATAGACTGCATTGACGTTTTAGAACATCAGTGCAGGAAAAAGAGATGACTGAATCTGTGGGCAGTTCAGAAGTAGTTAAGGAACTTGTTCAGTTAATTTTCATCCATGGGCACTGTTTGGTATTGCGCTGTAGTCACTTCCCCATGTCCATTCTCTCCCGTTGCTCCCCTTTTCTACTATTGTCCACGGCTCTGGCATCACAACTACAATGTGGCAGCTAATAAATCAGCTTAGCATTCTTGCCTGTGTTGATTTAGTGCACAGCTGACAGTTGCTGAATTTGCTGATTGACTACCACTCTGTTGACATAACATCAGCTCCGCAGTCACTGGGTGCAGTGATGGAGACTAGCTGGAGGACATGGGGATGGTAAGTGCAGTACATTTGTTTTTTTTTATACCGAACTGCACATGGGAACAAAGTCTAACTGAAAGATTGATGGACAAAAAAAATAACCAAGGTGGATTTGGA
Source organism: Dendrobates tinctorius (assembly GCF_039654945.1). Classification (NCBI taxonomy): domain Eukaryota; kingdom Metazoa; phylum Chordata; class Amphibia; order Anura; family Dendrobatidae; genus Dendrobates; species Dendrobates tinctorius. The sequence goes on from NW_027361684.1 coordinate 21,524,553, forward strand.
CTATGAAAAAATCTACTGCTGATTTTAACTCCACTGCTGTGTCTTTTTGCAGTCACGTGACATTGTTGTGTATATGTATTATGTTTTTTTATCTTCTTTTTATTTGGATACATTAGCTATGAACAACCACTTTTCCAGTAGTGGACAACCCCTTTAAAAGGAATCTATTAGCAGTTTTTGCTATGTAATCTGAAGACAGCAGGAGATAGAGGCTGAAACACAGAATTCAGGGATGTGTCATTTGTCAAAGTGTGTGCTGTAGTTTACTAACTGTGAATGATTTGTCACTAAGAAGTTTACATTTCTTGATTAGTCCAACAACTAAGCAACTCATTGTCTATGGACTTTGTACATGGAGAGGCTGGTGTGGGCGGGGTTAGCTGTGGTGTGGGCAGGGTTAGCTTTCTCAGCTCTGCTTCATTGCTTAATCTGAAAGCTCTGATTGTGTCAGAATGGCTGCACACAGTAATCTAAATGATACATCGTTGGATTCAGCTTCTCTTTGCCTACATTATGCTGCTCTCAGATGAGGTAGCATAAACCTGCTGGCGGATTCACTTTAAGCTTGCCCATTATTCCAGCTAAAAACACATTAACTTCATGAACTGATTGTTCACTTGCTTCCTCCTTGACTTAGTGAATATTTTTACATTATTCTTAAAATGATTTTGTCACTTCTATGCGCACTGCGTGAAGTATGTCTGGGCTTATTTCTTTAGTTCCTGTTGTTTTGAATAGTTATAAACACTTTTAAATAGTTATTTTTACCATTTATTTCCTCCCTTGTGATTTCTGCATGTATGAAAGTTCAGCACCAGCCAGAAGTACATATATAGAGCAGACCCATTATGTGAAATAAAGTTTTTAAAGGTCACCAATGGAATAATATTTCCAGGCATTTATTGTCCGTTTACCGTAAATATAAAAAAAAATTGCTTTCTTTTAGGCAAAGTGCCAGGAGTGCACAGTAAGTGGTATCACAAAGAGGTAGAAAGCTTTTTACTGGAGCTAGCATTTACCTTCTTCAAGTAAAATACAAACATAATAGAAAAATACAGTATAAATGTGCAGAAAATGCTTCTTCAACAAGCCATAATAAAATGCTGATATCCATGAAGACGAAAGCAGCTTACATATAAGAAATGTCTTTTGAAAGGAAGTAGTTTTAGAAAAAGTTTTTTTTACATTGATCTAGTGACAATATAACTTAGATGTTAACTTGTATAGGGTAAGTAACTTTTGAGTAACGGAAAAGCCAGCTAAATTATATTAAAGCCATAATCAGAATCCTAAATAAAGGCTGGGGTGGTGTTTGCACTTTTTAAAGGGAATCTGTCACTAGGTTTTTGCTGCCCCGTCTGAGAGCAGCATGATGTGGGGGAGGAGACCATGATTCCAGTGACATCAGTGTCTCTTGTGGGTCTGCTTAGTGTAGTTTGGCTACAATCACTGTTTTCTCTGCTGCAGACATAGCAGTTTCTCTGAATGCTGCGCTCTGTATAACCCCGCCCACACCTCAGATTGGCAGCTTTCTGTGAAAATTGTGCATAGGTAGAAAGCAGCCAATGAGTGGTGGGGGCAGGGTTATACAGAGATCATGAATATATAGGACTACATGGCAGTAGGTTTACTATTTTTATAAATAACACATCTTGTCCGTAAGTATTCAATATACCCATAAAAAGTGGGCTGCACTTCACACAGAAATATACTCAAAAAACAATTTTGCTCCTGATAAAGTAACTAGGTACAAAAATAGAAGTGACCAATAACACTTTTGCAGCTTTAAAAACATAACATTTATTAGATGAAAAAATAAAAACATTTAAAATTTCAGAAAAAGGTGCTGGAAAAGAAGGTACGGGTAAAAATAATCAATAAGTAGCAGCTAAATATACTGTACAATGTTATTTGACTCTAATTCCATTGTAAATCATGTAACACTCGGTTAAACAAAAAAAAATTAAACAATCATCCAATAATTTCTAAAGTGCCAGTGCCAAAAGATAAGTAAGAATAAGAAAGTGCGAATAGTGGTCAAAAATTTGATTCAAGCACCTGCGCTAGCGTGATCACATAACGCGATCCAAAAAAGGCAGTTGCGCTAGCGCAGTCCGTTTAACGCATACGTTGAACGGACAGCCCTAACGCAATCCGAGCCTGGCCTAAGAGACACATCATTGAAATCAGGGTCTCTGTCCCTACATTATGATGTTGCTCTCAGATTAGATGGCCAAACTTGGTGACAGATTCCCTTACACTTTTTTTATTTGTCATATTTTCTAACTGTGTTATATTATACTTTAAAAAAGGTATTGAAATTCCTGGCGGAGCCTCTTGCTATACATATTGGCCTTATTTATTAAAAAGGTTTAAAAACTAAAGCCATCTTTGCTGCTCATAGGAATCAATAACAGCACAAGTTTTATTTTTTTTTAAATGGCACTGGTAAAATAAAATTTTATTATTTATGCTCACTTATATAGCGCCATTAACTCCACAGCGCTTTACAGAAATCAGTTTCAGGCTACGTGCACATGTTGTGGAATTGCCACGGAAATTGCTGTGGGAATTCCGCAACTCCCTGCCGCGGGAAATACGCTAGAATTACGCATGTGTAATTCCATCGTATTTCCCACGTTTTAACTAGTGTTTTGCAAGAGTAATTAGCTTGCAGAATGCTAGCGTTTTCCAAGCGATCTGCAGCATCACTTGGAAAACTGATTGACAGGTTGGTCACACTTGTCAAACATAGTGTTTGACAAGTGTAACCAACTTTTTACTATTGAGGCGGCCTATGCGGCATCAGTAGTAAAAAGATATAAAGTTAAAAATAATTTTAAAAAAATAAAAAATGGTGTATTTCTCACCATCCGACGTCCCACGCAGCATTCTCGATCCTTGCGGTGCTCCCGGCAAGTCCCATTCTCAGCGATGCCTTGCAACATTGACTTTTGATGACATAACGGTCTCGCGAGACCGCGACTTCATCAAAGGTCATTGTCGCAAGGCATCACTGGGAACGGGAGTTGGCAGGAGCATCGTTGAGGCCTGGGAACACTACGGGGGACACCAGAACGTGAGAATAACAACATTTTGTATTTTTATTCTATTTTTTACAGGGATATGGTACCCAGAGCCTGGAGGTGAATCTCCTCTCCTCCAGACCCTGGGTACCATCTGCACATTTTCTGCTTACTTTGCGCATGGTGGCCATAGCCACATGCGGAAAGTAAGCGGAACAATGCTTTATTATGTGTGCGGAATTCCCGCAATTCCATACAAAGAATGAGCATGCTGCATATTTTTCCGCAATGCGATTTTGCCATGGAAAAATACACAGCAGTAGCACAGCATGTGCGGAATGCCATTGATTACAATGGCTTGCTTATTTTATGCATTTTTGCATCGAAAAAACGCAGCAAAAGCGCATGAAATCCGGGGGAATTCCGGACGTGTGCACACAGCCTCACTCTCCCCATTTGGGCTCACAATCTAAATTTCCCATTACTATGTGTTTAGAAGGAAACCTCTGCAAACACAGGGAGAACAGACTCCTTGCAGATGCCGTCCTTGATGGGATTTGAACCCGGAATCCCAGTGCTGCACGGCTGCAGTGCTAACCACTGAGACACCATTCTATGATTGGTTGCAATAGGCAAAAAGACATTTGTTTTTTTTTGTTTTGATAAATCTGGCCCATTTTTTGTGGGTTTATATCAGTGTTGCAATGGATAAGTATATTTTTCATCTGGTCCCACTCCCAGAAGCTTAAAGGGAACCTGTCAGATGAGAGTACGCTAACAGTAACGTATAAATAGGATGAGTGCAATGGTAGAAAAAAAATTGCTCCAATGTTATTCAATGAGTCAGTGCTGATCTGCGAGTTTTTCCTCAGCTGAGATCGGGATGAGGAAAAAATGGCAGCATGCTACGAGTGGCTGTAGGGTTCGTGGGCCGATCTGGGGGGTGGGGGTGGTCCCTCTCCTTACCACGCAGAGATGTAACAGAGACAAGATGGAGGCAGGTTCTGGGTGCAACAGGTCCAAGTTTATTTTCACTCGCTATCCGCCTGACGACCTCAGAAGCACACCGCACTTCCTTCACCTCACGGATCTTCGTTTCCAGGGCCACTTCCCACACACCGTACGTTACACTGGGGACATGTATGCATACACCGTCCCCTCTTCACTCGTCGATGCTCCTGACAGGTCTGTCACTGTGGCCGCCTTAGGCCCGTAAACCAACAGCGCTTCTACTGTTCAGTCGTCCTGTCAAATACGGTGTCTTACACCCAGTGCCTCGTCCCTTCTGTGGTTCTTCCTGTCAGGACCACCCCCCTGACGTTCTCTCTCCTCAGTCCCCCTGGTCTAGTTCTCCTTAGAGAGCACGAACTGTGCTAAAATGGAAAAAGAGGGAGGCATATCTAAAGAAGAATATAATGCTGTCTGCAGAACCTGCAGGGCACAAATCAGATTATCTAAAGCTGAAAATGAATTGAGGCTTACAAGAGATGTCAAAAGCAATAATAAAGGATTTTGGGGATATGTCAAAAGTAAAAGAAAAGTCAAAGATGCTATAGGATTTTTACAGGATGAAAATGAAGAAATGGTAAGACAGGATGTTGAGAAGGCTTAACTTTTAAATTCCTATTTTGCATCTGTTTTCTCTCAGAAAGGAAATGTAACATCAACTGTTCTTCACTGTCCTATTAAGGGAATAGAAGAATCCAGGATATCTATAAACAGAAAGATAGTGAGGAAACACTTAGCTAACCTAAATGAATTCAAGTCTCCAGGTCCAGATGAATTACACCCCAGAGTACTGAAGGAGATAGCAGAAGAAATTTTTGAACCCCTCTCCATAATCTTTGAAAATTCTTGGAGAACAGGAGAAGTGCCAGAAGACTGGAGAAGAGCAAATGTTGTTCCTATCTTCAAAAAGGGGAAGAAGGTGGACCCAGGCAGCTATAGGCCGGTGAGTCTGACTTCTATACCAGGAAAGATCTTTGAACAAATTATTAAACAACATGTATGTCAGTACCTGGATAAGAATGAAGTGATTAAACAGAGTCAGCATGGGTTTGTAACTAATGAGTCATGTCAGAATAACTTAATTTCCTTCTATGACGGAATCACTGATTGGGTGGATCAAGGAAATGCTGTAGATATAGTATAACTTGACTTCAGCAAAGCATTTGACAAAGTCTCTCATACAATCCTTATTGAAAAAATGACTAAGTATGGAATGGACAAGGCAACTGTTAGGTGGATTCATAACTGGCTTAGTGATCGGACCCAAAGAGTGGTCATAAATGGCTGCACATCCAGTTGGAAGAATGTCTCAAGTGGGGTACCACAGGGCTCTGTCCTGGGCCCTGTATTGTTCAACATCTTTATCAACGATTTAGATGAAGGAATTGAGGGTAAACTGATTAAATTTGCTGATGACACAAAGCTAGGAGGGATAGCTAATACTAGAGAAGAGAGAGAGGATTCAAAAAGATATAAATAAACTGGAGAAGTGGGCAGCAACTAACAGAATGGTTTTTAACAGGGAGAAATGCAAAGTACTACATCTGGGCAATAAAAATGAAAAAAGCATATACAGAATGGGAGGAATAGGGCTAAGTGACAGCACATGTGAAAAAGACTTGGGTATACTAATAGATCACAGACTGAATATGAGTCAACAGTGTGATGCAGCAGCAAAAAAGGCAAATGCAATTCTAGGATGTATTAACAGAAGCATACAGTCTATATCACGTGAAGTCATTATTTCCCTCTACTCCTCTTTGGTCAGACCTCATCTGGAATATTGTGTCCAGTTTTGGGCACCACATTTTAAAAAAGACATCAACAAACTGGAGCAAGTTCAGAAAAGAGCGACCAGAATGGTGACTGGTTGGTCTGCAAACCCTGTCTTATGAGGAAAGGTTGCAGGATTGGGAATGTGTCATGTCGGACGCTATTCACACCACAGCATCCGGCAGGCAGCGGTAGTTCCATCTCCGTCCACTATAGCCTCAGTGGCGCCGGCTTGATTTTACTCAGGTTATCTGGGGTTAATCTAGCTGGATATCAGGTGGGATGTTTGGTCACGCCCTCGGTCTTTAAATAGTCGTGCTGGCCTGTGGGCATTGCCGATTATAGCTTGTGTTTTATGCCAAGTGGTTCCGGTCTGGAAAGGAGGTGTTGGAGAGAGAAATTCATATCTGGTGTTGTATGATCCGTTGTTACCTTTTCGCCTTCCTATATTTGTGCTTTGTTTTGCCCCGTTCACATTACAGTATTGTCCTGTGTGTTTGCGGCACGGTGTGGTTTAAGTTCTCCCTGTCTGTCATTACTGTGTGGGCTTTGGTGGTTTGACAACTCACTTGGTGGGGGGTTCAGCTTAGGGCTGAGCAGGAGATAAGGAAAGGCTGGAGGATCAGGCATTTGCACCATTAGCAAAAACCCTGGGTTGAGGGTCAGACAGGGTTTTCCCTAGTTTGAGGGACTCCGCAGGGGCCCCGGGTATGTCAGCCTCCTTTGACCTAAGCCCCGCATAACAGAATGTTTAGTTTGCAAAAGAGAAGACTGAGAGGAGACTTAATAGCTGTCTACAAATATCTAAAGTGCTGTCACATTGTAGAAGGATCAACTTTATTCTCATTTGCACAAGAAAAGACTAGAAGCAATGGGATGAAACTGAATGGGAGGAGACACAGATTAGATATTAGAAAAAACTTTTTGACAGTTAGAGTGATCAATGAGTGGAACAGGCTGCCACGAGAAGTGGTGAGTTCTCCTTCAATGGAAGTCTTCAAACAGAGGCTGGACAGACATCTGACTGGGATGATTTAGCGAATCCTGCTTTGAGCAGGGGGTTGGACCAGATGGCCCAGGAGGTCCCTTCCAACTCTACGATTCTATGATTCTATGATAGCCTCGGCCGCGGGATAGGCCGCACCCGGAGTCCCAGACGGAGCTGGAGTAGCTGCCGATTTTGGGAATGAGGTCGCTACCGGCAGGGGACACACAGCAGCGCCTTTTGTAGACAGTCTCCACACCGGCGACACCAGACGTGGCGCCACCGGGCATGATGAATCAGGAACGGGAACGGAGGCCCTGCTCAGCTCAGCGAAACAGTAAGGGCCTCCTCGGCCAGACTTTCGGATACACAGGGAGCCGCATGCTGCGGCTGACTAACGGGAACTTCTTGCAGAGCCGGGGAAACTCTCACCTTCCCCGACGTCGCGGCCTCTGTCACATCTTCCCGCGGCTTCTCCCGCAGTCTCTGTTCTTCACCTCGCCGTCCGGCGGGGCTGGCCTCCAGGCTCAGGGGCTCCGCGGGGAGGCTTCCCGGTGATGTCTTTGGCGGCCGCTCCTGTAGGGTCCGCAACGGCTCTTCTTCTCCACCGGAGATCTGGAAGACAGTCCATGACTCCCAGCGGGACTCGATCTCCCGACGCCATTGCCACTCCAGGCGCCCGAGGCCTCCTGGCACATATCGTTTCCCCCACGGGTACGTTGGAGGGGGCCCCAGTCCATCCGGAACCATGTCAAACACCCGGACCTCTATCCTGCGTTGGAGTAATTCTTGGGCAGAATCAGCTGCTGCCTTGGATCCTCTGCAGCAACGCAGATCTGCCACAGCGTCCCAATTTGTAATCCACAGGTCAGTAATTGGTAGTCCACAGGTGTTTATAATCCAAAATAGAGCAGCCCAAATTTTTTCTCAGTCCTTCAGACGCAGGCCTGCCGCAGAAGATAGCGTGTTAGCGGCGGCGATCCTGCCGACTACGCCAAGTGTAGGGTTCGTGGGCCGAGCTGGGGGGTGGGGGGTGGTCCCTCTTCTTACCGTGCAGAGATGTAACAGACAAGATGGAGGCAGGTTCTGGGTGCAACAGCTCCAAGTTTATTTTCACTCGCCGTCCGCCTGATGGCCTCAGAAGCACACCGCACTTCCTTCACCTCACGGCCCTCCGTTTCCAGGGCCGCTTCCCACACACCATACATTACACTGGGGACGTGTATGCATACACCATCCCCTCTTCACTCGTCGACGCTCCTGACAGGTCCGTCACTGTGGCCGCCTTAGGCCGTAAACCAACAGCGCTTCTACTGTTCAGTCGTCGTGTCAAATACGGTGTCTTACACCCAGTGCCTCGTCCCTTCTGCGGTTCTTCCTGTCAGGACCACCCCCCTGATGCTCTCTCTCCTCAGTCCCCCTGGTCTGGTTCTCCTCAGAGAGCACGAACTGTCGTAGTCCTCCTGTCACCTGAGCTCCCCCTGGGGACTGCAATCTTCTGGAGCCCTCCCTCAGTATTTATATCTTTCCCGGTTCCCTGTAACTCCGCCCCCCATGACCAACGGTTTCCTAGCCCTAAGCTGCTGTCAAGTCCTTTTCCTCACACTCCCCCCTGCCACCTTGTGGTCACCCAGGGTACTGCCTATCACTTTTACTGCCCAGCTGTTATCCATCTGTTATAACTGACAAGTACGTCTGTCCGTCAGGTCACTGTCCCTACACGGCCACATATATCAGAAGAGACTCGCCAATGCAAGTCATTTGTGCGAGAGAAAAAACGTACGTCACATGGATCAACCGTCTGCCATCCAATTTTTCTGCACATCTCAAAGGAAATTGCATCAGCCAAATATAACAGTTCTGTGAATGCGCTGATAACTCTGGATTACTTCTCTTGGTGGGAGTAATTGTGCTGTACAAATGTTTCATTTCCCAGTGTAGAATCATGGTTACTTTAACCCCTTTGTGTCATGTGACGTACTATCACGTCCATGTGCCCTGAGACTTAATCCCCAGGGACGGGATAGTACTTCACAGCGATCAGTGGTGCCCACGTGGTGAGCGCCGCTGATCGCGGCCGGGTGTCAGCTGATTATCACAGCTGACACCCGGCACAATGTGTCAGGGGCGGCCACGGACCGCCCCAACACGTTAACCCCTTGCACACCACGATCAAACAGGATCGCGGTGTACCGGGGGTTAAAGGGAAGCATCGGCAGGGAGGGGGCTCCCTCCGTGCTTCCCTGAGCCCCCCACAGAAGCGCAATGTGCAGCGCTGCTGTGGGGGGCTCCTTCCCTGCAGGTCCCTGGATTCAAGATGTCGACGGGGACCTTCGGGGGCCTGCAGGGAGCTGGCTTCCTCAGTGCCTGCAAAGCGCAGGCAAGAGGAAGTCTGCTTCAATGCCTGTGACAGATCGCTGATCTGTCACAGTGATCTGTAATGTGACAACCTAATAAAGTTAAAAAAAAAAAGTGTAAACATAATTTTAAAAGAAATCGCTAAATAAATTGAAAAAAAAAAAAATTCCCTAATAAATTCATTTTTTGGAAATAAAAAAACCAAAACAATAAAAGTACACATATTTGGTATTGCCGCATCCGTAACGACATGCCCTATAAAACTCTCCCATTAGATAACCCCTTTACCCCTTTAGCGAAACCCTTTAAAAAAATAAAAAAAAGCAAAAAATAATGCTTTATTATCATACTGCCAAACAAAAAGTGCAATAACGCGCGATCAAAAAGACGGATATAAATATCCATGGTACCGCTGAAAACGTCAACTTGTCCAGCAAAAAACGAGCCGCCACACAGCATCATCAGAGAAAAAATAAAAAAGTTATAGCTTGCAAAATACAGCGATGCAAAAATAATTATTTTTTATATAAAATTTTTTTTATTGCATAAAAGCGCCAAAACAGAAAAAAATGACACTGTATCACTGTAACCATACTGACCCAAAGAATAAAACCGCTTTACCAATTTTATCGCACGTGGAACGGTGTAAATACACCCCCCAAAAGAAATTCATGAAACGCTGGTTTTTGTTCATTCTGCGTCCCAAAAATCGGAATAAAAAGAGATCAAAAGATGTCACATGCCCGAAAATGGTACCAATAAAAACGTCAACTTGTCCCGCAAAAAATAAGACCTCACATGACTCGGTGGAAAAAATATGGAAAAATTATAGCTCTCAATATGTGGTGATGCTAAAACTATTTTTACAATAAAAAGCGTCTTTTAGCGTATGACATTTGTCAAATATAAAAACCCGCTATAAAAAGTAAATCAAACCCCACCGTTATCACCCCCTTAGTTAGGGAAAAATAATAAAATTAAAAAAATGTATTTATTTCCATTTTCCCGTTAGGGTTAAGGTTAGGGCTAGGGCTAGGGTTAGGGCTGAGATTAGGGTTAGGGGTGTTTTGGGGTTAGGGTTGGAGTTAGAATTAGGGGGTTTCCACTGTTTGGGCACATCAGGGGCTTTCCAAATGCAACATGGCGTCTGATCTCAATTCCAGCCAATTCTGCGTTGAAAAAGTCAAATGGTGCTCCTTCCCTTCCAAGCTCTGCCATGCGCCCAAACAGTGTTTTACCCCCACACACGGGGTATCAGCCTACTCAGGACAAATTGCAAAACAACTTTTGGGGTCCTATTTCTCCTGTTGCCCTTAGGAAAATAAAAAATTGGAGGCAAAAATATCATTTTTGTGGAAAAAAAATATGATTTTTTTAATTTCACGCCTGGGCGTTATAAACTTCTGTGAAGCACTTGGGGGTTCAAAGTGCTCACCACACATCTAGATAAGTTCCTTAGGGGGTCTAGTTTCCAAAATGGGGTCACTTGTGGGGAGTATCAATAGTTTAGGCACATCAGTGACTCTCCAAACTCACATGACACCCGCAGACCATTCCATCAAAGTCTGCATTCCAAAACGTCACTACTTCCCTTTCGAGCCCCGACGTGTGCCCATACAGTAGTTTTTTCACACATATGAAGCATCAGCGTATTCAGGACAAATTGGACAACAACTTTTGTGGTCCAATTTCTCCTGGTACCCTTGGGAAAATAAAAAATTGGGGACTAAATGATCATGTTTGTGGAAAATTACGATTTTTTTATTTTCACGCCCGGGCATTAAAAACTTGTGTGAAGCCCTTGGGGGTTCAAAGTGCTCACCACCCTTCTAGATAAGTTCCTTAGGGGGTCTAGTTTCCAAAATGGGGTCACTTGTGGGGGGATTCCACTGTTTAGGTACATCAGGGGCTTTCCAAAGGCGACATAGTGTCCGATCTCAATTCCAGCCAAAAAAGGCAAATGGCGCTGCTTCCCTTCCGAGCTCTGCCATGCGCCCAAATAGTCGTTTACACCCACATATGGGGTATCAGCGTACACAAGACAAATTGCACAATAACTTTTAGGTTCCTGTTACCCTTGGGAAAATAAAAATTGGGGGTGAAAAGATCATTTTTGTGGAAAAAATATGATTTTTTAATTGTACCGCTGTACGTTATAAACTTCTGTGAAGCCATTGTGGGTTCAAAGTTCTCACCACATATCTAGATAAGTTCCTTGGGGGGTCTAGTTTCCAAAATGGGGTCACTTGTGGGGGTTTTCCACTGTTTAGGTACATCAGGGGCTCTCCAAATGTGACATGGCGTCCGATCTGAATTCCAGTCAATTTTGCATTGAAAAAGTCAAACGGCGCTCCTTCACTTCTGAGCTCTGTCATACGTCGAAACAGTGGTTCCCCCCCCACATATCAGGTATGAGCATACTCAGGACAAATTGCACAATAACTTTTCCGGTCCAATTTCTCCTTTTACCCTTGGTAAAATAAAAAAAATGAACCTGAAGTATTTTTTTTGTGAAAAAAGGTTAAATGTTCATTTTTTTTAAATATTCAAAAAATTCCTGTGAAGCACCTGAAGGGTTAATAAACTTCTTGAATGTGGTTTTGAGCACCTTAAGGGGTGCAGTTTTTAGACTGGTGTCACTTTTGGGTATTTTCTATCATATAGACCCCTCAAAGTGGCTTCAAATGTGATATGGTCCGTAAAAATAAAATGGTGTTGCAAAAATGAGAAATCGCTGGTCAACTTTTAACCTTTATAACTTCCTAACAAAAAAAAATTTTGGTTCCAAAATTGTGCTGATGTAAAGTAAACATGTGGGAAATGTTACTTATTAAGTTTTTTGTGTGCCGTATCTCTGTGATTTAAGGGCATAAAAATTCAAAGTTGGAAAATTGCAAAATTTTCAAAATTTTTGCCAAATTTCCGTTTTTTTCACAAGTAAACGCAAGTTATATGAATTAAATTTTACCACTATCATGAAGTACAATATGCCATGAGAAAACAGTGTCACAGTCACCAGGATCCATTGAAGCGTTTCAGAGTTATTACCTCATAAAGGGACAGTGGTCAGAATTGTAAAAATTGGCCCGGTCATGAGCGTGCAAACCACCCTTGGGGTTAAGGAGTTAATATTTATCTGACGCGTATCCTATACATCATATATCACCATTTGCTTTTCCATGCTCCTAAATCTCAACACTCATTTACAAATTGAGTGCATGTTGTTTATGAGACGATTTTGACAAGGGTTTATTTTGGGTCCATTTTCGAAATCCTTTTAACTGCAGGCTCATCATTTCTTAAGAAGATTACTGCAGTCCTTGAGTGATTGTGGAGATCAGATGCACAACATATGGTGATGATTCCTCTCCCCTCTGCTGCCAAGCTGCAGGCTGCAGAGTGTCAACAGGTGCAGAAAGCTCAGTGGAGCCTCGGAGCATAGAGAACTACCGAGAGCTGCATTACCTACAGCTTTACAAACTGCCATGAATATACATATAATGAGTTTATGTTTCTTCAGAGCTTTTGAAGAGTTATATCTTTGACGGTATGTTATCCCTGACATATTCACATTGCGCATTACAACCTTATTTTACCTCTTGTAATGTATCAAGTCCAATGTGATTACAAAGGAGTCAGCTATCCCTTATAAGACTCAAATCTCCGTAAGCCACGCTCAGGAGAATTGTACAGCAGAACCTGTTCAAAAGTTTATTTCCGGTTATCACTTGTTGAAAACCTACTTCAATCCATATAATACTGATTGTGATACAGATAACTAAATGTACAAGTGCACAAAGATACAAATTAGGTAAATTATACCAGATTACTATTAGCTTTCTGCTCATTAGATCATTTTTCATAATAGATTCCCATTAACTTTTGTTTCCCTAAGCCTGTTTAAATGTTAGTGTCTTAACATTATTATACTCACCGATCACTGGCTTCTCCGGTTTCCAGCGCCATTCTATTCCTCTTCTAAGTCACTTGACAGTAATTCAGACTCTGCAGATCACACCGCACTCTATGGCCCAATTGATCATAGCTCTTACTGCAGAAAACTGGGGTAAAAAAGTTTTGACAAGTCTCTGTCAAGGTTTCATTTTCGACTGTGGCTTAGGGATGGTGTGAATGACAGGTCAGCCACACTATTGGTTCTGGAGTGTGCCGGACTGTGGATATTATGAAAGTCCAGTCACCCAACTTGATTTTTGGCCATTCTGGGCTTTCAGTATTTTGATTGACAGCCCTGCTGCTCAATCTTGTCTAACCTGCGGGTGTTTCCTCAGGTGCCTCCCATTCTTAATTATTTGCTAGCTATTTAGCTGGTTAGCTATGAGCAGTCAGTGTCCGCAATAGCTCTTTCTTTGGTTTGGTGTGTGTGTTTAACATTGTGTTTGATCCTCTGATCTTGTTGCTGGACGTCAGATTTGTTGTGACTTTTCGTGTAGATTATCCCTTCTGCTTTTGATACTTTAAGACTTCAGGTACTTGACCCCGGACATGGCCTCTGCTTATCCTTTTGTTTTACTCCCTTGTCTTGAAGTACCCTCCTTGCATTTGACCCTAGACTGTTACCTGACCACACTTTTGTCTTGCCCCTCTGTACTACATTTCCTCCTGGTATATGACCTCAGACCTCCTGACTACCCTGTCTCATGGCTTGTCTGTGAGTAGTGACTTAGCATTACTGTTTCAAATTTTTTGGACAATATGAGACTACAAGAAAATGTTGCAATTTTCAATGTTTTCACACCATTTTTGCTCTGCTCCTACAAAGTGGGTGCGTTGTAACCTCTCACATAAAATTAATAATGTGCGGTAGTGTACGTTACACCACAAATCTTACTCAAGTACTTAACTGGTGAGGCATATAAAGGTGCACTTTGTACCTCGCCTGTATCAGGCACCTTAATGTATCAGGTGCCTCACACCCCAGCCACTAAACCAGTGAACAACTCCAATCTTGATGAGTTGGGCCTATGTGTGAGCCAGAAATCTCTTTTACAATGTAAATCTATAGTGCCTTGTTCTGACTCTCCATAGGCTTATATTGTAAAAGAGATTTCCGGTTCACACACATTGAGCACAGCACGACCCGACGAGTTTGAATTGCTGCCACATGATTTAGAAGATCATGCAATAACACAGGTTTAACATGGTGTATCTTTCACATGAGGGTACACAGATATAGAAAGTGTATTAGAAAGATTGCACTAATTTATAGATTCACAGTGTATTAACCCATTCTTTGCAAACTAATCATGAATTAAGGCCAAAATGACATATTGATGTATATGGAACTGAGAGAATACAGGAAATCACCTAAGGTAAACTTTATAAGGGAACTAAACAAGAAAAAAAATTCTTAGTTACTTCTAGGTATTACGGTAGTTACTTTTAATTTCTACTGGATTCTGGCTTGTAGTTGTATCCCACCATGGGCAGTGATTACCCTAAGAAAGATCCTCATTCCTGCATTTACAGGGGTTGTTTCATCAGAATGACCCTTTTCATATGTCCTCCAATTGGTGACCAGAAAAATACCCACTGGAAAATTCCCCACAGGAAAATTGCCCACACAGAAAGTTGCCCACACGGAGGTTGCCCACACTGAAAATTGCCAATTGCAGCATCACAAAGTTTCAAATCTATGATATTTGAGATGCAAGGTGAGGATGTTCACATGATATGTGAAAAATGCCCACAGAGGTGAATTTCGTGCGCATTGCGTGCACATGCGTTTTTTGAGACAGGTCGGACACACAAAAAATGCAACAGGATGCCTTTTGTGCGCCCGGGCACACACTACAAAAAAACGCATGCGCATACAAACGCATACAAATGCATGACAATGCGCACCCATGTTAAGTATAGGAAAAAAACGCATGCACATTTATGCGCAAAAATGCAGCGCAAAAAAACGCAAGTGTGAAACCAGCTTAAACTCTTGATCTGTCTCCTACTGTGACAACATCCCGCGTTCCTGCAATTACTTCAGTGCTAAAAATAATTCCACTCTCAGTGTGGTGTGTATGGGCCTAGAGACCCTTATTCAAATGCATTCTGCATTTTCTTTCATCCTATGCCTGCCTGCACCTGCGGTATATGTGTATGATACATAACTACGTAGGATCTGTTCACTCTTACTCTTGGTAGTCATAAGTGGATAGGAAAGGAAGTGCAGGCACCAGATTCACTGCCACTGAAATCAATGGGAGAGCGGCACTGCTCTGGCACTTCCACCTTCTCTGTTGGTTAGTGACATCAATATGGCGACACACCGGTCAGTGGGTGCTCTTGTCTGCTGGCCTGGCTGTCTTTTGAAAGCCTGCAAGAACCAGGGCTCATCCCACTACACAGGGAGAGGGGAACACACATTGATAAGACTATTGGTTAGCTAGCAGAAAAAAACACAGAGGTGTAACGACTGTGGCCGCAGGGATCAAGGTCACGACAAGGCACAGGGGTACAGATGCCTGCTTCTGCTGGATCAGGGTCCTCACTGAAGATGCAGATCCAGATGACATGCATCATGTTGCAGAGACCCGTCGGGTCCCTGCACTGCAATACATGCTGCCGTCACAGTGGTTGTGAACTGACATTGGAGGTGCAGCCACAGGGAGCTGTGCATGACAATGGCGCACACTCTAATGTCAGCTGCTGGGCTGTGCGGTGGCTACAAAAGACACAGGGCGAAGTGGGAGCAAAGGAAAGGTGAGTAGAATGTTTTTGTTTTTAATTATGCATTAGGGGCAGAATGGGGACACATACACAAGGATTGGGGACCATGTAAACCAGGATGGGGACATACATACCAGGAAGGGGCTTATATACCAGGATGGAGACCATGTGGACCATACATACCAGGATGGGGACCATATATACCAGCATTGGGACATGTATACCAGGATGCGGACGTATTCACCAGGATGATGGGCATATATACCAGGATGGGAGACATTACTACATAGTGAAAGGGGAGGGGAGCAATTCATAAGTCTTTATAGACTTTAGAACGCAACAGGGGCCCATACATCTGACCAACGTGTGTGTGTGTGGGGGGGCAGGTCCAAATTTTGCACTTGGGCCCATCGGACTCCAGTTACACCACTGCAAAAACACATACATTCTCAGCAAGAACAGAAGGTGGTAAAAGTGACATAATCTCACCTTTCTGCTGTGCCTTGTGGGCTTCCAGGAATAACTATCTCTGCCAGCAGCACTCTGCTTTTGGTAGGTTCCCACTGAGATGATAATGTATTAGATGTGACCTGCAGTCCCATGTAACTCCACAGATAAAACAGTGATACTTTTGTGAGTACTGATAGCAGTGATAGCTCCTTTGGATCACATTGCTGCTTGTTCTGCATGTGCTGCTGTTTTGGGCTGGTGGGAGGAGTAAGGCAGAATCAGTGAGAGATGAGAGCAGACTATATCTATCTATTGCTGATAATGACAGACTGCTACAAACTACAGATCTTCATCATTTTTCCAGTTTTGCACTAGATCAACTCTAAGGCTATGTGCACACGCCCGGAATTCCCGCGGATTGTACGCGTTTTTGCAGCGTTTTTTCTCCGTGAAAATGCATAAAATAAGCAACACATTGAGTTCAATGGCATTCCGCACATGTTGTACTAATGCTGCGTATTCTTCCACGGCGGAATCGCATCGCAGAAAAATACGCAGCATGCTCAGTCTTTTTGCGGAATCGCGGGAATTCCTCACACATAGGAATACATTGTTCCACTTACTTTCCGCATGTGGTTATGCCCACCATACGCAAAGTAAGCAGAAAATGTGTGGATGGTACCCAGGCTCTGGAGGAGAGGAGACTCTACAGGCCCTGGGTTCCATATCCCTGTAAAAAATAGAATTAAAATAAAAAATAGTGATATACTCACCTTCCGGCATCCCCCGCAGTGTTCTCAGGCCTCAGCGATGCTCCCGCCAACTCCTGTTACCAGTGATGCCTTGCAACAATGATCTGTGATGACGTAGCGGTCTCGCGAGATGCTACGGGGGATGCCGGAAGGTGACAACACTATTTTTTAATTATTTTTAACATTATATCTTTTTACTGTTGAGGCTGCATAGGCAGCCTCAATAGTGAAAAGTTGGTCACACTTGTCAAACACTATGTTTGACGAGTGTGACCAACCTGTCAATCAGTTTTCCAAGCGATGCTACAGATCGCTTGGAAAACGCTAGTATTCTGCAAGCTAATTACGATTGCAAAACTCTAGATTTTCGCGGGAATTATGCATGTGGATTTCTCACGGATATCCCGCGGCAGGGAGTTGAGGAATTGCGGCGGAAAATACAGCAAAAAATCTGCACGTGTGCACATAGCCTAAATCACAAGTTAATCACATATCATGTGAGCATCCTCACCTTGCACCTCAAATATCAAAGATCTGAAACTTTGTGATGCTGAAATTGGCAATTTTCCGTGTGGGCAATTTTCCGTGTGGGCAATTTTCCGTGTGGGCAATTTTCCTGTGGGCATTTTTCCTGTGGGCAATTTTCAGAGAACCCCTCCAATTATGTAATGCTACAGCTGACTTACTCCAGTCAATACAATTGCTCTCAGATTGAAGTGGTAAGCTGTGGTGAGACAACCTTTGAAGATCTGATGACTAGTTTTGGAATGAAGTTATCCTTATTGTGTTCTTCAGGCTAGCTACTTAAAAATCTCAACCTTTTCAATGCTATGTGGCTTAATGGGCTGTTTTTAGTAAAAATGAGTCCACCATAATTTCCATGAAACTTCTAACCGACTTTCAGCCTGTTTATACTATACTATTATTGGGAAGTAGTGTTTCAAAAAACAGAAATTTACAATAATTGTGGTGTATAAATGCACTTTAACTTCTAACATGGTGTATTTATATTAGACTTGAATCATACTCATAATATATGGAAACACATGTTGTAGTTACGCTTAGCTTGATATTCTACTAAGAGCTGTTAACCATGCATGGCAATTCAATGATTGTTTATGTAAGCTTATAATGAATGATTGGTGTAATTTCAATTGTAATTAAGGTACTTTGGCATATAGGGGATAAGAGTGTTTTTGAGTTGAGCATTAAACGCTTTCCATCTCAAAGCAATTAAACAATTATCTGCTCCAGATCCTGTGATATTTATAAATGTATGCATAATTAAAGCTGAATAGTCTCACATGCTTTTGCTCTACATTTCTGATGATCCTATTACTGTTGAAAGAGTTCTAATATGAATCCTGTTACATGATTTGTCCACCTCTGCACAATTCTTTACTAATGGAGGTAGATAAAAGGAAGGGTTGATCCAGCTTCCAAAATTTTTTGCCAAAAAAAAATTTGACAGAAGGTGCAAAGAGCTCTGACAAAAAAACCATGTGTGTTTGAAACGCGTTGCTGCTATTCTGTCCTTTTACTGAGTTTTGTACATATTTTTTTGCACCTTCTCCTATCAAATAAAAAAAATTGGGGCAAAAAATTCTGGAAGCTGAATCAACCCCTCCTTTTATCCACATATGACTGCATCTTGTTCTATGCCTCTAACCACCTAGGGCGTGGGTGAGTAGGTATTTCTTTATCCTTTACTAATGGACCCAGAGAGTGGAGAAGAAAAAAATTGATATGCATTTCCCATACAGCTCATACATATGCAGTGCAACATTTAGTCATAGCTAAGCCAGAAGGAAAACTGTTTCTTCTGTGGGGCTTAGCCAAATGTGAATGCTGAACTCAAAAAGGTCATTGGTAATTTCACCCATCATATGTTGATCCTAGGAGTCCAACGATGATGCATTGGTGGCTAAGTAGGATCGGCGCTGGTCGAGGAAGTGAGTCTCAGTTTTTTAAATATTTCCTCCACTTCCTGTTCCCATTAGCAGTTGTCCAATAGTGGACAACCACTTTAACTTTTTTGATGTACTTATCTGCCAGTTGCCACGTCCTGCCAATCAAAGGTCCCAGTAGTCTAACCAATGTAAGTTGTTACTGACTAACCAATCGATGTACCTGTTCAGCAGACCAATTAGCAACTCAACACCTTATTTAAGCTTCTGTATTCTTTATTTCTGTATTCTTTAGTAAATAGTGGTGAACAGGTTGAGATTTGTAAATTTCAGCCTGAAGAATATAGTAATGGTAACATTATCCCAAAACTAGTTATCATAAACACAGGGGTTGTCTCACCATGGACTACCACTTCTATCTCAGAGCACTATATTGGATATTTGTTCTACTTTCAGACTATTTTTCTGAATTGAGCCTTCATTTCATGCTCCCTTTTTGACCTTCATTTGACTCACTACTTCTGCCTGCCCTTCCTGGATTTTGCCCCAGCTTTCTCTCACCTGACTTAGTGATTGTTGGTTTTTACCCCAGCTTGTTTGGCTAGGGCTTTCAGCTTGCTCCAGCAGTCATCAACTACTTTGTAGATGCAAAAGAGATACACTACACTCCTGCAGATGGACAAGTAGGCTTTCACCCCAGAATCAAGCAATATAGAGAACTTGGCACTCCTTTTGTATGGTGCAACTTAGAGTTTTATTGTGAGAACAATCCACCAAATAATCTTGCTACGTTTCAGTCTTTGTATGATCAGACCTTCATCAGAAAGTAAAACAAATACTGAAGACACAGTTGTGTGAAAAAGTGTTTGCCTCCTTCCTGATTTCCTATACTTTTGCATGTTTGTCATACTCAAATGTTTCAGATCAGGAAACAGATTTAAATATAAGATAAAGATAACACAAAATGCAGTTTATAAGTGAAGGTATTTATTATTAAGGGAAAAAGAAATCCAAACCTACAGTACCCTGTTTGAAAAAAATGCTTACCCCCTCCCCCTTAAAACATAAATTAACTTTGGTTTTTCACATCTTTGGGAAGCGGAATTCAAATTTCCTAGCCCACCCAGGCCTGATTACTGCCACACCTGTTCTCAATCAAAAAATCACTTAAATAGGACCTGCCTGACAAAGTAAAATAGACAACAAAACACTTTTTCACACAACTGTACATACAATATTATACTGGAGTATATAAATACATATTGGATGTCAAAAAGACATTGGTCTGAGACATAAAATATACACAGTGAAACTCCCAGGATGATAGATATACTGTACATGGAGTATATGTAATAGAAAATAATTCACCGTGGTCTCCATATAACAATAATATTCTCACAAAAAATAGCCCAGCATTACACAAGAATACAATTTTGATGCTTCAATCAATAAAATAAATTTTGTTAAAAATGTGATTTCATGGGTGTGTACAGTCAAACATGTAACTGGCGGGGTGGGAGAACCACTGTGTTGAAGCCCAAGGAAGACCTGGAGGGGCGTAATTAGGAGCCTCACCCAATCTGACCATGGATATGCAGCAGCATACAACACCAAGATTCGAGGAGAAACAAGGGAGGTGGTCCACGTGCTACTCCAGGACTGACTTTGGGTAGTTGGCAGCTGACCCACTAGGAAAGGGTAGCTGGGGCGGCCCGAGGGAATGTCCAATAAATGCAGGCAGATGGAATAAGATGACAGATACCATGGATGCAGATGGGACCGGCTGAATGAGAGATGAGCACTAGCAAGTGCAACTAGACCAGGTGACGTGGAGGTGAGCTCTGGCAGGTGCAACAGGATGGGCTGACGTAGAGATGAGCACTGGCAGGTGCAGTGGAACCGGCGGACATAGAAATGAGCACTGGCAGGTGCAAGGGAACCAGCAGACATAGGGATGGGCACTGGCAGGTGCAACAGGACCGGCTGATGTAGAGATGAAAACTGGCAGATACAGAGTACTGGGATAAGAGCACTGGGACCTGAGAACTCGCAAGAGTGGTAGAAAACAAACTCACAACATTGCATAAGCACCTCCATGTTGGGGGAGGTGGCTTAAATAGTAAGTGTCCTCCAGCTTTTGGCTGGGGACACTAGGGAAATGCATGTGGCCCCTTTAAGAAGGTGAAAGTGTGCTCAAGCAAGCCCTAAGCACAGTGCCCAGGGACCAGCTTGTGCTGTTTGCACTCTGGGCAGCTGCAGACCTGGAAAGAGGAGATAGGGCAGGATGGAGGCCGCGGTGGTGAGTACGCTGGGGTCTCTGCAGGAAGAGAGGAATCACATGCTGAGATGCCGGTGCTACAAAACAAAACTAACTCTACTATATAGGAGAATGAACATGCTCCTACAAGTTGCATGTATACCAACTTATAGTCCAGTTCATTTCGGTTTTGCTTTAGGTTCTCGGACTCAGTGAACGCAAGGGTATGGCCTCCCTTTCTTTGACCTGAATATTTTGTGATATACAGGTGCTTCTCACAAAATTAGAATATCCTCAAAATGTTTATTTATTTATTTCTTCAATACAAAAAGTGAAACTCATATATTATATAGAGTCATTAAAGAGAGATCTATTTCAAGTGTTTATTTCTGTTACTGTTGATGATTATGGCTTACAGCCAATGAAAACCCAAAAGTAATTATCTTAATAAATTAGAATAATTAACAAAAACACCTGCAAAGGCTTCCTAAGCGTTTAAAAAGATCCCTTAGTCTATTTCAGTATGCTCCACAATCATGGGGAAGACAGCTGACTTGACAGATGCCCATAATGCAGTCATTGACACACTCCACAAGGAGGGTAAGCCACAAAAGGTCATTGCTAAAGAAGCTGGCTGTTCACAGAGTGCTGAATCCAAGCATATTAATGGAAAGTTGAATGGAAGGAAAAAGTGTGGTAGAAAAAGGTGCACAAGCAACAGGGATAACTACAGCCTTGAAAGAAATATAAGGAAAAGGCCATTCAAAATTTTGGGGGAGATTCACAAGTAGTGGACTGCTGCTGGAGTCATTGCTTCAAGAGCCAACACACACAGACGTATCCAGAACATGGGCTACAAGTGTCACATTCCTTGTGTCAAGCCACTCATGACCAATAGACAGCACCAGAAGTATCTTACCCTGGGCCAAGGAGAAAAAGAACTACACTGTTGCTTAGTGGTCCAAGGTGTTGCCAGATGAAAGTAAATTTTGCATTTAATTTGGAAATCAAGGTCCCAGAGTCTGGAGGAAAAGTAGAGAGGCCACAATCCAAGCTGCTTGAGGTCTAGTGGGAAGTTTCCACAATCAGTGATGGTTTGAGGAGCCATGTCATCTGCTGGTGTAGGTCCACTGTGTTTTATCAAGACCAAAGTCAGAGCAGCCATCTACCAGGAAATTTTAGAGCACTTTATGCTTCCCTCTGCCGACAAGCTTTTTGGAGATGGAAATTTCATTTTGCAGCAGGACTTGGCACCTGTCCACACTGCCAAAAGTACCAATACCTGGTTTAAAAACAACAATATCACTGTGCTTGATTGCCAGCAAACTCTCCTGACCTTAACCTCCATAGAGAATGGGGTATTGTCAAGAGGAAGATGAGAGACACCAGACCAAACAATGCAGACAACCTGAAGGCTGCTATCAAAGCAAATTGGGCTTCCATAACACCTCAGCAATGTCACATGCTGATTTCCTCCATGCCAAGATGCATTGATGCAGAAGTTAATGCATAAGGATCCACGACCAAGTATTAAATGCATTTACTGAACATGCATTTCAGTAGGCCAACATTTTCGTTTTTAAAATCTTTTTTCAAGCTAGTGTTATAAAGTATTCTAATTACTGAGATAATGAATTTTGGGTTTTCATTGGCTGTAAGCCATAATCAACAACAGAAATAAACACTTGAAATAGATCACTTTGTTTGTAATGACTCTATATAACATATGAGTTTCACTTTTTGTATTGAAGAACTGAAATAAATTAACTTTTTGAGGATATTCTAATTTTGTGAGAAGCATCTGTAGCTTCCTACAAAGCTACATCTCAATGTCCATATTCAGGCTCTGGTCCTGCTCGGATCTTATTCCCATTAAGGTAATACTACAGGTTAGGACTGTCCAGAATGGATATACCTTGACACTGGTGGGATGGCCTTTACACTTTTTTAAAATCAAAAACAGTGTTTACTAAGTATCTTATGTTATTTATATGCAGTATTGCATTTTACTTACAGCAGGATATTTTTATTTTGTTTCTTTCTTAGGCTTTATATACAGTAGAAGAATAATTTACCTAGTAAGATAAAGAAACAATAATAAGGGTGGATTAGGTGGAGGGGAGATTAACAGAAATAATTGGAAAAATAAGGGAGGGAAAGTGGGCAAAAAAGGAAGATTGAAAAATGAGTAAAAAGAAAGGTAAGAAGGGTAACAAAGATGGTGGGCAGCAGTGGAAAGAGGAGTGGTGGAGTGAAGGTGAGTGGGGAGTGATGGAGGGAAGTTGTAAGGAAGTAAGGATTGATTAAATACATGTGTAATACTGGTCTACTATTTCTGCAAACTTTGTTGTCATATCAAGACCAGTATGATTTATTTCCTAACATAAATTCTCCATATAAATATATTGTCCTGGGAGTTTCACGGAGTATATTTTGTGTCTCAGATCAACTTCTTGTATATATATATATATATATATATATATATATATATATATATATATATATATATATATATACAGTGGGGCAAAAAAGTATTTAGTCAGTCAGCAATAGTGCAAGTTCCACCACTTAAAAAGATGAGAGGCGTCTGTAATTTACATCATAGGTAGACCTCAACTATGGGAGACAAACTGAGAAAAAAAAATCCAGAAAATCACATTGTCTGTTTTTTTTTCATTTTATTTGCATATTATGGTGGAAAATAAGTATTTGGTCAGAAACAAAATTTAATCTCAATACTTTGTGATATATCCTTTGTTGGCAATGACAGAGGTCAAACGTTTTCTGTAAGTCTTCACAAGGTTGCCACACACTGTTGTTGGTATGTTGGCCCATTCCTCCATGCAGATCTCCTCTAGAGCAGTGATGTTTTTGGCTTTTCGCTTGGCAACACGGACTTTCAACTCCCTCCAAAGGTTTTCTATAGGGTTGAGATCTGGAGACTGGCTAGGCCACTCCAGGACCTTGAAATGCTTCTTACGAAGCCACTCCTTCGTTGCCCTGGTGGTGTGCTTTGGATCATTGTCATGTTGAAAGACCCAGCCACGTTTCATATTCAATGCCCTTGCTGATGGAAGGAGGTTTGCACTCAAAATCTCACGATACATGGCCCCATTCATTCTTTCATGTACCCGGATCAGTCGTCCTGGCCCCTTTGCAGAGAAACAGCCCCAAAGCATGATGTTTCCACCACCATGCTTTACAGTAGGTATGGTGTTTGATGGATGCAACTCAGTATTCTTTTTCCTCCAAACACGACAAGTTGTGTTTCTACCAAACAGTTCCAGTTTGGTTTCATCAGACCATAGGACATTCTCCCAAAACTCCTCTGGATCATCCAAATGCTCTCTAGCAAACTTCAGACGGGCCTGGACATGTACAGGCTTAAGCAGTGGGACACGTCTGGCACTGCAGGATCTGAGTCCATGGTGGCGTAGTGTGTTACTTATGGTAGGCCTTGTTACATTGGTCCCAGCTCTCTGCAGTTCATTCACTAGGTCCCCCCGCGTGGTTCTGGGATTTTTGCTCACCGTTCTTGTGATCATTCTGACCCCACGGGGTGGGATTTTGCGTGGAGCACCAGATCGAGGGAGATTATCAGTGGTCTTGTATGTCTTCCATTTTCTAATTATTGCTCCCACAGTTGATTTCTTCACTCCAAGCTGGTTGGCTATTGCAGATTCAGTCTTCCCAGCCTGGTGCAGGGCTACAATTTTGTTTCTGGTGTCCTTTGACAGCTCTTTGGTCTTCACCATAGTGGAGTTTGGAGTCAGACTGTTTGAGGATGTGCACAGGTGTCTTTTTATACTGATAACAAGTTTAAACAGGTGCCATTACTACAGGTAATGAGTGGAGGAAAGAGGAGACTCTTAACCTCTTCACGACCGCCCACAGTAGATAAACGTTGGCGCTTGCTGGGCTTTGTGCAGCGCCGACGTTTATCTACTGTCGGCGGTTTTGTGCCCCCCGGGACCCCCACATACCTTCCAACGTGGGGATCCCGGTGCGCAATGCATGCTGGGACCCCCGACGTCATCAAGACCTGATTGGTTCAGGTCCCGATGACGTCAGCGTCACAGCAGCCAATGGGAGCGATCGCTGGGAAAGCTGCTTGTTTCCCGGCGATCTCCCTCATTGTAACGCGGCTTCTCCCTCTGATCTCACTGACAGCTGATCAGAGGTGAAGCAGCGTTATTGTGTGACTAGATCGCTGCCTGGCACAGCTGATCGCTGCCTGGCACAGCTGTGCCAAGCAGCGATCTTGTCACACAGTAACGCTGCTTCACCTCTGATCATCTGTCATTGTGAGATCAGAGGAGAAGTGGAGTTATTATGTGCCAGGCAGCGATCTTGTCACATAGTAACGCTGCTTCTCCTCTGATCTCACACTGACAGATGATCAGAGGTGAAGTGGCGTTACTATGAGTCAGATCGCAGTGCAGCGATCTTGTGACAAAAATTAAAAAAAAAGTAAAAAAAAAAAAAAATGCAGGGGCTAGGGCTAGGGTTAAGGCCCCGTCACACTAAGCGACTTACCAGCGATCCCGACACCGATATCAAGGTGTCAGGATCGCTAGTAAGTCGCTATGTGATCGCTGGTGAGCTGTCACACAGACAGCTTCACCAGCGATCAGCACAGCGATGCCGAGCGCCCGGCATCGCTGGCCATCCCTGTAAAAAATAGAATCAAAATAAAAAATATAGTTATTCTCACCTTCCGACGTCCCGTTCAGCCATCCTGCCTCTCTCCACGCTCCGGTCCCAGTGATCCTTTGCACGAATGACCGCGAGATGTCACAGTCTCGCGGGATAACAAAGTCTCGCAGTCATTCGTGCAAAGGATCACTGGGACCGGAGCGTGGAGAGAGGCAGGATGGCTGAACGGGACATCGGAAGGTGAGAATAACTATATTTTTTATTTTTTTTATTATTTTTTACACCTGATCGCTGGTCTCCCGCCTGTCACACGCAGCGATGCGTGCTGGCCAGCGGGAGACCAGCGACCAAAGAAATGTCCAGAGATTTCTTCCAGCGATCAGCGATACCGGCAGGGGGGCCGCTCTCTGATCGCTGTCACACATAGCGATCTCGCTGGTGAGATCGCTGTTACGTCACAAAAGTTGTGACTCAGCAGCGATCTCGCTACCGAGATTGCTTAGTGAGACGGGGCCTTTAGGGTTAGGGCTAGGGCTAGGGTTAGGGTTAGGGTTAGGGCTAGGGTTAGGGCTAGGGTTAGGGCTAGGGCTAGGGTTAGGGCTAGGGTTAGGGTTAGGGTTAGGGCTAGGGCTAGGGTTATGGCTAGGACTAGGGTTAGGGTTAGGGTTAGGGCTAGGGATAGGGTTAGGGCTAGGGCTAGGGCTAGGGTTAGGGCTAGGGCTAGGGCTAGGGCTGGGATTAAGGTTATGGGTGTGTTGGTGTTAGGTTTGTGGTTAGGGTTATGGTTAGGGCTGAGATTAGGGTTAGGGGTGTGTTGGGGTTAGGGTTGGAATTAGAATTGGGGGTTTAGGTACATCAGGGGCTCTGTAAATGCAATATAACGCCCGCAGACCATTCCATCAAAGTCTGCATTTCAGAACGTCACTACTTCCCTTCCGAACCCCACCGTGTGCCCAAACAGTAGTTTTCTCCAACATATGGCATACCAGCGTACTCAGGACAAATTGGACAACAACTCTTAGGGTCCAATTTCTCCTGTTACCCTTGTGAAAATAAAAATTGGGGGCTAAAAGATCATTTTTGTGGAAAAAAAAATGATTTTTTTATTTTCACGCCTCTACATTATAAACTTTAGTGAAACACTTGGGGGTTCAAAGTGCTCACCACACATCTAGATAAGTTCCTTGGGGGGTCTAGTTTCCAAAATGGGGTCACTTGTGTGGGGTTTCCACTGTTTAGGTACATCAGGGGCTCTGCAAACGCGACATGACACCCGCAGACCATTCCATCAAAGTCTGCATTTCAGAACGTCACTACTTCCCTTCTGAGCCCCACCGTGTGCCCAAACAGTAGTTT
The DNA here is from genome assembly GCF_039654945.1 of Dendrobates tinctorius. Taxonomy (NCBI): domain Eukaryota; kingdom Metazoa; phylum Chordata; class Amphibia; order Anura; family Dendrobatidae; genus Dendrobates; species Dendrobates tinctorius. The sequence continues at coordinate 21,551,765 of NW_027361684.1, forward strand.
TCTCCAACATATGGCATACCAGCATACTCAGGACAAATTGGACAACAACTCTTAGGGTCCAATTTCTCCTGTTACCCTTGTGAAAATAAAAATTGGGGGCTAAAAGATCATTTTTGTGGAAAAAAAATGATTTTTTTATTTTCACGCCTCTACATTATAAACTTTACTGAAACACTTGGGGGTTCAAAGTGCTCACCACACATCTATATAAGTTCCTTGGGGGGTCTAGTTTCCAAAATGGGGTCACTTGTGGGGGGTTGCCACTGTTTAGGTACATCAGGGGCTCTGCAAACGCGACATGACACCCGCAGACCATTCCATCAAAGTCTGCATTTCAGAACGTCACTACTTCCCTTCCGAGCCCCACCGTGTGCCCAAACAGTAGTTTTCTCCAACATATGGCATACCAGCGTACTCAGGACAAATTGGACAACAACTCTTAGGGTCCAATTTCTCCTGTTACCCTTGTGAAAATAAAAATTGGGGGCTAAAAGATCATTTTGTGGAAAAAAAATGATTTTTTTTTATTTTCACGGCTCTACATTATAAACTTTAGTGAAACACTTGGGGGTTCAAAGTGCTCACCACACATCTAGATAAGTCCCTGGGGGGGTCTAATTTCCAAAATGGGGTCACTTGTGGGGGGTTTCCACTGTTTAGGTACATCAGGGGCTCTCCAAATGCGACATGGCATCCGATCTCAATTCCAGCCAATTCTGCATTGAAAAAGTCAAACGGCACTCCTTCCGTTCTGAGCTCTGCCGTGTGCTCAAACAGTGGTTTAGCCCCACATACGGGGTATTGGCGTATTCGGGAGAAATTGCACAAAAAATTTAGTGGTTCATTTTCTCTTTTTACACTTGTGAAAATAAAAAAAAATGGTTTTGAAGTAAAATGTTTGTGAAAAAAAGTTAAATGTTTATTTTTTCCTTCCATATTCCATTCATTCATGTGAAGCACCTGAAGGGTTAATAAACTTCTTGAATGTGGTTTTGAGTACATTGAGAGGTGCAGTTTTTAGAATGGTGTCAATTTTGGGTATTTTCTGTCATATTGACCCCCCAAACTCACTTCAAATGTGAGGTGGTCCCTAAAAAAATGGTGTTGCAAATTAGTTCTTTCATAGATCTGCCATGTGAATGGAAAAAAAAAAAAAAAAAAAATCCATCGGTTTAAAATACATAATTTCTCCAAATATAGCTCCTTTTATACACTACCATTTATCACTACTATTGGTGAAAGGAAACTTTTTGCACTCTCTATCTTCACTAGTTATATCAAATGAGTAATTACTCTCCACTACTCCTCACCACTGGTAGCTCATCACTCATGATAGCTCAGTGGTGAAACCACCAGACATTTGTCTCAAACTCACCACAATGAATCTGGTTCTTATCCTCTCTTGTTCCCTTTTCTTTGTGTTCTACATATTTCATATATTTCTTTTTATTTAATTATAAAAGTCCATGTTATTGTATTGATTGTCTGAATAGGATACACAATACTATCACTATCCGGAATATATGTTTTTCTATATATATATGTCACTTTGCTTGTCTTTTTCAAATATCTTTATGTGCAGCATGTGCAGGTTGACGCCCTTTTCTCACAACGGGGGGTTACGCCCACACATCATATAAAGCTGTCATTTGTATAGACCGATCACAACTCTGTACTGTAACCTGAAGAAGAGGTGCGGTTTGTCACCTCGAAACGCGTAGTTTCTGTAGTACATATAATAAAGAACTTGAAAGATTTATATGGATTACTGAAGAATTCTTATCACTAAAGCAGTGCGGATGCTCAGAAGTGCTTTTCTTGGATCCTCAACTTATGATACCTAGTGGACGCTGTCCACCTGCACGAGCTCTGCAGCAGCTATATGACTGCAACAAACGTTGAGAGTGGTTGTGTCTGAACACAACCCATAAAGGGTGAGTACTCCAGAGTACTTTTATATTTTATTTGATTTATGCCAGGTGAAGCCCTATGTCTGCGCCCCCGCCCTTGTTTTCTCTAATGTTCTGGAATGGCCATCCCAGTCCCCAGACCTGAATATCATTGAACATCTGTGGGATGATTTGAAGCGGGCTGTCCATGCTCGGCGACCATCAAACTTAACTGAACTGGAATTATTTTGTAAACAGGAATGGTCACAAATACCTTCATCCAGGATCCAGGATCTCATTAATAGCTACAGGAAGCGACTAGAGGCTGTTATTTTTGCAAAAGGAGGATCTACGAAATATTAATGTCACTTTTATGTTGAGGTGCCCATACGTTTGCATCGGTCAAATTTTGTTTAAATGCAGATTGCACATTTTCTGTTAGTACAATAAACCTCATTTGAATCCAGAAATATAACTGAGTCCATCAGTTATTAGATATATGAAACTGAAATAGCTGTTGCAAAAACCAAAATTGTTATAAAGAAAAAAGGTTAAGATTAATAGGGGTGCCCAAACTTTAACATATGACTGTATATATATATATATATATATATATACACACTAGCTGAAGAGCCCGACGTTGCCTGGGCATAGTAACCAACTGTGGTTAGTTATAACAAATTATAATGATCATATTGCACATAAAAACCGTGCATCTAATCCTATCCTGTGTGATACTGACTGATGAGCCGTGTTTCTAATCCTATTCTGTGTGATACTGTCTGCTGAGCCGTGTATCTAATACTATTCTATGTGATACTGTGTGCTGAGCTGCGTATCTAATCCTATCCTGTTTGATACTGTCTGCAGATCCGTGTATCTAATCCTATACTGTGTGATACTGACTGCTGAGCTGTGTATCTAATCCTATCCTGTATGATACTGACTGCTGAGCTGGGTATCTAATCCTATCCTGTGTAATACTGACTGCTGAGCTGTGTATCTAATCCTATCTTGTGTGATACTGCCTGCTGAGCCATGTGTCTAATCCTCTCCTGTGTGATACTGACTGCTGAGCTGTGTATCTAATCCTTTCCTGTGTGATACTGACTGCTGAGCCGTGTATCTAATCCTATCCTGTGTGATACTGACTGCTGAGCCGTGTATCTAATCCTCTCCTTTGTGGCTGTAGCTGTGACAGTGCAGATGCCAAAACATACATACACTTTTTCCCCATTATGTAGATAGGGGTAAAATTGTTTGGTGAATTGGAACGTGCGGGGTTAAAATTTTGCCTCACAACATAGCCTATGACACTCTCAGGGTCCAGACGTGTGACTGTGCCAAATTTTGTGGCTGCAGCTGCGACGGTGCGGATGCCAATCCCGGACATACATGCATACATACATATATACACACCCACATTGAGCTTTATATAGTATATATATATATATATATATATATATATATACACACACACACACACAGTATATATATTTCACTTTCTGAAGGCCTGATTATTTAAAGACCAAAATGTCTCATGATTATTTGTGAATTGCTTTCACAATAAAGCTCAAGACTACTTGATACAATAGGCGTGTGAAGTACTCTATATTATTCAGTAGATTCTGCTTGGATTCCCCTGCAACAAAGTCCAGATCCTTGTATAGGTGTTAAAGGGTGAATACCAAGGAGCTTGTAGATTCTACCAAGTAGATTGGCCATTATGGTAGCCCGTAATTGCTGACAGTACCATTACTAGTATCCTAGTACTAGTCATAGTTTCAAGGCAGGGTTTCTATTAGAAATAAGCAGATCCCCGGGGGAGTGGGTCTTATTTACAGCCATATTACCCCCAACGGCAAATCAGGTGCCATCATTATTAAAGCAGAGGCTTGAGCTCGGCTTCTGAGGAACATACTAGCCGCATAGTGGCCATCTTAGCATCAAACAGTGAGGGCAAGGCAAGACATTGATACATAGAAGAATCACTTCTTCAACCCCTCAGACAAAAACGGGTTCAGAAAAGAGAGAGGTGTAAAACTCTTAGTGTTTAAAGGAGGATTGTATTTCTTCAAATTCTAAACAATCATAATAAAAAAAAAAAAAAAATCTTTGATATACCCATCCTCTAGGCCTAATAGCAGCTGTAGCAGGATTGCGTAAGAAAACAGCAACCTCATATCGCCTTGAACTAAGGCTTGAGTCACCAGTTGTCTCTATCTAATGTCGCAGGAAAACTCATTTCCCCCAAATGGAATTATCACTTGAAATGCTCCTCTAACTTTGAAACAGTAGGTGGAGGGAAGATTGCATCATAAAAACATAAAACAAATCTCAGAGCCCAGCAGCCATAACTATGGGAAAGACCACGGTTAAAACGCTAAAAAGCACTACAAGAGCCACAAAATCCCTTACACAAACGGATGTAGACAAATTCCTGAAGAAACAGGCCTCTTTTCCGGACCCTATTAAATCTTCACGGCAAACAGACTCTCAAATGGAAGATTATTCAGAAACAGATCTAGAGAGTGATTCAGATAGAGGGGGTCCCACGAAAGATAACCTGGTGACCCGCTCATTCATCAAAAGGATCCTTTCAAAAGCTTTGGAACCTATTGGAAGAGAATTGGCGGAGATAAAGCAAGACATCACACAACAAGGCCACAGCCTTGAAGCGATCGAAAGTCGCCAGACAATCTTGACACAACAAGCCGTTTTGCATGACTGTCTTAGCGAACATGAAAGCCAGATTCACATGATTCAAAATACGCTAGAAGACCACGAGAACCGTGAGAGGAGAAATAACATTCGTATAAAAGGGCTGCCGGAGTCCGTGGCTATGGAAGCGTTAACCAAAGCGTCCATTGAGATCTTCTCTAATCTTCTACTAGATGACGATCCCAAAGACATCGAACTCGTAAGAGTGCACAGGTCTTTACGCCCCAGACCCAAACAAGGAGAACCCCCAAGAGACGTGTTATGCCGTTTCCTTGACTACCGGGTGAAGGACTTGATCCTTCGCAGAGCCCGCGAAACGCAGGAAGTACTTTATGAAGGATCGCAGATAAGACTTTTCCAAGATTTGTCAGCCACAACTCTTAAAAAATGAAAAATCCTTAAACCACTGACAGAAGCTGTAACACAAAAAGGCTACAGATACCGCTCGCTGTTCCCATTCGGAATATATATAACAGCAGGAGACAAAAAACTACAAGCCAGGTCATCCACAGACATTAAAGACATTTGCAAGACTCTGGACATCTCTTTAGAGCCGTATTTGAACCTAGAGTCGTTTCATGCTGCATCAAACTACCGACACCTGCCAAACCCTCCCTCATGGCAAGTGGTGGGGTCTCCGAAACTCCAGAAACAAAGGAAGAAAACTGGGAAGTCACCAACCTCAAAAGGAGATGATGGAGCAACTTGAATGTGTGCGCCTTCTGTTTGTCGACGGTTCGACTGTGGACTCTCCCGTAGATAATTAGTTCCAAACTTGAAATTTTTGGGTTTGAGACCGGTGACGCTGTTTAGTGGCGATGGCGGTAGTCATAACGTTATTGGTACAATAAGATTGATTTTTCCCAATGGGCTTTGAGTCTTCTAGAATATTTTCCCTCAAAAGCCTACACGATCAATGATTAAGTTCAGTAGATCTGTTAACTGTAATTTTTTCTTGTTTGTCACGTTTTACATGACTCTTAAAATGACTTGTCTTCTCTCTTCCTACCTAATCTGCATCTCCTGTCCCTCCCCCCATCCAATCTATACCCAAAATCCAGCACCAAGACGCGTCTGAGTCAGCAAGTGTTAACGAAAAGATTCACCCGCCAAACCTCTCAACATTATGGCAGTACATAACAAGGTATTTACTTTCGCATCTCTTAACGCAAATAGCCTAAACTCACCGATCACCAGACGACAAACATTAGACATGCTAAAAAGGCAAAAAAGTAGACATTCTGATGGTTCAGGAAACTCACTTTAAATCAGAGAAACTCCCTAATTTTGAACGCTCGCATTACAACACATGGTACCATGCTGCAACTACACAAGCGGGGTCTAGGGGCACTTTGGTGCGATAGGTAAAGGAATACCATTTCAGATACATGACAGAAAAGCAGATCCAAATGGGAGATATATATTCGTTAAGGGACTATTAGCGGGAAACAAATACACTATCTGCAGCCTTTATGCCTCAAGCAAGAAACACGTAAAATGGCTACTAGCAACCTTTGGGAGAATAGAAGAATTCAGAGAGGGGACACTGGTTATGGGGGGAGACCTGAATGTAGCGCTAGACCCTGTTATGAATGAGTCACCATAGGAGGCAAAAACAGAAATGCTAGCTAAGTCCAGAAAACCAGAGAAGTTGGCAGCTATCGGATTGCAGACCCCTGAACCTATCAACAACAACTAGCAGTAGCCGTGGGGGGTTCCTACGGTGCCCTAGACCCCTCGATCACAGCCGGAGAGCTAAATAGCCTAAAGACAGAAAGTGAAATCTAAACTGCCCCAGAGCAGACCCCAAAGCAATAGGCAGCCCCCAACATATAATGACGGTGAAGCAAGAAGAAAAAACACTAACACAGAAAGATAGACTGAGCAAATGATGGGGCCCAAGCTAACTAGATAGGACAGGATAGGAAAGCTGCTGTCTGCAATCCGCGAAAAACCCTATCAAAATAAGAGCCAACAGACTGACAGGGAAAAAGGCCCTGAAGACGCTAGGCTTCAAAAAGACTAGGTCAGTACTCAGGTATTTTCTGAAGACAGAGAAAAAAGGCAAAAAGGAATTCAGCTCACCCCAGCAGGGAATGGCAGAATCCAGAAAAGCAAGGCAAACTAAAACCAAAACACAAATGCAAAAAGGCAAAGCAGAAAACTTAGCTTTTGAGGAGCAGGAATCAGACTGGTCTCCTAGAATTCCACAGAGAAATCACCAGCGAGGCAGAAGGACGTCGGCTGCCTTATATCCAGTCAGAGATCCCCGTCGCCCAGTCATCCTCTCCCAGCTCAGGTGCTCGGTAATCAGCCTCACTACCTTCCTTCACCAGAAGAGGGAGTTCATCAGACCTCAATGGTGAAGGGGAAAATGAACTCATAACAAGACCCCCAACTTGACACCACAGAAAAGAAAAGCTCAATATCTCAGAAGGACCTATCTAAAATTAAAACAAAAATTAGGTCAATGCAGTTGATAGATATATGGAGATATCTACAGCCTAGCGACAAGGACTTCACGTACTATTCCCATCCCCACAAGACTTATTATAGGCTGGACTATATACTGATACAGAGAAGACTACTCCCCAACGCCGTGGCCTCAAAAATACTCCCAAATGTTCATTCTGACCACTCTTTGGTTACACTCCAAATGACGTTGCCCAAACCTTTTTCCCTCACAAGGACATGGCGACTAAACGAATCAATTTTGACAGACCCAGCAGTACGCATCCGTATATCCAAAACACTTGAACAATATTTTGCACAAAATGACACAGGAAAAGTTTCAGTCCCTATTTTGTGGGAAGCTCATAAATCAGTAATAAGAGGAGAACTAATTTCAATCACTTTGTATCTAAATAAGAAACAACAGCATGAAATAAACACACTCTACGAAGAGACATTTGAATTAGAGACCCAACATAAGAAACAACCAGATACAAAATGGCTAAATGAGCTAACCGAAAAGAGACAAAAGTTGAAAGATTTTTTAAGTAAAAAATCAGCAAAATGGTACGCCACATGGCGAAACAGAATGTTTGTACATGGGGACAAACCTACTAAATTTATGCTCTCATGCATAAGAAAGCGTCAAAACCGCACAAATATACATTCAATCAAAAAATCGGCAGGACTAAGCACTCAAATCTATGTGCAAATAGAGTCAGAGTTCCTAGAATATTACAAACAACTTTACTATATACGCCAGAAAGAGTCAAACATTGACCAACATAATAGGAAGAGAGCAATAGAGAGATTTCTAGCCCAACTAAACCTTCCTCAATTAAACGAAACGCAACGGACTCAGTTAATTAGGCCATTTGGAGTGGAAGAGCTCCGGTCATGCCTGTCGAGGAGCCCAAAAGGAAAAACACCCGGACCTGACGGATTACCAATCACTTATTATAAGACCTTCTCCCTTATCCTCAACACACACCTGCTGAGATTGTGTAGCGCTGTCCTGAGCAGAAATCATTTCCCAGCCCAAGCCTTGTAAGCTAAAATATCCTTAATATATAAGGAAGGCAAAAACCAGGAACAATGTAGTAGCTACAGGCCAATCTCACTACTCAATGTTGACCTGAAGTTATTTGCAAAAATGCTGGCAAGTAGACTAGCAAAAGTCCTACCGTCGGTACTCTCCCTAAACCAAGCGGGTTTTGTGGGGGGGAGAGGGGAGAGACAATGCATACAAAATAATACATCTTATGCAACATGCGAAAAAGAACAAACTCCCTCTGGTTCTGCTCGGTACGGATGCCGAAAAGGCCTTCGACAGGGTAGACTGGACTTACTTAGAGGAAACACTGCTGGGGTTCGGATTTCCGTGACACAGTTTTTACCATAATGAAATTATACAAAAACCCGCATCAACATTAATGGCTCATTCACCGACACATTCACTATTGGAAACGGCACATGCCAAGGATGCCCGTTGTCACCACTGCTTTTTGTGCTGTCAATGGAGCCTCTCCTATCTGCTATATAGCAATGTCCTGAAATAGAGGGCATAAAAATTGGAAAGTAGAATTACAAAACTGCGGCCTTTGCCGACGATTTGCTTGTCACAATGACAAAGCCTCTAAGAAGCTTTCCAGCCCTCATGAGGATATTGGAAGAATAAAGCAACGTCTCCAGTTTTAAGGTGAATGTGTCTAAATCCGAGGCACTGGATCTAAACGTCCCAACACACGTCCTCAGTAAATTAAAAAGGGATTATCCGTTCACCTGGCCCAAAAACTTTATCACGTATTTGGGAGTTAAAATAGCCAGAACAGAAAATGAATTGATAAAATATAACTACGATCCATTGCTAGAACAGGCCTGTCATGGTTAGGACATGGTTAATGTCCTGTTCTGACAGGGTTAACATTGCCGGTGTCATGGTTAGGACATGGTTAATGTCCTGTTCTGACAGGGTTAACATTGCCGGCCTCTCTTTGGATCTGGGAGGGGTATTTATGCTCACTCCATACTGGCATTCTCTGTCAGTTATACTGCTATTCTGGTGTGTCTGACCCCTGGTGTGCATGTACTCTGCATTGTTTGTTTGCTTCCCGTGTATGACCCGGCTTGTTCCTTCACTCTGTACTCCGTCTCTCGTTTTTGGTACCATTGTCTTTTCTGGTTCTGACCTCCTGGCTTGGCAATTGTTACTCCATTACAGTTTACCCCTATTGTACCGTCTAATACCTGTTCTGGTTTTCTGATCTATTGCTACGTCCTGACTATTCTTTCTGTCTAGCCCTTTGGCACTGTCCTGCTATCTCGTGCTTTGACCCGGCCTGATCTGGTATCTGTCTCTGTCTATGCTCCTTGGTAACATTGTCCTGTAGTTACCCCTCTAGGAGTTTCCCTGCAGCTCCTAGCTCTGTGGAGCTTAGGCCACGCCCCCAGCAGTCACGTGATTCAGGTCCTGGAGCATGCATTGTCACCACTGCTGCTCGCTCCGCAGGTATCTTTGTGCACAGTCTTTGTACTCAGGACACGCACCCTGGCTCAGTGAGCAAGTGCAGTGCGGTGTTCCTGACAAGGCCATAAACACAATCGGTTCATGGAGAGACTCGTTCCCATCTTGGACAGGGAGAAAAAATCTTCTAAAGAGCCTGATATTACCAAAATTTACCTACATGTTCCAGATGCTCCCTATCCAAATTCCTGATTACTATCTGACTAGGGTTCATTCACTTTTTTCCAAGTATATGTGGAACAAGACGAGGCCACGAATAGCTTTTCGCACACTGACCCTACCTAGGACGAGGGGGGAAATGGGAGCTCCTGATATAAGAAAGTATTATTACGCAGCGGTGCTGTCGCAATCAGTACATCTGATTTGTGATTCTCAAGACAAGCAATGGGTGGCAAAATAAAAAGTACTCTCGCCTTTACCCATCAGAAAACTTTTATTGACCTACTCAAGAGGGACTCCCCTTCCTGCCCTCTCCAATGCACTTACACGGTCATTGCTAAAAGTATGGGCCAAAACATACAGTACTTTGATACCCCCTCATCGCCAATTCTAAGGCTATCAGACGTCTTGACTCACTTTAGTGACGCTAAGTCTGAAGAGATCCCACCAAGGTTGAAAATTGCAATTGACCAGTTGTTAATTGATGGAGTGCTCCCTTCACATCCTGAACTATGCAAAATACCCGGACTAGCTAACATCAATTTTGTACAACATTCTACAATAAAAACGACATTGAAAAGAATACACTATAACACTGACCTCACGCGCAAACTCACATCCTTTGAGAGCCTATGTTCTAAACTAAATAAGCCCACAAAAATACTATCTACTATATATCATGAGCTCCTTCTCGCTGAACAATGCCTTAAACGCGCATACATAGTAAAATGGGAAAAGGACCTAGGTTACACTTTCTCAGAAGAACAGGTACTTCACATCTACAGACATTCTCATGGTCCGACTAAATGTGTTAAAACCCAAGAGAACTCTTATAAGTTAGTGTCCATATGGTATATCTCACAAACACAATACCTGGCCTGGCGGGTGAATCATCACACAAGTGTTGGAGGTGTGGCACTGGAGAAGGTGACTTTTTCCATATATGGTGGTCCTGTCCAGTTATAAAATGCTTTTGGGCACTTACGGAAAGTGTCATTCAAGAGATAACTGGAGAGTCAGCTAACCTTGTGCCTGAAACCGCCCTCCTAAACTTTTCGGTATGGCCAAATAACAAAAAATTATCCTCATTGGTTAATAACATTACAGCAGCAGCAACACTTTTAATACCCATTCATTGGAAATCCGAGATTATCCCCACACGTAAACAATTGCTGTGCAAGATAGACCAGCTATACTAAAGTATACAGCCGAATTGGCGGCGCATGTAAATCTTTCTTTGGCGCCATTCCAGGAATCCTGGAAACCTTGGATTAGTTTCAGAACACGTGTACATTCGGAATTGATGCAGGATGTTATCCATTGACAAATTGTTACCCCCCCACCTCCCTCTCCTCCTCCTCCTCCCCATCCCACTCATTGTGAGTCCTACTTTTCTTCTTTACTTTCTTTCCTCCTTCTCTTACTAACTATAATTTCCTTATGTTGTTGTCCCAAAAGACTAATCAGAGAAATCGTGTGTTAGAGAGAACCGGGGACACTAGTTTTGCTACTTAACACTAAACTGAATTGAGTGTTCCTTTTTAGTTATCAAAATGTATTTCTTCAGCAAGAATGCATAACGCAAGCCAGGAATGTTTAATCTGTATCGGATTCGTCTTGAATAGATCGTTATGTATATGCCGAGCACTGAATTCTTTAAATATAATACTGTTTCATTATATTTACTGTTATGCTTTAAAACTTAATAAAAAGAACATTGAAAAGAAAAAGAAATAAGCATATCCGAAGAGATTTGAATTTGACAAATCACACAAATTATTCAGGGAGATTTGATTTGATTGAATTAATTAAAATGTTCCTTATTATGCTCTGGGGTCTCTTCAGATCCAGAACATAAAAATAGAATGCAGAAAAAAATTAGTACCCCAAAGCTTACTTGGCCCTCCACCTCTGCTGTCTCTGCAGCCTGCCATCCAGTCATCTTGCTTTCATCACATCTTCTGCAGCCTGCTTCACTTAGGAATGTAGCTTCTGGCTGGCTAGGCCTCTAATGTCCCTACATGCCATGCTGTCATGGTGCACATCATGATGCCATGACATTACGATGTGTGTTGCCTTTGGCCGAGTTAGCCCTTGAGTGATGCACATCATAATGCTATGATATTTTCCACAATGTCATGACATATGCTGTGGTGGCACAGTGCAAAAGAACTTTAAAGGCCCCATTATAATAATAATAATAAATTTTATTTCTATAGCGCTGACATATTCCGCAGCACTTTACATTTCAGAGGGGACTTGTACAGACAATATACATTACAGCATAACAATAATCACATAGATCATAACAGATACCAAGAGGAATGAGGGCCCTGCTCGCAAGCTTACAGTCTATGAGGAAAAAAGGGGAGACATGAAAGGTGGGTGGTAACAGTTGCCCTGATTGTATGGACCAGGCATAATGTTAAGTGTGTAACAGTACGGATGCAGAGGGCTAATGGATGCATAAAGCATGTGGGATCATGATGCGGGGAACCTGGTTATGGTAAAAAACTTTTGGCTGTGCCACATAGGGATAGATTAGGTTAATGTGTTGAGGCGGTAGGCCAGTCTGAATAAATGAATTTTCAGGGCACGCTTAAAATTGTGGGGATTGGGGATTAATCGTATTGACCTGGGAAGTGCATTCCAAAGAATTGGCGCAGCACGTGTATAGTCTTGAAGACGGGAGTGGGAGGTTCTAATTATTGAGGATGCTAACCTCAGGTCATCAGCAGAATGGAGGGCGCGGGTAGGATGGTATACCGATTGACGTGAAGCAAGAACTTCTCAACCTCACGGGACTTCTTGCAAAAGGCCAGTATGTCTAATCCACTGCATTATCTTTATGCCCTGGAAAACTTAAGTATAAGTTTTACCAGTGCATTGCTCCTTATTAACGATGGGCTGACCAGTGGATGTTCGGGTTTGTTGAGTTCGGTTGAACTTTACAAAAACGTTCGGTTTGGGAACCAGAACGGTACCGAACTTAATCCCGAACCCGGACCCCATTTAAGTGAATGGGGAACCTGAAAATCCAATAGTTCCCACACTGTCATCTGTGACTCTGATTGTCAGTAACCTTACTGAAGTGACCACCGGTCACAGCTGCTGGATATCGCGATTCTCTCTCTATCACATGGAGGACAGTGTGTGAGTCAGCAGCTGTGACCATCAGAGAAAAGATTACCACCAGTCAGGTGTCGGCTGATGACTATTACTCTCACGACGCTGATAAGAGTATTCACCAGCTGACGCCTATGCATAGTAAGAAAGATGTCAGTGAGATGTATAATTAGTGGAGTGTGTGGGTAGCTTACTCTACAAGTATTTAGCTAATAATTAAATAAAAGGAAAAAATGGCATGGGGTCCCCCTTATTTTTATTAACCAGCGAAAGCATAGAGCTGAGAGCTGGTTTTAATAGTCTGCAAAGGGGTCAATTAACATCGAGCTTTCCATGCAATTAATATCACTTCACAGCTGTCTGTGTAGCCTTTACTGGTTATTAAAAAGGAGGACCCGAAAAAAAAAGATGTGGTCCCACCCTATTTTTAATAACCAGCAAAGGCTAAGCAGACAGCTGTGTACTGATATTAATAGGCTGGGAAGGGGACATGGCTATTGGCCTACTTCCAGACTAATAACACCAGCCCTCAGCCACACCAGAAATGGTGCATCCAAATTTCTCCCTCTCCAAGCGCTGACATCAATAAGGTTATCGCAGTTCATCAGCTATGAACTGCAATAACCTTACTGATGTCAGCACTCTTTACAACAACAGGATCCACACGCTACTGTCAGTTAGGCACTCATCAGTCAGGCACTCACCCTGCCCTTGTGAGATCCAGTGCTTGTGAATTGAAGTAGCCTTACTGATGTCACATCAATACACCGCAGCCAGGTTCTAGCAGAGCGCCACCTGAGACCCAACAGTAGCTGCTGTTCCAGTGTATGGAGCTGCGTTCCCTGAATGGAGCTGCGAAGACTGGATGAAGAAGACTGGAATTGTTGTTGGACCTCCCTTTGGACTATAGGGGACTGGTGTGTATTTTATTTACTTTTAATAAATTGGGGAAAGAGGGAAATTGCTGGGGAGTTTTTTTAAATAAAGATTTTTTTTCATTGTGTTTTTTTCTCTTTTTACTTACGGTAATTGGTAATGGGTGCCTGATAGACACCGCCCCATTACTAACCTCTGGGCTTGATGTCAATGGACATTACACAGCTCAATTCAACCACAAAATACTACTCTGCTTGCCAATTCACCAGGGCAAGCGGGAAGAGCTTGGCAAAATGTCAGAATTGGCAACTAGTGGATGCTCCTTTTCTTGGACAGCTGTGGGCTGCTATTTTTAGGCTGGTAAGGGCTTTCTGTTATGATTGAGTCACCACAGGAGGCAAAAATAGAAATGCTAGCTAAGTCCAGAAAACCAGAGAAGTTGGCAGCTATCGGATTGCAGACCCCTGAACCTATCAACACAACTAGCAGTAGCCGTGGGGGGCTCCTACGATGCCCTAGGCCCCTCGATCACAGCCGGAGGACTACATAGCCTAAAGACAGAAAGGGAAATCCAAACTGCCCCAGAGCAGACCCCAAAGCAAAAGGCAGCCTCCCACATATAATGACGGTGAAGCAAGAAGAAAGAACAAAACACAGACAGAAAGACAGACTGAGCAAAGATGGGCCCCACGCCAGCTTTAGATAGGAAAGGACAGGAAGGCTGCTGTCTGCAATCCGTGAAAAACCCTATGAAAACAAGAGCCAACAAACTGACAGTAAAAAAGGCCCTGAAGACGCTAGGCTTCAAAAAAGCTATGTCAGTACTCAGGAATATTCTGAAGACAGAGCAACAGGCAAAAGGAGATTCAGCTCACCCCAGCAGGGAATGGCAGAATCCAGAAAAGCAAGGAAAAACAAAACACTAATGCAAAAAGGCAAAGCAGAAATCTTAGCTTTAGATGAGCAGGAATCAGACTGGTTTCCCAGAAGTCCACAGAGAAATCACCCGCAGGCCAGAAGGGCGTCGGCAGCCTTATATCCAGTCATTAACTCCACTCAGCCAGTCATCATCATCAGCCCCAGGTGTTTGACAATCAGGCTCACTACCTTTCTTCACCAGAAGAGGGAGTTCCTCGGGCCTCAGTAGTGAAGGGGAAAATGAACTCACAACAGCTTTCCCAGCTTGATAATATCACCCCCCAGCTATCTGCTTTAGCTTTGCTGGTTATCAAAAATTATTTAAATAATTTATACTTGACATGGCTGTGATAAGGCCAGAAGTGCCAACATGGGAAAAGCTTGTTGTTTTACAGCGCTGCAGCCTTTCAGCAAGCTTTATTCCAGCTGACAAACTCAAACAGTAACACGGTGTTCCTTGAGAAGTTCTTGTTCGGGGTTCATGCACGGACACTAAAAATACCCTAAAATATCAACACTTCTATATTTTCATTAGTCTGCAAGAAAGACATTATCACCTATTCTTAATAAATGTGAAGTAAAAAAACTGAAGCTGTGCTTTGGCTGTACACAAATGAATAATGAGTGCTTCAAACTCGGAGGCGTTATTTACAGGAGAATAAATGTTATTAACAAGCATTTTAAGTAGCAAGTGAAATGAACTAATAAGATCTTAACGATAGGATTCATTTCTGTACAGTACGGCATAAAATTTATATGGCAAAAAGAAAACAACTTGATTTTAATTTACCAGAATATTAATTTTATCACTTCATAGACAAGAACTGAGTCTGACAGCATAATTTAAGCAGAGAGGAAGACTACAGAGAAAAAAAGAAAAGCTAGGTTCGAGAATTCTAGAAATTTTCAAATTAAGATGTTACTTGTTGTGTGTAATTGTTTTACATGGATTTTAGCTAAAATCATTTCCATGTGATGTAATCTTAGCAGCTCTACTACAGTACTTGATGGCCTTTCAAGTAATTGGTCATCCGTATAACAGCAGCTTTAGGGTATGTGCACACGTTGCTGATTTGGCTGCGGATCCGCAGTGGGTTTCGCCCTGCGGATTCGCAGCAGTTTTCTGTGTGGTGTACAGTACCATGTAAACGTATGGAAAACAAAATCCGCTGTGCACATGCTGCGGAAAATTCCGTGCATAAACGCAGCGGTTTATTTTCCGCAGCATGTCAATTCTTTGTGCCGATTCCGCAGTGTTTTTACACCTATTCCATTATAGGAATCAGCAGGTTTAAAAACGCAGCCCAAATCCGCACAAAAACGGCAGAACATCCGCAGGAAATCCGCTGGTAAAACCCAGGTAATTTTACCTGCGGATTCAGTAGAATCCGCGCGGAAAAATCCGCACATGAATCCGCAACGTGTGCACATATCTTTAATCTGATAGATCTGAAACGTCTCTTCTAAATCAAATCACTGATGAAGCATTTTTAGGCTATGTTCGCACATGGCAATTTTGTAGTGTTTCAGCTGTATTTTGTGCAGTGCATGTGGTGTGTATGTAAATTGCAGCGTCTTACAGTACTAGCATAATTAGTTATTGAAAAGCACATATACACGCTGCTTTCTTCTACTAGTTTGAGCCCTGCAGCATTTTTGGCAAGGCACAGCATCCTA
Organism: Dendrobates tinctorius; assembly: GCF_039654945.1. Taxonomy (NCBI): domain Eukaryota; kingdom Metazoa; phylum Chordata; class Amphibia; order Anura; family Dendrobatidae; genus Dendrobates; species Dendrobates tinctorius. Next base: position 21,568,106 of record NW_027361684.1, read on the forward strand.
GTTCTTTCATAATTTTTACTTTTTTTTTTTTACGTATTTTTACATGCATATTTGCAGCATTTTACGTGCATTTTTCATCCTTTTGTTGGAATGGGTGAAAAATGCAAGTAAAAATGCATGTACAGTATACTACAAATGTTCTACCACCACTCCGAATTTTGGTGCAGAAAAAATGCTACAAATACGCCATGTGTGAACATACTCATATATGACGGTATTTAAAGAAAGCAAATTCACAAATTGAGATTCAGTTTTTTTAGAATTGCATTACTGCTGTATTTACTGTACTCATTAATATGAGGTCATTAGTGAACATCTTGCATAAAGCAAACTTATACAGATTGGTCCCTTAGGCCGGAGTCACACTGGCGAGGAATACGGGAGAGTGAGAGGCGCTAAAAGAATGCATTAGACACGGACAAATGATTCTCTATGGGGTCACTCGCACCAGGCGTATATTTCTCCTCCGTATCCTACGCTCCGTGCCACTCGCAGCCTGCTGCAATTGTCAGCGTACTACGCCCGTAGTACGCCAATGCAAGTCTATGGGTGCGCAAAAAATACGCATTACACACGGAACACACGTGTGACCTGCGAGCAATACGCAGGTCTTTTGGCTGGTGAACAGGAAATGGGCCAATCCATCATCAGGAAGCGTAGACATGCAAATGAGCTCAAAAAGCGCTCCAGACATCCAGGAAGTACGCCTCCACGGAGTACAGCAGCAGCATGGCGTCCACATATATTAATGTAGAGATGCTCATTGTGCTGGTGCAGGAGCGTCCAGAAATATGGGACCCACGCGACGCAAACTATGCGAACCGCACAAGAAAGGAGGCGTCATGGAGGCGCATCTGTCGCCAGATGTACCATGACTTTGGTGACAGACCACGTGATGAGCAGCATAAAATTCGTAAGTGCAACCATCAAAATATAATTAACGTTAGCGCGCGCTATAAAATGAATCTACAATCAGCCCCCCCCCTTCCTGTGCATGTACTTTTATTAGCCTCATGAGGCCGTTACATTAGGATGTGACACGTGGCTTCACACAGCCATAATTAGGGGTTAGGCCACAAGCTCCTCATCCTCCTAGCCACTAAAATTAGTTTCAGTGGAGCTAATGAGACCCTGGGTATCGGCCCAATTACATATGCCACCATGGGTAGAACGCACACCCCATAAGTCCCCATGCCTAGACTACTGTTTGAAAATGTGACCTCTCAAATATGTGATTTTGACAATCTTTCCTGTCACATTGCAGTGGAAGATGTGATGAAACGGTGGAGAAGCATCCGGGACCAGTACCGCCGGGAACGCCAGCAGCGGTCCAGGAGTGGGGATGCTGGCCATGTAAAGCGCAAATATATATACTATGACCGGCTGAACTTCCTCGCCCCAATTCTGGCTCTGAGACTGTAAGTACATACCTCACACCACATGACACAAAAACATTACACAAATACTTTACAGGGACAAAAATATTGATGTATTTTTGCCTCTGTTCTATTTCATAACAGAACTCAATCCAACCTTACGGATCGAGGAACGGCCTCAGAGACAGAGCCCATTATAGATCCTGTAGGGGAGGAGGTGGCTGGCCCATCTTCTCCCCCTACAAGAAGGATGGCTGAAGAGGAGGCATCACCAGAACACACAATGGCTGCCCTACACAACACACCACCAGGATGGTCTGCAGCTGCAACGTCACCCATCCTGGAAGAGATGGGCAACTTGAGCAGCAGCCCAACTGCCAAGATCAGGCCCTCCCCACAGGCTGCTCTAGCATCACGGCGAATAAGAAGAAGGCGCCAGGTCACCATTCAAGAGAGCAGGACCAATGTGGACACTGGGGTGCTGAAATACTTGTCCAGAGTCACTACAGATGATGGTGAGGAGGCCTATGCACGTAGCCTCACCCTTTATCTCCGTGCCCTTACCCGTGAGGTCAGGCTCCGTATTAGGGGATGTATTCAGATCCTGCTTGATGCAAGCACCCCCCCCAATACCCCATATGAGGTGTTTGAATTTCTGGAGAGGTGGCAGCTCTCACCAAGAAATTTAATGCGCATGAGACCATCCACACAGATGCTTGCTCAAGCAGGGTCTGAACAGCCCCTAATACGTGGGCCAACACCTCAAGCCCTTCCTCCCCCTACCCATCCTTCTATTCCGCAGCCCCAAATGTCTTCCTCAAGTAAAACCCCACCAATATGGCCACTTGTACCCACCCAGTGTTGGAGGCTGGTCCCAACCTGGTTGGGGACGATCTGGCTATCTTGGTGGGTATGAGCCACGGGCCTACCATAGCCAACAAGAAGCCCCTCACCATCATCATTACTCTGGCCAGTATCACCAACAGGCCCAGGAGGCTGGACAACAACAGCATCATGGGCAACAGTATGGCCCCACACAGGGCGATGTTGCCCACAATGTCCAGCAGCACCCACAGGCTGTTCCTCCCCGTTCCCCTTCCCCTACATATGAGGATTTATGAATCAAAAATTTGGAGATGTCCAGTTACATGTAACTGGTGCTTCTAATCTAGACAAAAAAACAGGTGTTCTCCTTCACCAACATTTAGAACATAATTTAACACTCACATTTTTAAACAATGTTTTCCAAACATATGAAACAATCCATCATGACAGGCAACGCTACCTCACGCCTTTCACACAGATATTACATGTGTGTATAAAAGAGAATATTTAAATGCGCTATACTGTTACCTGAAAGGATGAAAATACACTAATCACTTGCTAATGCATAGGAAAGGCGTGCTTGCCTTTAGTTAAGTAGTCAACTTTGTTATTAGCAATCTCTAGTAAACCAATTTGAGGCGACCAGCATTCACAATATCACGCTCTCTCTATGTCTTAACAAGTGAGTTTTGTATTTTCATCCTTTCCAGTATAGCATGCTTAAATATTGTCTGTTCTACAGACAGGTAATATCTGTGTGAAAGATGTGAGGTAGCCTTGCCTGTCATGGTGGAATCATTCTATGATTGGAAAACATTATGAGGAAATGTTATCTTATTGACTTTATTTAGGTGATGGAGCTCACCCTTTGTTGCCTAATCAAGGTTAATGTAGGCATGCAGCAATGTTGTTATTGCATAATGTTTGTTGCAGTTTTTTTCTGTAATGTTAATGTTACACCAAGTTAAAGAAGGCACAAAGGGTCATTTTGGCCATTGCCAAATTTGTATTATGGCAAAATTAAGTTTGCCTTTAAGCAAAAAAAAAAAAAAAGGCAAAACTAAAAATTTGTCTACTCTAGTTAACGTCTCTGTGTGATTTTTCACTATCCCTCACAACATACTAACAGACACCAACCAATGCAAAGAAACACTCATAGAATCATAAAAAGGCTTGAGTAATATATATTTAGACACACTTTTAAAAAAACAAATCATAACATAGACACAGCATTCTCTTGCCAAGAAGTTGCCCCCTCAGGTGAGATAAAGTAATTCGTGAATATATCACGCACTTTGAGGCCAGAGAGCGGTCTACGTTGAGGGATGATAGGTGGTCTCACCCTGCGCACATTGTCCGGCCTACGCACAACACCATCAGAGGAGGAACAATCATGTATCCTGGTGAAGTTATGCAGAACAACACAGGCTTTGACAACTTCATTCACATTTTGCTCACTCAACTGAATGGCAGACTGGAGTACCCGCCATTTGGCACAAAGAATCCCAAAGGAAAACTCCACCAGTCGCCTAGCACGTGATAGGCGCAAGTTAAAAATTCTGCGCCTGTGGTCAAGGTTGCGCCGGGGATATGGCCTCATGACATTACGTGATAACTGAAAGGCCTCATCTGCCACAAGGACATAAGGGACTGATTGTTCGGGGGAGCCTGGTAGCTGGCGTGGTGGTGGTAGATCCAACTGGTTGGTGCGTAGCCGCCGACCCATTATGGAAGTATTGAAGACTCTAGAGTCTCCCGTCCTTCCATAGGCCCCAATGTCAACAATTATAAACTTGTATTGAGGGTCTACCAGAGCCAACAATACAACAGAAAAGTATTGCTTATAATTGAAGAATTGGGAGCCTGAGTTCGGCGGCTTACGCACCCTGATATGTTTGCCATCCAGGGCCCCAATACAATTTGGAAACTGGCAGTCCTCCTCAAAGTCCCTTGAAATCCTTAACCAGTCTTCCATCCTGGGCTCGGGTAGGACCACCTGATGGAGTCTTGTCCAGATTTCTGCACATGTAGACCTCACTATGCCTGAAATGGTTGACTTTCCAATGAGAAACTCATGGTGGAGGGCGGCATAAGACAGGCCAGTGGACAGGAAGCTGTAGAACAACAGAAATAGTACAGGTTAGAATGGCTAAAGTAAAAAAAAATCAGTTACATGCCGACCAAACTTGGTAGGAAATGAGAGAGAACAACACACACATACAGTATTTGGTGGCACAATGACTAAGTGATATGCAGTACATATTAGATGTAACATTCTGCTGTGTCAGGTGAAACATATTTTGAGTAAGATGAGGGTATTAAACTTTGTCCAAGAAGGCCAAAAAACAAATTAACACACACATTATGAACATAGAGAATGTGGTTGTGTCGTACATACCGTATTGTGAGTAGAAGTCGCTCCTCTGCAGATATGGCTTTGCGCATCCTAGTGTCCTGAAAGGTGATCCCAGGGCGCACTGTCTCCAAGAGGCGATCAAATGTGGAAATGCTCATTCGACAGTACTGGTAAAATTTCTCCGGATGCTCCCGCAGAGACGAATAGAGGCGGTGAAAATGACCTCTTGTGATTCGTTGCCTCAAAAGTGGATGTACCCACATGCGTCTCCTCCTCCGCGGATCCACTATCACAGGATATGGTTGGCCAAAGCGCCGTGACAAAAGCCAGGTAAAGAGAACCTGCTCGGTTGTATTGAATGTCAGACCCTCTGCCATGCTGCACAAAGAACACCAACACACCTCGTGAAAGCAAGGTGACAAATGTACAGAATGTAGGCAGCCACCTGTTTCTGAGTGTCTAAATAGGGTGCAGGCTAATGATTTAAATTGTTTGCAGGCCTCAAAACCGTTAAATGTCCATTTTGCAAGGCTGCGAGAAAATCTCGCCATACGGATTGCATACGGATTACATACGGATACACACATGCGCAAAATACGCGACCTCACCCTGCTTACGGATGACCTACGGACCACTATTTAGTGGTCATTGATCCGTATTACGCATGTAAAATACGGAGCGTATTTTGCGCAGGTTAGTGTGACTCCAGCCTTAGCGAAATAATCTCATCTCACCAGGGTCTCATAGATCTAACAAAAAAAGCTTAATTATTTGTTTAGGAACCAGATTATCTTGCTCAAATTAGAAACAGTGCTGCTGCATCTTTTGTGTTTGTCTTGCATTGCATTCACAGCATATTTACACCTGCACATTTAGTTCAATTTATTAGGGGTGCTGACTAGCTTGTTTTTGCATCTATTTACATAATTACCTTGTAATGTTTTCATTTCCTGTTCTGTCCAGATGTCACCGTATCCCAGAATTCCAAGCAGAGGAAGTTCACCAACCGCCATATTGCGACACCCAAGTGATGGGTGTCTCAATATGGAAACTGCTGCTGGTACCAACCTTTTGCATGGTACCACCAGCGGAACACCGTCGCACCACACACACATGCGCAATCTATACGCCGTATGCACCACACACACAGTTACACACACTCACACACTCACATTCACACTCTCACATTCACACTCACGCACACATTCACATTCACATTCACACACACTCACATTCACACACCCAATCACACTCACATTCACACTCACACACACTTTCACGCTCACACTCTCACACAGTCACACTCACATTCACACTCTCACATTCATAGTCACACTCACACACTCACGCAGCCTCTTGCGCGGTACCACCAGCGGAACACCGTCGCAAACATGCTGCCGCCGGGATCAGCCGAATGAATCACTGACTGCCGCCATCTTTGTACAGGAGGAGCGCATGCGCAGTTTTAATTTGACCGCCACTATCTTTCTGCACAAAGTTGGCGGCAGTCTGATTTACTGCACCTGCGCGAATTACGGCGGCAGACGCGCGACGTGTCTACAGGCAGAGGTAGCCGGTCACATTGAAGGGGTTTTCCCACGAACAAAAGTTCAATTTAAAAATTGACTGTGTCTGACTGTGTACGGAGCATGCCACATCTCCTGGGCAGGGGAGGAAGCAAAAGACAATACTGACATTACAGCAGGGGATCACAGAGGATTCATTTTGTGAGGTAAAATATTTCACTGACTGTTTTTAAAATTATTTTCCTCACAAAATGTATCCTCTGCGATCTCCTGCTGTAATGTCTGTATTGTCTTTTGCTTCGTCCCTGCCCAGGAGCTGTGGTAAGTTCTGTACACGGTCAGACACAGACAATTTTTAAAATGAACTTTCGAATTGTGTCACAGTTGCGGAGAAAATGGAGAACTTAATTTCTCCAGCTTCTCCCATCTACATTGGACTGGATTCGGATGAAATCTGAGTGCTTATCGCAGCATGGAACAATTTTTTTTTGTGCTGACTTGGCATTGGAAAAAAACGCTAGCCGGCACTGCTCCATAGTATAACATTGGGGGCGAGTGTTATGAAACATCAGCTAGTGCTCATTTGAGTTTTTACAATGACTACTCTCCAGCCTGACCGAACCCTTAAAAGGAACGAAGGCTGTTCTTGCAAAAGTTTACAATCTTTGATTTACGTACCTTGGTCCAACCATCATTCCAACTTAACTGGGTAGTAAACACAAAACTGCATGTGACAATCACCAGCCAGTGTGTGTACAGAAGTTAAAGAGTACCTATCATCAATCAGGGCTGCTCTTTTTATTTAAGAAAAGAGTGCACCACCCACCCCAAACCAATTATTTTATTAAATACAAGATAGTGTAAAAACCACTAGTGCATCTAGTACATCTTGAAACGGCAAAACTTTTGACTAAAATCAAACCAACTTTCAGTTTGTGTGATCTTGGGGTGCAAAACAGGATCCCACAACCCTCCACAGCCGCCCTTGCAATAAAATAGCAAAATCTTATTCTTTCCATTACCCTAACACTGTCATGAACATTACTAAGATGTTAACAAACAATACTGTGGTTTTGTATCAGATTAGTAAAGTAGGCAGCAGTGCTTGGTTAGTGGAAAGAGTGAGATCTCTCACTTCGAGAGCAACTGTGTAGGGTTGTGGGGTTCCAATACCCAGGCGTTCGGACCAATGTTGGTTGAAAGTCAATCTCTTTCAAGGTGCATTATAACCAGTTATGAGCGTTTCTGTCACTAACTTTCAGGGCGAGTCTAAAGTTTTGTAATGGTTCATGATGTTCATGCTGTGATTTTCCTTTTTCTTTTTTTCATTTTTGGAACATTCACATTGTAGGTTCAAGCTGAAAGCAGCAAAACCATGAAGGAACATACCTGGAAAGAATGAGTAAAGGAAAATGTTATGTAAGGTTCAGGTATTTGCCTCCCTGGTATGTATGCTACCGGTGTGAATGTGCTTTATCATTCACTAGTTGAAGAGCCCGGCGCTGCCCGGGCATAGTAACTAACTGTGGTTAGTTATAACAAATTATAATTATCCTCCATCCCATAGTCCCGTGCCCATATACCCATCATACATATCCACCATCCCATAGGCCCGTGCCCATATACCCATCATACATATCCTCCATCCCATAGTTGAGTGCCCATATACCCATCACACATCCTCCATCTCATAGTCCCATGCCCATATACCCATCATACATATCCCCATCCCATAGTCCCGTGCCCATATACCCATCATACATATCCCCATCCCATAGTCCCATGCCCATATACCCATCATACATATTCGCCATCCCATTGTCGAGTGCCCATATACCCATCACACATCCTCCATCCCATAGTCCAGTGCCCATATACCCATCACACATCCTCCATCCCATAGTCCTGTGCCCTTATACCCATTATTACATCATCATCACCATGGCAACCGTTATGACATAACTGTCACCATTGCAACCTATTAAGACATCATCGTCACCATGACAACCATTGTGACAGCATCTTCGCCATTGCAACCTATTATGACATTAGTGTCGCCATGGCAACCATTATGACATCTTAATAAGGGGTAGGGCTTGCAACCTATGATTACATCAGCATCGCCATGGCAACCATTATGACATCATAATGAGGGGCGGGGCTTGATACACACACTTTTTCCCCATTATGTAGATAGGGGCAAAATTGTTTGGTGAATTGGAACCCGAGGGGTTGAAATTTCGCCTCACAACATCGCCTATGACGCTCTCGGGGTCAGACGTGCGACTGTGCCAAATTTTGTGGCTGTAGCTGCGACGTTGCGGATGCCAATCCCGGACATACACACACACATACATACATACATACATACATACATACATACATACATACACACATTGAGCTTTATATATTAGATAACGGCATGTAATCTAACACATCACTACATTCCTTTCCTTCTTCGTCACATATTCCTTACTTAGACTGAGGGCATGTTTTTGGTCATTGGTCATTTGGTCTTTGGTCCCACTAAGGTAAAACCAGATGGGGTAACAAGTCATTGTAGAATCCTATGGTAGCCAAGCTGGGTAAGTGTGACTTTATTTTTAAATAAATCACTAAAAGGGTCACCAGAAGAGCATACCTACATCATCACACCTACTCCTCCAGGCTTCATGGTGGTAACCACACATGTAGGTGACTACCTGATGAAGCTGCTTAACAGAATGCCAAGGCAATGTAAAGCTGTCATCAGGGTATAAGGAGGTACTTTGAGGAATCTAAGATTTAACATATAACCCGGTATGATTCACACTTTTCTTTACTACTTGATTCCATACGTGTTCCTTTGTAGTTTGCTGCTTTCAGTCTGAATCTTCAAAGTGCATATTCTAATAAAAAGTACAGGGAAAACCACTGCAAAACAAGTGTGTCCAAATGTTTGATGATTACTGTCTGTTTAAGAAGATTACCAGACTGAGGCTGTCCACTATTTTATTAAATAAAAACTGCAGCCCAAAATTGATGATAGAAGCTCTTAACAGCATTAAAATGCAAAAAATGTAGACGCTACTGCTAAAAGAATTAATAAGGTTGTGAACAATAAAAGAACAGAAGTCAATTTATGAAATATCAAGATGTGTTTTCAGGGCAAGCTAAAAGGGAACCTGAGAGCAGATTCATTTTGCCTGAACCATGGGCATCCGAATTTTGTAATTGTTGTGTTATTATTTAAAATGCTGCAATGTTTCAGAGAATACATACTTTGAAAACCTGGCCTAAGTCCATGCGGGCCACATCCAGAATAGGACTGCCGAATAGCTGAAAACTGTGGCCCACATGTCGCACCATGCCCTCGCCCACCGCCCATCTGTTGACACCCACTACTTGATGTCACAGCTATCCACATCCTCAGGATGCAAACAGCGGTGAATCAATTGGTGGAGGATGGATCTACAGTTATATGTGGCACAGGTGGTATTAGAATACTACCTTTGCTTTAAGACTTAAAGAGGTTGTCAACTACTTTAACAATAGGGAACTATCCTTAGGATAGGTAATCATTGTCTGATTTGCCCCTTATATTTCCTGAGCTCCTAGTGGCAATCATCAGAGCACAGTTCCTGTCATTTTGCCGGGTCGGTTACGTCATTTTGCGGGAACCCTTTCTCGACCATTATGTAAACTTACATAAAATGTTGTGAAGTGGTTAACAGGCTGTTTGTTTTTCTGTGCATTCAACTATTAATGTTGCCTATGGCCATAAATCTGCTGATACGACATTATAAAAAGACAAAAGTGTGCACGACAGACATACATTTGCTCTATTGGCACCATCTAAGTCTATTGCCCCGTCGACGCATACACCCGAATCCCATTTTACTGGGGGTCCAGATGCAAGCCCTGATGAGAGCTGAATGGATGCCAGAACTCAGTGTGAAAGCACCCATACAAACTAACTGAATTAGCTCAAATACAGCTTCTCGGGTAAAGAGGTTGGTAACATTTTCTTCATAGTTTAAATATCCTCAAAAACTGAACTGCAGCACTACTGTCCATAAAATAGCTGCTACTGACGGATCATGTCACCAGACTAGTTCATCATCCAGAAATTTGGTGGTATCTGGTGAAAGATTTCTGTTTCTGCCACATTTTTTGCATCATTTTTCTTATTTTTTTTTATATGGCATTGATGTAATGTCTTATATTTTGAGTCACTCCCCTGACAGCTCAAAAATGTTAGGTCACTTGTACATGTTGAGTATTTGTCGAGATTTTTACCTCAGTATTTGTAAGCTAAAACAAGGAGAGGAACAGTCAGAGGAAAAATATAATAGAAACACGTCACGACTAATGATGGGCGAACCCGAACAGTAAAGTTCGGCGTCCCTACCGAACACCTACTGTTCATGCACGGACATGAAACACATACTTCACTAGGAAGTCCATGTAACTGTTCGGGTTCGGCTGCCCGAACACCGGGTGTTTGTCACGTTGACAGCACGGCAAACACAGCTTCTGATCAGCTTTGAAATCATCCCCGCCAGTCAGAGAGCTGCAGTTCCCATGCTGTCAAAAGACAGCGTGAGCACTCAGCTGTGATCGGAGGTATAAAGTTTACCCCTGGTCACTGGTGTCAGCTGATGGGTCTACAGCTCCCATCATCTGACACCTGCTACCGCTAATAACAGCAAGAACAGGAGCGGCTAATGAGTGTATTTATTAGCTGGCTCCTGCGCTGTAAATAAAAAATTTAAAAAAAACTGGCATGGGTTCCCCTGTATTTTTGATAACTAGCCAGGTAAAACTCACAGCTGGGGGATGCAACCCTCAGCTGTCAGCTTCAACCAGGCTGGTTATCAAGAATAGTGGGGTTGCCAACGCCATATTTTTTAATTATTGAAATAAATAATTTAAAAAAGCGGCAGCAGGTGTCAGACGATCAGATCTGTAGGCCCATCAGCTGACATCATTGACCGGAGGAAAACTTTATACCTTCGATCTTTTGACAGCATTGGAGCCATGGCTCTCTGACCGGCAGGAATGATTTCACCACTGATCAGAAGCGGTGTTTGCCGCACTGTCATGCACATGACAGGATGGCAAACGCTTGATGTTCGGGCCCCCCATTGAAGTGAATGGGGTTTGGGTTCAGGTTCGGGTCAGGGTACTGTTCTGGTACCCAAACTTTTGTAACTGTTCGGCCGAACCCTGAACATCCAGGTGTCTGCCCATCTCTAGTCACCACTTCTGTATTTTTACCCACTCCTGGTTTTGGCTTACAAATACTGAGGTAAAATCTCACCAAATACTCAACATGTGCATGTAGCCTTAGTAAACTGAATGCCATTACCTGTGAATGGACTAAGGCTCCTCAGGAACACTGCTAGAAGCTGATTTTTGGCTACAGTTCACATATGCAGCAAGCAGGGTCATACAGTGTTGCTATCAATGTGTCAAGAGTGGGAGAAGAGGCTTGCATTGACAATCCAACACAATGGACAACACTTTGGTCACAAACTTGTAAATAACTCATGAAAGAATAAAGTTATGCTAAAACCAACCACATCATTTTTTTTCTTGTGAAATTCTCAATAAGTTTGATGTGTCACATGACCCTCTTCCCATTAAAAAAAATAAAGTTGGATCCAAAATGGCCGCCATGGTCACCACCCATCTTGAAAAGTTTTCCCCCTCCCATATACTAACGTGCCACAAACAGGAAGTTGATATCACCAACATTCCAATTTTATTTAGGTTTATCCATATAAATGGCCCACCCTGTATAATGATTAACTCCCTAGACTAAATGAGTGGGATTTGTTAATTAAAGGTATTTTGAAGTTTAATTATTGTAAAATTGTCTTTATTTAGTTTTTATGTTACCAAAGAATCCCTTTAAAGATAAGATAAATAAAAATGATTAGGAAATCTGTGGTAGGATTCCATACTATTTGTGGCATTACAAATAATAAAGTATTTTACGCTTTTTATTTCTATAGGATCGATCTTGGTGGTGGATACTAATTCAGAATGCATATAAACTGCGCTGCAAGTTTATTTCCAATTTTCAGTAAAATACAATATATATTCAATCCAACCTTGTGTACCCAGCAGTTGACAGCTTTTGTTCTGTAGAGAATAAAGGCATTTGTGTTCCTAATGTTAGCTGAGTAACAGTAATTCAGTGAAAATTGTGTTTCCTCCCAAATGATTCTTGGGATAAGCAGAGCTTAGTACATAGCTGTCATCTCTTTGGCAGAGAAATAACTATTATAAGTGGTTGACAACATTCTTGTTTCCATGGATGCTCCCAGGTTCTAAAAAATTAGTTTAAAGAAAATTCCATAGTGTTCATTCATTACAAAGAAATAAGAAAAAAAAACATCTTCAAATTGATAAGAGTTTTGTCTTAAAGCATGAAGCATATTTACATTACCAGCATCCAATCATTCTTCTATGTTTGTCTGATATTTCTTACAAAACCCTATTCAGATTTGATCATCGTGTAAAATGTTCAAAACTACATTTTGTGACATCTCAAAGTAATAAATTTAAATACTAATGGACTTTCTTTAGGATTAAGAGACAAGCTCATATAAGGTCCATTTTACATTATAACCAGGATCACCAACGTGATTTTTATTTTCATCTTATTCATACATGGCATTCAGACATTTTATATGGACTTGTTGGAAAACTTAAATGACCCATAAAGATTATAATTGATATATGTTTAGACCAGTGTTCCCATCTTCAATCCTCAACAGCCACGAACAGATCATGTTTTGCATAGGTGATAATTCTATCATCAGTTCAATATTTAGGAAATCCTGAAAACCTGACCTGTTGGTGGTTCTTGAGGACTGGATTTGGGGAAAACTGGTAAAATCATCACAATTGCAATACAAATCTTGTGTATAATCCAAAAAATCAAGATGTCAGCCTCAGCACTAGTTTGTTGGCTCAGCTGTGAAATGCTTCAATTGGGCAATGGTGGATACACAGCAAAGAGGCTCAGTGTTCCAAAAGAGATGCAGTAATCAATTCCACATTAGATTAATTCATTGATTACTAATTACACGGAATGTTCAATTCCTGCATTAGAATATTTCACAGCACTCACCCTGTTGCTTTTAATCCAATGCAGTTCTATTTATTCCTTGCACATACAGTGGTGGGATAAGATGCAGGACAGACTGCTTATGATCGTTTCATACCATGCAGTGATTTTCTCAAGGTCTTGAAAAAGAATTACATGGTATGAAATTATTGTAGGCAGTGTATTTATTTAATCTCCCATGAATATGGGGCTCTTTATTTAGTGGCAATTGTTATGGTTTTTAGCAGGGGGCATTGGTCACAAGGTAATAATGCAGAGCAGCCTAAAGACCCTCTGCCCCAGAGAATCCAGGGAACCACAACCCCTTTGATAAAAGCTATAAAACTAGCATTAAATAAAAAGGCCCATATATCTGCAAGAGTATGGTGGATATAAAAAAACAAAAAAAAATCGGCACACTAATAGGAGCAATGGGAATAACATCTGAGCAAACACTGACCACTTTTGACACGTTGATGTCATGATCCATGCTGGATCAGGATTGATAAAAGCACAGGTAACCTTTTTTTTTTTTCCTAATCTGTGCTTAAGATTGGTTTTTGCCCCCGGTGGCCATTAGGATTATTGCACTGTGGTGCCGTTTGTTCTAAGTTTCCCCCCGGTGGTGGTGAGCTTCATTGCACTTTGGTTTCTTTAGTTAAGTGCACATGATTATAATGCAGGTGTGATTGCTGGCTCTTCTATAAACATAGTAACATAGTAACATAGTTATTAAGGTTGAAGGGAGACTTTGAGTCCATCTAGTTCAACCCATATCCTATCCTAACTTGCCCTAACATGTTGATCCAGAGGAAGGCAAAAAAAACCCATGTGGCAACAGTAAGCTTCACATTGGGGAAAAAAATTCCTTCCCGACTCCACATACGGCAATCAGACTAGCTCCCTGGATCAACGCAATATTAAGGAGACTAGTGTATATACCCTGTAATATTATACTTTTCAAGAAAGGCATCCAGTCCCTTCTTAAATTTTAGTAGTGAATCACTCATTACAACATCATATGGCAGAGAGTTCCATAGTCTCACTGCTCTTACAGTAAAGAATCCGCGTCTGTGAGTATGCTTAAACCTTCTTTCCTCCAGACGTAGAGGATGCCCCCTTGTCCCCGTCACAGGTCTAAGAGTAAAAAGATCATTAGAAAGGTCTTTGTATTGTCCCCACATATATTTATACATTGTAATAAGAGTCACAGTTGTTGCAATCAGTGTTGGTGACAGTGTTCATTTCAACCATCCTTGGTGGAGGAAGGAGCTGGAGAGCGTTCCTTGTTGCTCTAACAGAGCTTGGTGGCAGCGATTCAGGAGGAGAGCTGCATGCTGGTGGTGGACTCTGTTGCCAGGAGCAAGTGCAACAGAGTAAAACTAAGTGGTGTTTCCCTGATTGTGTTTTTCCTTAGTGTGTATTAGTACAGCGGTGGTGCCAGTGCCTGTGCCACCCAGCTCCCTAGCAAGGGATAGGTGTAGGGTGTGCTAGGGCGACAGGTTCCTGATCGGTGCCCGGTGCGGAACCGGCATAGGGAACGTTAGGAGCGTTAGGGACACTGACTCAGGGGAGTGCAGGAGGTCTCCACGTCCCCTTTCCCTATCGCAGGGCCCACCATTGTAACTGTTTCCCTACCCCTTGTCTTGTTGTTTTAGTTTCCGGCCTGCGAGCCGTTTCACACAGGACAGTATCACGTGCCGCGCCCTGTTGTTTTAGTTACCGGCCTGCAGGATGGGTCCACGTGACATTTGACAGGTCTTCTTTAATGCGGCACATGATCCCTCTCGTGGCACCTCAAAGAGCTGAAGACAGCGGCTGGTAAGTATAATACTAGGGTCAGGGAACTTGCATTAGTAGCAACACTCCAGTGCTGAAATAAAAACCATTTGAGTGGTGCTTTAAGATTGTAGACTTTTGGAAAGGTAGGTCTGATAGAAGAGTCTAAGGTCATGAAACAACAACACATTTTGTTGTGGCTAGTAGTCACACATGAATTTGAACATTTGTGAGCTATGTGCCACATGTTTAGGCCGGGATCATACATGCAAGAAATACATGTTAATACTCGGCACTGAGCCTGCTGCTGCATGTATTGCTATGCGGCCGCATGCTCCTATCCGAGTACCGGCAGCAGTGCCCGGTATTAACTTGTGAAACTCGGCCGTATTCCTCGCATGTGTGATCCCGGCCTTAAAAGTATATTTTATATGGCAATAATGCAGTTTACATTTAATGTATTCAATATATTTGCATATATCCTGGTGCACACAGCGTGCTTCTGCACTTTTTGATATGGCTATACTGCAGTCACATCAGCTTGCACCTATTCACACTTGCTTCATTATGTCAGGAGGTGCAGGTCATGTTTTTTGTTTTCAAGTACTCAAATAAGTTACCTAAAGGAGGTGCAAGGGTACCATCATACACTGTTCTAAATGTTAAACGCCAAGCATAAGGACAGTGCACTTTTCCTTAGAGGCATTGTTCCCATCATGTTGGGCACACTTACTCTCAATTAAGTATTCCTAATATTCACTGGTGTAACTATAGGGGACCTGGTGTCTGAGGGAGCCCAAACGGTCAATAGAAAGTAAATAATAATGGTGACGGTTGGGAGGTTGCATTTTTTTTTAATAAGGACAAAAAGTAGTGAATCTCAAAAGAACAATATTTTGTTTCAGAAAGTCATAGTTTAACCATTGTTTGGCGCCCCTAAGTAAAAAAATCAGACATGCTGCACCTAATGAATTGATTTTATATCCAGTCTTCTACATAGAGATTTAAAAGCCTTGTCTTTATTCGCCAATCTTTCACATTTTCTTCAATATTTCATGGCTGGATACTGTGTCATGTGGTAAATATGTCACTAAAGATATAGCAGAACTTCATCACATAACCTCTTTAAGTATAGTCCAAATTGAATATGTACTATACTTAGAGACATTCTCATGTAATTAAATTAAATTAGCATGAAAATAAGCAAGTTTGCAATTTAGTTTTTTTATTTTTCTGCTGTAATTCTGCTAGAATGAGAGGATTTATCTTATATGTTGTACAGCTGGATTCCATGGAGCTCAGCCACTAGAGCCTACCAGAAAGTGGGCAGTAGTTACTTTCTAGGAAAGAAATGAAATCCTAACATTCCAGTCAACGCTGCCCAGCCAATTCATTTATGTACAGCTCTTAGCTGCTCACCTCCCTCCAATTCCTCCTCAGCTCCTGACAAGGTGCTGTTATAAATCTTGCAAAATCTCCAGTTCCCACCATCAGCTTCTAATCTTAGTTATCAATATTTGCTGTCCAAGCTGCATGCTTTTTCAAATGCCCTGTTATCTCTATATATAAATATTTTAATATCTGTGTATTCTTCAGAAAAAAAGTCCAATAGCGCAATATGTTACAGCTGAGCTTGTGCTGAGCTGTATAGTTCCACTAATATTATAGTTCTGCTATTAACCAAAAATGTGACTCATGGAGGAGAGCCCATCCTTCCAGAAACCAGGAAGTAAAAGACACTGGAAAGCTGTGTGCTGCTCAAGAGACAACTTGAGAATAAACTCTTAAATGTGAGGTTAACATATTTTGGTTACATTTTTTGAGCCCGCCTGCCATGACTAGAGTTGAGCGAAACGGGTTGAAAAAATTCAAAAGTCGCCAACTTTCGCCAAAGTCGGGTTTCATGAAACGAAACCAGACCTCAGAGTGAGGATGGCCATGAGGTCGGCGACTTTAGCGCCAAAGTCGCGTTTCAAAACATGCTTCAGCGCCCTTTTTCAGCCAATGAGGAAGAACGGACACTGTGGGCAACGTGATGACATAGGCAGCGGTCCTCACCATCTTTGAGAAGGGCATGCATGTGATTGGCTTGCTTTGGGGGGCGTCACAGGGGGTATAAAAGGGTGTGCATGCCGACCGCCATCTTACTTCTGCTGATCTCAGTATAGGGAGAGATGCTGCTGCTGCAGATTCTGTAGGGAGAGCGTTAGGCAGGGAAGAAGAAAAAAAAATCAGCTGCTGCTGCTAGCGATTTTGCCTGTACAACACACCAGTCACAGTGCAGTGCAAGGGGAGGCTATATTTTGGTGGATCAGCTCTGTTGGTTGTTAGGCTGCCTTATAAGGCTACCTGATAGCTGCATTGCTGGTTTCACACTGCTTTGCAAACTGCTTTTTTAAAAGCAATCCTTTTTTTTTTTGTCCTGGTGAGATACTGAGCGTGCATTTTTTCACACCGTACAGCGGTGTACGCTGCTCTCTCAGTACCGTGTAATGGCTGTTATCATGGCCACAGTGAAGCTAAGGGTGTGACTCTGTAAGGATAAGTCGAGGAGTTGTTGCGTTCTTACAGACCTCCACCTTATAGTTTTGTCTGTTTTTCAAACAGTCTAGTCTATTTGCTGTTTGATTACATTCAAAACTATAGAGAGACAGCGTGTGTCAGTCCATATACTAAAAAAAACACGGAGCTTGACAATTTAACATACACCGGACAGCGGTGTACGTGCACGCTGCTCTCTCAGTACCATGTAACGGCTGTTATCACGGCCACAGTGAAGCTAAGGGTGTGACTCTGTAAGGATAAGTCGAGGAGTTGTTCCGTTCTTACAGACCTACACTCTGGAGAGATTCCAATCCTGCCCTGTCCTATATAACATTTTTCACACATGCCAAATTCATCCTGTCATACAGCGGTGTGATATACACTGGGCCTGACACAATACATCAGTGTCCAGAAGTGTGTAAGGACATTCCATTTCTCCCGTCCTATATAACATTTTTCACACCTGCCAAATTCATCCTGTCATACAGCGGTGTGATATACACTGGCCTGACACAATACATCAGTGTCCAGAAGTGTGTAAGGACAATCCATTTCTGCCATCCTATGTCACATTTTTCACACCAGCCAAATTCAGCCTGTCATACAGCGGTGTGATATACACTGGCCTGACACAATACATCAGTGTCCAGAAGTGTGTAAGGACAATCCATTTCTGCCGTCCTATGTCACATTTTTCACACCAGCCTAATTCAGTCTGTGATATACATTGGGCCTCACACAATACATCAGTGTCCAGAAGTGTGTAAGGACAATCCATTTCTGCCGTCCGATGTCACATTTTTCACACCAGCCAAATTCAGCCTGTCATACAGCGGTGTGATATACATTGGGCCTCACACAATACATCAGTGTCCAGAAGTGTGTAAGGACAATCCATTTCTCCCGTCATATATCACATTTTACACACGAGCCAAATTCAGTCTGTCATACAACGGTGTGATATACATTGGACCTCACACAATACATCAGTGTCCAGAAGTGTGTAAGGACTTTCCATTTCTCCTGTCATATATCACATTTTACACACCAGCCAAATTCAGCCTGTCATACAGCGGTGTGATATACACTGGCCTGACACAATACATCAGTGTCCAGAAGTGTGTAAGGACATTCCATTTCTGCCGTCCTATGTCAGATTTTTCACACCAGCCAAATTCAGCCTGTGATCCAGCGGTGTGATATACATTGGGCCTCACACAATACATCAGTGTCCAGAAGTGTGTAAGGACAATCCATTTCTGCCGTCCTATGTCACATTTTTCACACCAGCCTAATTCAGTCTGTCATACAGCGGTGTGATATACATTGGGCCTCACACAATACATCAGTGTCCAGAAGTGTGTAAGGTCAATCCATTTCTGCCATTCTATGTCACATTTTTAACACCAGCCTAATTCAGTCTGTCATACAGCGGTGTGATATACATTGGGCCTCACACAATACATCAGTGTCCAGAAGTGTGTAAGGACATTCCATTTCTCCCATCATATATCACATTTTACACACCAGCCAAATTCAGCCTGTCATACAGCGGTGTGATATACACTGGCCTGACACAATACATCAGTGTCCATAAGTGGTAGGAGAATTAAATTCTCCCCTGTCCTATATACACCTTGTACCTTGTTTTACAGTTCCATATCGTTGGTGGAATTGTGGGTACATTTTTCAAAAAAATGAGGAAGTGTGGTGTAAGAGGCCGTGTTAGTGGGCGGGGGTTGCCAGCTGTTAATGATGGTGTTGGTGTTGGATCTGCTGGTAGTCGCAAAAGCAAAATAACACCTAATGCAGGAGGTGTTAAGCCTGCGTCATCGTCTGGCTCCACAAGGCCTCGAAGGCTCCCTTTTCTAGGAGTAGCTAAACCGCTTTTAAAGCCGGAGCTTCAGGAACAAGTTTTGGCCTACATTGCTGACTCGGCCTCCAGCTATATCGCCTCCTCTTCTGAACTTGTAAAAAATAAAAGCACTGAGTCGTCTTTGGAGGCTCATGGTCATGAACCACACCTTTCTTTGTGTCCTTCACCCCAACCAAAATTGAAGGATGCGGCAGGCCACACAACACATTACTCCATGGAGCTGTTTTCACATACCATGCCTGGGTTATCAAGTGAAATGGTGAATTACCCAGGCCAAGATGAATCTGACATGGAGTGCACTGATGCACAGCCACTGATAGATGATTCTGCTGGTACATTCACTCAGAGCACAACATTGTCCTCACAGTGTACTGAGCCAGATTCGGACCCTGATGAAACTCAGGTGCCCCTTCCCGCATACTATACCACCGTACACGGTGACACAGAGGAAGGTGCACATGACATTGAAGAGGAGGTGATGGATGACCCAGTTGTTGACCCAGATTGGCATCCATTGGGGTAAGAGGGTGCCGCTGTCAATAACTCCGAAGAGGAGGAGGAACATCCGCAGCAGGCATCGACATCGCAACAGCTGTTATCTGGCAGGCACGGAGCAGTCCAAAAACGGGTTACAAAAAGCCAAAAAGTTGCTGGACTGCTTGGCCAGACGGTCAAAATAGCACAGCGTGCAAGGACGCAAAATGTCTTCCATAGTAGGAAGAGTGCAGTGTGGCACTTTTTTGAACAAAATCCTAATGATCAGGCCAAGGTTATCTGTAAGAAGTGCGCAAAGACCTTTAGCCAAGGGAAAAATCTGAGAAATTTCAATACCAGTTGCATGCTTAGACATTTAACCACCATGCACTTGCAAGCGTGGACGGAACACCAAACCTCAAGTACCACATGTGCAAATGCTCCCAAAGAAGGTAGTCAGCAACGCTACATTGTTTCCCCCACTGTAAGCCCACCGGTTAGCACAGCAGCAAATGTTGAGGTGTCGTTGCAAGGCCAAAGCTGTCAGGGAATCACAATGTTATATCAATGAAAGACTGAATCTAGGCCATCAGAAAGAACACCAACTCCATCACCATCATCAACCCTCTCTCAGTCCGCCCTGTCCACCGCTAGTTCCACCATAGGCATCTCTCAAGTCCAGCTCACCCTGCCAGAGACTATGAGTAGGACAAGAAAGTACTCATCCTCTCATCCACGTACACTGGGTTTGAACGCCCACATTGCCAAACTAATCTTGTTAGAGATGATGCCCTATCGGTTGGTGGAAAGCGCAGCTTTCCTCTAACTCATGGCCTACGCAGTACCACGCTATGAACTACCCAGTCGCCACTTCTTTTCTCGCAAAGCCATCCCAGCCCTCCACCTTCATGTGAAGGACCGCATTGTCCATGCACTCAAGCAATCAGTGAGTGGAAAGGTGCACCTCACAACTGATGCATGGTCCTGTAGGCATGGCCAGGGCTATTACGTGTCCATCACTGTGCACTGGGTTAATGTGCTGGATGCAGGGTCCACAGGGGACAGCGGTGGTGGGACTGTGCTGCCTAGCCCACGGTATAGGACACAGTTGGCTGTAGGTGTTCGACCCTCCTCCTCCTACTCCTCTAGAAGCGAAAGCTCGTCCCCAGAGCGCAGTCGCAGCAGCACTCCATCCGCAGCTGCCAGTGTTGCACCCGAGGTGTCCCCCTATCGATCAGCTAGTGGAAAGCGTCAGCAGGCTGTGTTGAAGATGATGTGTTTGGGCGACAGACACACCGCGGAGGTACTTTCAGCAACAAACTGAGTCATGGCTGGGCAGTCTACATCTTGAGGCAGGCAAGGTAGTCAGCGATAACGGACGTAATTTTGTGGCTGCCATAGCCCTTTCAAAACTCAGACACATACCTTGCTTGGCTCACACCTTGAACCTGGTGGTGCAGTGCTTCCTCAATTATCCAGAGTTAACTGGCCTGCTCCAGAAGGTTCGAAAACTGTGCTCGCACATCCGCCGGTCGCCCGTACACTCCAGTCGTATGCAAAAGGTGCAGCGATTGCTACACTTTCCCAAGCACCGGCTAATTATCGACGTTGCAACAAGGTGGAACTCCACCCTGCACATGGTTGAGCGGCTGTGCGAACAGAGGCAGGCCGTAATGCATTTGTGGGAGGATACCCGGACAGGCACTTTGAGGGCAGACATGGAGTTGACAGGTGTGCAGTGGTCAAAGCTGAAAGACCTCTGTAAAGTCCTTCAGTGTTTTGAGGAATGCACACGGCTGGTAAGCGCAGACGACGCCATCATAAGCATGAGCATCCCACTTATGCGTCTGCTCATGCAAACTTTGACGCACATTAAGGAGCAGGCGTCTGCAGCCGAGGTTGACGAAGAGGAGGAGGAAATCCTAGATGACAGTCAGCCATTGTCTGCTCCGGGACCTCTCCTGGATGAGGTGGAGGAAGAAGAGGAAGAGGAGGAGGAGGGTGATGATGGGGATGATTATTTAGGGGAGGAGGATGCTTCTTGTGTGTCCAGAGAAAATGTTGGCGTGGCAAGGTCTGGTACAGGGTTTGTGCGTGACTGGAGGGATGTGGATTTGCCAGAAAGTGCTCCTCCACCAAGCAGTCACACTGCATCATTGACACCGGGAACATTGGCCCACATGTCAGATTATGCCTTGCAGATCCTAAAAAGGGACCCCCGCATTGCCAAAATGATGAACGATGACGACTACTGGTTGGCCAGTAACCTGGATCCATGCCATAAAGGCAAATTCCAAAACATCATGCCACAGGAGAACCTTGACCTAATATTGGCTAACAAACAAGCTACTCTGGTAAACCGGTTGGTTGAGGCATTCCCAGCACACAGCAGCGGTGATGGTTCTCACACGAGCCATAGGGGCCAGGGGCAGCTTGGAAGAGGTGTTCGTGGTGCACACATCAGAAGTGGCATTGGAGACAGGGGTTTCATGACCATGTTGTGGACTGATTTTTCAAGTCCTGCTCACACGACTGGTAATACTGCATCGATGGAAAGTGACAGGAGACAGCACTTGTCAACTATGGTTACAAACTACTTTTCCTCCCATGTCGATGTTCTCCCTCACAGGTCATTCCCCTTTGACTATTGGGCCGCTAAACTGGACACCTGGCCTGAATTGGCACAATATGGGCTACAGGAGCTCGCTTGCCCAGGTACAAGTGTGCTATCGGAAAGAGTCTTCAGTGCTGCTGGATCAATCCTGACAGAAAAAAGGACCCGTCTGTCGACCCAAAATGTGGATGATCTAACCTTCATTAAAATGAACCATGCATGGGTTTCCAAGGATTTTGTCCCACCTTCCCCTGATGACACATAGGTTGACAGAAAAATGGCTTGCTTTGGTCCTCCTCCTCCTGGGACTTGAACAATTTCGCCTTTTGCATCAGCTAAATGTCCAACATCAACATATGCCACTTTCTAAAACTCCCTAACTATGCTGCCTCCCCCCCATGGCCGGGGTCACCACCTAGCGCACGAAACCATGCAAGTGCCGTTGCCCTGGACAGGTGGGTAGGCCGACTCTTGGGCGCGGGCACTGGCACAGGGTCCCTCATAGTGCAATCAAGTGTCTCTGACGGTGGTGGTGCACACCCACCGTCAGACACACCGCCGTACTATGAGGGGCCCAGTGCCAGTACCGACGCCCACGAGTGGGCCCCCCTTGCTTGGGCAGGGCCCCAGCATTTGCAATCTTTACCTCTCCCTGCTCCTCCGCTGTGTAGTCTGGGCCGTCAAATCCATACTGGGCCTGACACCGTCTGAGCCTGCCTCCTGATCTATAGACATATATTTTGAATGTGTACACTATGCTATCCATACATGTTATCCGGTGATACGGTACCCTTTCTCATCTTTGTGCAATCATGTGTAATCCATACTGGGCCTGACACCATCTGAGCCTGCCTCCTGATGTATAGACATATATTTTGAATGTGTACACTATGCTATCCATACATGTTATCCGGTGATACGGTACCCTTTCTCACCTTTGTGCAATCACGTGTAATCCATACTGGGCCTGAGAACGGCTGGCGAGCTGTTAAGCAAGCTACAGCACCTGTGGTTTGCACACATGAGTTTTTCATTTTTTCAGGAATGACGGTTAGGCCTAATTCCGGAACTGCGGTTGACCTGCACTTACTGGGAAATCATCGTTCGCGGGTAATAATTGTAATCCCAGATCCCCATCACTAACGGTGTTCAGCGGGTTATCTGCACCTGTAAGCGACAAACGCTGGCCCTTTCAGTGTAGCGCACATGCAGCCACGGACATGTAAGGGCATGACACACCAGTTATTGGCCAATCTCACATGCCAGAGCCTCGCGTGTCCCTCTAGTAAGCCGGATTCGGACCGCGGGGCATGACGGAGTCTCATTCGTTAACGGAATTAAGCTTGCAATGTGTATATCTTTTTTGTTGCTGGATGGTTGAGGTTGCCCGTGTTGAGTCAAATTACGCTGCAGGCTCCACTCCTGGTGGTGCCCTTCTGGACATTCCTTTAAGGTTCAGCTTTGCAACCATACTGCCCACGTAAAACAAACACTTTGCTTTCATGAACGCTGTTTGGAGGGTCGTGACTCGTGGGAATAACGCCGCCCAATCAGTTAACCTCCTTCGTTGCTCCCAAGCATGACATCACACTCCCTAGGAGGAAGGTAATGCCACTGTGGCGACCGTACTCCAGGGGGCGACACAAGTGCACTGATGCCCAGCCACTGCTCGATGAATCTGCTGGTACATTGACCCAGACCACTACATTCCCTTTGCACTTTACACGGCCTGAATCTGACCCTGATGAAACTCAGGTTACCCTTCCCATATACTGTTCCATCTTACTCGGTGACAAAGAGGAAGCTGCAGATGAAAGTGCAGGTTCGGCCCACCCGCCGTCAGACACACCACCGTACTTATCAGGGGCCCTGTGCCAGTGCCGTCGCCAACGAGTGGGCCCCCCCTGCTTGCTCAGGATCACAGCACTTGCAAGGTTGAAATACTGTGCAGTGAGATGGAAGATGGGGATGACGAGGAGTCCAGACTAGTACAGGGATTCCCTAGCGAGGAGACTTATTTCATTGTTTTCAATGTTGGGACAGCAATTTTTGGGGAGCACTATACTCTGGAGAATGATAGATGGGGCCCACCATACACTGGAACATTCCAAAGGTGGACATCAGACACTGGAGCAGCATTTACAGGGCCCATTATACACTAGAGCATTAGAAATGGGGCCCATTATGTATGGAGCATTATTTGGGCCCATAAGACAGTGGAGCTTCATCCATGGGGACCAACATATACTGTCGCATTATGTGGAGCTCATCATATACTGTTTCAAACATTATATGGGACCAATGATTCTGTATGGAAAGTAGATGAGCCTCGTCATGAGATGTAAAAAGTTAAGTATTTTTCTTTGTAGTATACCACTATTTCTCTGCCGTATCGGAGCAGCATGAGTTGTGGTATGTGTTAAAGGGGCGCTCTTTCGCCCAGGGCACATGAAAACCTGGAGCCAGCCCTACCCCCCCACAACTTTAGCCAAATAACCCCCATTTTTCAGTGCGTAACTAGTATTATGAAGTAAATAAAGGGTGACAAGCTTCAGTAATAAGAATTTATGCTTTTGGCATTCAAATGGGCACTGTAAGTGTGTTTCCTGTCCTCCTCTCACTGCCGACTTTTCTTCCCCATTGAAAAAAGGCAAAGTCGCTCATCTCTAGCCATGACATGACAACCTTATGCAGATTTGACTATAAGCTAAACAGACTCACTGCTCTCTTGGATGCTATCAACAATTCACAGATTTCCACACTAAACCCAACATATAGGCCCCAATTCATCAAGATCTGCATTGTTTAAACCGGTCAGGATGAGATGGTGTGTTGGAGTCAGATTCAAGAGGTACATGCATCTTAATGAATCTGGCACATCTGAAAAGTGATATGTGCCTCACCACTAATATTAATCCAGTCAGGGATTGGAAGAGTTCTAGTATAAAATATGCCACATCCTTGTTCCACCCCAGCTGTACCTATTTTACCAGGGCTTGGTAAATCTGGCTGGAAAAATGTGTTGTGAAAACATTTTGAAACTTATGAAAGTATTTTACCCCAGAATCTGGTTAAACCAATTTTACTGACTCACGGCCATAATCTCATAGCTATTAAAATCCCTAGTACATGAATGAGCAACATCAATTGTATAATACATTGCATCCATAAGACTAGGTTCACATTAGCGTTTGAGTCCTCAGCGTGATGCTGCCGACTTCTTTCCTTAAAGCTCCCCCTACTTCTGCATGGCTCCACCTACTTCTGCATGTGTCCTGCGTACCTATCTTTAACATTGTGTACGTAGGGACATGCGTTTTATGCAGATGCGTCCGCGTGCAGCATTTTGACGTGGCCGTCGAACGCAAGAAAATGCAACATGTGTTCAGAGGGCACTTCAATACGCCTCCCGCGGACGCATCCACATACACTACACTGCGGACTCAAACGCTCATGTGAACACAGCCTTAGTACAAATAACACATCTTCCTTTTAAAAACATTTAAAATAGACATCAAAGGAAGAATGCCATTGCAATGTACCGGAAAAACATGCACTATTATTTTCAAATTTTCATTGAATTGTCCCTGGATTAGAAGAAAAAAAAAAAATAGAAAAAAGTTTGCCCAAATGGGATAAATAACATATAACCAAACGGTAATTACAATTGAAAATCCGAAATAGCAACCTTCATTTTGAATTTCTTTTGCCCTAAAATTACGAAAAGAATTGAGGCAAAGTCGCTGGCAAAGTGATAGAGGGAAGATACGTTTTACTGAGGCTATTTGAAACCCAAAAGTTTCCTTCAGCACACTAAGTGTTGCGAGAGGTTACTCAGCCATTTGCCATTTTAAGGGCTGGGTATTTGTGGACAACCATAGAGCAGGTGGGAGGTTGTCCACCTTATCTCCACCCCAGGGTGTGGTCTGGGGCTTAAATATTCAGCCTCCAGTGGCATTTGACACACCCACCAGGACCGTGGGGTACTCGGAATCAGGCCAGCCGGTTACGGTGGCTGTGGCCCAACGCCGTGATCCTGGGCGTGCCGTTAATTGAGGGGGGTTATTTACAGGGAATAACATGACGCCACCTGTGGTGTTCAGCCAAAATTTTTTTAAAAAAATGGCCGATGCTGCAGACTAAGGCTGGTTTCACATTCGCGCTTTTTAAGCGCACGCACGGCCGGGGGTAGCTCCGCCCCCGAGCCGGCTCTCTGCCCGGCGTGCCCGCCCCTTGCTTGTAGCGCCGCCTACTAGCGGACAGCGGCGCCTGCGATCGGCGCACCCTATCTTTAGCATAGGGTGCGCAGATCGTGCGCAGGCCGTGCGCTAGTTGCGCTTTGACCTGCGCTGCGCACTTTTGACGGTGCGCCGTGCGCGCCAAAATCAAACTTTTCGGATTTTGGCGCGCACGGCGCACCGTCAAAAGTGCGCAGCGCAGGTCAAAGCGCAACTAGCGCACGGCCTGCGCACGATCTGCGCACCCTATGCTAAAGATAGGGTGCGCCGATCGCAGGCGCCGCTGTGCGCTAGGAGGCGGCGCTACAAGGAAGGGGTGGGCACGCCGGGCAGAGAGCCGGCTCGGGGGCGGAGCTACCCCCGGCCGTGCGTGCGCTTAAAAAGCGCGAATGTGAAACCAGCCTAAGACCGCTGGAGCAGTTGGTGATGCAGCAAGAATGTTTTTTGGCTCCCCACAAGTGGAGCGGGTGCTCCAGGGCAAAAAGCAGTCTTTTTCAGGTGGTGGCTATTGAGGTGCAGGACTGAGGGTGCAGTGAATAAGCAAGGGATACAAAATAGTGCAGTTTTCTTTAATTTTTACTTTGTGGCAAATGATTATGCGATCCAGGACATTAATTACAGATTATAAAAAGAGTCCGGCTAACCTTGAAGCATTCGGGGGTCCACCCCGTCAGGTGGGATTGGAGGCCTTCCTTGTGAGCTCTCTCTTCAGGACCCTGCTGCCTGTAGCTACACTGTGGCCCTCTCCTGCATGTTGATTCTGACCTGTATGATAGACAGCGTGAACCCCTCACGGGCACTGCTTTACTACTGGCAGCCCCAGACTCTTCATCTGCTGTGATGTCTCCGGGTGTATGGTATGGCCAGAGGGCTTGCAGGTACCTGCCCTCCAGATTTGGCTGACGGAGCATACAGCAGCCACACAGCCAAAGACTCTGGCATCCTTCTTGGTCAGCGCTCCACATTGGGGTCACGGTCTTTCCCTCGCAGGTTGCACGAACCACATTCCCGACACCACTTCTTGACAGCTTTCCTCATGCCAACCCAGTAGAATCGTTCACGTAGCAGGACTTCCAGCTTCTTCCACCCAAAGTGCCCTGCTCTATTGTGGTATGCTTCCAGAACCATCGAGGCATCCCTTGTCGGGACCACTATTTGCCAAACAAGTTCATGGGTGCAAGAGTTGATGCTTCTCCGACATAGCTTCCCCTCATAGATGAAAAATTTACCCTTCTCCTTCCACAACTGTTGAGTTTTCTGTGGGGCATCGGGACCAGGGTGTGAGCCAGCTTATGTCAGCAACTCCTTTAGGTGGACGGCCGGGTCGCTATCCTGCATTTCTGCCCATCCATGGTGGGGCAATGGGTTAAACGTGGCCTCTTGTAATGCATAGCGCTTGTCCCTCACACAATGGGAGCACTGGGATGCACAGTGGAGGTGGAAAGCCGGCAGCTCTATTTCCTCCTGCTCTTCTGGGTCTTCTCCCATGTCTGGTGAATTGGGTATTCTGGACAGCGCATCAACGTTAGTGTTCTTGTGTCCCGCTTGGTACTTTCTTACAAAGTCAAATTAGATAGCCAAGCCATCCATCACTGCTCCAACGCACATAGCTTTGCTATCTCTAGGTGAGTCAATGGATTATTGTCTGTGAAGATGGTAAACTTTGCTGAAGCCAGGTAGTGTTTGAATTGCTTGGTCACAGCCCAGACTATGGCGAGAAACTCCAACTTAAAGGAACTATGGTTGTCAGAATTCCTTTCAGTGGGACAAAGCTTCCTGCTGGCATAAGCAATCACTCTCTGTCTGCCTTTCTGCACCTGAGGCAATATGGCTCCCAATCCCACATTGCTGACATCTGTGTAGAGTATAAATGGTTGGCCATTGTCAGGGTAGGCCAGGACTTAGTCTCCCGTAAGAGCCAACTTCAACCGGGTGAAGGATTCTTCCTCTCCCCTGCTCCACTCGAACAGAGGACTCGGTTTCTTGACCTTCTTGAACTGGCCTACCAAGAGGTCCTGCAGGGGTGCCACTATCTTGGTGAAGCCCTTGATGAACCTCCGGTAGTAGCCAACCAGTCCGAGGAACTGCCGTACCTCTTCGATAGTGGTGGGTCTCGGCCAGTCCCTGATCACGGTGACATTGTCAGGGTCTGGTTCCACGCCTTCTGCGCTTTCCACTCGGCCAAGGTACTGCACCTTGGACTTTAAGAGGTGACACTTGGACGGCTTCACTTTCAGGCCAAAATTGGATAAGCCTCGAACACCACTGCCAGGTGCTTTAGATGGTCCTCGTACGTATTTGAGTAGACAATGACATCATCCAGGTACAGCAGCACAGTTTCAAAGTTCCAGTATGTTCCAGACAGCACTCCATTAACCTCTGGAATGTTCCTGGAGCACTGCAGAGTTCAATTGGCATGCAGTTGAACTCGCAGAGGCCCATTGGTGTCATAAATGCAGTATTCTCTTTGTCTGCCTCCGCCACGGGAACCTGCGAATACCCACTGGTGAGATCCAAGGTTGAGAAAGTTAGCAGATTTCAGGGCAGCTAACGATTCCTCAATTCGTGGTAACGGGTAGGCATCTTTATGTGTAATGAGGTTAATCTGCCTGTAATCAACACACATCCTCATTGTACCATCTTTCTTTCTAACGAGCACTAACGGAGCTGCCCAGGGGCTACAACTATCTCTGATTACCCCAGCCTCCTTTATCTGCTGAAACATACCCTTGACACATTGATACTGAGCTGGGAGTACAGGCCGGTACCTCTATTTAATGGGCTGATGATCTCCAGTGGGATATGGTGTTGGACCCCTTTCAACAGCCCAAAGTCTAGAGGGTGTTTGCTAAAGATCAGCTCATATTCTTGGACCACCCAGTAAACCTCATGCTTTTGGTGCGAAGGGGTGGAGTCAGTGCCTACATGTAGCTTCTGACACGAATCCTCCAGCTGCCTCTGAGAGCCATTGTCCTCCGCCTGGTCGGACGGAAGCAAGAGTTCCACTGCCTGTATTGTGTTATTATTGACAGCTTGGCAACGGTGGCATACCGGAGTAAATTGACCTCTTTCTCCCCAAAATTTAAAATGCGTACAGGTATTGTCCCCTTGCAGACATCTACTACTTCTCGGGCTGTCAGGATAGTGGGCCTGCTGTCAGAATACACGGTTCTACCAGGGCCTGATAATCTCGACCACTGATGCCTATTGCTGCCCGACACCATATTAACATTTCAGTTTTGGGGGATATCACAATGGGGAATGGGTCACTCACCCTCACACTGCCGACTTCCCCACCAGACAACTCTACCTGTTGCCTCTGCATTAGGGCTTTGATCTCTTTTTGTAAGATTCTCTGCTGGCTGGAACTGGCAGTTTCAGCCACCTGTTGTAACAAAACAATAATCTCTCCAAGACAATTTTCTAGATTTGGCTGATGGGGCATACAGCAGCTGCACAGTCCAAGACTCTGGCGTCCTTCTTGGTCAGCACTCCACTCTGGGGTCGGTTCAGACACCCCTCAAACTTCCCAAGAAGAACCTAAAAAAATTGGGCCAGAGCATATGTTGGTATAAGTGCAATGCACAGGTGAGCATTCACACTGTGACCAATTACCAAGCAAAATCTAAGTTAAAAACAAAATGAGCAAATACCCTGTAGTGAATAAATAAATAGCAATAGTTCATATAAATAACATAGGGTACATAGTTATCATTGTTTTGTTAAAAAAAAAATGTAAAAGCCATCCCACCGCGACAAGGTGCACCCTATTCAGGACGGTATCTAATTCTCCAACTGTAACTGGGTGTTCATTAACGGCTTGTGAGATTTTATTTTCACGAATTTAACTGCAATTGTCTAATTACAATATTTGTCCTTTATGTATATAGGATTCAAGATAATTTCTCTTTTGTTATTTATCAGAGACTGAAGTTTATCTGTGGTCAGCGCCTTCTATGTTCCGCGTAGAGTATCGGCAAAATGATCTGCATATAGCTTTGATGGGAAGTTTAATTGCACCGTCTAACTCTGAGCGCTCACAATCTCTCTGCTTTCAAAGACACACTGACATTTAATGATGCAGATATCTGCATTTGCTTAATTTAATGTACTGCTCGGGGAGCACGAAATTGTATGAAATATGTAACGGATGCAAGACTTTATAAATGGAGCTACATGGAAGGAACAGCATTAATAGCAGCCTTGTTAAAATAAAAGCAGTAAATACAAAAAAAGAAATAAACATCATGTTTGTTACAGCTAAATCAATGTGTTTTTTGCAATTATTGGAATGTCTAATAGCTCCTGGAAGTAGGAAATTGATAGCGCAGATGATAGAGGTAAACCAAAATAATTTTCAAGCATGTTTATTAAGAAAGGAATGGACCAAACAATATTTTACAACTTGTCACTAGGATTGAAATGAGAAATGTATCTGATTGTGAATGAATTTATTTTATCTCCCTTTTCAGTGCACGACTATATTAGGGTATGAGGGACTGGCCTATGGGTACAGATCAGTGAACTCCCCTTTATCAGGATGATGGATTTAGGAATATACAGTACTAGCCTGAATTGAGCACATAAAGAATAAATGAGCTTTTTATTTCAATGTTATTAAATTCTGTCTGTATATCTCTCTCTGGCAGCACACTGGTATGTACCCACTTGTTGCAAAGAGCTTACGGCGCATCACAGAAGGAAAGGACCCAACAGATTGGCATATACATACATGTGGTTTGGCAAATATGTTTGCTTACCATACTCTGGGATATGAAGATCTGGACGAGCTGCAAAAAGAACCACAACCTCTAATATTTGTTCTTGAGCTATTGAAGGTAACTAAAGCTGTAATTACAATTGGAGCACTTTTTCTGGAAAAAAAATACCCATTTTAATGTTCAAAAAGCCTTTTAAAGGGAATTTGTCAATAGGATTAACCATCTTAAGCCGTCTATATGGGCATGTAAGTAATAAAAGTTGAATAAAATGATACATTGAAATCTGCACTCTGATGTCTTGTTCCAGAGAAATTCACATTTTTCTTGTATGTAAATGAGCTGTTAAAATCCATGGGCAGTACACTGATCTGCATAAAAAAACTGCCTCCAGGGCTTATTTTAAATGAAAGGATGCTTTACCAGTGTGAAACATGTCGATTAGGTGAGCAAACTGTCAGTCATTACATGGCTCAGATTTAGATACAAGAATAACATGGATATCCTGGGAATAAAATATCGGATCACAGATACCAAGGTATCATTTTATTCAACTTGGTGTGACCTACATGGCCCATATACACAGCTTAGACTATTTCCTTTTAAGAATAATAGCAATCCTTTGGCTTGATGGTGATCAATGGGAATCAAAATCTTGATATTTTCCCTAATTATCAAGAAGAAAGGAAAGCAGCACTCACTGGAAATCATTATTCTAAGAGTTCATGTGTCATGGAGAAATCGTAACAGAGAGGGGCCATTGCGTCTGTTTTTACAACCTCCTGCACTGGTTAGAAGTACTTCACTATCATATTAAACAGTGCAGGTTTTTTCCTTGCTGGCAGTGCAAGGATTTATCTGTTCAGTTGAAGCTCCTGGAGCTTTCCTACTTGGATTGTCTCAGCTGTTCAGTGTTTGCCACTCCCCTCTGCTATATATGTTTGCCTCTGGCACTTAGGGATTGCCATTGTTCTTACTGTTTGGTTTGCAGTTGGAGGTGTCGTTCATGGTTGAAGTTGGCCTTTGGAAATGTATTTAAGAGATTGTTGCTAGGAGTCTCCAATTTGATTTCTCCTTCCTTTAACTCCCTTGTGTCCCACTCAGCTGTTTGGTGGGTGTATATTGTATGATTGGTATTTTCAATTATCTCTGTCCATCTTCCCTTGTTTTTCTTGTTAGTGTGTCCCTCTACACTTCAGCTCCCCACTTCCCTGGGTGGGGGAGGGGACAGATCAGGGTTGATATAGTAGAACAGCATGGCATGTGAACCTGGAGTCTCCAAATCCACCTTCAGGAGTAATCCGGGGACAGGGATAGACTAGAGTGCCTATAGTTCTAGGGACCTGATTCGTGCCCTTAGTCCCAACACCATTGTGGCATCAGGTACCCATACATATTAAATTAGACCAAGTCCAACAATACTTGTTTACAGTCTAATATTTGTGGGGACCCCCTGACGCTTCCTGACACATGATCATCAAGGAGAGAAGGATCCAGCCTGTTTCTGCAGATGATCTTTTTGCTCTTCCTCTTTTCCTGGAGACACACTGCTGCCAAAGGAGTCTGGCGTCAACTTTCTCATGGAAAGCACAGGAGAGATTGGCTAATCCAAATGGTCATGTGTAGTGTATGAGTAAGTTGGGAAAGATAGCTGGCAGACAAGTAATTGAATACATGGGTGTTGTGAGTTCATTTTTCCCTTCACCATTGAGGTCTGATGTACTCCCTCCTCTAGGGAAGGAAGGTAGTGAGACTGATTACCAAACACCTGGGCAGCTAGATGATGACTGGGTGGCTGGAATTGAGGACTGGATATAAGGCTGCCGACGCCCTTCTTCCTGGCTGGTGATTTTCCTGCTGGATTCTTGGAGACCAGTCTGATTCCTGCTTCTCAAAGCTAAGTTTTTCTG
Organism: Dendrobates tinctorius; assembly: GCF_039654945.1. NCBI lineage: Eukaryota > Metazoa > Chordata > Amphibia > Anura > Dendrobatidae > Dendrobates > Dendrobates tinctorius. The sequence goes on from NW_027361684.1 coordinate 21,601,441, forward strand.
CTCTGCTTTGTACTCTTCAGTTTTGTTTTTGTTTTGCCTTGTTTTTTGGGAGTTCTGCCATCCCCGGCCGGGGGTGAGCTGAATTCCATTTTTGTCTCTGATCTGTTGATCTTTTGCTCTGTCTTCAGAATATACCTGAGTGCTGATATAGTCTTTTGAAGCCTAGCGACTTCAGGGCCTGTTTTTCCTATCAGTCGGTTGGCTCATTTTGATAGGGTTTTTGCGGATGTCAGACAGCAGCTTTCCTATCCTGTCCTATGTAGTTAGCTTGGGCCCCATCATTTGCTCAACCTATCTTTTTATCTGTGTTAGTGTTTTCATCTTGCTTCACCGTCATTATATGTTGGGGGCTGCCTATTGCTTTGGGGTCTGCTCTGGGGCAGTTTAGTTTTTCCCCTTTCTGTCATTAGGCTATATAGTTCTCCGGCTGTGATCGAGGGGTCTAGGGCACCGTAGGAACCCCCCACGGCTACTGCTAGTTGTTGTGGATAGGTTCAGGGGTCTGCAATCCGATAGCTGCCAACCTCTCTGGTTTTTCTTGACTTAGCTGGTATTTTGTTTTTTCCTCCTTCGGTGACTCATCATAACAGGGTTTGGTTTTATTCAGTACTCCAGGAAAGCCCCTGATCTATTTGTCAACAGGCAGCATGTAGAATCACCAGCCATACCGCAGATCCTAGGGTACTCAATAGCAGGAGAGAATTGTAAAGAAAAAAAAAAAAAAGGGAAAAAAAAAGTGTCAGAATTTTTTTTTTTGTGTGCATATTTTTTCCTCTGTATCTCTGAGGCCGTAGGGGGAATTTTTCTCTCAATGGAGATGAAGCAATTGTCAGATCGTGTGGAGCAGCTCGCTGCTGAAGTGCGGGGAATTTCCGCCTATCTTGCTCATTCACATGCTGCATCTTTGTCTGTGGTGGGTTGGGGTTGTCGGTGTGCCCTTAGTGATGCTCCTGTTTTCTCCACCTCTTCCCAGTCACATGATGTTCCTGACTATTTGGCTGACTTTTATGATGTATTTAGTGAGAATGAGTCTGAGTCTTTGCCTCCTCATAGGAGTTATGACTGTGCTATTGAGCTGAACCCGGGGTGTAAATTCCCCAAGGGTCGGCTTTTCAATTTATCTGTACCCGAGCATGAGGCTATGCGATCCTATATTAAGGAGGCATTGGAGAAGGGTCATATTAGACCATCCTCTTCACCCTTAGGTGCTGGGTTTTTTTTCGTGGCTAAAAAGGATGGTTCATTAAGGCCTTGTATTGACTATCGTGCCCTCAACAAAATTACTGTTAAATATCAGTATCCGTTACCCCTGATTTCTGATCTATTCTCCAGAGTTAAAGGTGCTTGCTGGTTTACCAAGCTTGACCTCAGGGGGGCGTATAATCTTATTCGCATTAAACATGGGGATGAATGGAAGACGGCGTTTAATACTCCGGAGGGACATTTTGAGTACCTGGTGATGCCTTTCGGGCTCACTAATGCCCCTTCTGTCTTCCAGTGCTTCATGAACAATATATTCCGAGACTTTGTAGATAAATTTTTGATTATCTATCTGGATGATATTTTGATCTTCTCCAAGAATTTGGACTCTCATGTGGAACATGTTCGGACTGTGTTCCGGATTTTGAGGGAGAATTCCCTGTATGTCAAGGGATCGAAATGCCTTTTTGGGGTACAGAGGATTTCATTTTTGGGATTTATTTTGTCTCCGTCAACTATTGAAATGGACCCGGCCAAGGTACAGGCCATTTATGATTGGGTTCAGCCCACTTCTTTGAAGGCCCTCCAGAAGTTTTTGGGTTTTGCTAATTTTTATCGGAAATTTATAGCTAATTTTTCTGGTATTGCCAAGCCATTGACGGATTTGACTAGGAAGGGTGCTGATGTGCTGATTTGGTCTCCGGAGGCTGTTTCTTCCTTTCAGGAGCTGAAGCGAAGATTCACTTCTGCTCCGGTTTTGCGGCAACCTGATGTCTCACTCCCGTTTCAGGTGGAGGTGGACGCTTCTGAGATTGGTGCAGGAGCGGTGTTGTCCCAAAAAGATCCTGTGACATCTAAAATGAATCCTTGTGCTTTCTTTTCCCGAAAGTTCTCCCCATCCGAACGTAACTATGATGTGGGGAGTCGGGAACTGTTGGCCATGAAATGGGCATTTGAGGAGTGGAGACATTGGTTGGAGGGAGCCAAACACCAAGTCGTGGTCCTTACTGACCACAAGAATTTGATTTACCTGGAGTCGGCCAAGCGCTTGAATCCTAGACAGGCTAGGTGGGCCTTGTTTCTCACACGTTTTGATTTTGTGGTCTCTTTTCTTCCGGGCGCTAAGAATGTCAAGGCAGACGCCCTCTCTAGGAGTTTCCTTGCTGATTCTCCTGTTATGACTAAGCCTGCTACCATCTTAGGCGAGGGGGTAGTTCTTTCTGCCATCTCGCCTGATTTGAGACGTGCTCTGGAAGAGTTTCAGGAGGACAAACCTGAGCGTTGTCCCAGTGGAAAGTTGTATGTTCCTGACCAGTGGAGGAAGAGAGTGATGTCTGAAGTTCATTGCTCTGCATTGGCTGGTCATCCAGGTATTTTTGGTACTAGAGATCTGGTGAGTCGATCTTTTTGGTGGCCCGCCTTGTCTCGTGATGTCAGGAATGTTGTGCAGTCCTGTGGGACTTGCTCCCGGTCTAAACCTTGTTCTCGCTCTAGTGGCTTGTTGATGCCTTTGCCGGTGCCCAGGAGGCCATGGACCCATATTTCAATGGATTTTATCTCTGATATGCCTGTCTCTCAGAGAATGACTGTTATTTGGGTGATTTGTGATAGATTCTCTAAGATGGTCCATCTTGTACCACTCCCTAAGTTGCCATCTTCCTCTGAGTTGGTGCCCTTGTTTTTGCAACAGGTGGTTCGCTTGCACGGGATTCCTGAGAACATTGTATCTGACAGAGGAGTTCAGTTTGTGTCTAGATTTTGGAGGACTTTCTGTTCCAAGCTGGGAATTCAGTTGTCCTTCTCCTCTGCGTTTCACCCTCAGACCAATGGGCAGACGGAGAGAACAAACCAGACTTTGGAGTCGTATTTGAGATATTTTATTTCTGCCGATCAGGATGATTGGGTTTCATTTTTGCCCTTGGCTGAATTTGCTTTAAATAATAGAGCTAGTTCTGCCACTTTGGTGTCACCTTTTTTTTGTAACTGTGGTTTTCACCCTCGATTTTCTTCAGGGCAGGTGGAGCCTTCTGCCTGCCCAGGTGTTGACACTGTGGTGGAGAGAATGCACCAGATCTGGGACCAAGTAGTGGCTAAGTTGTCTCTCTCCCAGGAAAAGGCCCAGCGGTTTTCCAACCGGCGTAGGACCGTTAGTCCCCAGTTTAAGGTGGGTGATATGGTTTGGTTGTCATCAAAAAATATCGCTATGAAGGTGGCTTCTCCTAAGATTAAGCCTAGATTTATTGGACCTTACAAGATTTTGGAGATTATTAATCCGGTCTCTTTTCGGTTGGCTTTTCCTGTCACATTTAAAATTCATAATGTGTTTCATAAGTCCTTGTTGAAGAGGTTTGTTGAACCAGTAGTTCCTGTGGTGGCACCTCCTGACCCTATATTGGTTGAAGGTAACATGGAATATGAGGTAGAGAAGATACTGGATTCCCGTCTGGCTAGATGGAGACTCTAGTATTTGGTTAAGTGGAAGGGTTATGGTCAGGAGGATAATTCCTGGGTCTCTGCCTCTGATATTCATGCCGAAAGATTGGTGCGTGCCTTTCATCGGGCTCACCCGGATCGCCCTGGTGGCATGGATGAGGGTTCGGTGACCCCTCCTCAAGGGGGAGGTACTGTTGTGAGTTCATTTTTCCCTTCACCATTGAGGTCTGATGAACTCGCTCCTCTAGTGAAGGAAGGTAGTGAGACTGATTACCAAACACCTGGGCAGCTAGATGATGACTGGGTGGCTGGAATTGAGGACTGGATATAAGGCTGCTGACGCCCTTCTTCCTGGCTGGTGATTTTCCTGCTGGATTCTTGGAGACCAGTCTGATTCCTGCATCTCAAAGCTAAGTTTTTCTGTTCTGCTTTGTACTCTTCAGTTTTGTTTTGCCTTGTTTTTTGGGAGTTCTGCCATCCCCGGCCGGGGGTGAGCTGAATTCCATTTTTGTCTCCGATCTGTTGATCTTTTGCTCTGTCTTCAGAATATACCTGAGTGCTGATATAGTCTTTTGAAGCCTAGCGACTTCAGGGCCTGTTTTTCCTATCAGTCGGTTGGCTCATTTTGATAGGGTTTTTGCGGATGTCAGACAGCAGCTTTCCTATCCTGTCCTATGTAGTTAGCTTGGGCCCCATCATTTGCTCAACCTATCTTTCTATCTGTGTTAGTGTTTTCATCTTGCTTCACCGTCATTATATGTTGGGGGCTGCCTATTGCTTTGGGGTCTCCTCTGGGGCAGTTTAGTTTTTCCCCTTTCTGTCTTTAGGCTTTGTAGTTCTCCGGCTGTGATCGAGGGGTCTAGGGCACCGTAGGAGCCCCCCACGGCTACTGCAAGTTGTTGTGGATAGGTTCAGGGGTCTGCAATCCGATAGCTGCCAACCTCTCTGGTTTTTCTGGACTTAGGCTGGTTTCACACTTGCGTTTTTTTCGTGGTATTTTAGCGCTAAAAAACGCATGCGTTTTTTTTCCTATACTTTGCATGGGATGCGCTTATGTGCGCATACACATGCGTTTGTATGCGTTTTTCCGCGCATGCGTTTTTTTGCGGTATGCGCTTGGGCGCTTAAAATGCATCCTGTTGCATTTTTTGGGTGTCCGACTTGCCTCAAAAAAACGCATGCGCGCGCAATGCGTTTTTTTACAGCAAGACACCCATTATAAGTCTATGGGTGCGCATATGTGCGCATTGGCATGCTTATGTATGCGTTTTTTTGCGCATGCGTTTTTTTTTTTACCATTAGTTGGACAATGGAATTTAGGGGTTTGGGTTAGAGTTAGGGTTAGTTAAGGGGGTTTAGGGCTAGGGTTAGGGTTAGCTAGGGTTTAGGGTTAGGGTTAGGGTTAGTATGGTTTGGTTAAGGGTTAGGGTTGGGTCAGGGTTAGGGTAAGGGTTAGGGTCAGGGTTAGGGTTAGGTTAGGGTCAGGGTTAGGGTTAGGGTCAGGGTTAGGGTCAGGGTTAGGGTTAGGGTTAGGGTCAGGGTTAGTAAAGTCATGGTTTGGGTTAGTGTGAGGGGCCACCTAATGTTGGAAAAAAATGCAAACGCGGTAAAAACGCACTAAAAACGCATACAAACGCAAAAAAACGCTGCGTTTTTTTCATGCATGCTCATAAAAATGCTTGAAAAAAACGCAGCATTTGTATGCGTTTGTATGCGTTTTTTCAATGCTTTTTTTGCGGGAAAAACGCGCTGCAAAAAAAACCAAGTGTGAAATTAGCCTTAGCTGGTATTTTGTTTTTTCCTCCTTCGGTGACTCATCATAACACATGGGCCTTTAGAGTAACTCTTCAATCCTACATAAAGACCTATTCTAAGGTAAATTCTGCAAGTATGGGCTGTTGTGAGTTCATTTTCCCCTTCACTACTGAGGCCCTTCTGGAAAAGAAAGGTAGTGAGCCTGATTATCAAACACCTGAGTCTGATGATGATGACTGGCTGAGTGGAGTTACTGACTGGATATAAGGCTGCCGACCCTCTTCTGCCCTGCGGGTGATTTCTCTGTGGGATCCTTGGAGACCAGTCTGAATTCCTTCTCTTCTAAAGCTAAGTTTTCTGCTCGGCTTTTTGCATTCATGCTTTGACTTTGTTTTGCTTTGTTTTTCTGGATTTATGCCATTCCCTGCTAGGGTGTGCTGAATTTCTTTAGCTTTGTCTTCTGAAAATACCTGAGTGCTGATTTAGTTTTTGAAGCCTAGCTGCTTCAGGGTCTTTTTCATATCAGCTTGTTGGCTTATGTCTTTGATAGGGTTTTGAAAATGAGGATGAGTGACCTCATGGAGATCAACATCCAACACTGCGGAGACACCATCACATGTTTCTCAACGCAGTGATTCTAGAGCAATGCCCCCATCCCTTATGGGAAATATGCAAAAACATGTAAATCAACAGCCGCGGAGACACCATCACATGTTTCTCAACGCAAGCAATGACTAGCCAGGTCTTTCACCAGGAAGGAACAACCATGGGAAGGGCAGTCTCCAATGAAGGAAACCACCTATGCCAAAACATGGTATCCATCCACAGACAGCTGTTTCGGGGTATTGCCCCTCATCAGTGTGGAGTAGGAAACTGGCTAGTAGGAGCAATGCCTAGTAAAAAGACTGCGAAAATGAGGATGAGTGACCTCATGGAGATCAACATCCAACACTGCGGAGACACCATCACATGTTTCTCAACGCAGTGATTCTAGAGCAATGCCCCCATCCCTTATGGGAAATATGCAAAAACATGTAAATCAACAGCCGCGGAGACACCATCACATGTTTCTCAACGCAAGCAATGACTAGCCAGGTCTTTCACCGGGAAGGAACAACCACGGGAAGAGCAGTCTCCAATGAAGGAAACCACCTATGCCAAAACATGGTATCCATCCACAGACAGCTGTTTCAGCATTGTTCCGACTAGCCAGTTTCCTACTCCACACTGATGAGGGGCAATACCCCGAAACAGCTGTCTGTGGATGGATACCATGTTTTGGCATAGGTGGTTTCCTTCATTGGAGACTGCCCTTCCCGTGGTTGTTCCTTCCCGGTGAAAGACCTGGCTAGTCATTGCTTGCGTTGAGAAACATGTGATGGTGTCTCCGCGGCTGTTGATTTACATGTTTTTGCATATTTCCCATAAGGGATGGGGGCATTGCTCTAGAATCACTGCGTTGAGAAACATGTGATGGTGTCTCCGCAGTGTTGGATGTTGATCTCCATGAGGTCACTCATCCTCATTTTCGCAGTCTTTTTACTAGGCATTGCTCCTACTAGCCAGTTTCCTACTCCACACTGATGAGGGTCAATACCCCGAAACAGCTGTCTGTGGATGGATACCATGTTTTGGCATAGGTGGTTTCCTTCATTGGAGACTGCCCTTCCCGTGGTTGTTCCTTCCCGGTGAAAGACCTGGCTAGTCATTGCTTGCGTTGAGAAACATGTGATGGTGTCTCCGTGGCTGTTGATTTACATGTTTTTGCATATTTCCCATATGGGATGGGGGCATTGCTCTAGAATCACTGCATTGAGAAACATGTGATGGTGTCTCCGCAGTGTTGGATGTTGATCTCCATGAGGTCACTCATACTCATTTTCGCAGTCTTTTTACTAGGCATTGCTCCTACTAGCCAGTTTCCTACTCCACACTGATGAGGGGCAATACCCCGAAACAGCTGTCTGTGGATGGATACCATGTTTTGGCATAGGTGGTTTCCTTCATTGGAGACTGCCCTTCCCGTGGTTGTTCCTTCCCGGTGAAAGACCTGGCTAGTCATTGCTTGCGTTGAGAAACATGTGATGGTGTCTCCGCGGCTGTTGATTTACATGTTTTTGCATATTTCCCATAAGGGATGGGGGCATTGCTCTAGAATCACTGCGTTGAGAAACATGTGATGGTGTCTCCGCAGTGTTGGATGTTGATCTCCATGAGGTCACTCATCCTCATTTTCGCAGTCTTTTTACTAGGCATTGCTCCTACTAGCCAGTTTCCTACTCCACACTGATGAGGGTCAATACCCCGAAACAGCTGTCTGTGGATGGATACCATGTTTTGGCATAGGTGGTTTCCTTCATTGGAGACTGCCCTTCCCGTGGTTGTTCCTTCCCGGTGAAAGACCTGGCTAGTCATTGCTTGCGTTGAGAAACATGTGATGGTGTCTCCGCGGCTGTTGATTTACATGTTTTTGATAGGGTTTTGGCAGATTGCAGACAGCAACCTTCCTTTCCTGTTCTGTTTAGTTAGCTTGGGCCCCGTCTTTGCTCAGTCTATCTTTCCATCTGTGTGAGTGTTTTTTCATCTTGCTTCACCGTCATTATATGTTGGGGGCTGCCTTTTACTTTGTGGTCTGCTCTGGGGCAGTTTAGATTTCCTTTTCTGTGTTTAGGCTATTTAGCGCTCCGGCTGTGATCGAGGGGTCTAGGGCATCGTAGGAACCCCCACGGCTACTGCTAGTTGTGTTGATAGGTTCAGGGGTCTGCAATCTGATAGTTGCCAACTTCTCTGGTTTTCTGGACGTAGCTTCTATTTTTGTGTCTGCCTCCTACGGTGACTCAATCATAACAATGGGCATTACATCATTATGTATCATATGTCAATTGTGTAATACATCTTATGAGGATATTAATTTTGTGGCTTTTTATTTTAACTGGCTTCCCAAGATCAGTAAAAATCATGAATACGCATTCCGCAAATAGCACCAAGGGCTTAACTTTGGAATCTACTTAAAAAAAATTAGACTGTAAGCTGAACCTGCCGATATTATCGAGTTCAGCCGAATGTCTAGTATGTATGGGTCACTGGCCAACTGATGGTCAAGAGAAATTTTAATCGCACATATACGATTTCAGACTGCTGATTGCATTTTTCTCCCAGAGAAAAGTTGCTGGCCATTGTGTCTGCTGGAATCTTTCTCATGGAGAATACAGGACTGCAGTGTATTGGAGAGCCAGCTGAGATTTTGGCTGAAGTATGCCTGAAGCATCATTCCCTAGACAGCTATCTATTGTGTATGCAAAGCTTTAGTTATCAATTGATTCCATAGATAGAAAGTCATTTGACCTGCCTTCTTTTCAAGATTACATTTTATATACATTGTTTACACAATCTGATCTGACACTGCTTACACTGGCAGTCTCAAGCATTGTTTCTCACAGTTCATGCGTGGTATGCACAAGTCTCATGCACAGTGAGAGATATCAGGTAGGGAATGAGTACAAAGCCAATGAAACCTGGGAAAAGTAACACAGATGCATTTGACGTGCCTCAAAACATAAATTCTCAAGGCAAAGCAAGCATTGCGCACCAAGTAAACTGTGTCACAAAAAAACTTTAAAGCTGCTCCAATGCTAATTATTTTACATTTTGACAATGAGTTTAGACATTTTCAGCTATCGGAAAATCCCTCTAGCAAGTGCCTAATGCAGTAGTTAGAAAAAATAGTTAAGACGTTGAGTGAGCCATTAATTCTCTAAATAGTTATCTGCATGAAAGACAAGTAGGGGACAATAGATATCTGTCAGTTTGGGAAAAGAGTTGAAATTTCCCATTTTATCTTTTATCTGTTTCTAGCTATAAAGTGTCAGGGTGGGCAGAAATTAAAAATAGTATCTTATAGTCAACACTATATGGTCATTTAATAAATGCAAGTAGCACCCATTAGGACAAAAGGAAAAGATTGTGAGCTTACCACAGTTCAATATTATTGATGCTTGGATCAGCCTTTCACTATGGTTGGCAAATGCCGCTTGTGTAGATCAGCAATCATGAAGAAAAGTGAAAATAAATTGGCACTTCAACTGGTAAAATAATAAATCTTTATTTTGGATACATTAAAAAAGTATTCCCATATGATAGAATAAAATGATGTATAAGGCACTAAAAACATCCTTAGTCGTGATGACAAAGGGCATACTTAGCACCAGTAACCCTTAAGTTTTTTCTATAATATGGGAATATATTTTTAATGTACCCAAGATAAAGATTTATTATTTTATTAGTGGAGGTCCCGATTTTTCTCACTTAATTATAGCACCCATTAGTATTGCAGTTTCAGGGATTCTCACTTATAACTCAGGTAATTTTTTGCTACACCATATGGTTTGAGGATAAAAGTGGTACAGCAACATCCCTTCTTTTTGTGAGTCTAATCACCCTACTTTTTCTTTACTTACAGGTAGAATCCCCAAGTATGTATAAACGAGAAACCTGGGCACTAAACAATGATGAAAAGCTCAAAGTTGTGCCTCTTCTTCACGGAGAAGGAAACAGGCTCTTCAAGTTGGGACGCTTTGAGGATGCAAACAACAAGTACAGAGAAGCTCTCATATGCCTAAAAAATCTACAGACTAAAGTAAGATACTCAGAGATAAAAAATTTTTTTTATAGTTTTTCACCATGCATGCTTCTGAGGAATTAGCATTATAACATGAAATATATAGTCTATGTCATACATTATTAGGTTTGTAGATGAATCCTTTCCTATATTTTCTCTTGGCTTGATATGTCTCATGATGAGTGTAATGAGTTGACCAGTTTCAAAAAAAGAACACGTTTTTGTTATACTCTGTCATGAGTTTCCTATACTTGTATTGTGAAATGCAACCTATATAAGGTTTTGCTAGTGCGTTGTGTTAATCTATTAACTTGGTTTTGTAATAAATAGTTCTCAACCAAAGTAAAGCAAAGATAATGGCGGACATACAGTGAGTACAGACAGTATTCAGACCCCTTTAAATTTTTCACTCTTTCTTTCATTGCAGCCATTTGGTAAATTCAAAAAAGTTAATTTTTTCTCATTAATGTACACCCTGCACCCCATCTTGACGGAAAAAAACAGAAATGTAGAAATTTTTGCACTTTGCTCAGTATTGAGTAGAAGCACCCTTTTGAGCTAGTACAGCCATGAGTCTTCTTAGTAATGATGCAGCAAGTTTTTTCACTCCTGGATTTGGGGATCCTCTGCCATTTTTCCTTGCAGATCCTTTCCAGTTCCATCAGGTTGGATGGTGAATGTTGGTGGACCGTTATTTTCAGGTCTCTCCAGAGATGCTTAATTGGGTTTAGGTCAGGGCTCTGGCTGGGCCAGTCAAGAATGGTCACAGAGTTGTTCTGAAGCCACGTCTTTGTTATTTTAGCTGTGTGCTTAGGGTCATGGTCTTGTTGGAAGGTGAACCTTTGGCCAAGTCTGAGGTCCAGAGTACTCTGGAAGAGGTTTTCATCCAGGATATCTCTGTACTTGGCCGCATTCATGTTTCCTTCAATTGCAAACAGTTTTCCTGTCCCTGCAGCTGAAAAACTCCCCCACAGCATGTTGCTGCCACCACCATGTTTCACTGTTGGGATTGTGACCAGGAATCACAGCAGAACAAATCAGGATAAACCAGAGTCAGCTACTCACGCCATAGGCAGAACTATAGTTGACATCGCCTGCAGGAAGCAACGACGATAAATAGCAAACCTGAACCCAGACTGAGGCTGAGAAAGGTTAACCCCTGACATGACCAGACCGGGAACATGGAAAGACAGGACTCAAAACCCAGACTGGATCATAACATGTTTGTTCTATTTTCCATTCACACTGTTTGGGCTCCTCACAAAATTAAAATAAAACCAAAAACAACAAAAAAAACAATGAGAGTGTTTTGCAGAGTACACCCATAGAAGCTGCTTTGCAGAGTAACCCACAGAGCCTTTTTTCAGAGTACTCCCACAGATGTATGCAGAGTACACATACAGACTGTTTGACACAGTAATCCCACAGAGAGAGTTGCAGAGCAGAAAAAAAATTGACGCACATTGCTCCAACAGTCTGTCATACATTATTAGGTTTGTAGATGAATTCTTTCCAATATTTTCTCTTGGCTTGATATATCCCGTGATGAGTGTAGTGAGTTGACCAGTTTTAAAACAAGAACACATGTTTTTGTGATATTCTGTCATGAGATTCCTATGCTTGTATTGTGAAATGCAATCTATTTAAGGTTTTGCTAGTGTATTGTGTTAACCTATTAAATTGGTTTTGTAAAAAATAATTCCCAACCAAAGTAGAGCAAAGATAATGGTGGACATACAGTGGGTACCGAAAGTATTCAGACCCCTTTAAATTTTTCACTGTTTGTTTCATTGCAGCCATTTGGTAAATTCAAAAAAGTTATTTTTTTCTCATTTATGTACACTCTGCACTCCATCTTGACTGGAAATAAAACAGAAACGTAGAAATTTTTCAAATTTATTAAAAAATAAAAACTGAAATATCACATGGTCATAAGTATTCAGACCCTTTGGTCAGACACTCATATATAAGTCACATGCTGTCCATTTTCTTGTGATCCTCCTTGCGATCCTTCTACTCCTTCATTGGAGTCCAGCTGTGTTTTTTTAAACTGATACGACTTGATTTGTAAAGACCTCACAGCTTACAGTGCATGTCAGATCAAATGAGAATCATAAGGTCAAAGGAACTGACCAAGGAGCTCAGAGACAGAATTGTGGCAAGGTACAGATCTGGCCAAGGTTACAAAAGAATTTCTGCAGTACCCAAGGTTCCTAAGAGCACAGTGGCCTCCACAATCCTTAAATGGAAGAAGTTTGTGACTCCCTGAAGTCTTCCTAGACTTGGTAGTCCAACCAAACTGAGCAATCGTGAGAGAAGAGCCTTGGTGAGAGAGGTAAAGAAGAACCCCAAGACCACTGTGGCTGAGCTCCAGAGATGCAGTAGGGAGATGGGAGAAAGTTCCACAAAGTCAACTATCACTGCAGCCCTCCACCAATGGGGCCTTTATGGCAGAGTAGCCCGACAGAAGCCTCTCCTCAGTGCAAGACATATGAAAGCCCGCATAGAGTTTGCTAAAAAAACACATAAAGGACTCTCAGACTATGATAAATAAGATTCTCTAGTCTGATGAGATGAAGATAGAACTTTTTGGTGATAATTCTAAGCGGTATGTGTGGAGAAAACCAGGCACTGCTTAGCACCTGCCCAATACAATCCCAACAGTGAAACATGGTGGTGGCAGCATCATGCTATGGGGGTGTTTTTCAGCTGCAGGGACAGAATGACTGGTTGTCATTGAAATAAACATGAATACGGCCAAGAACAGAGATATCCTGGATCACAATCTCTTCCAGAGTGCTCTGGACCTCAGCCTTGGCCAAAGCTTCACCTTCCAACAAGACAATGACCCTAAGCACACAGCTAAAATAACAAAGGAGTGGCTTTGAAACAACTTTATGGCTATTCTTGACTGGTCCAGCCAGAGCCCAGACCTAAACCCAATTGAGCATCTCTGGAGAGATCTGAAAATGACTGTCCACCAGCGTTCACCATCCAGTCTGATGGAACTGGAGAGGATCTGCAGGGAAGAATAGCAGAGGATCCCCAAATCCAGGTGTGAAAAACCAAGAAGATTCATAGCTGTACTAGCTCAAAAGGGTGCTTCTACTCAATACTGAGCAAAGGGTCTGAATACTTATGACCATGTGATATTTCAGTTTTTCTTTTTTAATAAATTTGCAAAAATTTCTATATTTCTGTTTTTTTCAGTCAAGATGGGGTGCAGAGTGTACATTAATGAGGAAAAAATTAACCTTTTTGAATTTACCAAATGGCTGCAATGAAACAAAGAATACAAAATTTAAAGGGGTCTGAATACTTTCCGTACCCACTGTACGCTAACTAGATGAGGAGACGTTGGTGGAAGCGAAGGAGGAGGCAACATGGATAGAGAAAAGGCTAGGGGCCGGCCGTGGCACTTTGTAGCAGCTGACAAAATTCCTAGGAGCCATTCAGTGAGTGCAGTAACAGCCCAATTAATAGCAATTTTTCACCCTGCTACGTCTTTTGCTGTGCAACTGGGGTAGTGTGAACACCACCTCTTCCTCCGAACTGCCCTTGTCACTCGGATGGTACTGACTCCTTGTGGGGGCTAGGACCTTGACATCCCCCATTATATCAAAGCACTTCTCCAGTCTGTCCTTATCTTTGCTGCCCTATTAATTCACTTTTGTTCTTGCTAGTCCTCTGCCTCTCCCCTCTGCAAATCCCTTCATTATCTCCCAATTCCTCAACAAATCCACTTCAAGCTACTAACAATGACCTACAAAGCTATCCATAATCCCTCTCTCCCATATATCTCTGAACTAATATCCCGATATTTCCAACAACATACTCTCTGGTCCTCCCAAGACCTCCACCACTCCTCCACAATCATATGTTTTTCATCCAATCACCTACAAGACTTCTCCCTAGCATCCTCCATCCTGTAGAATTCTGTGGCCCAACAAGTCCGATGATCCCCTATATTTGGAATTTTCAAATGGAACTTGAAAACCAATGTCTTCAGAACAGCTTAAGCCTGCAATGATCTCGCTGCCACCTCACCACTACCAGAGCTACCGCCTCACCAACACCAGAGGTTCCATAACGTACTGTCTCCTTTTCGATTATCCTGTAGTATATAAGGCTGCAAGGGTAGGTTCCTCTCACCTCTGTACCAGTCCATTAGTTTGTTCATTGTAATTTCTATTTGTGTTGTGTATGTAACCCTTTCTCATATACAGGACCATGTAATCAATGGTGCTCTAAAAGTAAATAATAATAATAATCCCCGCATAATGTTCCACCCAGTCCTCACCTCTGCCCTCATTGCAGGTCTACACACTGCAGAAAGCTGCAGAAGTTGGCAACTGTGTTTTCGTCATCATTATCATTAGAGATGTGCTACAGTGGTCTGCTTACCGTTTGCACTACCCCTCCAACATACTCATCCTCAAACAGAACAAATGGTTGGGCATCAGTGCACTCAATGCACTCAATCTCTTCCACATGTGGAGCAGGGCCAGGTGGGTGGTCCACGGAACCACAACCAGCAAATTAATCAAAAAGTGACTGCTGCATGACTTGCAGCTCAAACTGCTTGCCTGATTTGAAAGGGGGTGAGGTGGAAGACAGATGCCCATGGGCCACAGGTGCAAAATCTGCACTTTCAGTAGGGAACTGGGTGGAAGACAAAGTGAATGAACTGAAGGCACTCTCAGCCATCCAATCTAAAAACACCTCTACTTGTTCTTGTCTCACTATTCATCCAGCGGTACTAGGGCCTATGAAATGAAACAGAACATCCTGTTGCCTTCATTCATTAGAGGACGGTGTTTCATTTGAGTGCTTAGCAGGCACAGATTGACCATGTCCTTTCTTTCCCTGCAGCAGCAACACGACCACATGCTCTATTTGATTCTCTCCTCATTGTTTTCACCCCCAAAAAGTGGAGAGTGTTGTAGCTGTTTTTGTTCTGACCCAAAGTCAGGCATGCCAGATCACCAGTGAGGCCAAATTAGTTTACGCCCTTAATCTGCAAGCGCGCTTGGAGACAAAAGAGACTGCACACAGGTCGTGGGCAAATCACTTTATCTGAACTACTGAAAACACAAGGCAATATTTTAGACCATTTACAACAAATATAACTATGTAGCCCCCACCATTACCCAGGGTCATGTCTTGTTTACAATGTACCCAGAACACGTTGTGGCTGACTATTGAGAACATATATGATAGGAAGCATAGTTTCCTTGAAGAGGAGACTGACACACTGCTGCGTCATGAGAATAAATTCTTTTCCAAACGTTTTATTGGAGTTTCAATAAATGGGGAAGAAGGGGGAGGAAAGAGGGGGGGAAGGGGGGAAGGAAAGATGAAAAGGAAAAGAAGGAAAAAGGAAGGACAAAGTCCAAATGTAAAGAATACATAAAATGTAACATGCTAATGCAGAAGCATATTATGCAATGAACTATTACAAATGTAGGTATTTAAGCATATAATATATTAAATTTGTTCCAAGCCAAAGACCTATACCCAAATGGTCTTAGGCAGGTGCACTCTGCTTGAAGACTTAATAGAACAACTCCAGCCATCTAGACCATTTCCTAGCATGTTTGGCAAATTGATCATGCACATTTACAAATTTCAAATCAAATGAGTGATGAAGACTAATTTTGTCTATAATATCGTTAATTTGTGGGGGTTTTGGGTTTTCAGAAGAAAAGTGTTTGGAGACTAATAAAATGAGCACAATCAACAGTCTGTTATTAGGGTCAATTTTGTCAGCGTCCAGAGAGAGAAGGGCCAGATGAAGAGACAAAGAAAGTCGCGTTCCTAAGATAAAATCGATAAGATTTGAAACCTTTCTCTAAAAAGGGAACAATTTTGGGACATTGCCAAAAGATATGTAGGATATTTCCTGGCCTTCCACAACCCCTCCAACAGAGCAGAGAATTGTCAGGGTTAATTCTATGGAGTCTTACAGAGGTATAATACCATCTCGTTAAAAGTTTGAAGTGGGTCTCCGGTAGTGATAAGGAAATAGTAGAGGTCAGGTCAGGAGGGTCAATTGTCGTGTGTAATTCGTTTTCCCATTTAACAATATTTTGAGTCTTGGTAGCTTCAAAACTATTATTACACCATTTGTATGTGTACTCAAAACTCCAGAATATATTATGATCTATATTACAAATAAGATTAACTGCTGGCTCAGAAATTCTTGGGGAGATAGTAAGGAACTCATTGATTTTGTCTTTAAGAATGACATATTGTAAAAAAGCAGGAGTAGTGGATTGAAATCTTTTCTTGAGTTTGTTGTAAGGAGTACAAACGGCGCCATT
Organism: Dendrobates tinctorius; assembly: GCF_039654945.1. Lineage (NCBI taxonomy): Eukaryota > Metazoa > Chordata > Amphibia > Anura > Dendrobatidae > Dendrobates > Dendrobates tinctorius. The sequence goes on from NW_027361684.1 coordinate 21,617,770, forward strand.
GTATAAATCTTTGTGTTTTTTGAGTCCAAGAGCAGACCGAACAGGGTCAATAGACTGATTGGATGCTTGAAAAATAACTGATAAGGTTAGGTTTTTTTAGTGTAATTTCTTTGTTAGTGCCTCTTTTTAGAACAGCAAATTTTTTCCAAGCTTCAGAGATAGCTTGAAAAATTGGATGAGAATTTTTAATTAATTGTTTATGAAGGAGTTGGTTCAGAATTAGTAAGTGAAGAGGTCTATAATTGTTAAAAAAACAATTCAAGTTCATGCCAAGCTGGTGTCGTATCATGTGGCCACCAGTATAAGCTTTGTTTGACTAAATTTGCAGTGTAATATGCCGTAATATTAGGAGAACCAGCTCCACCATAAGATTTATGGTTGTATAGAATATTTTTTGCTATTCTGGGTCTTTTGTTATTCCATATAAAGGAGTTCAATTAGGCTTGAAGGTTTGTAAGAGAAGAAGTGGTTATTTTTAAAGGAATTGAGCAAAGTAGATAGAGGATTTTTGGAAAAATGTACGATTTGACCATCATGATTCTTCCCCACCAAGAGAGTCCATCATCTTTAGATATATGAAATTTGTTAAAAAGCTTTTTAGTAAGAAGCTCTGTTTAGTTTTATTAGAGAGTTTGCTTTTGACAAATTTTAGGCCTAGGTATGTCAGCCCATCAGTAGTCCAACCCCAAGGCGAGATACCCTCAATTTTCCCTTCACCCATGACAGCACCACCTGAGAGAGGGATCCGCCCCACCAGGACAGGAACCTACTGAGATATAAGGGGCGGCACCTATCCCCCGCTTCAGTTGGGTTCCTGTCCTGGAAGGAACCCCACTATCGGCGGTGCCTGTCATGGGCAAAAGGAAAAAAAAGAAGAAAAAAAAAAAAGACCCAGCCCCGTCCCGGCGCGGGAGGAACAGGTATCTTACCTGTAGCGCCAGCGGTCGGGTGCTGGAGGCACAGTCCCCGGGCCCTCCGGGGTTCCGGGTTCGTGTGGGCGCTGGTGGCATCCCCGGTGGCTGCGGGAAGCCCCCACCACGCCGCCCTCCCCTCGCGCGCGCCCGCAGCTCGATCCCCGAAGCATCTGACAGGGGAGAGACGTGGGCGCTTTCCGGTCACTGACGTCAGCGGCGCAGAGGATTGTGGGTGCGCCGGCTGACGTCAGATCCAGGTGACGGTGTCATGGCGCCTGGTGCGAGGCCCGCTGGCTTTTTCTGAAGGCAGTCAGCCGGCGATCGCAGGGGGGAGGGGAGGCCACTCACAGGACGGAGGCTTATTTAAACGAGGCTGCGGCGGGGCAGACGGTGCAGCGATGGAGTCAGAGCAGGAGCGGTCCTTATCTCTGCCGCCCTCACAGCCCTCTGGCCACAAACATGGAAGCCGCTCAAGCAGCAGCCGCCCCAGCCGCAGGTTGGGAGAATCCTCGAGATCCAGAGAGCACAGGTCACGTGCTCCAACGCAGCCTCCGAGTCCGGTACCCTTGATTGCGGGTGGTGGGTGATCTTCGTGAATGCTAGCATTTGTATTAATAGGGGTTCCCTGTCTATGTTTAACCCCATAGGAAAGGCCCAAAAAAACAGGAAGCAAGAAAAATAATAGGAACTGCGCCATATGTAAAGCGGCCCTAACAAGGGACTGGCAGAAAGACCTCTGTGCCAGTTGTAGTCAGCGAACTATAGCTGAGGAAGCGCCTAGTTTCGTGGCTAATCTGATATCAGCCCTTAGGACAGAGATGGAGGGTTCAATTAAGACCCTATTGAAAAAAAGGAGGAAGGGTAGAAAGGATACCCCTAGTTCTGCCTCAAATTCCTCTTCGACCTCGTCTCAATCAGAACAGGCATCCTCATCAGACTCCTCAGACAGTGACACAGGGGGTAAGCCATGTTTTCCGGTAGAAGACACAGATGCCCTCCTAAAGGCCATTAGAGCAACAATGGGCCTGCAGGAAGAGAAAACGACAAAAACCCTAGAAGATGTTATGTTTGGGGGGCTCCAGGTGAGGAAAAAGCGTACCTTTCCCGTGAATGAGAAGATTCAGGCGCTTATTGAGAAAGAGTGGAGTAAACCCGAAAAATCAGGAGCTCTTCCCTCCACCTCTAAGAGGCGATACCCTTTTGAACACAAGGACGCGGAGATATGGGACAAAGTCCCAAAAATAGACGCAGCAGTATCCAGGTCCTCTAAAAAATCGGCCCTGCCCCTGAAAGATTCAGGGGTTCTTAGAGACCCGCTAGATAAGAAAGCAGACTCATATCTTAGGCATGCATGGGAAGCGACTGCGGGAGGATTAAAGCCAGCGATAGCAGGCACCTGCACAGCACGCTCCCTCATGATCTGGCTGCAGCAGTTGGAAGAAAAACTAGCATCAAGGGTCCCAAGAGAGAAGATATTGGCGGATATGTATCTCTTGCATGGGGCAGCAGCTTTTTAAGCGGACACCTCAGCGGATTCTCTGAGGTTAACGGCCAGAGCAGCAAGTTTATCAAACGCTGCTAGATGAGCACTTTGGCTTAAAGGCTGTCCGGGTGACCAGCAATCTAAGGCAAAACTGTGCTCTCTCCTCTGTGATGGGAGATTCTTATTCGGGAAGAGCTTAGACGACATCCTGGAAAAAGCGAGCGATAGGAAAAAAGGTTTTCCCAGGTTCCCAACAGAGCAGAGAAGACAGCCCTTTTGGAAATGCAGAAGATTCAATATTGGGCGTCCTCCGGCCGATAGAAGGAGATGGGAGGACAAAAAGAAAAAAGAGTCAGTCTTCATGTTTGGTGGAGGTTCAAAAAATCACCACAATGACGCCAGTATTCCAGTAGGGGGGAGATTGGCGCTCTTTTCCCAGGCCTGGGAAAAGATCTCCTCCAATACCTTGATCCTAAGCATCTTAAAAGAAGGCCTGAAAATCCCCTTTGTTTGCCAACCAAAACCCGTGTGCGTAGTTACCCCTATCAGAAGAGCGGCCGAAGAACAGTTGGCCCTGGAAGCAGAGATCCTGAACCTAAGAGACAAAAAGGTCCTTTACGAAGTCCCGGACACACAGAAGGGAGAGGATTCTATTCACCACTTTTTTTGATCAAGTAACCGGACCAGTCGTTCAGGACAATTATAAACCTCAGAGGACTCAATCAGTGGATAGGGAATCAGACCTTCAAGATGGAGTCAGTGACTACTGCCATAAAGCTACTACATCAAGATTGTTTTATGGCGGTAGTCGATCTGAAGGATGCATATTATCATATCCCTATCCATCCAGATCACCAAAAATACTTGAGGGTAGGGCTTTATATCCAAGGCGTACTAAAACATTTCCAGTTCACAGCTCTTCCGTTTGGCATATCCATAGCCCCGAGTGTTCACCAAGGTCATAGCGGAGGTAACAGCTTTCCTTCGGATTCGAGATACAGTGGTAATACCCGACCTAGACGATTTCCTCATAGTGGGCGACTCGGAGGACCATTGTACTGCGCAGTTAAGCCAGGTGACCGACACCTTACAAGAATTGGGGTGGATAATAAACTTCAAAAAGTCAAGACTACAACCCCTAAAACAACAGACCTTCCTGGGATTTATCCTGGACTCAGAACAACAGGTGTGTCTGCTTCCGGAGGCCAAATTAGAGAAGGTACGGAACATGGCTTTGTCAGCCCAAAACCAACCTCAGATGACATTGAGGAAAGCGATGTCTCTACTAAGCACTCTGACGTCTTGTATTCCGGCGGTCAAGTGGGCTCAATTTCATACCCGTCAACTCCAGTGGGAGATACTAGCAGCACAAAAATCGCTAAGAGGGCGTTTAGAAGGAGATCTGAAGCTTTCACTAGAGACCAGAGTCTCTCTCAACTGGTGGCTGGACAATACAAATTTGGCAGCAGGAATACCTTGGGACAAACAGGCGACAGATGTGATCCTAACAGACGCAAGCTCCCGAGGGTTGGGGGCGCACCTAAGGGGTCACGTAGGCCAGGGCTCCTGGACACCTCAAGAAAGAAGGGCATCCTCCAATCCCAGAGAATTGTGGGCTGTAAACAAAGCCCTAACCCACTTCCTTCCAATACTCAGGGGTCGCAATGTCCGCATCATGTCGGACAACAAAGTAACGGTGGCATACATCAACCACCAAGGGGGAACAAAATCATACTCCCTAATGAAAGCAGCAGACGACATCCTGAGCAAGGTGGAGCAACACTTACAATCCCTAAAAGCCTTACATATAAAAGGGGCAGAAAACATAGAGGCCGATTTCCTAAGCCGCAATACTCTGAGGCAGGGAGAATGGGTCCTAAATCGGTCCATTTTTCAAAAAATAACGCAGCTTTGGGGGGAACCAGTGATAGACCTCTTTGCCAACAAACACAACAGGCAAACACGAAGGTTTTGTGTTGTGAGTTCATTTTCCCCTTCACCATTGAGTTCTGATGAACTCCCTCTTCTGGTGAAGGAAGGTAGTGAGGCTGATTACCAAGCACCTGGACAGGATGATGATGACTGGGTGACTGGAATTGCTGACTGGATATAAGGCAGCCGACGCCCTTCTGCCTTGCTGGTGATTTCTCAGAGGGATTCTAGGAGACCAGTCTGATTCCTGCTCCTCAAAAGCTAAGTTTTCTGCTCTGCTTTTTGCATTTGTGTTTTGGTTTTGTTTTGCCTTGTTTTTCTGGATTTCTGCCATTCCCTGCTGGGGTGAGCTGAATTCCTTTTTGCTCTGTCTTCAGAAAATACTTGAGTACTGATATAGTCTTTTTGAAGCCTAGCGTCTTCAGGGCTTTTTTCCCTATCAGCCTGTTGGCTCTTGTTTTGATAGGGTTTTGGCAGATTGCAGACAGCAGCTTTTCTATTCTGTCTGTTATGATGAGTCACCGAAGGAGGAAAAAACAAAATACCAGCTAAGTCCAGAAAAACCAGAGAGGTTGGCAGCTATCGGATTGCAGACCCCTGAACCTATCCACAACAACTAGCAGTAGCCGTGGGGGGTTCCTACGGTGCCCTAGACCCCTCGATCACAGCCGGAGAACTATATAGCCTAATGACAGAAAGGGGAAAAACTAAACTGCCTCAGAGCAGACCCCAAAGCAATAGGCAGCCCCCAACATATAATGACGGTGAAGCAAGATGAAAACACTAACACAGATAAAAAGATAGGTTGAGCAAATGATGGGGCCCAAGCTAACTACATAGGACAGGATAGGAAAGCTGCTGTCTGCCATCCGCAAAAACCCTATCAAAATGAGCCAACCGACTGATAGGAAAAACAGGCCCTGAAGTCGCTAGGCTTCAAAAGACTATATCAGCACTCAGGTATATTCTGAAGACAGAGCAAAATAACAACAGATCAGAGACAAAAATGGAATTCAGCTCACCCCCGGCCGGGGATGGCAGAACTCCCAAAAAACAAGGCAAAACAAAAACAAAACTGAAGAGTATAAAGCAGAGCAGAAAAACTTAGCTTTGAGATGCAGGAATCAGACTGGTCTCCAAGAATCCAGCAGGAAAATCACCAGCCAGGAAGAAGGGCGTCGGCAGCCTTATATCCAGTCCTCAATTCCAGCCACCCAGTCATCATCTAGCTGCCCAGGTGTTTGGTAATCAGTCTCACTACCTTCCTTCACTAGAGGAGGGAGTTCATCAGATCTCAATGGTGAAGGGAAAAATGAACTCACAACACCTTTCCTATTTAGTTAGCTTGGGCCCCATCATTTGCTCAGCCTATCTTTCTATCTGTGTGAGTGTTTTTTCATCTTGCTTCACCGTCATTATATGTTGGGGGCTGCCTATTGCTTTGGGGTCTGCTCTGGGGCAGTTTAGATTTCCCTTTCTGTCTTTAGGCTATTTAGTTCTCCGGCTGTGATCGAGGGGTCTAGGGCACCTTAGGAACCCCCCCACGGCTACTGCTAGTTGTTGTTGATAGGTTCAGGGGTCTGCAATCCGATAGCTGCCAACTTCTCTGGTTTTCTGGACTTAGCTAGTATTTCTGTTTTTGCCTCCTACGGTGACTCATTCATAACAGTTTTGCTCCCTAAACCCAAGGGAAAATCCATGGGCAGTGGACTCTGCACATTCAGTGGGACTTCAAGCTGGCCTATGCGTTCCCCCCAGTCGCTCTGATCCCAACAGTGGTCAGGAAGATCAGGACCGATCAAGCCAGAGTAATCCTAATAGCCCCATTTTGGCCAAAAAGACCCTGGTTTGCTCTGCTGCGGAAAATGTCCATCTCTGATCCATGGATTCTGCCAGAAATTCCGGACCTTCTAGCCCAAGGCCCGATATTCCTTGCGCAAGTCAAGGGATTCCATCTGACTGTGTGGAATTTGAAAGGTCGCTTTTAAGGGGTAAATATTTTTCCCCGGGGTTGGTGGCCACCCTGCTTAAAAGTAGGAAACCGGTGACGACGAACATCTATGGCAGAACATGGAATAAATTCCTACGGTTCCTAGGTAAGCCGTTAGGACAAGAACCCCCAATTAGTGCCATCTTGAAGTTTTTACAGGCAGGATTACAGCTGGGGTTAGCGGTAAATACGCATAAGGTTCAGGTGTCTGCGCTAGGGGCGCTCTATAACTGCAACTTGGCAGCGAATAGATGGATAGCCAGATTCATCAAAACATGTCATAGGGCTAAACCTATTCCAATACCCAAGATAGATCCCTGGGATTTAAACCTAGTTCTAGAGGCCCTTACAAAAGAACCATATGAGCCATTGCATCAGCTTTCCGCAAAATTTCTGACCCTGAAAACAATCATTTTAGTGGCCCTTACATCAGCCCGTAGAAAAAGCGACCTGCAAGGCTCTGTCAGTAAATCCACCCTATACACAAGTTTTTCAGGACAGGGTGGTGCTAAGGACTGACCCCGCTTATCTGCCTAAGGTAGTGTCAGATTTCCATCGAGGTCAAGAGATTATCCTCCCATCCTTCTGTGATAATCCAAAGAATCCAGGGGAAGAAAAATTCCATAGTTTGGATGTTAAGAGAGCCCTGCAAGAATACATATCTATCACCAGCCAGTGGAGGAAGTCCCAGTCCCTATTTGTAGCTTTTCAGGGTGCCAGGAAAGGCTATGGGGTTTCAAAAGGGACTGTTGCTAGATGGATTAGGGAGGACATTAGTGTAGCCTACACAACTAGTGGTATCCCGATTCCTGACGGGATCAAGGCTCATTCCACCAGAGCCGTGGCGACCTCCTGGGCTGAAAAGGCAGAGGTATCAATTGAATAGATTTGTAAGGCCTCCTACCTGGGCCTCACCTTCCACCTTCTTTAGGCACTATAGATTAAAGCTATCCTCCTCTGCTGACTTAACCTTTGGTAGAAGGGTGCTGCAAGCGGTGGTCCCTCCCTAAGGTGTTTCGTAGTCTCCAAAAGTCTCCTAGGTGGTGCTGTCATGGGTGAAGGCAAAATAACCATGGTTACTTACCGGTAGCCGGTTTTTCCGGAACCCATGACAGCACCCGTCTATTCCCCCCCCTTTTTTCACCGTATGGGTGTGCACAGTTAGTAGGGTGCATTTGTGTGATGTGGTGTTGGATTGAACATGTAACTAACCGGGAAGTCCTCTCAATGCTCTGTAACCCAACTGAAGCGGGGGAGAGGTGTCGCCCCTTATATCTCAGTAGGTTCCTGTCCTGGAGGGGCGGATCCCTCTCTCAGGTGGTGCTGTCATGGGTTCTGGAAAAACCGGCTACCGGTAAGTAACCATGGTGGTTTCCTCTTGGTCTTTTCCCAGATTAAAACCAAGTATTTTGGATTTTGAGTCATTTATTTTAAAATAAGAGATCTTAGAGAAAGTCTGGATTAGGGTTTGTAAGGCAGTGATAGAGTTGCTTGGATCAGTGAGGGTAAGAATAATATCTGCATAAAACGCTATTTTAAAATCTCTATGCAAGGTTTTAATTCCCGAGATCTTTGTACTGTTCCTGATTAATTGGGCCAAAGGTTCAATAGCCAATGCAAAAAGCAATGGTGATAAGGGGCAGCCCTGTCTAGTCCCATTAGCTATATTAAACATAGAGGAAAGTTGATTGTTTGAATATACCCTCACCCCAGGGCCAGAGTACAAAGCCATAATACCCCTCGTGAGCTGAGAATTCATTCCAAATTTTTTGAGAGTCGCTTCGAGATAAGACCAATTAAGGTGGCCAAACGCTTTCTCAGCATCAAGAGAGATAACAGTGGCTTTAAGTTTGTTCGAGGAAATTACCGTATATACTCGAGTATAAGTTGATCCGAGTATAAGTCGACCCCCCTAATTTTGCCACAAAAAACTGGGAGAACTTGAGGAGTCTTGAGGAGATCATTTGCATATTCCCAGTGCCTTCTGGGATAAGTGAAGAGTCTCCGCGAGCTCAACGATCACTGGGTTTTGGCCGTTGCAGCTGAAAAGAGGAAATCGGAAAACCAGGGGAAGAGTCTTGAGGAGATCATTTGCATATTCCCAGTGCCTTCTGGGATAAGTGAAGAGTCTCCGCGAGCTCAACGATCACTGGGTTTTGGCCGTTGCAGCTGAAAAGAGGAAATCGGAAAAATCGCGCGCCTATCGGCGTGCGAATTTGGGCTCATCTTTCATCGTTTTTAAGAAATCTCAAGATGGAAGAGGCCAGGAGCCATTTGGTGAGCTGCATTTCTTGCTACATGTTCACAGACTTACCAGTGGAAAAGCCAAACTTCACATGCCACAAATGCAAGCTTGTGTCCCTGTTGGAGGAAAAGTTGCAAAATCTCGAAGAGAGGTTAGCTACGTTGAAGATCATTAAGGAAGGTGAAGAGTTCTTGGACAGAGCAGAATTATCTCTTCATGTTACAGAAAGAGAAGAAATTCGAAGTGCACCTGAAGAAACAGAGGAATGGAGACATGTGACCCAGAGAAGCAGGAGGATCAGGAGGCAGTCAGCACCCATACTGCTCAGAAACCAGTACCAGGCTCTCACGCAGGAAAACAATGAAGAAATACATCAGGATAAGACTTTGCCAACAAGCAGCAACCTTGTACGCCTTCAGAGTCCTCCTGGATGGAGAAAGAAAAATGTTGTGAAGAAGAAACGGAGAGTGGTGGTCATGGGGGATTCCCTGTTGAGAGGAACAGAGGCCGCTATCTGCAGACCGGATATAACTTCAAGAGAAATGTGTTGTCTTCCAGGTGCAAAAATTAAAGATGTGTCTGACAGGATATCAGGACTCTTCAGACCTACAGATGACTACCCATTCCTGCTACTACATGTGGGGACAAATGACACTGCAAGAAACGACCTGGAAACCATCTGCAGAGACTTTGAAGACTTAGGTAAGAAAGTGAAAGAACTGGGAGCGCAGGTGGTCTTCTCTTCCATCCTCCCAGTGGATGGCCATGGAACAAGGAGGTGGAATAAGATTCTGCAGGTGAACAACTGGCTACGTCGATGGTGCCGTCAGCAACGATTTGGATTTCTGGATCACGGAGTGAACTACTTATACGATGGACTACTTGCTAGAGATGGGGTGCACCTTACGAAGACTGGTAAGCATGTATTTGGAAGTCGCCTTGCTACACTTGTAAGGAGAGCTTTAAACTAGAACAACATGGGAAGGGAAGCAAAAGACCAGAAAAAGCCATACACCTGACAAATGCTATTGAGAACTCTGCTATTAGAAGTGGAAAGGAAGAACAAAGACGAAAGAATCTAATTAATAAAAATATTGGAGAAAGAGAAACCAATCACAAACTAAAATGTTTCTATACTAATGCACAAAGCATGGGCAACAAACAAGGAGAATTGGAACTACTAACACAGGAAAAGAAATATGATGTCATTGGAATCACTGAAACTTGGTGGGACAATACACATGATTGGAATACAAGACTAGAAGGATACAACTTATTTGCAAGAAACAGACTTGATAAACGAGGAGGAGGTGTCGCATTGTATGTTAGAAACGCGTATATCTGCACAGAGATTGAAGCTTCAGAGACTGGGAGTTCTGTGGAAACTGTTTGGGTAAGAATACAAGGACAGAACAATGGAAAGGACACCATTGTAGGCATTTACTACAGGCCGCCTGTGCAAGCTGAAGCTATGGATGAACTCTTTATGCATCAAATGGCCAAGTTCTCCAAAAAATATGACATAGTTGTCATGGGAGATTTCAACTATCCAGACATTTGTTGGGAATCTCTCTCAGGCAAAACTAACAGGTCAAGGAAATTCTTATCCTCTCTTGCTGACAACTTTATCTTCCAAAAGGTAAGGGAGAAAACAAGGGGAACTGCTACCTTGGATCTAATCCTTATAAACAGGGAGGAAATGGTTGAGGAGGTAAAAGTGGCTGGGACCCTAGGAGGTAGCGACCATGCTATTTTAGAATTTTGGATAACTAGAGGCGGAAGACCTGTGAAGACTCAGACGTCAAGGTTAGATTTCAGAAAGGCAGATTTTAAGGGATTCAGAAAGAGAATTGGAGGGATCCAATGGCTGGATATCCTTAAAGACAAAAATGTCCAGGAAGGATGGGAAATCTTGAAAAATGAAATTCTCAAAGCACAGTTGTTAACAATTCCGAAAAGAGGGAAGAATAGGAAGCAGTTAAGGAAACCAGGATGGATGAACACAGAACTTAAGCACATGCTAAAAAGGAAGAAAAAAATGTTTATAAAATGGAAAGAGGGAGGCATATCTAAAGAAGAATATAATGCTGTCTGCAGAACCTGCAGGGCACAAATCAGATTAGCTAAAGCTGAAAATGAATTGAGGCTTGCAAGAGATGTCAAAAGCAATAATAAAGGATTTTGGGGATATGTCAAAAGTAAAAGAAAAGTCAAAGATGCTATAGGATTTTTACAGGATGAAAATGATGCAATGGTAAGACAGGATGTTGAGAAGGCTGAACTTTTAAATTCCTATTTTGCATCTGTTTTCTCTCAGAAAGGAAATGTAACATCAACTGTTATTCACTGTCCTATTAAGGGAATAGAAGAATCCAGGATATCTATAAACAGAAAGATAGTGAGGAAACACTTAGCTAGCCTAAATGAATTCAAGTCTCCAGGTCCAGATGAATTACACCCCAGAGTACTGAAGGAGATAGCAGAAGAAATTTTTGAACCCCTCTCTATAATCTTTGAAAATTCTTGGAGAACAGGAGAAGTGCCAGAAGACTGGAGAAGAGCAAATGTTGTTCCTATCTTCAAAAAGGGGAAGAAGGTGGACCCAGGTAACTATAGGCCGGTGAGTCTGACTTCTATACCAGGAAAGATCTTTGAACAAATTATTAAACAACATGTATGTCAATACCTGGATAAGAATGAAGTGATTAAACAGAGTCAGCATGGGTTTGTAACTAATAAGTCATGTCAGACTAACTTAATTTCCTTCTATGACGGTATCACTGATTGGGTGGATCAAGGAAATGCTGTAGATATAGTATATCTTGACTTCAGCAAAGCATTTGACAAAGTCTCTCATACAATCCTTATTGAAAAAATGATTAAGTATGGAATGGACAAGGCAACTGTTAGGTGGATTCATAACTGGCTTAGTGATCGGACCCAAAGAGTGGTCGTAAATGGCTGCACATCCAGTTGGAAGAATGTCTCAAGTGGGGTACCACAGGGCTCTGTCCTGGGCCCTGTATTGTTCAACATCTTTATCAACGATTTAGATGAAGGCATTGAGGGTAAACTGATTAAATTTGCTGATGACACAAAGCTAGGAGGGATAGCTAATACTAGAGAAGAGAGAGAGAGGATTCAAAAAGATTTAAATAAACTGGAGAAGTGGGCAGCAACAAACAGAATGGTTTTTAACAGGGAGAAATGCAAAGTACTACATCTGGGCAATAAAAATGGAAAAAGCATATATAGAATGGGAGGAATAGGGCTAAGTGACAGCACATGTGAAAAAGACTTGGGTATACTAATAGATCACAGACTGAATATGAGTCAACAGTGTGATGCAGCAGCAAAAAAGGCAAATGCAATTCTAGGATGTATTAACAGAAGCATACAGTCTAGATCACGTGAAGTCATTATTTCCCTCTACTCCTCTTTGGTCAGACCTCATCTGGAATATTGTGTCCAGTTTTGGGCACCACATTTTAAAAAAGACATCAACAAACTGGAGCAAGTTCAGAAAAGAGCGACCAGAATGGTGACCGGTCTGCAAACCCTGTCTTATGAGGAAAGGTTGCAGGATTTGGGAATGTTTAGTTTGCAAAAGAGAAGACTGAGAGGAGACTTAATAGCTGTCTACAAATATCTAAAGGGCTGTCACATTGTAGAAGGATCAACTTTATTCTCATTTGCACAAGGAAAGACTAGAAGCAATGGGATGAAACTGAATGGGAGGAGACACAGATTAGATATTAGAAAAAACTTTTTGACAGTTAGAGTGATCAATGAGTGGAACAGGCTTCCACGAGAAGTGGTGAGTTCTCCTTCAATGGAAGTCTTCAAACAGAGGCTGGACAGACATCTGACTGGGATGATTTAGCGAATCCTGCTTTGAGCAGGGGGTTGGACCAGATGGCCCAGGAGGTCCCTTCCAACTCTACGATTCTATGATTCTATGAGTATAAGTCTTGGGTGGGAAATGCTCCATAGATTATTCCCTCATATGGTGTCCTCAGAAGAAGCTCCATAGATTGTTCCCCCATATGCTGCCCCCACAAGAAGATCCATAGATTGTTCCCTCATATGCTGCCCCCATAAGAAGCTCCATAGATTGTTCCCTCATATGCTGCCCCCATGCTGCTGCTGCTGCATGTAAAAATAAAAAAAATGACATACTCACCTCGCCGTCGCTGGGTGTCAGATTCTCACCTGTCCTGCGTCCATGGCTGCTCACCGCTATCTGCCACGTCATCAGTCAGTGACGTTCAGACTGCAGGGGGCGCGGCGTGCACTAACCACGTCACCGCACCCTCTGCTGTCTGAAGTCACTGACCGATGACAGACAGCAGCAATGGACGCAGGACAGGTGAGTATCGCTATACTTACCCGTCCTGACGCTGTGTCTTGAGCCCCCAGCTTCTCCGCGCTCTCTCTTCCTGCCTTCAGCGGTCATGTGGTACCGCTCATTAAAACTCATGAATCTGCGCAGAGTTTTAATGAGCGGCACCACGTGACCGCTGAAGGCAGGAAGAGAGAGCACGGGGAGAAGCTGGGGGCTCAAGACACAGCGTCAGGACGGGTAAGTATGACCTGACACATCCGCCCCCTCCGACCCCCTTTGTATATGACTCGAATATAAGACGAGAGGGGGACTTTCAGCCCAATTTTTTGGGCTGAAAATCTTGACTTATATTCGAGTATATACGGTAGCTTAATTATGTTAATGAGCCTTCTCATACCATCTATGGATTGTCTTCCTTTAATGAAGTCTATCTGATCATTGGAAATTAGTCTTGGGAGGAATTGATTTAGTTTATTAGCCAGGATTTTTGCGTAAATTTTTACGTCTGTGTTGATGAGGTATATAGGTCTGTAATTAAAAACTTGGCTAGTGTCAGAATTTGGTTTTGGGATTACGATAATTGTCGCTTCCAGCATCTCTTTGGGAAATTGACCTGATTGGAAAGCTGAATTAAATACTTTTACAAAAAGACTTGAAATAATCATTACTGAACCCGTCTGGTCTGGGTGATTTGAATGTTTTAAGCTTGTTTATAATTTCTAGGACTTCTTGTTCATTAAAGGGAGAAGACAAAAATGATAAGTCTTCAGAGTTGAGCTTTGGGAGGTTCATGCTGGAAAGGAATGATCCAATCTCTGAGGTAGTTGGCTGCATATTAGGGTTGTCCTGATTAATATTGTACAAATTTTTGCAATAATCGGCAAAAGCCTTTACAATATCTTTAGGGTGGACCAGAGATGAACAATTAGAGGAAGTTATATTGTCAATTCTATTCCGTTTTTGTATATTCTTAATTCTGTTTGACATGTATTTTGAAGGGCGATTTATAGATAAGTATTGTTTGCATTTTGCTGATCTAATAGCTGAATCGTAAAAATTGAATATGATTTTCCTTAATTGCAACTTAAGATCGGTAAGTTCTGATGATACAGCTTGTTTGTTAGAGGAAATAGAGAATCGACATAATTCATCTTCTTTAGATTTAATTGACTGTTGTAGGGTAAGGATTTTATCCCTGTTAACTTTTTTTAGTCAGGAGGAAATTTGAATTAAAACTCCCCTAAACACCGCCTTGTGAGCATTCCAATAGGTAAACGGATTGAGGAGGTTTGATTTGTTTTCACTAAAATAGTTCTGTAAGGCTGATATGATTTCAGATTTGATGGAGGGGTTATGAAGCAAAGAGGAGGTGTTAAATTTCCACATGGAATGGGGGCGAATTGGAGGCCCTATTATCAATCCTGCAGTTACCGGAGAATGATCTGAAATAGTTTTATTAAGTATGGAGATGGAGGAGAACCATGGCAAGGAGAAGACATCTGTGAGTATCAAATCTATTCTAGAGGCCGACTGATGACCATCAGAAAAATGAGTAAATTCTCTAGATGTGGTGTTGAAACAGCGGAATGAATCAAATAGCTCATGATTATAAATCTAGCTGTTAAAGGATTGCATTCTTTGTCTGCTGGGGGAGGTGGAGTCTAGTATATTATCTGGCACCATATTAAAGTCATCTAATAAAAGTAGAGTTCCTGATCGTAAGGTGTCTATTTTTTTCATTAGCTTCTTTAGGAAGCTAAGTTGTCTGATGGTGGAAACATAAGTATTAACTATTGTGAAGGTGTGGCCATTCAATTTGCATAGGAGAATATGATAGCGTCCTTTTTCGTCTTTGACCTCAGAGAGAAATTCAAAGGAAATTGAATTACCAATCAGGGTTAAAGCCCCAGCTTTCTTTCATGGGCCGCAAGACTCAGATACAAATGGGAAATTTTTGAGATTTATAGAAGGGCGGTTGTCTTTTTTTAACTTAGTTTCTTGGAGGCATGCCACTTCAGCATGTAACCCGTTAATTTCTTTACCGATGGAAAATCTCTTCCAAGGGCTATTTAGCCCTCTGACATTATAAGATACAAATTTTATTTTCATGTTACAGAAGTGGCAGGGACCGTATGAAGTGGGATAGAGGAAATGTGGAAACCAGAGTGCACCTACCTTTTGTAGAACTTAGTTAACAAAAACCCTAAAACAAAAGACCTGTTTGAAACCAAAAACAAAAAAGCACAAAAACAGTAAGAACAAAATTGTCCTTTAGAAAGAGCCCAGCCGGTAGGCTCTAATTCCCTAGTGGGGAAAGTTTGTGTAAGGATCCCATTGGAGGCATCCTTTAGCTGTCAGTCATATCAACACTGTTCCTAGAAGGAAAATAATCTCATGTGATATGAGTCCATAAAGTAGTAGAGAAGTAAGAAAACCTGTGGAAAGAAGAATAATAAGCAATATAATACACTAAACAAATAATCAAGAAGTGTAGGGAGACCTTTTAACATGGTGAGTAACTATGTAGACAGGGTCTCTCCATTGGATCATCCCTTCTCTGAAGAAGGCCTGGGGTCTTGAGAGTTGAAGTTTCTATGTCGGTCAGGTATCTTGTAGTAGGACAGGAAATCTCTTCCTTCCTTAGGCGAGAATAGGACGGTCGTCTTTCCTTTGTAGATTACCAAGAGTTTAAGTGGATCACCCCATTTATAGGGGATATTATTTTCCCTCAAGGTGACTGGCTTAAAAGATTTTCTTCCTTCAATCGTTTCCTTTGAAAGATCCGTGAATAGCTGGAGGTGAGCATAGGGTTCTGGAAAGCCTCCTAGATCCTTTACTGACTTTTGATTTTTTCCTTGATCTTGAAGAACTGTACCCTTAAGATGGTATCTCTAGGTAGATCTTTATCAATATTCCGTGGTTTGGGAAGTCTGTGGATCCTATCTATGATGAGATCTTTGTCTGTAAGTGCCGGTAGTAATTTTTTGAAAATTGTCTTGACGAAGTCTTCTAGTTTACCCGGTGAAATAGATTCTTGTATTCCTCTTATTTTCAAGTTATTCCTTCTATTCCTGTCTTCCATATCCGCAACTTTAATTTTGAGTCTGTGAAGTTCAGATTTGAGGTCATGAGTGACTTTTGATAAATCGTCAGTATGTTCTTCCACTACAGTTAGCTGTTTTTCGTGGTTGTCTAATCTGTTACTGAATTTATCTAAAGTAGATTGTAAAATTTTAGTTTGGTTTTCAAATGTTTGGGTCATACTAGACGTAATTTTCTGGGCAAGGGTGTCCATGTAAGAGTGGATGGATTCGACGTCCAGTTTTTGAGTAGAAGAAGAGTTGGTGTTATCCATCTTAAGTTTTGACCTTTCTGGAGAAAAGGTTGGTGAAATGTCTCTAGATTCAGAACTTGAAGCGTCTGCTGGTGAAGTAAATTTTCAGATTTTTTACCAGGATTTTTCCTTTTTGATGAGCGAGATGTGTCCATGTCCTCTTTATGAGGACATCTGGCCTTAAATGGGCTGACGAGATTCACTTGATCTTTAAAGTTAGGACTATAGGTGTCGTGAAATTTTTGTGCTCTTTGAGGAGTCATAGGAGGCACTTTCGCTGACTTGGACATGGGAGTGGACTTGTGACTCATCATGTGTCCTTTTTTTAATCCTGTTTCGCAGGGATTATATTAAGAGTTCAAATCGTCTACTCTTCAGTCCTTTTCCTACTCCACCCCTCCTTTCTTCTTTAGCTTAGTTTATTGTTATTAATAGTGCTGTTTTTATTAGAAAAATAAGTACCACTCCAGTAAAATGGGAAGAGTGAAATAAATACGCACTAAGATTGATTATTATAGGAGACCGCTATGTATATTAGAGTTTTGAGTGCTGAATACTAAACAAAGCACTCTTCACTGAATAAATGTTTAAAATATAGAGAACTCTTGCGTCTTCCTATGCCTTTTCATAAAAGGGGCTGTGAGGAATGAAATAAACTGCAAAGTCAGATGGCACCTTTAATATTGGTGTTTTAAACAATAAAATCCATTTTAAACTGCGCACCGGTCTAGACGCGCTCTCTCTGTGACTTAATTGCGGCCGCAGCAGGCGGCTAGACTTCACACAGAGCTCAGTGACATCAGGCCCCCGCTCATAGAATATGCAACAGGTGAGCCGGCAGCTAATATATCGCACTACTGAAGAAAGGCAGATCCCTCCGCCTCTATCATCACCCCAATGGAGCCGCACAGAGCGGAGGTAACTAGAAGCAGGCAAGAGTAACTTAGAGGTCCAGCACTGGTGGGGGCACTTCTCGGATAAAGTCAAAGTACTTTTTATTATTAACCAGGGCTCTCACACCACAAATCAGTATTAACTCGGGACTATTTGATGTCCTTCTGCCCTGCAGCTATAATACTGCTAATGAGATGCGGATCCTTCCGCCTCCGTCGTAGCGCCCGCAGCTGTGCCCAGAACTAGCGATGAGTGTTTTTAAAATCAGGCACACCGGGATTTTTTTGTGAGCTGATGCAGGTGGGGGGACCCTTCAAGTAAAATTAGCAATCTTTAATAATCTGTAAGTGGATCCTCCGCGAAAGTAAGTGTTACTTAGGGACTATTTTGAATCCCTCCGCCCCACAGCTCTAATATGCCGGGAATACAGTGCTTAGGGGGGGGAGAGCGCTGGGGAGATGTAGATCTCTCAGCGTATGCAGTAACTTCCACAGTACCACAAGAAACCGGGAAATAAAAGTAAATGTGGTCACACTGGTACTTATAAAGGATCCGGGATAGGTAAAGGGACTTTCCAGATAAATGTAGTATATTTTAATATGCGGCAGGTAATATTACCATAGAAATAGGCACAGATCATGGACTAATTTGTGTCCTTCTGCCTCTCAGATATTTTATGCCTAGAAAATGGCGCTCATGAGAGAGGACAGTGAGAAGAAATAGATCCCTCCGCGACCGTTATGGCGTCTGCTGCCCCATATAAAACCGGGGAATATAGGTAAATCAGGACACCCTGGGACTTCCAAAAGGTCAAAAACAGTTAAAAAGAGTTTCCAGAAAAAGTCAATGTCTTTTATTATGCAATGAGAGAAATCCTGTCAGGATAGGCACAGGGTGAGGACTATTTTGCATCCTTCCGCCAACCAGCTGGTATATGACAGGAATTTTGTAAAAATATCTCCAAAAGACAATATAAATCTTTAAAATGTGGTAGACAAGCGTGGAGACACTTTTTCTGAGGACAAGGACTGCCGGTGGGTGATGGAGGGAGAAGGGAGAGGATTTTTTCACTCACGGACCAAGATGGCGTCCTTGCAGTAAAATGTCGGGAGAAGGCCTCAAATTTCAAAAGAGTCTTTTTTAACGTCCAAAGCTCAGATAAGGGGTATCAGAATGTACCTCTGAGTAACGAGAAAACAATCCTTCCACGGGTCATCGGAGATAGCGATTTTCTTTCGCTTTATTTGTCGTTTTAGGAGATGCCTCCTCAGAGATCCTGAGCCGTGCGTGTTACACCATCGCCAGCTCAGGCCACGCCCCCTCATGAGAATACATTCTAGCAATGAAAGGCAAAAGGCAATTAAAGAATTAAAGGCAGTTAAAGGCAAACCATTAACCCTTCTATATTTCATGAGCATTACACAACGTGTATACAGAGAGAAAGTGGCCAGCAGACTATTACACTGTCTGTTTTCAGAGTATCCCACCCCCGCAAAAAAAACAAAAACACAAAATCAGTGTTCGCTACCTCCTCCACCTACACCATCACCTCAACCCCCTCTTCCACTTGGACCACCATCTCCTGGTTCTTTTCTTTTCAATGTTATTTTTATTGAGTTTTAAAGCATAACAGTAAATATAGTGAAACAGTGTTACATTATAAAAATTCAGTGCTCGACAAATACATAGCAGTCTATTCAGAATGCCTGCGATACAGATCAAACACTTCTAGCTTGCGTTATGCAGTCTTACTAATGAAATATGTTTGGTATCTGGACAGAGAGAGATTTGTTCAGATTAATGTGAATATCAAAACTGGTGTCCCTGGCTCGTTTTAACACACAGCTTCTCCAATTTAGCCATTTGGGACAATAACATATCAAATTATAATGAGAGTAAGAGAAGAGAAAGTAGGAAACATAGAAAGTGAGAGGAATGGGAGGAAAGGGGGGGGCAGTGGTTCGTCACTAGGTAGCGTCCTGTATCATATCCGAATGCATACTTGATCTAAAGATAATCCAAGGTTTCCAGGAATCCTGGAATGGTACTAAAGAGAGATTCACATGTGCCACCAACTCAGCCATGTAGTATAGTTGGCCTATCTTGTAGAGCAATTGTTTGTGTGGGAACATTCTCAGATTTCCAATGAATGGGTATTAAAAGTTTGGCTGCCGCTATTATGTTATTAACCAATGAGGATAATTTTTTGTTACTTGGCCACACCGAAAAATTCAAAAGGGCGGTTTCAGGCGTTAGGGAAGCTGACTTTCCAGTTATCTCTTTTATGACACTTTCAGTAAGCGCCCAAAAGCGTTTTATAACTGGACAGGACCACCATATATGAAGATAGTCACCTTCTCCAATGCCACATCTCCAGCATTTCGTGTGATGATTCACCCGCCAGGCCTGGTATTGTGTTTGTGAAATATACCATCTGGATACTAGCTTATAAGAGTTTTCTTGGGTTTTAACACATTTAGTCGGGCCATGAGAATGTTTATAAATGTGAAATACCTGCTCTTGTGAGAAAGCATAGCCTAGGTCTTTTTCTCACTTTACTATATATGCACGTTTCAAGCATTTTTCTGCAAGGAGAAGCTCGTGGTATATAGTGGATAATATTTATGTGGGCTTATTTGATTTAGAACATAGAGTCTCAAAGGGTGTAAGTCTGCGCATGAGGTTGGTGTTGTAGTGAATTCTTTTCAATGTCATTTTAATTGTGGAATATTGTATGAAATTAATGTTGGCTAGTCCAGGTAGTTTGCGGAGTTCGAAAATGGTGGGAGCACTCCATCAAATAACAGCTGGTCAATTGCGATTTTCAACCTTAGCGGGGCTTCGTCGGTCATGGTGTCGATAGAGTGAGTTAAGATGTCTGATAGCATTAGTATTGGTGATGGGGGGGTATCAGAATGCTGTATGTTCTGGCCCAAACTTTTAGCAGTGACCGTGTGAGTGCGTTGGGAAAAGTAGGAAGGGGACTCCCTCTTGAGTAGGTCAATAAAAGTTGTCTAATGGGTAGAGGCGATAGTTCTTTTTCCATTGCCACCCATTGTTTGTCATGTGAAACTCGTATCATATGTACTGATCTCGATAGCACCGATGCGTAATAATACTTTCTAATATCGGGAGCGCCCATCCCCCCCCCCCCCCTTGCCCGAGGCAGGGTCAGTGTGTGAAAAGCTATTCGTGGCCTCGTCTTGTTCCACATATACTTGGAAAAAAGAGAGTTAACTCTAGTTAAATAAGAATCTGGTACTTGGATAGGTAGCATTTGGAACATATAGGTAAATTTTGGTAATATCAGGCTCTTTAGAAGATTTTTTCTCCCTGTCCATGATAGGAGCGAGTCTCTCCATGATCCGATTGTGTTTACCGCCTGTTCTAACAATGGATCATAATTATATTTTATCAGTTCTTTTTCTGTTCTGGCTATTTTGACTCCCAAATACGTGATAAAATTTTTGGGCCAGGTAAACGGTTATTCCTTTTTTAGTTTGCTTAGGATGTGTGTTGGGACGTTTAAATCCAATGTGTCTGATTTAGACACATTCACCTTAAAATTTGAGACACTGCCATATTCTTCCAGTATCCTCTTGAGGGCTGGGAAGCTTCTAATTGGCTTCGTCATTGTGACCAGTAAGTCATCGGCGAAGGCTGTGGATTTATAGTTCTGCTTTCCAATTTTTATGCCCTCTATTTCTGGGCATTGCTGTATTGCGGTTAGGCGCGGCTCCATTGTCAACACAAAAAGCAGTGGCGACAGCGGGCATCCCTGGCGTGTACCATTTCCTATAGTGAATGTGTCTGTGAGTGAGCCATTAATATCGATGCGGGCCTTCGGGTTATTGTATAATTTCATTATGGTAAGAACTGTTTGCTTCGGGAATCCGAACCCCAGTAACAACTCCTCCAGATAAGTCCAGTCTACCCTGTCAAAGGCCTTTTCGGCATCCGTACCCAGCAGCACCAAAGGGAGTTTGTTCTTTTTTGCATGTTGCATAAGGTGTATTATTTTATATGCATTATCTCTCCCCTCTCTCCCCCCCACAAAGCCCGCTTGGTTTGGGGAAATCACCGACGGTAAAACCTTTGCTAGTCTATTCACCAGCATTTTTGCAAATAACTTCTGGTCTACATTGTGTAGTGATATTGGCCTGTAGCTACTGCATTGTTCCTGATCTTTGCCTTCCTTATATATTAAGGATATTTTAGCTTCCAAAGCTTGGGCTGGAAATTGATCTCTGCTCAGTATAGAGTTACACATTCCCAGCAGGCGTGTGTTGAGGATAAGGGAGAAGATCTTATAATAGGTTATTGGTAAACCGTCTGGCCCGGGTGTTTTCCCCTTTGGGCTCTTCGACAGGGCAGACCGGAGCTCATCCATTCTAAATGGCTTAGTTAATTGAGACTGTTGCGCTTCTGTCAATTGAGGCAGATTCAGTCGGGCTAAAAATCTCCCTATTGCCCTCTTCCTTTTTTGTTGATCTTTGACTGTCTTTTTCTGGCGTATGTTATAAAGTTGTTTGTAGTATTCTAGGAACTTGAGTCTATTTGTGCATAATTTTGAGTGCTTAATCCTCCTGAGTTTTTGATTGTGTATATATGTGCGGTTTTGGCGCTTTCTTATACTTGAGAGCATAAATTTAGTAGCTTTGTCTCCATGTACAAACATTCTATTTCGCCATTTGGCGAACCATTTTACAGATTTTTTATTTAAAAAATCTTTCATCTTTTGTCTCTTTTTGGTTAGCGCATTTAACCATTTTGTATCAGGTTGTTTCTTGTGTAAGGTCTCTAATTCAAAGATTTCTTCATATAGTGTGTTAATGTCGTGCTGCCGCTTCTTATTTAGATATGAAGTGATTGAAATTAGTTCTCCTCTTATTACTGATTTATGCGCTTCCCATAAGATAGGGACTGAAACCTCATCTGTATCGTTTTGTGCAAAATATTGTTCAAGTGTTTTGGATATGCAAGCCCGTACCTACGAATCTGTCAAAACTGATTCGTTTAGTCGCCA
Source organism: Dendrobates tinctorius (assembly GCF_039654945.1). Taxonomy (NCBI): domain Eukaryota; kingdom Metazoa; phylum Chordata; class Amphibia; order Anura; family Dendrobatidae; genus Dendrobates; species Dendrobates tinctorius. The sequence goes on from NW_027361684.1 coordinate 21,639,933, forward strand.
TGTTCTTGTGAGGGAAAAAGGCTTGGAGTGTAACTATTGAGTGGTCTGAGTGAATGTTTGGAAGTATTTTTGAGGCAACGGCATTGGGGAGAAGTCTTCTCGGGATTAGTATGTAGTCTAATCTATGATAGGTCTTGTGAGGATGGGAGTAGTATGTGAAGTCTTTGTCACCGGGCTATAAATACCTCCAGATATCTGTCATCTGCATTGCCCTAATTTTTGCTTTAATCTTAATCAAGTCTCGCTGGGATATTGAGCTTTTCTTTTTTGTGATGTCTAACTGAGGGTCTAGCGCTACATTTAGGTCTCCTCCTATGACCAGTGTCCCTTCCCTAAATTGTTCTATTTTCGCAAAGGTTGCTAATAGCCACCTAAAGTGTTTCTTATTCGGGGCATAAAGGCTACAGATAGTGTACATGTTCCCTGCCAATAGTCCCTTTACGAATATGTATTTCCCATTTGAATCTGCTTTTATGTCGTGTATCTGAAACGGTATTCCTTTCGCTATCGCCACCGAGGTACCCCTAGATCCCGTTTGTGTGGTTGTAGTGTGGTACCATGAGTTGTAATGCGAGCGTTCAAAATTAGGGAGTTTCTCTGATTTAAAGTGTATTTCCTGGACCATCAAAATGTCTATTTTTTGCTTTTTAAGCATGTCTAATGTTTGTCGTCTGGTGATCGACGAGTTTAGGCTGTTTGCGTTTAGAGAGGCAAAAGTAAATACCTTGTTATGAATTGCCATAGGGTTGAGAGGTTTGGCGGGTGAATCTTTTTTGTCCCGATAACTTTTTCTGATTCGGATGCTTCTTGGTGCTGGAACTAGGATAGAGATTGGGGGGGGGAGAGACAGGAGATGCAGAATAGGTAGGAAGAGAGAAGAAAACAAATCGTGATGAGATTCATGTATAGCATGACAAGCAAAAAAAAATTACAATTAGCGGATCTATTGAACTTAATCATTGTTCTTGTAGACTTTTTTGGGGAAAAATATTTAATGAAATTCAGAGCCCAATGGGGCAAATCTAACTTAGTATTCTAATAATACTGTAACTACCGCCATCGCTAAAAAGCAGCGGTGTCGGTCTCGAACCCAGAAAAATCAAATCTGGAACCTTATTAACAATGAGAGAGTCCACGGCCGAACAGCCGACAAGCCAGAAATTCGCTTATTCAAGTCGCTCCATCATCTCCTTTCGAGCTTGGGGATTTTGCAGTTTTCTTTCTTTGTTTCTGGAGTTTCGGAGTCCCCACCACTTGCCAGGATGGTGGGTTTGGCAGGTGTCGATAATTTGAAGCGGCATGAAACGTCTCTAGATCTGGATACAGTTCCAAGGAGATGTCCAGAGTCTTGCAGATTTCTTTAATGTCTGTGGATGACCTGGCTTGAAGTTTTTTGTCTCCTGCCGTTATATAGATTCCGAATGGGAACAGCCAACAGTATCGATAGCCTTTTAGTGTTAGGGCTTCTGTCATTGGTTTTAGAATTTTGCGTTTTTTAAGTGTTGTGGCTGACAAGTCTTGGAAAAGTCTTATCTGCGAGCCTTCATATAGAATTTTCTGCGCTTCGCGGGCTCTGCGAAGGATCAAGTCATTCACCCGGTAGTCAAGAAAGCGGCATAGCACATCTCTTGGGGGTTCTCCTTGTTTGGGTCTGGGACGCAAAGACCTGTGCACTCTTACGAGTTCAATGTCTTTGGGGTCGTCGTCTAGTAGAAGATTAGAAAAGATCTCAGTGGATGCTTTGGTTAACGCCTCCGTAGCCACAGACTCCGGGAGCCCCTTTATACGGATGTTATTCCTTCGCTCGCGGTTTTCATGGTCTTCTAGCGTGCTTTGGATCATATGAATAGGGCTTTCATGCTCATTAAGACAAACATACATGGCGTTGGTCTGCTGCGTCAAAGTCGTCTGATAACTTTCAACCACTTCGAGCCTGTGACCTTGTTGTGTAATGTCTTGCTTTATCTCTGCCAGTTCTCTTCCAATAGGTTCCAAAGCTTTTGAGAGGATCCTTTTAATAAATGAGCAGGTCACCAGGGTATCTTTCATGGTTCCCCCTCTATCTGAATCACTCTCCAGATCTGTTTCTGAGTCATCTTCCATTTGAGATGCAGCAAAGAGCAGCCGACAGCACAGCGGAAAAGTGGATGCAGGTTCAAAGGTTCATGGACCCAAATGAACAAATGTCCATATAAGAAAAAGGAACAGCATCCGGTCCAGGTGAAAAATCGTATCAAAGATTTATTCTGCCAGTATAAAATACAACGTTTCGGCCATATTGTGGCCTTTTTCAATATGGCCGAAACGTTGTATTTTATACTGGCAGAATAAATCTTTGATACGATTTTTCACCTGGACCGGATGCTGTTCCTTTTTCTTATATCTTCCATTTGAAAGTCTGTTTGCCGTGAAGATTTAATAGGGTCTGGGAAAGAGGCTTGCTTCTTCAGGAATTTGTCTACATCCGCTTGTGTTAGGGATTTTGTGGCTCTAGTGGTGCTTTTCAGAGTTTTAACCGTGGTCTTTCCCATAGTTATTGCTGATGGGCTCTGAGTTTTGCTTTGTTGTTATAATGTTAATTTCCCCCTGTCTACAGGTTACAGGGTTAGAGGAGCACTTCAAGTGTTAATTCCATATAGGAGAATTGAATTTTCCCATGATACTAGACAGAGGCAATTAGTGGCTCTTATGTTGGTTCAGGACGATATGAAGTCATACACAATCTTGCTATGACTGTTATTAAACCTTAAGAAGAGAATCGTCCGAGATCTTTTTTTTTTTTTTCTTTATCTATAGTGTTTGTGATTTTGGGAAATAGTTTTCCTATTGATCAACGGGGGCCGCTCACTCCTCCCTTCCCGAATTCCACCTATGTCAGAGGGGTTAAAGATGTGGATCTCCTATATTGCAATGTCCTCTCCAGTCTCCACTGACTGGTGTCAAAATGGCCGCTGTGCAGCTGGTGTGTTCTTCAAATACTTAACTCCAATTCCTGTTTTATTGGTCAGGGTGCCTGTCGTGCAGTTGGCAGCTATATAACAGTTAATTAAAACGCAGCCACAATGGGGTAGAATGCAGGAGAGCTCAGACGCGGCCTCCCTCCTCTGCCTCTGCAAAGCCTCCCTTCAAGCGTCTTCTCCTCCTCCCCCTCAAACACCACAGCACCAGGGGAAATATGGCGCCCGCCCTGTCTCAGAAAAGGGCACAAATTCTCCCGCCCACTCCCCGTGACCGGCCTCCCTGTCCCCGGTCCAGCGGGGCAGTCTAATATAGAGGGCTGCTACCCCCCAGAAACAAGCGTGCACCGACCGGTCTCTGCAGTCCCGATCTCCGCTTGGTGCGATCCAGCCGAGAGGAAGGGAGAGGTGTCCGCAGCACGGCAGGCAGGTCTCGCGCTCCGTGCGCTCCCATTGAGCTCTCAGGTAAGAGGGATGGAGGAAGGGCCACGGCAGCAGGGGATCCCTCTCGCCCGGTCTCAGGTGGTGCGGATGTGTGACTCAGGGATTCGGTACCTCTGCGGGTAAAGCTATTCCCGCTCTGTAGTCCCGGGCTTGTGGGTTAGGTGTGTTCCTGCTCCCCCTGTCCTGGACTCCACAGGCCTCTCCACACCGCCTCTCAAAACAGTAGCTAGAACAGGCTATTCTTCTTCTCTGTGCCTTATAGCTGTGCCAGATGGTTCTGTGAGTGACTCGCACCCCTCTGCTATATCTCCGATTGACTGAAGTTTTTTTTCTCTCAGATTATTTAGATTTTTATCAGGAGCTCCTGACAGCCACATCTTTCTGCTTGAGCAGTTAGGCCACGCCCCCCCACCATCTCCTGGTTCAAGATAAAAAAAATATTTTTTTAATCTGTTATTTTAAGTAATTTCCCTATGCACATTTGTTTGAAGGGCAATTGTCATGCTCTTACCCCCATTTAACTTCCTTTTTCCCTTACTATGACATATTTACAGCCACCTTTACTGTTACCTTCGTGAAAATAAAAAAATTTGGAGCTAAAAAAATGTTAATTGGGGAAAAAAATTTTTTTTTATTTCAACGGCTCTATGTCTAGTTTCTAAAATGGGGACACTTGTGGGGGATTCCACTGTTTAGGCACATCAGGGACTCTCCTAACGCAACACTTGTGGGGGATTCCACTGTTTAGGCACATCAGGGACTCTCCTAACGCAACATGGCGTCTGGCAACGATTCCAGAAATTTTGCGTTCAAAAACTCAAATTGTGCTCCAATTCCCTGCTGAACCTTGCCATGCACCCAAACAATAGTTTTTCTCCACATATTGGGTATCAGTGTACTCAGGAGAATTTTCGCAACAGACTTTGCAGTGAATTTTCTCCTGTTACCATTGCTAAAATGCAAAATTTGTTGCTAAAAGAACATCTTTGGGGGAAAAATGTGATTTTCTATTTTCACGGCTGAATGTTATAAACGCTCTCCTGTTTTTTTTGTGAAAATGAAAAGTTCCATTGTGTTAATCCTGTGAAGCACCTAAAGGGTTAATAAACTTGTTGAATGTGGTTTAGAGGAGTTTGAGGTATGCAGTTTTTAGAATGATGTCACTTTTGGGTATTTTCTGTTATATAGACCACCAAAGTCACTTCAAATGTGAGGTGGTCCCTAAAAAAATGGTTTTGTAAATTTAGTTCGAAAAATTAGAAATTGTTGAACATTTAACCCCTCTAACTTCCTAACAAAAAAAATATGTTTCAAACTGATGCATATGTAAAGTAGACTTGTTGGAAATGTTATAGAATACCTAGCTTGTGTGACATAACTCTCTGGTTTAATGGCATAAGAATTAAAAGTCTGAAAATTGCTAAATTTTCAAAATATTCACCAAATTTCCAATGTTTTCACAAATAAACTCAAGTCATATAGAACAACTTTTACCACTATCATGTAGTACAAAATATCACAAGAAAAAAAATCAGTGGGACCTGTTAAAGCATTCCAAGTTATAATCACATAATTTGACAGTGGTCAGAATTGTAAAATTTGGCCTGGTCTTGAAGGTGAAAACAGGCTAGGGGGTGGTAAAGGAGTTAAAGCACCGAAGCTCAAGTTACCATTGTCGTTATATTGGGTTTGGGGTCAGGTTCTGGATACCAAACCGAACTTTGAACTACAGTTCAGCCGAACCAAACGACCCCGTACATCCACGGGTCCACTCATCCCTAGTCATAACACTTTTTTTTCTCCTTCAGTGGATGGGAAAGAAGAACGTCTGGGTGGTCATGGCATTTCTTGTTGAGATGAAACTCTAGCTACTCAACCAGAACTTTATTACATGTATAATTTTTTTAACACTTGTGATATGACAAAAAAATTAGGTTCCAGTTTTTTTTATTGTTATATACTGCATCCATTGTTCTTTAATAGGATAGACTGAAAGCCAGTAGGCTGCCAAGCAGTTTCATTGGAATTGATTTATCACTTTTGATCTTAAAAGGCCTCGGGAGGTCATAAAATCTTATAAAACACTTCAGAAGTTATTACTGGATGCCAAGAAGCTCAAATTTATAGTTGTGCAGACGTAGCTCTGACAAGGGATGATTTATAATCATTACCGTACCCCTCAAATACTGATTCTGCTTTCAGGAAAAGCCCTGGGAGGTGCCTTGGATGAAGCTGGAGAAGATGATCAACACCTTGATTCTGAATTACTGCCAGTGTCTGCTTCGCATGGAGGAGTATTATGAAGTTTTGGAACACACAACTGACCTAATCCAGCACCACCCAGGTAATGAGACTGACGTGGATTTATGGATTCTAATTATGCAGAACTGATATTAGTATTGGTGAAGGTGCATGGAATTACAGTTTTGTATATTTTACATTTCATTAATCCACATTGTGACTTGAATTTTTGGGAGGCTTTTTAAATTGACCACTCATGAATGCATGTAATAGGTTAAGATTCTGTTCAATACTTCATTTACAGTAGCGTTTTCTACAGGCTGACATACTTGTTGTGGCTAAGAGGAAACTATTTACCCTATGATGAATATATCAAAGGATGTGTGGATTTTGGAGGCGCATATGCTTTTCTTTGTTTGAACACCCATGTGTTTATAAAAGTAACAATAACTTGGATTACACTTAAAGAGATTCCATCAGTAGTTTTTTTCCTAGATAATCTGAGAGCAGCATGATTTAGGGACTGAGACCCTGATTCTAGTGTTGTGTCACTTGCTAGTCTGCTTGATGTCATTTTGATACAATCACAGTTTTCTGTGCTGCAGATCTAGCAGTGCTACAATGCTGAGTTGTGTATAACCCCCCTGCACCACTGATTGGCAGCTTTCTCTCTGTACACTGTGCATAGACAAAAAGCTGCTAATCAGTGGTGGGGGCAGTTACACAGAGCAGTTGGCTAGGAGGCACAAGACACTAAGGGCCCCATCACACATAGCAACTCACCAGCGATCCCGACAACAATATCACCTTGTCAGGATCGCTAGTGTGTCGCCACATGATCGCTGGTGAGCTGTCAAACAGGCAGCTTCACCAGCGATCAGGACCAGCAACACGTGGGTAACAAGCGACGCACGTCGCTTAGTTACCCGCAGTGTATCTTAGTTACCAGTGCGCTGATGCAGGGAGCTGGTAACCAAGGTACACATTGGGTTTCTAAGGGGTGCGCGGCACTTAGAAACCCGATGTGTACATTGGTTCCCAGCTCCTGGTCGCTGGTCTCCCGCCTGTCACACGCGATGCGTGCTGGCCAGCGGGAGACCAGCGACCCAAAAAATGTCCAGACGTTTCAACAACGATCAGTGATACCCGGCAAAGTATGTTTTTTTAGGTTTGTGTCCATTTTATATCTTTCATATAACAATCTGTAATAATAATAATAATAAAAAAAAATTTGCATTTTACAAACTGTAAATTGACAGAGCTGTGTGAAGGCTTATTTTTTGCCTGGTGAGTTCACATTTTTGTTGGTACCATTTTAATTACTTTAAGCAGTGATTCTTGTACTATATACTGCCATACAACAGTATGGCAGTATATAGTGAAATAAAAGTTATTTTATGAAGACCAGCCGCAGGATATGCTTCACAGGAAGACAAGGGTTTCCTTCAGCAGTCCCCTGGCTTCCTCTTCAATCCATCGGTTCCGCAGAATCGGCTGGGGTAGATGGCACTGACATCAATTAATGTCGCTGTCAGAGATTGACAGTGGGCATTTTAAGGCTTTCTCTTGTCTTAAGCTACAATTTTGCAGTTATTCTAAGTGACTGCAGACTTGTGAATCCTCATATTATGCCCACTCCCGGGGCCAACATCGGAGAACCCTCACAACATGCAGTCTAAGGATTTGCAAGTCTGCAGTCACATAGAAGACTGGAAAAGCCCTTTAAGAGATTAAAGAGCTCTTGAGTCTCTGTAGTTAGAGACAGATTGTAGCTTTGTAACATTGCTGGCATCTGCTTGGTATGTTGTCGGCTCAGCTGCTGAATCCTCTCCATAAACGGGGATGTGACGTTGGACAATTATTATGTCTTATGTTGGGAAAGGGTTAATACATTTGGTGCATTGCATAGCGCACATTGGAGTAAAAATGGTGTATGAAGCATCCACCCTAATAGATTTTCAACTTTGTGTTGCTGATTGCTCATCTTTGATGTCATTTTCATGTTAATGTACTGGACCTTTGCTATTTGTAGAAAGAGAGAATGAAGTACTGTAACTTTAATGGAAACTAATCTATCACCATGCAAAAAAGAAAGAAATAACCTTCTACAGTGTAAACATCTAAAAATAAAGGCAGAGAAAACATCTATTTCTTTAAACATTGTTATTACCTTGTGCCATATGCAACAGTAGAAAATAACATGTGTTAGCTGGAAAACAGTGCACTCACCGGCAATGCTGCCTGTTATTTGTCTCTGTTCTTGAATTACAGCCAGAGTAAAGACAAAATTATAGAGACAAGGGGCTGGAAAACGACTACAGATGAGAGGAGATCTCGCAGAGCTTTCTCTTTAATTTCCTTTCAAAGGTCACAGGGTGGCACTGTTTGTGTTTCCACTTGGCACAGCTTCAGGCCATAATCCCATTTATTGCTTTAATTTATCCTTCCCGAGTCTCTGTAAGAACATATGTGCGCCTTGCTGCTCCTCTGCTCATCTGCCCTCCCAGGTTACTTTGTCTTCATACAGTTTCCTCTACAGGAAGATTCATTTTCGTCACTCTCTGGACAATTTGATCCCCTTTGTCCTAATAAAATCTGACTTAGCGGAGCGAGCGAGCAGGTGACACTGGAGCTTATCTGAAGGGTTTCTTGACCTGTGGCGCCTCCCTGAAGACTGCACAGCTATGTGTTCTGTTGCTCCATGTCAGAATTGGTTTATTGGTGAGATCTGTGTCTCAACTCTCAGGGGCAAGGAGGGTTGAAGGTACAATAAAGGGAAGCCATGAACAAAATATGCTATAAAAAGTAAATCTATTTTGATTTTCTTTCCAGGATATGTTTTCAATACATATACTGCAGTGTGTAATATATGTGAAAAATTCACTATTGTACAAATTTACTAAATTTATTCATCTTCTCAAATACAATGACAGTAACTGGCACAAATAAATGTGTCAGAAGATAGCATTCTACCAAGCACCCTATCCTATTGCTTTCCTATTAGCACATAATCCTTGGTTACGTCTTTTGGTAGTTTTTCTTTTTTCAGGACAAGCATGCGCAGTTGGGCTCCATTTTTTTTCTCTATTGCGAGACTCTTGCTATGTTTGTACAGAGGGTCTGACCATGTGCAGCTTTCACTGTAAAGGCTGGGCCTTGTGCAGTTTTGGACTGGTGTGCCAAGGGCCCACCAGTGAAATTGATTTTAGACCCCACTGCTCAGCTACATACAGGTGCCTCTCACAAAATTACAATATCATCAAAAAGTTAATTTATTTCAGTTCTTTAATACAAAGAGTGAAATTCATATATTATATAGAGTCTTTACACACAGAGTGATCTATTTCAAGTGTTTATTTCTGTTAATGTTGATGATTATGACTTACAGCCAATGAAAACCCAAAAGTCATTATCTCAGTAAATTAGAATAATTAACAAAAACACCTGCAAAGGCTTCCTGAGCAATTACAAAGGTCCCTTAGTCTGTTTCAGTAGCTCCACAATCATGGGGAAGACTGCTGACTTGACAGATGTCCAGAAGGCAGTCACTGACACACTCCACTAGGAGGGTAAGACACAAAAGTTCATTGATAAAGAAGCTGGCTGTTCACAGAGTGCTGTATCCAAGCATATTAATGGAAAGTTGAGTGGAAAGAAAAAGTGTAGTAGAAAAAGTTGCACAAGCAACCGGGATAACCGCAGCCTTAAAATGATTAAGAAAAGGTCATTCAAAAATTTGTGGGAGAATCACAAGGAGTGGACTGCTGCTGGAGTCATTGCTTCAAGAGCCACCACACACAGATGTATCCAGGACATGGGCTACAAGTGTCACATTCCTTGTGTCAAGCCACTCATGAACTATTTAATAGATAATGCCAGAAGTGTCTTACCTGGGCCAAGGAGAAAAAGAACTGGACTGTTGCTCAGTGGTCCAAGGTGCTGTTTTCAGAGTAAAGTAAATTTTGCATTTCATTTGGAAATCAAGGTCCCAGAGTCTGGAGGAAGAGTGGAGAGGCCACAACCCAAACTGCTGGAGGTCTAGTGTGAAGTTTCCACAATCAGTGATGGTTTGGGGAGCCATGTCATCTGCTGGTGTAGGTCCACTGTGTTTTATCAAGACCAAAGTCTGTGCAGTCATCTACCAGGAAATTTTAGAGCACTTCATGCCTCCCTCTGCTGACATGCTTTTTGGAGATGGAAATTTCATTCTCCAGCAGGACTTGGCACCTGTCCACACTGCCGAAAGTACCAATAGCTGGTTTACAAACAACAGTATCACTGTACTTGATTGGCCAGCAAACTAGTCTGACGTTAACCCTATAGAGAATCTGGGGCAATGCATGGACTGATGTCTCTCTCTCCCTAACTGAACATGACAGCTTCATATATTTGTATGCATATGGCATGCTATGGTCTGGTGAGTTGCAGCCAATCTGAACATTGCGGTCCAATTTATACAGCCATCTGACTGTGCACACACAGCCATTACCTGCTGGGTTTGGGGCGCGCACATCCTTTGACCCCGCTCCATACACCTGCTACCCACTTGCACTGTATATGTATGGCAGATGTTAGTAGGGGTTTAATAAAAGATGGTTGAGCTGACAGGGAGTGGAATGAAAACACAAAAATATTGAAAATATTTGTGCAACTCCAGGTTATGCACAAATTTTGCAACATTTCAAGATGTTTTTCATCAGAATTCTGTCGAAAACACCTTGATGAATGAGGCCCTTGTATTTCTAGCTTGAAGGGTAAATGATTGGAATGAGTTTGTTCCTTTTCCATTTTCAAACAAAAATTAGTATATGATTGTAAAATGGCAAGCATGGATGTGGGCCCATGAACAAATACACACATAAACCCCGTGTATGTTAATTGCTGCAGGAACAACCACAAATACTATTTTGCTACAATCTTTATTTGAAGCCTATTTCCATAATTGCTTTCTCAAGTTCTCCTTGTGATGGCACCATTGCATAATGTACATTTATAACAGCCATACAGCTTCTTCTGTAGTAGTGCTTATACTTTATATATAAAATAAAGCAAAATCTTCACAATGCTTCTCTGTGCCTTCTTGTTCTATTGGCAATTGTAAAACAGTAAACGTCTTACAACTGCAGATTATCGTCTGAGCTGAGAGATTAACACTACTTCAAAGAAGGAGGATTTGAAGGACACAAATTCAAAGAAAATTGCCCAATTTACAGATCCAATATCTCGTACATCACATCATGAATTCATGCAGTGTACATAACAGCCTATGAGAAGCGTTCTCTAAATCTCTGAGTGTAATTAATTTGACGTACTGTACAGTAATGGTTCCCTCAAAGGCGCAAAGGTTTATTTTCTCCTCAGGTAGAAATAATAATTGCCACTCAGGGGGAATTCATGTTAGATCTTCTTCAAAAATACCTTCACAAGGACACTGTAAATTTTACATATACAGTTATGAGAATAAATTTCACTTTGAAGGAATCATATGTATATATTGTTTGTGGTATTCATTTGGTTTTAGATTGAAAAAATATGTAATATTTTCCTGGAAACAATGGGCCTGATTTATGAAAGCTTTCTCACCTAAAAGCTTTTGAAGAGTTGCAGAAGTGCAGAGTTGTGCCTCAATTTTGTGACTCTTTCACTTTGTGACTTTTTCACAAATGTTAACTGTTTTGGCTCTCATAGACTTGCACCGAGAGCTTGTGATGTACTGTAGCTTCTGACTTCTGGCCAGTCACAAGATGGCTCATCAGGACCGGAGTGGCACAGAAAAAGAGTTAAGACGTTGGAGGGTGAATATAACACCAGGTGCAGGGACCTTAGATTAGTAACGTCACTCAGGAGCTGAAAAATAATGCTGGAGAGGTACTTTAATGCTTAGATAATATTGCTACATGCACAGAATAAATAAATGAAATCCCTTTACTATATAACAGTTTAAATGGTCTGGATATGTTCAAAAACTTGTAATGCTTGTAGAAATTGACCAACTGCACAAAATAAGTGAAACAGAGCCTGCATTGATCCAGTTTGAATAACCACCGGTGATAGGAGAGCATGCTCGGCACTTCCTGGTGCTTGAGACACTTCGTACTTGATCGAGCATCTAGGTACTCAGGCGCCATGCTCGATTCACCACCCTACATTTTTAACGCCTGATTTTCAGCCACTAAAATGCGGAGATTGCCTGCCAATCACAGTAATGCCGTAGCCATGCCCAGAAGGGAAAGTTAAACCAACAATCCTTTTCAGGGCTAAGTCAAATAGATTATATTATTTAGTAATACCGCTGTCATGATCCAGTCCGGGTTTTGAGTCCTGTCTGCCCTTTTTTGTCTAGGGTTAACTTTGTCTGGCCTCATTTTGGATCCAGGTTTGCTATTTCTTCCTGCTGCATCTGGCAGGCCATGTCAGTTACGTTTTCTGCCTACGGCGTGAGTAACTGACTCTGGTAGTACCCTGATTTGTCCTTCTGTTGCTGACTTTGCCTATGTCTGTTTGTCCCCCACTCCCCGTCCCGACTCAGTGTTTCCCTTTCATGTTTAGGACTCCCTGGTGTCTGACTCGGCTTGGACCCTGACCTGCTGTTTGTCTCTTGTTTTTGGCATATCTGCTCCTGACCGGTACTGACCCATTTGGCTTGCTTCTGACTCTGTGTTTTGTTTATTCCTTTGGTACGGCGCTACAGACTAATGTTGACTTGGCTTGTTTGATTATTCAGCAGCCACCTGGTGGCAGCCTCGCTGCTGCACTGCAGGTCTGCTCTTGCTGTGTGCAGTCCTCCCTCCACTCTATTGCTATCTAGTGGAGCTGGCATCTACCTGCATAGCAGCAGCGTGACAACCGCCCATATCTGCAATGTATTTACAGTTAGTTGGCAGGGTAGGGATATTGTATTAGAGGGTTACAGTCCTTAATGCTGCCGCAAACAAGCAAAACTCCTTTCAGGGACAATATGAATAGATTATATTCTCTAATAAGACTGCTCTTACCTGCAATTCATTTAGGGTTAGTTGGCAGAGTAGGGATAGCAAATTTAAAGCATCTAGTCGGAGTTGATTGCGTTACAGTTCTTGGGGCTGTCACGTACAAGCCAATCTCCTTTTAGGGACAATTTAAATAGATTCTATTCTTTAATAATACCACTCTTATCTGCAATTAATTTTGGGTTAGCTGGTGGAGTATTGAGTAGCGTATTACAGACATTTAGGCAGGGTTGATTGCGATTTTAGTCCTTAGTACTGCCATGTACAAGCAAATCTTCTTTCAGGGACAATTTAAATAGATTCTATTCTCAATTAATTCTGCTCTTATCCACAATTCATATAGGGCTAGCTGGTGGAGTAGGGATAACTTATTACAGGCATCTAGTCAAGGATTTTCGCCTTACAGTCCTTGCTGCTGCAGCCTAAAACCAACAATTCTTATCAAGGTTATATCTAGTCTATTACCTATTACAACCGCGGTTACCTACATTTAAGGCCCTTTTACATTTAGCGATGCACCAGCGATCCAACCAGCGATCCGACCCGGTCAGGATCGCTGGTGCATCGCTAAATGATCGCTAGTGAGCTTTCATACAGAAAGATCTCACAGCGATTCAGCAGCGACGCATGCGCACGATACTTACCATTCACACACAGCGATCCTGCGTCCTCCCGCCCGCCTCCACGCGTCGCTGGACGTCACAGCAGGAAGCCCAGCAGGAAGCGCCCGACGAGAAATGGAGCCGGACATTCTCGTGCGATCAGTGATGGACAGCGGGGGAGCCAGTCGCTGGTAAGTATCACACATAGCGATATCACTAGCAATATCGCTATAACGTCACAAAACCAGTGACGTTTTAGCGATATTGCTAGCGATATCGCTTAGTGTAAAACCCCCTTTAGTGTAGGAATAGGTGCTGCAGGAGGGATAGTTATGAATTAAAGGAGGAGTGAGACAAGTAAAAGAAGAAACCATGAATCGTATACCTTTTTTAGTGCAAAGGGATGCATGGGAATATGCCAGAAAAAAAAATTGAATTGGCTTTACGTTCCATTGTCATCATCTCGTGGGGTTGAAAAGTCTTGGCCAATTCAGGCCTTGCTCATTTTGGGGGCAGTCATCCTGCCAGCATTTTCAGTTGAAAGGTAGATGCTCCAATTAGTTATTATGCCCCCAGTGCCACTGAAAACCCACTGAATCAGCTTATGCAAGGAGGGAGCAGTGACTGCATCTGGAAAGACTCAGATTTGCTTCAACTCCATGTAAAATAAAAATAATGATGCATTCATACAATGGGAGAAAGGCCCAAATGCACCTCTTATGTGAATAAATGGACAAAAGACTTGTGGTGTTCTTTCCCCAGGATGGGTTGAAGAAGTTTCTCCCACATGGTTCATGAATTTACAAGATGTCCAAAAATGTTTTGAAACCCCTCCTTCAATCTGTTTGAAACCTTGGAGCTGCCTGATGCCCTGAGCTGGCACAAGAGGAACTGCTGCCCACCTTAGATGGAACTAAATTAGAGTCGGATGTCTGAAGGTCCTTATTGTGCCAATTGTACCCTGAGTATTGGCCTCGAATCTGAGACTCCTTGTTGTTGGCCACAGAAGTCCCACTGATTCTAATTGTAAATGTTTTCTGAGGCCCTACACTAGGTGTGTTTCAGGGTGTATTGGACTGCCTCCTTCTAATTTTGGAAGCCCTTGCACATAGTGCATACACTTTACCAGTCTAGGAGTCGCACTGCTTCCAAAGGGGGAAAAATGTTTTCTGAGGCCATCCTCTATGTTTATTCCATATGTATTGCCATCACTCCTTTTAATTTTTGATAGGCCTTTCACTTAGTGCATAGGCTTTATCTGTCTAGGAGTCCCATTTCTTACAAAGGGGAAAACAACTCAGAAATCTCATATACATAATTATTTATTCCTTTTTTCATTACTGAAATAGAAAACTGCTACATTTTTGAAAGAAGGAGCATGTCAATTCTTTCAGTTTTTTTTCCACCTTTGAAAGCATTGAGAAAGTGCAAAAACGTAGCAAAAATGCTGTGTGTGTGAACATAGCCTTAGTGGTGGAAAAGGCGTTTTTTTAATCTTTTTTTTTATTTGCCTTATATTCAAGTCATTATACTGTAAAGAATGTTTCCTTACCTTTTTTCCTGTAAAATCCATTTTTTCTTCATTTTGGTATGTTTTATTGTCAGTCCGTAAAAGTTACATAATTCTCTGACAACATTGTTTCCAGTAGTGACCTGGAAGTAAGAGTTCCCTTTCCATTTGAGCACTTTTTCCATCCATTTCAGCGATTTTTTTTTTAATCCCTTCTAGACGTCTTGGAAGGGTCTACTGGAAAAATGCTTGAGTTTCCCATTGACTTCCATTAAATTTGTTACTCGAGTTGAACACCCGAGCTGCCAAAGTGCTTGATTCACGTAATGACCACCTGAGCATTTTAGTGCTTGCTCATCACTAATAAGCACCTATAATTTTGAAATTCTCAGGTCATGAGACCTGGATACTTCTCCATGATAATTTTAGCAAGTTTGCAGTTTGGATAGTTTAATATGTGCATATGGGTGGATATTTCATGCTACGAATAGTAATGGGCAAACCCGTGGATGTTCTGGTTTGGTCGAACATTTTAAACAAGTTCGGTTCGGGTACCAGAACAATACCGTTACCCAGACCCGGTCCCCCTTTAATATGAATGAGGGCCCAAACATCCGGCGTTTCCCACGCTGTCATCTGTGTGAAGCGTCTCTGACCTTTGGTAAGATTACACGTTACTGCTGGTCACAGCCCTGCGGTTCCCACTCTGTAAAGCAGGTGACAGTGTGCGAGCCAGTCCAGCAGCTGTGATCGGCAGCACTACTACTCTCATCAGCCTACAACTGCTCTCAGTGATAGGAGTGAGGACAGGCAACACTGATGAAATTAGTACACTCATCAGCCGGCGCTTGTGCATTATAATAAAGATGTCAGTGTGATATAGTGCAGTCAGTGCATGTGTATTTTACTGTACAATGTATTTGACTATGGCTTTAGTAATGGGGGTGAATTACTTTATAGACGCCTCTCCACAACAATCCTGTGGGCTTGATGTCAGCTGACATTGCCAAGCTGACATTAACCCCACAAATATTATCCCACTTGCCAATGCACCAGTGAGAAGAGTCGGGCAAAGCACCAGAATTGTTGCATCTAATTCTGGGGCTGCTGCGGGCTGCTATTTTTAGGCTAAGGAGGGACAATATCCATGGCCCATTTCCCAGACTGAGAATACCAGCCCCCAGCGGTCTGCTTTATCTTGACTAGTTGTCAAAAATGGGGTGGACCCCATGCCATTTTTAAAAATTATTTCTTTAAATAATTTAAAAAAATGGCGTAGAGACCCCTTTATTTTTGATAACCAGCCTAAATAATGCTGACAGCTGAGGGCTGAAGCCTGCAGTTGCCAATTATGCCTGCCCTGATTAACAAGAAGATAGGGACCCCATGCCATTTTTTATTTTATTAATTGCACAGGCGCTGGCTCATGAATACTCTCATCATCAAACGCTTGCTCTCACTGTCAGTGAGACCGGGCGTACAATAATAGTACTCTCATCAGGCGATGCCTGTGATTGGCGGTAACCTTTTTATCGTTAGTCACAGCTGCTGGCTCTCACCCTGTCATTTGTATGACCGCATGGGAACCGCAGCGCTCTGACCGGTGGTAACGAACTTACTGTTTATCAGAGCTGGTGTTCCTCATGCTGTCACACAGATAACTGTGTGGGGATCACCAGATGTTCAGGCTGCCGAACCCGAACAGTAACACGAACTTTCATGGAGAAGTCTGTGTACTGGGTATGTGCACAGATAATAGGTGTTCGGAATGGGACCTGAACTCTACCTTTCGGGTTCGCCCAGCTCTAGTTATGAGATCTGATTCACAGACTTTGTGAGCAATTCTACATTTTAACCCCTTTCCGACATCAGACGTACTATTCCGTCCATGTGCCCTTGGCCAATTTGACCATGGACGGAATAGTACATCTCAACGATTGGCTGCGCAGATGGGTGGTGTGCGGCTGACTGCGGCTGGGTGTCTGCTGACTATCACAGCTGACACCCGGCACTAAGTGACAGGAGCAGTCACTGACCGCTCCGGGCACTTTAACCCCCGGAATACTGCGATCGAACACAATCGCAGCATTCCGGGAGCAGGCAGAGTGCTGACAGCCTCTCTGCCATTGGATAACTGCTATGGTAACCCGATGTCGTCATGACGACCTCCGAGTTACCAGAGCTGAGAAACATCCTGTCATACATAGTGCATGATCAGGAAGTCTCTCAGGTCAGTGTGTAGTAGGTGCAGCGCTGACAGCTTCTATAGCATGCAGATGCTGCTTCATCTGCATGCTATAGAAACAATCAGCCTGCAAAAAATGATTGCACCATTGTGGGACAAAGTGTAAAAGATAGAATAGTGTAAAAATGTTTTTAAATAATTTTAAAAATAATTAAAAAAAATAAAAAATAATAAAAAATCTATATTTATTATATCCCTAAATAAATATTTGAATGAAAAAAAATCTAAACAATAAAAGAACATATATTTGTTATCACCGCGTCCATAACGACCCAACCTATAAAACTGCCCTACTAGTTAACCCGTTTAGTGATCATCATAAAAAAACAAGGCAAAAAAACAATGCTTTATCATCATACCACCGAACAAAAAGTGGAATAACACGTAATCAAAAAGACAAATAAATAAACATGGTACCGCTAAAAACGTCATCTTGTCCTGCAAAAAACAAGCCCCCATACAGCTCCATCACCTGAAAAATAAAAAAGTTATAGCTCTCAGAATAAAGCGATGCAAAAATAATTATTTTTTATATAAAAGTCTTTATTGTATAAAAGAGCCAAAACATAAAAAATATATAAATGAGGTATTGCTGTAATCATACTAACCCGAAGAATAAAATTGCCTTATCAATTTTACCACACGCGGAACGGTATAAGCACCCCCCCAAAAGAAATTCATGAATTGCTGGTTTTTGTTCATTCTGCCTCTAGAAAATTGGAATAAAAAGCGAACAAAAAATGCCTTGTGCCCAAAAACGGTACCAATAAAAACAACAGCTCGTCCTGCAAAAAACAAGACCTCACATGTCTCTGTGGGCCAAAATATGAACAAATTATAGCTCTCAGAATATGGTGATGCAAAAACTATTAATTAAAAAGCATCTTTTAGTGTGTGACAGCTGCCAAACATAAAAACCCGCTATAAGGCCTCTTTCACATGTCCTGATATTTCCAGTACCAGAGATGTCAGTGTGTTTAATACTTGCGGCACATGTGTGGCATGCATATGCCGCATCAGTACCACAAGGACGGACGCCAGGGAAGAAGCGTTACAGTAACAGCTCTCATTATTTTCCCCTGTTCTGCCAGTGATCGGCACCAACACAGGAGAGTGATGAGAGCAGTGTTCAGCACCCAGCGCCGGGGAGCAGCGCTTACTGTAATGCTTCCTCCCCGTCGCCGATGAGTGTCACATGGATGACATCCATGTGGGTTATGTGTACGCACATGTGCAGGACGTTTTGTGGCCCGTGCTGACATAAAACAGACATGTCAGTGTGTTTGCCCACAGACACACGGTCCGTGGAAATACACTGACATGTGTACAGACCCATTCACTTGAATAAGCAAATGGCATTCCATTCCTCCCCAGTCTCTCCGCATGGTTGCTGGTTGTCCAATGGTATAAAATTCTGTGACAGACCCATAGTGTCAATATGATCACTGCACCCCTAGATGAATTCATTGAGAGGTGTAGTTCGTAAAATGGGGTCACTTATAGGGGGTCTGCTGTTCTGGCACCTCATGGGCTCTCCCAGTGGGTCATGGCACCTGCAAACCATAACAGTAAAATCTGGCGCTACTTCCCTTTTGAGCTCTGCCATGTGCCAAACAGTGGTTTACCTCCACATATCGGGTATCAGCGTGCCCAGACCAAAATACACAATAACTATTGGGGTCAAATTTCTTCTGTTACCCTTGTGAAAATAAAAATTTGGGGACAAAAAGATCATTTTTGTGGAAAAAACTTTTGTGAAGCACTTGGGCGGGTTCAAAGTGCTCACCGCACATCTAGATAAGTTCATTAGGGGGTCTAGTTCCCAAAAAGGTGTCACTTGTGGGGAGTTTCCATTGTTTAGGCACATCAGGGGCTCTCCAAACGCGACATGGCAGCCTATCTTAATTCCAGCCAATTTTGCATTGAAAAAGTAAAACGGCGCTCCTTCCCTTCTGACCTCTGCCATGCGCTCAAACAGTGGTTTACCTTCATATATGGGTATCAGCGTACTCAGGAGAAATTGCACACCACCTTTGGGGTCCAATTTTTCCTGTTATCCTTGGTAAAATAAAAATAAAATTGGTTCTGAATTTGTGAAAAAAGTTTCATGTTCATTTTTTTAAACATTCCAAAAATTCCTGTGAAGCACCTGAAGGGTTAATAAACTTCTTGAATGTGGTTTTGAGCACCTTCAGGGGTGCAGTTTTTAGAATGGTGTCACTTTTGGGTATTTTCTATCATATAGACCCCTCAAAGTGACTTCAAATGTGCTGTGGTCCCTAAAAAAAAAAATGGTGTTGTAGAAATGAGAAATCGCTGTTTAAATTTTAACTCTTATAACTTCCTAACGAAAAAAATGTTGGTTACAAAATTATGCTGATGTAAAGTAAACATGTGGGAAATGTTACTTATTAAGTATTTTATGTGACATATCTCTGTGATTTAAGGGCATGAAAATTCAAAGTTGGGAAATTACGACATTTTCACCACATTTCTGTTTTCTTTTCACAAATAATCGCAAGTAATAGCAAAGAAATTTTACCACTGTCATGAAGTACAATATGACACGAGAAAACAGTGTCAGAATCATCGGGATCCACGGAAGCGTTCCAAAGTTATTACCTCATAAAGGGACAGTGGTCAGAATTGTAAAAATTGGCCTGGTCATTAACATGCAAACCACTCTTGGGGGTAAAGAGGTTACATTGAGCAGCACTACAAATCTGTAATCCACAACATATCAATTTATAGCAGAGTTTTACAATGTCTTATGCAAAGTCATTCCATACATCTGTGGGTGAATTTTGCTTCCCAGTAGCATAGATTGTTATGTTCTGAATTACTAGTCTTTTTCCAGTGATCTTTTTTTTTATCTTTTATGTTGTCAATATTAAGCCCCATCAGTAGAGTTGAGCGACTTTTGGTTTTTTAGGGTCGCGTTTCGTTTCGTGAAACCCGACTTTTTCAAAAGTCGGGTCGAGCAAGATCGTCCGATTATAGGGAAAAGTCGGGGTCGTCCCGAAACACGAAACCCAATGTAAGTCAATGGGGAATAAAAGTCGGCAGTGAGAGGAGGACAGGAAACACACCTACAGTGCCCATTTGAATGCCAAAAGCATCAATTCTTCTTACTTAAGCTTGTCAACCTTAATTAACTTCATAATACAAGTTACGCACTGAAAAATGGGGGTTATTTGGCTAAATTTGTGGGGGGGGAGGGCTGGCTGCAGGTTTTC
Source organism: Dendrobates tinctorius (assembly GCF_039654945.1). Classification (NCBI taxonomy): domain Eukaryota; kingdom Metazoa; phylum Chordata; class Amphibia; order Anura; family Dendrobatidae; genus Dendrobates; species Dendrobates tinctorius. The sequence continues at coordinate 21,660,157 of NW_027361684.1, forward strand.
ATGTGCCCTGGGCGAAAGAGCGCCCCTTTAACACATACCACAACTCATCATGCTCCGATACGGCAGAAAAATAGCGGTATAGTACAATGAAAAATACCTCACTTTTTACATCTCATGACGAGGCCCATCTATTTCTCCATACAAAATCATTGGTTCCATATAATGTTTGAAACAGTATATGATGAGCTCCACATAATGCTACAGTATATGTTGGTCCCCATGGATGAAGCTCCACTGTCTTATGGGCCCAAATAATGCTCCAAACATAATGGGCCCCATTTCTAATGCTCTAGTGTATAATGGGCCCTGTAAATGCTGCTCCAGTGTCTGATGTCCACCTTTGGAATGTTCCAGTGTATGGTGGGCCCCATCTATCATTCTCCAGAGTATAGTGCTCCCCAAAAATTGCTGTCCCAACATAGAAAACAATCAAATAAGTCTCCTCGCTAGGGAATCCCTGTACTTGTCTGGACAGGTGCTGTAGCTTGCTTAACAGCTCGCCAGCCGTTCTCACGCCCAGTATGGATTGCACGTGATTGCACAAAGGTTAGAAAGGGTACCGTATCCCTGGATAACATGTATGGATAGCGTACACATTCAAAATATATGTCTATACAGCATGAGGCAGGCTCAGACGGTGTTAGGCCCAGTATAGATTGCACGTCATTGCACAAAGTTTAGAAAGGGTACCGTATTCCCGGATAACATGTATGGATAGCGTACACATTCAAAATATATGTCTATACAGCATGAGGCAGGCTCAGACGGTGTTAGGCCCAGTATGGATTGCACGTCATTGCACAAAGGTTAGAAGGGGTACCGTATCCCCAGATAACATGTATGAATAGCGTACACATTCAAAATATATGTCTATACAGCATGAGGCAGGCTCAGACGGTGTTAGGCCCAGTATGGATTGCACGTCATTGCACAAAGGTTAGAAGGGGTACCGTATCCCCGGATAACATGTATGGATAGCGTACACATTCAAAATATATGTCTATACAGCATGAGGCAGGCTCAGACGGTGTTAGGCCCAGTATGGATTGCACGTCATTGCACAAAGGTTAGAAGGGGTACCGTATCCCCGGATAACATGTATGGATAGCGTACACATTCAAAATATATGTCTATACAGCATGAGGCAGGCTCAGACGGTGTTAGGCCCAGTATGGATTGCACGTCATTGCACAAAGGTTAGAAAGGGTACCGTATCCCCGGATAACATGTATGGATAGCGTACACATTCAAAATATATGTCTATACAGCATGAGGCAGGCTCAGACGGTGTTAGGCCCAGTATGGATTGCACGTCATTGCACAAAGGTTAGAAGGGGTACCGTATCCCCGGATAACATGTATGGATAGCGTACACATTTAAAATATATGTCTATACAGCATGAGGCAGGCTCAGACGGTGTTAGGCCCAGTATGGATTGCACGTCATTGCACAAAGGTTAGAAGGGGTACCGTATCCCCGGATAACATGTATGGATAGCGTACACATTCAAAATATATGTCTATACAGCATGAGGCAGGCTCAGACGGTGTTAGGCCCAGTATGGATTGCACGTCATTGCACAAAGGTTAGAAGGGGTACCGTATCCCCGGATAACATGTATGGATAGCGTACACATTCAAAATATATGTCTATACAGCATGAGGCAGGCTCAGACAGTGTTAGGCACAGTATGGATTGCACGTCATTGCACAAAGGTTAGAAGGGGTACCGTATCCCCGGATAACATGTACGGATAGCGTACACATTCAAAATATATGTCTATACAGCATGAGGCAGGCTCAGACGGTGTTAGGCCCAGTATGGATTGCACGTCATTGCACAAAGTTTAGAAAGGGTACCGTATCCCCGGATAACATGTATGGATAGCGTACACATTCAAAATATATGTCTATACAGCATGAGGCAGGCTCAGACGGTGTTAGGCCCAGTATGGATTGCACGTCATTGCACAAAGGTTAGAAGGGGTACCGTATCCCCGGATAACATGTATGGATAGCGTACACATTCAAAATATATGTCTATACAGCATGAGGCAGGCTCAGACGGTGTTAGGCCCAGTATGGATTGCACGTCATTGCACAAAGGTTAGAAGGGGTACCGTATCCCCGGATAACATGTATGGATAGCGTACACATTCAAAATATATGTCTATACAGCATGAGGCAGGCTCAGACGGTGTTAGGCCCAGTATGGATTGCACGTCATTGCACAAAGGTTAGAAGGGGTACCGTATCCCCGGATAACATGTATGGATAGCGTACACATTCAAAATATATGTCTATACAGCATGAGGCAGGCTCAGACGGTGTTAGGCCCAGTATGGATTGCACGTCATTGCACAAAGGCTAGAAGGGGTACCGTATCCCCGGATAACATGTATGGATAGCGTACACATTCAAAATATATGTCTATACAGCATGAGGCAGGCTCAGACGGTGTTAGGCACAGTATGGATTGCACGTCATTGCACAAAGGTTAGAAGGGGTACCGTATCCCCGGATAACATGTATGGATAGCGTACACATTCAAAATATATGTCTATACAGCATGAGGCAGGCTCAGACGGTGTTAGGCCCAGTATGGATTGCACGTCATTGCACAAAGGTTAGAAGGGGTACCGTATCCCCGGATAACATGTATGGATAGCGTACACATTCAAAATATATGTCTATACAGCATGAGGCAGGCTCAGATGGTGTTAGGCCCAGTATGGATTGCACGTCATTGCACAAAGGTTAGAAAGGGTACCGTATCCCTGGATAACATGTATGGATAGCGTACACATTCAAAATATATGTCTCAGGAGGCAGGCTCAGACGGTGTCAGGCACAGTATGGATTTGACGGCCCAGATTACACAGCGGAGGAGCAGGGAGAGGTAAAGTTTGCAAATGCTGGGGCCCTGGCCAAGCAAGGGGGGCCCACTCGTGGGCGTTGGTACTGGCACTGGGCCCCTCATAGTACAGCGGTGTGTCTGACGGCGGGTGTGCACCACCACCGTCAGAGACACTTGATTGCACTATGAGGGACCCTGTGCCAGTGCCCGCGCCCAAGAGTCGGCCTACCCACCTGTCCAGGGCAACGGCACTCGCACGGTGTCGTGCGCTAGGTGGTGACCCCGGCCATGGGGGGGGAGGCAGCACAGTTAGGGAGTTTTAGAAAGTGGTATATGTTGATGTTGGACATTCAGCTGATGCAAAAGGCAAAATAGGTGAAGTACCAGGAAGAGGTGGACCAAAGCAAGCCATTTTTCTGTCACCCTATGTGTCATCAGGGGAAGGTGGGACAAAATCCTTGGAAACCCATGCGTGGTTCATTTTAATGAAGGTTAGATCATCCACATTTTGGGTTGACAGACGGGTCCTTTTTTCTGTCAGGATTATCCAGCTGCACTGAAGACTCTTTCCGATAGCACACTTGCAGCTGGGCAAGCGAGCTCCTGTAAGGCATATTGGGCCAATTCAGGCCAGGTGTCCAGTTTAGCGGCCCAATAGTCAAAGGGGAATGACCTGTGTGGGAGAACATCGATATGGGAGGAAAAGTAGTTTGTAACCGTAGTTGACAACTGCTGTCTCCTGTCACTTTCCATCGATGCAGTATTACCAGTTGTGTGAGCGGTATTTGAAAAATCAGTCCACAACATTGTCATGAAACCCCTGTCTCCAACGCCACTTCTGCTGTGTGCACCATGAACACCTCTGCCAAGCTGCCCCCGGCCCGTACGGCTCGTGTGAGAACCATCACCGCTGCTGTGTGCTGGGAATGCCTCAAGCAACCGATTTACCAGAGTTGCTTGTTTATTAGCCAATATTAGGTCAAGGTTCTCCTGTGGCATGATGTTTTGTAATTTGCCTTTATAGCGTGGATCCAGGATGCTGGCCAACCAGTAGTCGTCATCGTTCATCATTTTGGCAATGCGGGGGTCCCTTTTGAGGATCCGCAAGGCATAATCTGACATGTGGGCCAATGTTCCCGGTGTCAATGATGCACTGCGAGTGCTGGGTGGAGGAGCACTTTCTGGCAAATCCACATCCCTCCAGTCACGGACAAACCCTGTACCAGACCTTGCCACGCCAACATTTTCACTTGCCCCACGAGATGCTTCCTTCTCCCCTAAGTAATCATCCCCATCATCCTCCTCCTCCTCCTCCTCTTCTTCCTCCACCTCGTCCAGGAGAGGTCCCTGAGCAGACAATGGCTGAATGTCATCAAGGATTCCCTCCTCCTCTTCCTCCTCATCAACATTGGCTGCAGACGCCTGCTCCTTAAGGTGCGTCAAAGTTTGCATGAGCAGACGCATAAGTGGGATGCTCATGCTTAGGATGGCGTCGTCTGCGCTTACCAGCCGTGTGCATTCCTCAAAACACTGAAGGACTTTACAAAGGTCTTTCAGCTTCGACCACTGCACGCCTGTCAACTCCATGTCTGCTCTCAAAGTGCCTGGCCGTGTATCCTCCCACAAATGCATTATGGCCTGTCTCTGCTCGCACAGCCGCTCCACCATGTGCAGGGTGGAGTTCCACCTTGTTGCAATGTCGATAATGAGGCGGTGGTTGGGAAGGTGGAGCAATCGCTGCAGCTTCTGCATACGAACGGAGTGTACAGGCGACCGGCGGATGTGCGCGCACAGTCTTCGCACCTTCTGGAGAAGGGCTGTTAACTCCGGATAATTTTTGAGGAAGCACTGCACCACCAGGTTCAAGGTGTGAGCCAAGCAAGGTATGTGGCTGAGTTTTGAAAGGGCTATGGCTGCCACAAAATTACGGCCGTTATCACTAACTACCTTGCCTGCCTCAAGATGTACACTGCCCAGCCATGACTCAGTTTGTCGCTTCAAGTACTCGGCCAGCACCCCGGCGGTGTGTCTGTCGCCCAAACACATCATCTGCAACACAGCCTGCTGACGCTTTCCACTAGCTGCTCGATAGGGGGACACATCGTGTGTAACAGTGGCAGCTGCAGATGGAGTGCTCGTATGACTGCGCTCTGTGGACGAGCTGTCGCTTCTGGAGAAGGAGGAGGAGGGTCGAACGCCTACAGCCAACTGTTTCCTGTACCGTGGGCTAGGCAGCACTGTCCCACCACCGCTGTCCCCTGTGGACCCTGCATCCACCACATTAACCCAGTGCGCAGTGATGGACACGTAACGGCCCTGGCCATGCCGACTGGACCATGCATCAGTTGTGAGGTGCACCTTTCCGCTCACTGACTGCTTGAGTGCATGGACAATGCGGTCTTTCACATGATGGTGGAGGGCTGGGATGGCTTTGCGAGAGAAGAAGTGGCGACTGGGTAGGTCATAGCGTGGTACTGCATAGGCCATGAGTTCGCGGAAAGCTGTGCTTTCCACCAACCGAAAGGGCATCATCTCAAACGAGATTAGTTTGGCAATGTGGGCGTTCAAACCCAGTGTACGCGGATGAGAGACTGAGTACTTTCTTGACCTACTCATAGTGTCTGGGAGGGTGAGCTGGACTTGAGAGCTGCATATGGTGGAAGTAGCAGTGGACAGGGCGGACTGAGAGAGGGTTGATGATGGTGATGGAGTTGGTGTTCTTTCTGATGGCCTAGAATCAGTCTTTCGTTGATATAACAGTGGGATTCCCTGACTGCTGTGGCCTTGCAACGACACCTCAACATTTGCTGCTGTGCTAACCGGTGGGCTTACAGTGGGGGAAACAATGTAGCGTTGCTGACTACCTTCGTTGTGATCAGTTGCACATGTGGCACTTGAGGTTTGGTGTTGTGTCCACGCTTGCAAGTGCATGCTGGTTAAATGTCTAAGCATGCAACTGGTATTCAAATTTTTCAGATTTTTCCCTCGGCTAAAGGTCTTTGCGCACTTCTTACAGATAACCTTGGCCTGATCATGAGGATTTTGTTCAAAAAACTGCCACACTGCACTCTTCCTACTTTGGCAGACATTTTGCGGCCTAGCACGCTGTGATCTTTTGACCCTCTGGACAAGCTGTCCAGCAACTCTTTTGATGTTTGGAACCTGTCTTTGGAGTGCTCCGGGCCTGCCAGATAACAGCTGTTGCGATGTCGATGTCTGCTGTGGATGCTCCTCATCTGAGCTATTGGAAGCAGCACCCTCTTCCCCCAATGGATGCCAATCTGGGTCAACAACTGGGTCATCCATCACCTCCTCTTCTATGTCATGTGCACCTTTCTCTGTGTCACCGTGTATGGTGGTATAGTGTGCGGGAAGGGGCACCTGAGTCTCATCAGAGTCAAAATCTGGCTCTGTACACTGCGAGGACAATGTAGTGCTCTGAGTGAATGTACCAGCAGAATCATCCATCAGCGGCTGTGCATCAGTGCACTCCATGTCAGATTCATCTTGGCCTGGGTAATTCACCATTTCACTTGATAATCCAGGCATGGTATGTGAAAACAGCTCCATGGAGTAATCAGTAGTATGGCCTGCGTCATCCTTCAATCTTGGTTGGGGTGAAGGACACAAGGAAAGGTGTGGTTCATGAACATGAGCCTCCAATGACGACTCAGTGCTTTTACTTTTTACAACTGAAGAAGAGGAGGCGATAGAGCTGGAGGCTGAGTCAGCAATGTAAGACAAAACTTTTTCCTGATGCTCTGCCTTTAAAAGCGGTTTGCCAACTCCTAGAAAACTAAGCGTTCGAGGCCTTATGTAGCCAGACGATGACGCAGGGTCAGCACCTCCTGCATTCGGTCCTATTTTGCTCTTGCCACTACCATCAGATCCACCACCAACACCATCATTACCAGCTGCCAACCCCCGCCCAATTCCACGGCCTCTTCCACCAGCCTTCCTCATTTTTGGTAGAAATGTAGACAAAATCCAACAAACTATATAGTAATGTAAAACAAGGTACAAGGTGTCTATAGGACAGGGGAGTTTTAGAATTTCTGCACACACTTGTGGACAGTGGACACTTGTGGATTGTGTGCGGCCCACTGATATCTGAGCGCTATGTGACACGCTCGATGGCACAGCTGCCTGTGACCAAAGTGACGAGAGGATAATGGAGATTTTGAATCTCTGCGTACACTTGTGGACAGTGGACACTTGTGGATTGTGTGCGGCCCACTGATATCTGAGCGCTATGTGACACGCTCGATGGCACAGCTGCCTGTGACCAAAGTGACGAGAGGATAATGGAGATTTTGAATCTCTGCGTACACTTGTGGACAGTGGACACTTGTGGATTGTGTGCGGCCCACTGATATCTGAGCGCTATGTGACACGCTCGATGGCACAGCTGCCTGTGACCAAAGTGACGAGAGGATAATGGAGATTTTGAATCTCTGCGTACACTTTTGGACACTGGACACTTGTGGATTGTGTGCGGCCCACTGATATCTGAGCGCTATGTGACACGCTCGATGGCACAGCTGCCTGTGACCAAAGTGACGAGAGGATAATGGAGATTTTGAATCTCTGCGTACACTTTTGGACACTGGACACTTGTGGATTGTGTGCGGCCCACTGATATCTGAGCGCTATGTGACACGCTCGATGGCACAGCTGCCTGTGACCAAAGTGACGAGAGGATAATGGAGATTTTGAATCTCTGCGTACACTTGTGGACAGTGGACACTTGTGGATTATGTGCGGCCCACTGATATCTGAGCGCTATGTGAAACGCTCGATGGCACAGCTGCCTGTGACCAAAGTGACGAGAGGATAATGGAGATTTTGAATCTCTGCGTACACTTGTGGACAGTGGACACTTGTGGATTGTGTGCGGCCCACTGATATCTGAGCGCTATGTGACACGCTCGATGGCACAGCTGCCTGTGACCAAAGTGACGAGAGGATAATGGAGATTTTGAATCTCTGCGTACACTTGTGGACAGTGGACACTTGTGGATTGTGTGCGGCCCACTGATATCTGAGCGCTATGTGACACGCTCGATGGCACAGCTGCCTGTGACCAAAGTGACGAGAGGATAATGGAGATTTTGAATCTCTGCGTACACTTTTGGACACTGGACACTTGTGGATTGTGTGCGGCCCACTGATATCTGAGCGCTATGTGACACGCTCGATGGCACAGCTGCCTGTGACCAAAGTGACGAGAGGATAATGGAGATTTTGAATCTCTGCGTACACTTTTGGACACTGGACACTTGTGGATTGTGTGCGGCCCACTGATATCTGAGCGCTATGTAACACGCTCGATGGCACAGCTGCCTGTGACCAAAGTGACGAGAGGATAATGGAGATTTTGAATCTCTGCGTACACTTGTGGACAGTGGACACTTGTGGATTATGTGCGGCCCACTGATATCTGAGCGCTATGTGAAACGCTCGATGGCACAGCTGCCTGTGACCAAAGTGACGAGAGGATAATGGAGATTTTGAATCTCTGCGTACACTTTTGGACACTGGACACTTGTGGATTGTGTGCGGCCCACTGATATCTGAGCGCTATGTGACACGCTCGATGGCACAGCTGCCTGTGACCAAAGTGACGAGAGGATAATGGAGATTTTGAATCTCTGCGTACACTTTTGGACACTGGACACTTGTGGATTGTGTGCGGCCCACTGATATCTGAGCGCTATGTGACACGCTCGATGGCACAGCTGCCTGTGAACAAAGTGACGAGAGGATAATGGAGATTTTGAATCTCTGCGTACACTTTTGGACACTGGACACTTGTGGATTGTGTGCGGCCCACTGATATCTGAGCGCTATGTGACACGCTCGATGGCACAGCTGCCTGTGACCAAAGTGACGAGAGGATAATGGAGATTTTGAATCTCTGCGTACACTTTTGGACACTGGACACTTGTGGATTGTGTGCGGCCCACTGATATCTGAGCGCTATGTGACACGCTCGATGGCACAGCTGCCTGTGACCAAAGTGACGAGAGGATAATGGAGATTTTGAATCTCTGCGTACACTTTTGGACACTGGACACTTGTGGATTGTGTGCGGCCCACTGATATCTGAGCGCTATGTGACACGCTCGATGGCACAGCTGCCTGTGACCAAAGTGACGAGAGGATAATGGAGATTTTGAATCTCTGCGTACACTTTTGGACACTGGACACTTGTGGATTGTGTGCGGCCCACTGATATCTGAGCGCTATGTGACACGCTCGATGGCACAGCTGCCTGTGACCAAAGTGACGAGAGGATAATGGAGATTTTGAATCTCTGCGTACACTTTTGGACACTGGACACTTGTGGATTGTGTGCGGCCCACTGATATCTGAGCGCTATGTGACACGCTCGATGGCACAGCTGCCTGTGACCAAAGTGACGAGAGGATAATGGAGATTTTGAATCTCTGCGTACACTTTTGGACACTGGACACTTGTGGATTGTGTGCGGCCCACTGATATCTGAGCGCTATGTGACACGCTCGATGGCACAGCTGCCTGTGACCAAAGTGACGAGAGGATAATGGAGATTTTGAATCTCTGCGTACACTTTTGGACAGTGGACACTTGTGGATTGTGTGCGGCCCACTGATATCTGAGTGCTATGTGACACGCTCGATGGCACAGCTGCCTGTGACCAAAGTGACGAGAGGATAAGGGAGATTGGATTGCTTTTAAAAAAGCAGTTTGCGGAGCAGTGGGTAAACAGCAATGCCAGCGTGTCAGGAAGCCTTAAAAGGCAGCCCAACAACCAACACCACTGATACACCACAATATAGCCTCCCCTTGCACTGCACACACAGTGACTTGTGTGTTGTGCAGGCCAAATCGCTAGCAGCAGAAGCAGTTTTTTTGTCTTCTTCCCTGCCTAACGCTCTCCCTACAGAATCAGCAGCAACCTCTCCCTATACTAAGATCGGCAGAAGTAAGATGGCGGTCGGCGTGCACGCCCTTTTATACCCCCTGTGACGCCCACCAAAGCAAGCCAATCACTTGCATGCCCTTCTGAAAGATGGTGGTGACCCGTGCCTATGTCATCACGTTGCCCACAGTCTCCGTGGATCCTGATTGGCTGAAAAAGAGCGCAAAACAAACTTTTGAAACGCGACTTTGGCGCGTAAGTCGCCGACCTCGTGGCCGACCTCATCCTAGGGTCGGGTTTCATTTCATGAAACCCGACTTTGCCAAAAGTCGGCGACTTTTGAATTTTTTCGACCCGTTTCGCTCAACTCTACCCATCAGAGATAGCCAAGTGGTGTTCAGCAGCCAAATATAATTTTCTGCAAGTAGAGAAATAACTAAATGAGCAGTTGACCCGGATTGATTATATTAACTCACAATAATTGTACAGTATCTCTATTTGCCTGTTATTTAGAATTGAAGGAGTTGTTCGGCCTCGGGGGTACAAGTCTGCAGTCACGCATTGCTCTCTGTGAGGATTTTTCTGTGCCGTCACCGGGAACTGCGGGCACATTACTGCAAGTATGTGATTTGCTTACTTCCGGCCACATTCCAACAAGACGTATCTTGCCTCGCTCAATACACTTGCATTGAGTGAGGCCGTGCAAGTCTAGTTGGCATGTGACTGCATGCAAGCAAATTGCATACTTGCGGTCACACAGTGGGCATGATGTTAGGAATCACAAGTCTGCAGTCACATAGTGATTGCAGACTTGTACCCTATGGCAAACCCCTTTAAATGATTTATTCTCCATAGTTTGTCCAATCAGTGCCCTTCATTATGAAATTGCCCATATGAAAAGATTTTACCTTGGACATAGCATCATTCCACTATAATGAAGATAGATGATTGGCAGGAGACGCTCTGTTTTCAGTGAACCTTTACAAATAATGTAAGTGTATTTGTTTTAGGCATGAGTGAGCTGCAGATTGTTTCTTGTCTGGCTTTAGTCTGATGAAAAATAATTCCATTAGATTTTGCTCTTTGTTCTCTTTTGATCATAAATAATCTCATTCTTGTTAATATTATTGGGGAAGCCAAGACCTGATGTGTAATACATGTACTGATCTGAGTTGTTTGATTCATCCTAGGTTTGGTGAAGGCTTATTTCCTTCGCGCAAAAGCAAATGCTGAAGTGTGGAATGAAGCAGAAGCAAAGAAGGATTTTGAGAAAGTCATAGAACTAGATCCAGCTATGAGCCGTCAAGTAAAGAAAGAAATACGGATGCTGGAGACAAGGATGCAAGAGAAGGAAGAGGAAGAAAAACTCAAGTATAAAAATCTATTTTCATAGGTGATCAGAAAATCACAACTAGTCTAAAGGTTATACTGGTATCCATAACTACTACACTTATGCCAACCTCATTTGCAATTATCACAAGCAATAGGAAACATTTGTAACATATTCCCATTTACTAATACCTTCATTTTCTGATGCCTCAAATGGTCGCTGACATTTCAACATATGTAATATAATAAAGTGGTTTATAAGATCTCACAATACTAGAAGAACTTTACAGAAAGACATTGGGAAAAAATAGTAAAGTGTTATTCCTATTTCAGGCATTTATAGTATATTATAGAGTCTTGAGTAGAGATGCAGGTCCCACCTCTGGGGACTACACCTTGAGAACAGTGGTCCCCATATGACAGATTCTTGAGTAGAGATGCAGGCCCCACCACTGGGGATTGCACCTTGAGAACAGTGGTCCCCATTTCCCTTGAGAACAGTGGTTCTCATATGACAGATTCTTGAGAAGTGATGCAGGTCCCACCACTGAGGATTGCACCTTGAGAACAGTGGTCCCCATATGACAGATTCTTGAGTAGAGATGCAGGCCCCACCACTGGGGATTACACCTTGAGAACAGTGGTCCCCATTTCCCTTGAGAACAGTGGTCCCCATATGACAGATTCTTGAGTAGAGATGCAGGTTCCACCACTGGGGATTACACCTTGAGAACAGTGGTCCCCATTTCCCTTGAGAACAGTGGTCCCCATATGACAGATTCTTGAGTAGAGATGCAGGTCCCACCACTGGGGATTGCACCTTGAGAACAGTGGTCCCCATTTCCCTTGAGAACAGTGGTCCCCATATAACAGATTCTTGAGTAGAGATGCAGGTCCCACCACTGAGGATTGCACCTTGCGAACAGTGGTCCCCATTTCCCTTGAGAACAGTGGTCCCCATATGACAGAGTTTTGAGTAGACATGTAGGTCCCATGTCTGGGGACTACATCTTGAGAACAGTGGTCTCCATGTTTTGGAATTAAAAGAAATCTGTCAGGAGGATCAACGTTCCTAAGTCATCTATATGGATTGGGCATGTAGGTCATAAGAAGCTGAATAAAATGATTAATATATGTGATCCGATGTCTTATTCCAGAGAAATTCACATTTTTTAAAATATGTAAATTAGCTGTTCAGGTCTATGGGTTGAACTCTGATCTCCAGGAGAATCTGCCTGCAGAGCTTATTTTAATGAAAGGAGGTGTTACCAGTGTGAGACACGTAATGACTGACAGCTTGCTCTCCTGATTTACATGTCTCACACTGATAACTCTCCCATTCATTTAAAATGATACTTGGAGGCAGATTCTTAGGGAGATCTGTGTCCGGTCCATAGATCTTAAGAGCTCATTTAAATATGATCAAAAATGAGGAATTCTATGGAATAAGACATTGGATCGCAGATATCAAGGTATAATTTTATTCAGCTTCCTATAACCTGCATGCCCATATAGATGGCTTAGGAGGGTTGTTCCTACTGACATATGCCATTTAAGAGGTGCCCATGTCTGCTGATGAGCCATAAATGTCTATTAATATTAATTCACTGGTTGGAAGTCTGGCAGTTTCTTCCTTGTGTAGCATACCTTAACAGGATGCATGTGGTGGAAAAAATGGTGCAGGTGTTCATTAAATAAAGCCTTTGGTCAGAAAATTGGCAGTAAAAAATTGATAGATCTGCCAAACTATTTTCCATTAAGATGCATATATAACGTCTACTGTTTATACGATCAGCTCAGCCTCTTTCTCTGTATTACATCTTTTTCCTTCTTTCACAGTCATTTTGGTTTTCGAGTGCCCTGAAGGTTGTATAATGGAAGGGAGGAAGCAGGTATTAGACCAATAGAAAGACTTTTTTCGAGAGATTTTCTGTCCACCAGCAATAGTTATACTATGCTTTATCTGATACTTTCTTAATAATTTAATACTAAAATGACAGACATAGTTTTAAGATTAAATGACTTCAATTTTAGCGCCAATGCATTGGTGCAAGAATATGAAAACCGTAAAGGGTTCAGCTCAAATCATGTAGTGTCCGGAAAAACAATTACCGTAGTTGTACTGTACATTGTATGAAGAATCCACTGTATAATACAAAATGATATCTAGAAATAAAAACACTTGTACAGAGAATCTACCCTCATTCATTATCTATGGCTAATGTCAATGTGGTTTGTAAGTGACTTCTAGGTTATTTAGCTCAGATGACGTATTGCAATAAAATATTATTTAGATGTAGTTAACCTAAGTGTATTTGGCTTTCACACTGAATACATACCGTCCTTGGTTAAGTGTTTGTGCCTCTAATTCTCGCTCTCTCTCAAGGACCGCAGTCCCATCTTTCCCAGGATCCATTATGCAGGCGTAGCGCAGTTTTCTGTTGATATCACGTGCACTAAAATACTGTGATACATCATGTTAATTTGTTCAAATGGCTTTGTCAGCGCATGTGAACACCATAGGAGGGGGCTCCCAACATGATCCAAATACTAATACATGCCTTGTATCCATGAACTGCCATACAGCACTTGATACATTGATAGGTTATATTTACTGTCAATATATAATATAGATGGTCCCACTATGAGGTCTATCTTGGTGAAAGACTCACTTTGAGGCTATGTGCCCACGTAGCGTTTAAGGCTGTGTGCCCACGATGCGATTTTTAAGCGTTTTTGCCGCGATTTTCGGCGCAAAAATGTTTAAAAATCTTGTACAGAACGCACCCCATGCATTCCTATGGCATTCCGCACATGCTGTGCTAATGCTGCGCTTTTTTCCGCGGCGGAATCGCATCGTGGAAAAAATCACAGCATGCTCATTCTTTTGTGCGGAATCGCAAAGAATTGCAGTGATTCCGCACCCATAGGAATGCATGAGAACCGCTTACTTCCCGCATGTGGCTATGCCCACCATGCGCGAAGTTAAGCATCTCATGTGCGGTTGGTACCCACGGTGTGGAGGAGAGGAGACTGTCCTCCAGGCCCTGGGTACCATACCCCTGTAAAAAAAAGAATAAAAAATGAAAAATCGGGGTATATTTACCTTCCGACGTCCCGTGCTGCCATCCAGGGCCTCAGTGTTCCCAGTAATGCCTTGCGGCAAGGTCCTGTAATGACGTAGTCTCGCGTTACTCTAGCGGTCTCGTGAGATCACTATAGCAATGCGAGACCAACGTCATCACAGGTCTCGCAAGGCATCGCTGGGAACGGGAGCGTCGCTGAGACTGCGCGGGACGTCGGAAGGTAAATATACCCCGATTTTTTATTTTTTAATTATTTTTTACATTCTTTCTTTTACTATTGATGCCGCATAGGCGGCCTCATTAGTAAAAACCTGGTCACACTCGTCAAACACTATGTTTGACGAGTGTGACCAACCTGTCAATCACTTTCCAAGCGATGCTTCAAATCGATTGGAAAGTGCTTGACTATCACACGCGAAAATCACAGCAAAATCATGGTAAAATCGCGCAGAAAAAACGTGCAATTTCTGGGAAGGAGTCCGGTTTTCAGTGTCTGGATTTAAACGCTACATGGGCACATAGCCTAAATCCGGACACTGAAAACCGGACTCCTTCCCAGAAATCGCGCGTTTTTTTCAGTGCGATTTTACCACGATTATGTTCGCGATTTTGCCATGATTTTCGCTTGTGATAGTCAAGCACTTTCCAAGCGATTTGAAGCATCGCTTGGAAAGTGATTGACAGGTTGGTCACACTCGTCAAACATAGTGTTTGACAAGTGTGACCAGGTTTTTACTATTGAGGCTGCCTATGCGGCATCAATAGTAAAAGAAAGAATGTAAAAAATAATTAAAAAATAAAAAATCGGGGTATATTTACCTTCCGACGTCCCGCACTGCCATCCCGGGCCTCAGCGTTCCCTTAATGCCTTGCGAGACCTGTGAAGACGTTGGTCTCGCTTGCTATAGCGATCTCACGAGACCACTAGTGTCACGCGAGATTACGTCATTACAGGACCTTGCCGTAAGGCATTACTGGGAATGCTGAGGCCCGGGATGGCAGCGCGGGACGTCGGAAGGTAAATATACCACATTTTTTTATTTTTTATTCTTTTTTTTACAGGGGTATGGTACCCAGGGCCTGGAGGACAGTCTCCTCTCCTCCACACCGTGGGTACCAACCGCACATGAGATGCTTAACTTCGTGCATGGTGGGCATAGCCACATGCGGGAAGTAAGCAATTCTCATGCATTCCTATGGGTGCGGAATTGCGGCTATTCTTTGCCATTCCGCACAAAAGAATGAGCTTGCTGTGATTTTTTCCGTGATGCGATTCCGCTGCGGAAAAAAGCGCAGCATTAGCACAGCATGTGCGGAATGCCATAGGAATGCATGGGGTGCGTTCTGTACAAGATTTTTAAATGTTTTCGCAGCGTTATCACGGCAAAAACGCTTAAAAATCTCATGGTGGGCACAGCCTAAATGAAGTGATGGATATACAAACTACCAGGCTTATTTGTTTGCCTCTATGTAGTCAATATTATATTTCCTGTATCCTCAGTATGTCATGTTAATGTGATTTTAGGCATTTTGATAAACTCTGGTGTGACCTTTTTGTTCATTTAGTTCTTCATATTATGTATTTTGCTCTCAGATTTCTAGAACAATGTCAGGAAACTTGGAATCTCCACCAGATATCATTACAAAATACTAGTAATTCTTACCATAAAATGGTTGTTTAGCCCTGGTGAAATTTTTGATAGGATTCGACAAGCTGCCATGCTTAACAGCGTGCAATATACACATTATTAGGATTTGTCTTCACTTGCAATTTAGAAACTTGCAGTCATGCGCCAAATAGATTTTCACCTTAATGTTTTATTGAAAAAAAATGATGAGAATCACGTACTTGGGACCATGTGACGACTGCAGAACACGGCAAGTGCAGCCAAATACTAACAGTGTGTATATTGTACAATGTTAAGCTTCAGGAAACACAAATATTCAATGAAAATTCTACAAGAGCTTGACAACACCTTTATTCTCTTTCTGCTGACCAGATATCAGTGTGTTCCAGGAGATCAACCCACGTCCCCTCTCCTATCATCAGTGTCAGCTGTATGGTTGTAAGACGAGTAACTGAACCAGTTGCCTCCCTTCTCTGCCCAGTCTTTAATTGGGGGAGAGCTTTGCAGAATGATTGTGAATCCCTGCTCATTTACCAAGTCTTGCTCCTTATTTGTCGAATTATCGAACGGATAAACCATTTAATTCCTTTAGTTTCAGTTATATGCAAATCGTCTTGGAGACAGGGTAAGCAGGGAGAGCATAGTTATCTACTGATTAATTTTATTAATCATTTATAAACTGTGTCCCTGATTGGTCAAGGCTGACACTGTTCATGCCGGACTTGATAAGGAGGCGTGTTGGAGCCAGACGCTCACGATACATTAAGAGGCGCATCTCTTAATGAATCAGGTGCATCTGAAAAAATGGTGTATGTTTCTAGAAGATTTCGGGCTTAAGGAGTGCCACCACTCATCATGAAGTAGACGAGCTGAGGCTTCACACTCTGATTTCATCCTCATCCTGCCTATTTTTGGTGGAGCTGGGCAAAACTGGCATGAAAACACGAAAAGTTGCCAAATATTTGCACAACCTCAAGTTGTGCCAAATTTTTGCAACTTTTCACAATTTTTTACACCAAAATTCACTTTGATGAATGGGAGCCCTAGTGTTCTATTAAAAAATGTGCGTCATCAAAGACGACCTCTTTTTGTCTAACAGATGCCATTGTCATAAACTGGCCACTGCAAGTCCAGTTTCTGAGACCTACTGAGTTCACATTAGCAAAAGCTTTTGCTTTTTAATAGATTTCCTCTGAGGCTTATATAGGGGGGCATGAGCCACCCCTGATAGGACAACACATTGAAGGGAAGTGTTTTTAACAGTGGACAGATAAACCAATATTTAAGAAATGTGACTCTATATGCCATTTTCTAATCTAGGGAGTTGATTCAGGGTGACAATCTCTCTGTGTCAGATATTAAGTGTCATGCATTACATAGATGGCCATTTATTTCAAAGGAATGATACATTTTTGCTGCAACCCGCGACTGCACGGTGATCACCAGAGATAAGAATATCCAGACCCATGGGCGTTAGCTGATCATTATCCTGTGTCATCTTGGAAAAGTAATTCCTTTTTAACATTTAAAATGTAAAACTTTACCTTACACCCGTGGCTGCCGTGTCATGTCCTCTTTCAGACGATATGATATCTCTTCCATGCCACACACCTCGTTTTATGTTATATGATTTGCTCTTGCTGAATAATTGGCTGATCTTCGCAATTAAGAACCATGATTCATTCAAACATGATTAAAGTTCACAATTCCACTTCTGTGACAAATGAAAGTAATAACTGTTCTATTAAAACTATTTGATGAGAGACAAATTTAGTTACATTTTAAAACTAAATACCTGAGACATAAGTGATTATGTAGCAGTACAAGTGTATAAGTGGTGTAATAATCAAGGGTAAGGGCAAACCGGCCAAGCTGTAAAATTAAACCTTACTCCGAAGCGCAAATGAGCAAATGATAATTGTCTATTATGAAGAAACTTTTTAGACACAAAATGAAGAGGTGCAGAAATAAATTAGCACGGATCACAGCTGAATATACAGATCACAGAGAAATCTTATTTTAGTCGACAGTTCCAAGTGTTAAAGATATTGTAAAGACCCATAAAACTTAAGTTGTCCTACATAAAGACACTATTAATAAAACCCACAGATGTATGGCAGGGAAAGATCAGGCATTTCACATTATTCTCACATTTGCAGCAAAGGGCAAAGCATTTCTGGAGGACGCTGGACCCATTAGAGAAGGTTATGTCATAAGACACCTATTATGTCCCCTTTTTCATTGTGGGGGTCATATGCTGGAATGTTGGCTTTGCTTGACATTAAAATAAGCAATTCAATTGTTCTTCTATTGATTTGTCCTTTTATGAATTGGTTATTTTTTGCATTTAATGGGAAGCGTCATGATGTTTATCACTTTGTCATATCTCATACATACATATAAATGCAGGGATTTGCAGTATGGATTATTCATAGCAATATATTGCGTTTGGAAATAATTTTAGTTAATAATAATTAATCTCACTGCTATTTAGTAATATGCATATTAAAGCAAAATTATTTAGTTGAAATCAGGTGAAAAAGAGAAACATTTATTAAGAGGAATCCGAGCCCTCAAAAAAAAGGTAAAATCCCACTGAAACATGGACAGAATGGTTTCCTGATGGCCATTTTCCAAGCCAAGATATCCAACAGCTAATTGTCCTAGGAGAATACTAAATGAAGAAGCAGAAATGGACATCTAGACAATATTTCAATTTATTGATGCAGCATTTCAGGTCAAGAAAGTCTCTTAGGCATTATTAAAGTACGTAAGTGCCAAGTCAGCTCTCAGGTTCCCTTTAAAACCTCCCTACCATATTTTAGGTATATTCTGTTGTTCCGTATTTAAACATTTTGCCCCCCCGAATAATCAAGACTGGTAATGTTCATGCGGGCCTTGATGAGGGAGCGTTCTGGAATCAGAGGTCCCTGATTCATTAAGAGACGCACACTCCTAATGAATCAGATTCTTCTGACAAGTGATGTGTGCACCTCCATGCATCTTGCCACAAATCTTACTGACTGGAGTAATATTTATGGCATAAGGCATAGTGCAGCTTGTCATGAATTTGATGAGCCGCCATCGCCATGGCACATCGCTCCCCCATCCCAGCTCAGCTCTGCCCATTGTGTGGTGTGGTTTTGGGCCTGTTTCACACATAAATGATATGCAGTACATGCTCAGAGTGCAATACCTTGCAAACCAGTAACTGCTTCATAGGCATATATGAGGCGGTTAGTTCAGTTCGGCAGACTCACTGATCAGGCCAGGTATTGTGCTCAGGTGTGAGTGCCTGTTCAAAGCAGTTAAAACTGGTTTGAATCACTGACTGGTAACCAACTTACGATTTTACTTAAAAAAATGCTTTGTCCCAATTAATTTGCACAGCACTGTAGTTGTTACATAAATCCTACCACACATTTTGGGCAATTTATACACATGCTAAACTTTTATATTCTTTTCTAAGTATATCATCATGCACTAAGCACTTCATTAATGTTTGTGTATCATTTTCAAGCTTTTATTAATTTCTTTTTGCTCTTTAGCTACTTACTATAGCCATACATCCTTCATGCTTTGCTTGAAAAAGGCTCAGGAAGGTTAGCTGAAATGTTGCTGGTAACAGATATGTATAGAATCATAGAATCATAGAATCATAGAATCGTAGAGTTGGAAGGGACCTCCTGGGCCATCTGGTCCAACCCCCTGCTCAAAGCAGGATTCGCTAAATCATCCCAGTCAGATGTCTGTCCAGCCTCTGTTTGAAGACTTCCATTGAAGGAGAACTCACCACTTCTCGTGGCAGCCTGTTCCACTCATTGATCACTCTAACTGTCAAAAAGTTTTTTCTAATATCTAATCTGTGTCTCCTCCCATTCAGTTTCATCCCATTGCTTCTAGTCTTTCCTTGTGCAAATAAGAATAAAGTTGAGCCTTCTACAATGTGACAGCCCTTTAGATATTTGTAGACAGCAATTAAGTCTCCTCTCAGTCTTCTCTTTTGCAAACTAAACATTCCCAAATCCTGCAACCTTTCCTCATAAGACAGGGTTTGCAGACTGGTCACCATTCTGGTCGCTCTTTTCTGAACTTGCTCCAGTTTGTTGATGTCTTTTTTAAAATGTGGTGCCCAAAACTGGACACAATATTCCAGATGAGGTCTGACCAAAGAGGAGTAGAGGGAAATAATGACTTCACGTGATCTAGACTGTATGCTTCTGTTAATACATCCTAGAACTGCATTTGCCTTTTTTGCTGCTGCATCACACTGTTGACTCATATTCAGTCTGTGATCTATTAGTATACCCAAGTCTTTTTCACATGTGCTGTCACTTAGCCCTATTCCTCCCATTCTATATATGCTTTTTTCATTTTTATTGCCCAGATGTAGTACTTTGCATTTCTCCCTGTTAAAAACCATTCTGTTAGTTACTGCCCACTTCTCCAGTTTATTTAAATCTTTTTGAATCCTCTCTCTCTCTTCTCTAGTATTAGCTATCCCTCCTAGCTTTGTGTCATCAGCAAATTTAATCAGTTTACCCTCAATTCCTTCATCTAAATCGTTGATAAAGATGTTGAACAATACAGGGCCCAGGACAGAGCCCTGTGGTACCCCACTTGAGACATTCTTCCAACTGGATGTGCAGCCATTTACGACCACTCTTTGGGTCCGATCACTAAGCCAGCTATGAATCCACCTAACAGTTGCCTTGTCCATTCCATACTTAGTCATTTTTTCAATAAGGATTGTATGAGAGACTTTGTCAAATGCTTTGCTGAAGTCAAGATATACTATATCTACAGCATTTCCTTGATCCACCCAATCAGTGATACCGTCATAGAAGGAAATTAAGTTAGTCTGACATGACTTATTAGTTACAAACCCATGCTGACTCTGTTTGATCACTTCATTCTTATCCAGGTATTGACTTACATGTTGTTTAATAATTTGTTCAAAGATCTTTCCTGGTATAGAAGTCAGACTCACCGGCCTATAGTTGCCTGGGTCCACCTTCTTCCCCTTTTTGAAGATAGGAACAACATTTGCTCTTCTCCAGTCTTCTGGCACTTCTCCTGTTCTCCAAGAATTTTCAAAGATTATGGAGAGTGGTTCAGAAATTTCTTCTGCTATCTCCTTCAGTACTCTGGGGTGTAATTCATCTGGACCTGGAGACTTGAATTCATTTAGGTTAGCTAAGTGTTTCCTCACTATCTTTCTGTTTATAGATATCCTGGATTCTTCTATTCCCTTAATAGGACAGTGAATAACAGTTGGTGTTACATTTCCTTTCTGAGAGAAAACAGATGCAAAATAGGAATTTAAAAGTTCAGCCTTCTCAACATCCTGTCTTACCATTTCATCATTTTCATCCTGTAAAAATCCTATAGCATCTTTGACTTTTCTTTTACTTTTGACATATCCCCAAAATCCTTTATTATTGCTTTTGACATCTCTTGCAAGCCTCAATTCATTTTCAGCTTTAGCTAATCTGATTTGTGCCCTGCAGATTCTGCAGACAGCATTATATTCTTCTTTAGATATGCCTCCCTCTTTCCATTTTATAAACATTTTTTTCTTCCTTTTTAGCATGTGCTTAAGTTCTGTGTTCACCCATCCTGGTATGTATAAAAGTAAATTACTTTTTGGAGTTCTGCAGTTTTATCCATACTTTGCACAATAATTATCAATAGTATAAGCAGAGTAGCATCTAAGACTCCCTAAATCAGATGTCCCCAACCTTTCTGAACTTGATAGCCACATTTAGGTCAGATAGAGGCCGTGAGCCACATCCAGCTCCCGCTTCCTTCCCATAGTGATAGTGATGCCCAGATGCCCCATTGCCAGCATAAAGCTTCTCCACAGAAATCACACTGAGGCAGTATACCAAGATCCATGGGTTCCTGTAACTGTGCCTGTAGCGGCAGCCATGGACGAGTACTACGATTTCTGCACCCTGGCACGTGTAGGGATTTGCTCTGGTAGGCAGTGGCAGGGCCGCAGTAATGAGGCAACACACAGGCTTAGAGTCCAACTTCAGTGGTTTAATGACACTTTTAAACAGTAGGTTAGCAGAAAGTAAAGAAAAAAAACAAACATACACCAGCCTGGAGAACCACTGGTCTCAGACTCACCCTTGCACGGGGCGGGCTTAACTAAGTGTCTGCCTGGTCAGTGGCGTCCGCCAGGTGCCATTCCCAGTGTTGTTTTGAGTTTTGCTCCTAAAGCTTTGCAGCTCAGTTAGTCCAACAAAACAAGTTCAGGCTACCTGCAGCCAAGTTCCTCATATCTTCCACACACTCACCATGTGCCAAACAACATCTCCTTTACATAGCCCATAACCCCACCCACAGGTGAGGTACACATCACATGGGCTGACCACGAGACTGTGACATCATTGCAGGTCCTCCACTTTAGGGAAAATACCGACCAAACTTTATCCTGCTGGGAGAAATGTATCTCCCATCCACCACTACACCCTTTGCTGTACCACACACGCTACACATCTGCTCTTCTGTGCAGGGTGGCTCACAAAACTCACCATCTGGAGACCTGCTCTTAAAGGGGTTGATCTTGGAATAATAATAATTTCCACAACTGGATGTGATTAAATAAATTGTTCCTGTGCTGAGATAATCTTATAAATGTGTCTGCTGTGTACTGTGTAATGGCTGTGCCTGACTATGTGTGGATATGGTCTGATCATACCTCAGCTCCTGGGAAGGGGGGGGGGAGATACAAAAAAATTCAGACATTACAGCACGGGATCACAAGTGATTCTTTCTTTGAAGTAGAACATTGTTTAAAAATATTAATATACCAATATGTCCTTTTTATTATTGACAAACCTATTATTTTAGGCACCCACTCCAACAGTTAAGATTATATTTACACAAATCCTTCATAACGTATTTATTACTGAAGAAAAAGAGGAGTGAGACATTGCAAATTATTAAAACATAGTACAATTTTATTAGTCCATGAATAGACAACCATTAAAATTAGGAAAGGTGCAGAAAAAGAAAAATGGGACATAGGGTCTCAAATAGTATCTGCATGCTGCATAGTAAGTAACATGATCATAATCCTCATACTTCACGATTAGCTATATTTATCCAATAACACAAGGCAAACAAGCAAACAATAAAAAGTTGTGAATCAGAACTTATATAGTCTGAAAGAGTTACAACAACCCAAAATTCATATTAACATCAGCATTGTCAAAAACTGATATATAGAAATATAGTCAGTTATATAAAATGTTTAGTCTATACTGAAATATTAAATTCACTAGACTCTATATTAATACATATAAATACAAAAGCAAAATACCTGCCTATATTAAGTTATCAGAAGCTGACAAGTATAGCACAAATAATGAATACAAGGATTTATATACAGCCAAAAACGGCCCAGCTTTGTTAGCAGTATAGTAACTATCACAATATGGGGTAAAGCGTGCAGAAAATCATTAGCCGAAAATGGTCATGGTAACTTTACCTGGATCCTGGCAGCTAAACAAGTGGTGAAAGAGCCCCATCCCTCTGCCCCGACACGCACGTTTTGCCCAGCTCCTTCGGGGGGGGGGGGGGCTTCGGGGGGGGCAGGAAAATGCTTTATCTCACAAGAAAAATCACCTACGATCCCTTGTGTTAATGTCCGTATCATCTCTTTACCTTTCTCCCCTGCCCAGGAGATGTGGTATGATCAGACCATGTTCCTGTGCGGCAGGGCCGGTTTTAGGCAAAGTGGGGCCCTAGGCAAAGTTTAAAATGGGGCCCCAAATACTAACATATTGCACATCACACAGAAGCATTTTGGTTGTATTTACATGCGCTGAGTTCAGGCCGCTAAATGAGTGTGATCGACAATATTGAAGTTGTTCAACACTTGTTTCCCAGCCTCTTTCCACCATCTGAGAAAGAATGATGGGGACAGAACGATCACTAATAGATCACTAACAGCTCACCATACAGTATCATGTTATTAGCAGCACATCTACAGTTTACACCCCATAGTCCTCCATATAGTATAATGTGCCCCATAGTCCTCCATATAATATAATGTGCCCCATAGTCCTCCATATAGTAAAATGTACCCCATAGTCCTCCATATAGTATAATACATGCCTCAGTCCTCCATATAGTATAATACACTCCTCATAGCCCTCCATATATTATAATACACTCCTCATAGCCCTCCATATGTTATAATACACTCCTCATAGCCCTCCATATATTAAAATACACTGCCCAGTCCTCCATATAGTATAATACACTCCTCATAGTGCTCCATATAGTATAATGCACCGCCATAGTCATCCATGTAGTACAATTCACTTCCCATAGTATAATGCACCCCATAGTTCTTCATATAATGTTTCCCCATAGTCCTCAATACAGTATAATGCAGCCCACATACAGTATAATGCAGCCACCCCATAGAGCATAATACAGCCACCTCACAGAGTATAATGCAGCCTTGCCATACAATATAATGTAACCCCCCATAGAATATAATGCAGCCCCCCTCTTATAGTATAATGCAACCACCCCTTAAAGCATAATGCAGCTACCCCACAGAGTATAATGCAGCCACTCCACAGAATATATAATGTAACCTCCCCATAGAATATAATGCAGCCCCCCCTCATAGAATATATGGCAGCCCCCTCAGAGTATATTGCAGCCCTCCATAGAATATAATGCAGCCCCTTATATAGTATAATGTAGCCCCTCCTCCATAGAATACAAAGTAGCCCTCCTCATATAGTATAATGCAGCCCCCATAGAATATAATGTAGCCCCCACAATGTGTAATGAAGCTCCCATACAATATAATCAGCCCCCCACAGATTATAATGCAGCCCTCCATAGAATACAATGTAGCCTCCTCATATAGTATAATGTAGCCCCCTCAGAGTATGATGCAATCACTCCCCCATAGAATATAATACAGCCCCCCAATAGAATATAATGTAGCTCCAAATAGAATATAATACAGCCCACCTCCCCATAGGATATAATGCAGCCCCCCATATTATATAACACAGCCTCCCCCATAGAATATAATGTAAAATGTACCCCCTCATGGTGCATAACACAGCCGCATAGTACATAGCCCAGCCCCACATGGTATGTAGCCCAGCATCACATGGCATATATAGCCCAGCACCACATGGCATATATAGCCCAGCCCCACATGGTATATACAGCCCAGCCCCACATGGTATATATAGCCCAGCAGTCCCACATGGTATATACAGCCCAGCAGTCCCACATGGTAGATACCGGCCAGCAGCCCTACATGGTATATATAATATAGCCCAGCCCCACATGGTATATAAAGCCCAGCAGCCCCACATGGTATATACAGCCCAGCAGCCCCACATGGTATATACAGCCCAGCAGACCCACATGGTATATACAGCCCAGCCCCACAAGGTATATACTGCCCTTCAGTCCCACATGGTATATACAGCCCAGCAGCCCCACATGGTATATATAATACAGCCCAGCCCCACATAGTATATACAGCCCAGCAGCCCCACATGGTATATACAGCCCAGCAGCCCCACATGGTTTATACAGCCCAGTCCCACATGAAATATACAGCCCAGCAGCCCCACATGGTATATACAGCCCAGCAGCCCCACATGTTATATATACAGCCCAGTCCTACATGGTATATACAGCACAAGAGCCCCACATGGTATATATAATATAGCCCAGCCCCACATGGTGTATATAATATAGCCCAGCCCCACATGGTATATACAGCCCAGCAGCCCAACATGGTATATACAGCCCAGCAGCCCCACATGGTATATACAGCCCAGCAGTCCGACATGGTATATACAGCCCAGCAGCCCCACATGGTATATACAGCCCAGCAGCCCCATATGGTATATACAGCCCAGCAGCCCCATATGGTATATACAGCCAGCAGCCCCACATGGCATATACAGCCCAGGAGCCCCACATGGTACATACAGCCCAGCAGTACCACATGGTATATATAGCCCAGCAGTCCCACATGGTATATATAATATAGCCCAGACCCACATGCTATATACAGCCCAGCAGCCCCACATGGTATATGCAGCCCAGCAGTCCCACATGGTATATATAATACAGCCCAGCCCCACATGGTATATACAGCCCAGCAGACCCACATGGTATATACAGCCCAGTCCCACATGGTATATACAGCCCAGCAGCCCCACATGTTATATATACAGCCCAGTCCCACATGGTATATACAGCCCAGCAGCCCCACATGGTATATATAATATAGCCCAGCCCCACATGGTATATACAGCCCAGCAGCCCCACATGGTATATACAGCCCAACAGCCCCACATGGTATATACAGCCCAGCAGCCCCACATGGTATATACAGCCCAGCAGTCCTACATGGTATATATAATATAGCCCAGCCCCACATGTTATATACAGCCCAGCAGCCCCACATGGTATTTACAACCCAGCAGCTCCACATGATATATACAGAACAGCAGCCCCACATGGTATATACAGCCCAGCAGCTCCACATGATATATACAGACCAGCAGCCCCACATGGTATATACAGCCCAGCAGCTCCACATGGTATATACAGCCCAACAGCCCCACATGGTATATACAGCCCAGCAGCCCCACATGGTATATACAGCCCAGCAGTCCTACATGGTATATATAATATAGCCCTGCCCCACATGTTATATACAGCCCAGCAGCCCCACATGGTATATACAGCCCAGCAGCTCCACATGATATATACAGAACAGCAGCCCCACATGGTATATACAGCCCAGCAGCTCCACATGATATATACAGACCAGCAGCCCCACATAGTATATACAGCCCAGTCCCACATGGTATATACAGCCCAACAGCCCCACATGGTATATACAGCCCAGCAGCCCCACATGGTATATACAGCCCAGCAGCCCCACATGGTATACATAGCCCAGCACACATAGCAGAACCCCCGAGAGTGGCCCCACAGTCCAGCACACACGATATATTTAAAAAAAAATAAATAACACTCCTCACCTTCTCCTCGTGCCCGTGCTGCTCCCGGCTCCTGTCTCCTGCTCTGCCTGATGCACAGTGAGAGCGCGATGACGTCATCGCGCACCCGCTGTGTCAGAAGCAGAGCAGAAAATGATGGTAGAGGGAGTGTCAGCTGACACTCTCTCCTCCATCATTACTGCGGCTGCGGCGGGGGGGAGTCGGCGCCGGGGGCAGGCGGGCCACGTTGCCTCACAGGGGCTCCATAGCGGCTGTGTGATGTGCCGCTAGCTGGGGGCCCCTGGGGGAGCGGGGAACCTGGGCAGCTGCCTGGTCTGCCTGCCTATAACGCTGGCCCTGCTGTGAGGCCAGACACAGCCATTGCACAGTACACAGCAGGGGCACATTTATAAGATTGTCTCAGCACAGGAACATTTTTTTTAAGGGATTGTCACACTAAGCGATATCGCTAACAATATCGCTATGACGTCACTGGTTTTTGTGACGTTATAGCGATATTGCTAGCGACATCGCTGTGTCTGATACTTACCTCCGACTGCTCCCCCACTGGTTATCGCTGATCGCGCGAGAACGTCCTGGACCGTTTCTCGTCGTCAGCTTCCTGCTGGGGCTTCCTGCTGTGGAGACGAGCGACGCGTGGACGCGGGCGGGAGGACGTCAGGATCGCCTCGTCTGACAGGTAAGTAGCAATCCCCGTCCCCAGCGATGTCGCTGGTGAGATTTGCCTGTGTGGCAGCTCACTAGCGACCACTTAGCGATGTACCAGCGATCCTGACCGCGTCATATCGCTGGTCGGGATTGCTGGTGCATCGCTAAGTGTGACAGTACCTTCACTCACATCCAATTATGGAAATTATTATAATTCCAAGATCTAGTGTTTAAAATCAACTTTTATTTGTGGGAAAACCCCTTTAATAGCTGCTGGCTACATCAGGTGCGAAGGCTCCAACCTGGCAGACAGCCATGGGCCACATATCATGGGTCTGGGGGCTGCATGTCCACAGGTTGAGTTCCCCTGCCCTACACTTTCAATCATTTGTGTGATACTGGCAGCCTCCATTTTGCACCATTGGCCCCCTTGAGTGAGAAATGGTGACTAACTCGTAGTTAACGTATATTTGAAAGTTTTTATTTTTTCTTACTATGACACCAAGTGAAAGACTCAAAGCTCTGGATGATCCTTTAAATATTCATACATTAAAAAGAAGAGTCTTAATTGTCTAGCACAATATTATCTGTTGTGTAGCGTGGACTTACATGCTAACTGCAGTCGTGCGCTATAGCTGGACAATATTGATTTTGTTGGAAACACATAGCCTACATTTGAGTTCTGGAGCATACTGGTGATTGTCGCTGTCTACGCGGCATGTTGAACCGACGGTTTGAATGATTTCTGAAGACCACTGATTCATGTAAACAGCACTATGTCAATCAATAGTTTTCAAAAGGTAAATTGATTTTTAGCACGACATGACTCCCTGTGAACTACATAGTCTAGCTGTGTACCTTCTGCATAATACTCACTGGATATTAACGTGTAAGAATACACAATGTGCGCTTCATAAAAATAAATGCAAATAATACAAATATTAAAGGGCAAATAACATGGGCTCAATCCTTTTTTTTTTCCAATGTGTGCATAAAAAACATTATTTCTTCAATGAACGAAACCAAAAACATTTAGTTTGTGCATCTGTAACAAATGTAATTTGGATCTTTAAGGCCAGTTTCACATTTGCGGTTGTGTCCGCAGCGTTTCTTCCGCAATAATCCGCATGCGTTGTGTATTCCTATATTTAACATTAGGGACGCATGTGCCTGCGTTTGATTGCGTTTTGCCGCGTTTGACGACGCATGCCTCGTCTGCGGTTTGGCGCGGTAAACGCTACATGTAGTAATTTTAGAGGCGTCAATTTGACGCCTAGAAACGTATGCGGCTGTTAGCAGCAGAAATGCGGCAAAAAAACACATTGCTGTCTATGTGAACGCATGCGGCCGCAAGTACATGCGTTTGCTTGTGTTCGTGAACGCATGCGTTGCCACAGAGAAAAACATGTCTAGACACTGATAAGCCACCCCCCACATACAAGGTGATAAAGGGAGGGAGTGGACAGTTGCAGGTCACTACGCAGCAGACAGACCAAAAGCACCTTGGAGGGAAACAAGCCTCTGAACAATGTGAGTATATCCTAGCCAATGCCTTTATTTTCTATTTTCTGTCTCTACATGTCCTCCTTTCTGCCGTTTCTTTCTTTCTGCATGCATCAGAATGTCTTCTTCTTCTGATGAGGAGCAACATCGTGGGCCTTCTCAAGCCGAACATGTCAGTGAAGTGAGTACTCACCTCCTCATATTGGTAAATATTCACTGTCACATCTACACATATGACAATTTTTTTTCCTTTTTTTAGAGCACTTCTTCCACCGTGGCAGAGGGTGAGCAGGAGCAGCGGGGTCACGGTCGGGTGTCAAGGCGACAGCGTGTAAGTATACCTGGCTGACTGTTTACGGTATCCTCACTTTAGTATTCTTGATTCTTCCTTTCTTGACTTTACTCTCTGTTTACACTTTTCTTCTGGACTCCTTTTTATCTTGACTTTCATTATTCATGCCATTTCTCAGCCTCTGTTTTCTTTCTTTTCCTTATGTTAATGTATCCAACATTAATGTCTTTATTTATTTTTTAGGTTCCAGAACGGGATGAGGACCTCATTGAAAATGGCCTCCTCATCTCCCTAGTCCATGAGCGAGTCCCGTTGTGGGACACCCGGGTTCCACAGCACTCGGACAACATGATGATCCGGCGCCTATGGAATGAGGTGGCCAAAGCGATGTGGGATGGCTGGGACAACGCCTCGACTCGGGTCCGAACTGCATTTTGTAAGTATTGCAATGCAGTGTGAAGCGGCAGAGACCTTGGCCGTGCTCACTACAACTGTGTGTGATGACTGAAACTCTCAGGAATTTCTCTCATCACACACAGTTGTGTGAGCACGGCCAAAAGTCCATTGTCTAACCCTTTTTTTTGTTTTTTTCCACAGTGATCAAAATCAAAACACATTGGCGTTCAATGAAGGACCGCTTCAACAAGGACCTGCGTCAAGAGAGCCGTGTTCCCAGTGGTTCTGGAGCAAGGATCCGAAAGTATACTGTAAATACCATCGCATTCTGGCATTTATAAGACCGGTCCTTGCCCAGAGAACGTAAGTATTTCTCCTGTGCATTAGGTTGTGTTGTATTGCCATAATCTGTATGTTTCTATTCAACAGGAGTTGGCGTTTATTCAGTTTTGGGTATTAATTTTTTTTCCTTTGTTCACAGCACATGGAGAAGCACTGTTGACCCAGGTTCTGGAGCGGTCCTTCATCAGACAGCCACGGACCCGTCCCAGCCATCCTGCAGCGCTGCAGCAAGTGGGCCTGCCACACTACCTGGAGACCAGGAAGCTGGTCCATCAGGTGTTCCCCTTTTTCAGTCCTCTGCCTCTGCCCCTTTTTTTTGGGCTCCTCTCGGCAGCGCCAGAGGGCATCGGACAGGTCACTCATGCCCGAGTTTATATGCGTTTTTCCTGCACTTGCGGATGCGGATTAAATGCTGCAGATTCTAACGCAAATGTGAAACTAGCCTTACATGTAATTGGCCACTAGAGGACACTCACAACCACACAGTAGCCTGTTTGAGAACTTTTTTTAATAGGATCAGTACCTTGGACAATAATAATAATAATAATAATAATAATAATAATAATAATCTTTATTTATATAGTGCCAACATATTCCGCAGCGCTTTACAGTTTCAAAACACAAGTCATAAGTAACAACGTTAATAATACAATAATTAAAGCAAAATAAGACGACCCTGCTCGTGAGAGCTTACAATCTACCATGAGGTGAGGGAGATACAAACTACAGGTGTGTATTTACAATTGTATATTCACAATGAAGGTCCAGTCATCTTGGGAGAGTGAAGGATGGATGGAGATAGTGAATGGGCTATACATGCACACTTACACATAGAATGACTTTGATTAGTGAACGTGATAAGCCGCTCTGAACAAATGTGTTTTGAGGGAGTGCCTAAAACTATGCAAATTGTGGTTAGTCCTAATTTCTTGGGGTAGAGCATTCCAGAGGATAGGAGCAGCACGGGAGAAGTCTTGGAGTCGGGAGTGGGAGGTACGGATAAGTGCAGAGTTTAGTCGAAAGTTGTTTGCAGAGCACAGCGATCGGCTAGGCCAATAGACAGAAATGAGGGAGGTGATGTAGGGGGGTGCCGCACCGTGGAGAGCTTTGTGGGTGAGAACAAGTACTTTGAATTGGATCCTATAATGAATGGGCAGCCAGTGTAATGACTGACGAAGAGCGGACACGTCCGAGTACCGATTAGCCAGATGGACGACCCTGGCTGCTGCATTAAGTATGGACTGGAGAGGGGATAGTCGAGTGATGGGGAGGCCAATTAATAAAGCGTTGCAGTAATCCAGGCGGGAGTGGATCAATGCTACAGTGAGGGTTTTTGTTGTTTCCATGGTGAGAAAAGGGCGGATTCTAGAGATGTTCTTTAGTTGTAAGCGGCAAGAGCGGGCAAGAGATTGTATATGGGATGTGAAGGAGAGACTGGTGTCAAACATAACACCCAGACAGCGCGCCTGCTGCCAGGGAGTTATTGTGGTACCACCCACGGAGAGGGAAATGTCAGATTTAGGGAGGTTAGTAGACGGCGGAGCAGAAGAAATTCAGTTTTGGAGAGGTTGAGTTTCAGATAGAGAGTGGACATGATATTGGAGACTGCGGACAGACAGTCACTGGCATTCTGTAGTACAGATGGGGTAAGGTCGGGGGAAGATGTATATAGTTGTGTGTCATCAGCATAAAGATGGTACCGAAATCTGCTGATGGTCTGTCCAATTGGGGCTATGTAGAGAGAGAAGAGAAGGGGGCCAAGGACTGAGCCCTGAGGTACCCCAACAGCAAGAGGAAGAGGAGATGAAGTGGAGCCAGAGAACAAAACACTGAAGGAGCGGTCAGAGAGATAGGAAGAGAACCAGGAGAGAGCAGTGTCCTTAATGCCTAGTGACTGGAGCCTAGAGAGTAGGAGATGGTGGTCAACAGTATCGAAAGCTGCAGATAGGTCAAGAAGAATGAGCAGAGAGTGGTCACCATTACGTTTTGCTGTCAGAAGGTCATTGGTCACTTTGATGAGTGCAGTTTCAGTCAAATGTAGGGGGCGGAAGCCGGACTGTGAAGGGTCTAGAAGGGAGTGAGTGGAGAGGAAACGGGTAAGGCGGGAGTAAACTAGGTGCTCCAAAAGTTTAGAGATGAAGGGGAGATTGGAGACTGGTTTGTAGTTGTTTGTGCAGGATGGGTCGAGAGCGGGTTTCTTTAGTAATAGATTAACGATAGCGTGTTTGAAGGAGGATGGAAAAATGCCCGAGGAGAGGGAGAGATTAAAGATTGTAGTTAGGTGGGTTGTGACGCGACTGGAGAGAGAGACTGGAGGAGATGTGAGGGAATGGGGTCGGTAGTGCATGTAGTCGGACGAGAGAAGAGAGGAGTCTGGAGACTTCTTCTTCTGTGATGGGATCAAATGTGGAAAGTGAGCCAGGGGAGATGCAGGAAGGGATGGGAGTCACAGCACTTGGTGGTTGGGAGCAGATTTCCTGACGGATATTATCTATTTTTTCTGTAAAGTGGAAGGCCAGGTCATCAGCACAAATGTCTGTGATAGGGGCTTGTGCTTTTGGCCTGAGGAGGGAGTGAAAAGTGTCAAAAAGTTTCTTGGGGTTGTTGGTTAGTGAGGAGATCAGGGTGGTGAAGTAGGTCTGTTTGGCGAGGTGAAGGGCAGCGTTATAGGTTCTTAACATAAATTTGAAGTGGACAATGACTTGTTCAGCCCTAAATCTCTTTTAAAAATTATTTTCACTTGTGCTTGTGCCTTCAGCACTTCAAGATAGATTAAAAAAATCCAAATTAGGCGGCCTAGAAAAAATAGCACTTCCAAACAAGCATATCATCCAAGAAATGGAGGAAGCATATAGCCATAAAATCACACAGCTTTATTAAGTTCATTACAAAAAGACATAGACAATGTTTTATATTTGGTATGCTTGGTATGCTTAAACTATGCTGTACTATAGGCACTGCCTACTTGATATAATAGAACTACATGTTTTGCACTAATTTTTAAACTTGTAGGCATTAGCCATTGGTTAGAGGTATACATTGTAAATATTCAATAGAATCTATTGTTCCCTTTTGGTACTATACCTTTCTATGTTTCTATTTTAGGGGTCCTTTGTGCCTTTTTGACCATTTCTGCACATTAATGTGCATGATTTTTGGCAGCAACTTTGAGATTTAAATCCACAGCATTGGTTTAATGGAGGTGTCCTTTTTGAATATACTGTGGTAATAAGCCTACAATTGATTGTTACCTTTTGATACATGTACTTTGTGGTATTATATTGGATATGTATCTCCTTTTAGAATTGTCTATGTCTTTTTGTAATGAACTTAATAAAGCTGTGTGATTTTATGGCTATATGCTTCCTCTACTTCTTGGATGATAAGTAAGATTAAAACTTTTAAGTTTTTTTTTTTCATATGTGTAAAATAATCAGTACAAGCATGTTATAAAGTCCTAGAAAATACAGACGCGTTTGTAACAAGACAACTTGTACTTATTCATTGGAAAATCTCACCTGTAAATATTTCCTCATATCAACTTCACAATGATCTTATTAAAGAAATTGATATAGGCCATGAATATCTGATCAATAGGGGTGCAACATCCTGCACAACGGCTGATCAGCTGTTACCGGTGCCGGCTGGAAGTTCTTTTATGCTGTCGGAACACAATAACTCTGTAGAAATTATAGTGGGTTCGGCTGTGTACTTCAGATTCACCCCCTATTCATTTGTATAGGGCAGTGCTTCCCAAACTCTAGTACCCACGGCCCCCAACACATCATGTTTTCAGGATTTCCTTATCACTGCTTATGTGATGGAAGCATCATCAAAGCATCATGAATTCACTATGCAACACTGTGGAAATCCTGAAAACATGACCTGATAGGGCCGTGAGGACTCGAGTATTGGAAATACTGGTATATGGGGTGGATCTGTAGTTTTCAGCTGTGGCCAGTATGGAAATGATGGATCTGCTGTGTTCTAGTCACCACTGGTTCTGGTAATACATGATCGGAGGGGGCGGATACTGCATCCCCTACTACCAGATATTGATAGCTCATCAATAAAAAAAATAGTGTCCAACACCTTTATTTAAATGGATGGACGCATTCTCTGAAATCATCTGTCCAACACTGAAGAAATGGGAAAGCTGCTTGGTTTTTAAATTATGTTGCCTCTGGCAGTAAATGATTTTAGAAAATTGTATTAGCTTTTTTCCCTAGTAAATCCAGATTGCTAGCAATTGAGGGCTACTAGATGGGGAGGTCAGGAGCATTATTAAGCAACTTTACCATCTAACGTTTAGATGTAGCAAGATGAACTGCATTGTTAAACTCACTAATATTCTGCAATGAGTATTCTGACTCTTCAAGGCAGTATGAGTCTCTAAATCTTTAGTTATCGCTTAGATAACTGTATGATTGTTGTACTCACATAACAGGCATCCTCAGATAGTGCCAACTCAGCCACACTGACTTGCAATAAGAGTCCAGGGGAAACAGAGTTGATTTTCTCTGAAATCTTGTATTAAGTACAATGCAGCAGGTGTAAAGAGTAATCCCAAACAGAGAAGTATACATGTACATCCAAAGATGGCTACAGCAAACTGATAATGAGGAAGAAGGGAGGTGCAAGGGCTAACTTCAATAACAACAGAGGAGGAGAAGGGACAAACTTTAAAAGGAAGGGCTTCTGCCTAGCAACAGCAAAATGCAATGCATAGCATAGAAAACACACAACAAGCTGTTCCCATTCATGGGACACAGCAATGAGACTGAAGCCGACAGTACATATTATGGGGCTATGTCAGTGGTCGCTTGGCAGCTCTAAAATGGCTACCATGGACAAGCTTAGCCCTAGACACTCTGCTTACAAGATCCCAGGTGTTGCCCTGACTATCACCATTTAACCCCTGTACAGGGATCTAGACTTAAACAATGACCCCTGAGCTGAGGTCATGAAGAAAATTGCTTTTTGATGTTGCAGATTGGCAGGAGCGGTCAGGTAGCAGGATCAGAACCAAGAGAGCAGGAAAAGAACAAAATCGTCAGACTCAGAAATAGACAGTAAAACAAGCCAGGGTCAAAAACAGCAATCAAAATTACTACACAGAAGTTGAACAGACAAAATTGAACCAGAGAAGCAAAAGGCTATATCTGGCAGATTAATGGGAGCTTAAGTAGGGTGTGGTGCTTTCCAATTGGCTGGAACAGAGTGATTACTCCAGCTGGATAGCACACACCTATACTGTCAAATTGGACAGCATTGGCAAGCCCCAGGCACTCTAATCTTAGTAGCTAAACCGAGCCCGTGCCGCCCAGAGCTTTGGTTCCAACGTCTTTTCTATCACAAGTGCCATCCATAAAAAAAATATGGTGGCACCTGGCGAAAGAAGCAGAATTTACAGGAGCAGGTCCTGGTGATGTACAATAACTGGTGGCTCCTCTTATTCACCCATTTATTAGAGCCACGAAAGCTCACGTGAAACTCTTCTCTTTTCCACTTATTGCTGAAGCCCGTAAGGATGGGGTAGAGGTATATTACTCTGCTGCATTTTCCTGAGAAACACTTCATGACACTTTTTCTGTCATGTGAACCTAATAGCAGTTTTTTCCAATGCAAAGTTCCTTTAAATTCCTAAAAGGGTCATCATTTGGGGAAAACTGTGGGTACGAAGCAGTCATTATCTAATTTTATCTAATACTTGTCCAATATCTACCATGAATAATACAGACGCAGCACATAGAAAGGCAAATCATGAAATAACTGCAAAGTTATGAGTTCACTATGGCAGACGGTTATTTTCTAATATCTATGTATTTTTTATCTTCTGGATGAAGGATACGGAGTATATGAGGCCAAAGGATGTTATCTCAGTTGTGAAAAAGATAATTATATTACGCAACGTACGCTATTGATTTTTCCTGAGATGCGGTGAGCCTTTAAATCAGGTAGGTTAATGTGATTTTAGGAGGCATTATTTATAAAGTCACAAGGTACAGATACAAGATAATATTATTACATTACATTATTGTTTTTTTTCTGTATTAAAAATGTAAGCGCTCAGTCTACAGTCAACAAATCTCCGTGCTGACTATAAAATCCATATGAACTTCACCTTTCTCCTCATTGACTTGCATATCAATTTGAACTTGTCACTTTGTAAATATTAATCAGGGAAATCAATTGGAAAAGAACAACATTGTAAAATCTATTTACAAACACAAATGCAATAAAATGTACTTTGATGAATTCATTGACCAGCAGAAAAGCTCATTTACTTATCCTGAGAGCCAGCAGCCAGTAGCATAACTTGTGCTCTAAAGCAAGACGTCATATCAAATATATTGTTGGGTTGCGGCTTACAATGAAAACTGTTTTTTTTCTGGTTTGAAGTGATAGAACAGTGATGAGCGCTGCCCTAATATCGTGCATAAATTTTTAGTTTTCAGAATGTTTTTATGCTCTGACGGTTAATTTAGCAGACATTAAAGCTGCGGTTCTGCTGGGAAAGCTGATCTAGCATGGTCACCTATGGAGAATCCTTCCACTTGATCACCTTCTACGCTTTCAACAGAAGCTTCAGTCGTTGTTTAAATGGCTAGTTTAGTAGTTTGGCTGCTAACATTATTTCTTCAATGATTACTAGGAGCTGTTATTATAGGGGTTGTGCAGGACTTAGACATGATGACCTCTCCTATCGATGGATCATTAATATCAGATCGATGTGGTCCGACAACCCCTAACTCCACAGATAAGCATCATCTCCCAGTAACGGCCAGTTGTAGATAGTGTACAGAATTGGAAGTCTATGCACGTTGGTTAGTGGCCGATCTTAGATGCTGCAGCTTGGCTTCCATTGAAGTGAATAATAGATGAAGGATCACTGCACATTTTATGTTGGTAACTATCTGCCTGTTCTTCCCGGCTCTGATCACTGCTATTTCAGAGCGGTCACAGACCACTCATGCCGACAATTCTGCTACTTCCGCTGAGATTCTAGCATCAATTTCTCTTCCGCTTTGCTCTGTCGATGGGGCATCTTTGCCGATGTGATGCTGATTAACAACTGGCTACCCACTGCCTACCTGCAGGGAGCCGACTGTCAATCAGCATTGTATCTGTAGTGATGCCCTGTCGACAGACCAGAAGA
Source organism: Dendrobates tinctorius (assembly GCF_039654945.1). Taxonomy (NCBI): domain Eukaryota; kingdom Metazoa; phylum Chordata; class Amphibia; order Anura; family Dendrobatidae; genus Dendrobates; species Dendrobates tinctorius. The sequence goes on from NW_027361684.1 coordinate 21,697,337, forward strand.
GAAGGTGTCTGCTCTGTTGACAATGGTAAAATGACAATGGTACGTTGCGTAAAATGAAGCGGGAGAATCACCGACTGAGCTGGCAGGAATTGTCCCCATGCAGATTAGACAGGTAGTAAGAAACTATCTGCCTGTTAGTTCTTAGCCCCATAAGCAAAAATGTTTAAAGTCCTGTTTATAACCCCTTTGCGTCCTGGACAACCCCGTTAAGGAAGACAAGCAAATGTCCATAGTTTTTAACTTGCCATTTTATTGGAAACATAGATCAAGAAAAGGACGAAGCAAAAACCAATTCTTCCATTTGCCAAATGGAATCTACCTGTAGACATAGATTTTATTAGTGAATGCCATCTGACATCTTTATTTTTATAGGAGCAATCCACAAGCTTTAGAAGGTAATTCCTGTTATCTAGAAGCCATTTAGACTAGCCTCTGTAAAGATTAAAGGGATTGTCTTATCAGGACAACCACTTATCTAAGTGAGGAAAACACATTTGTTCAACCTGTGCAGCTGCTCAGAGGCCCAAGGTAAGAGGGACAATTCCACATCCAAAGTAGCCAGCAGCTTCTGTCATTGAAACACAACACAGTGGTCCTGTACCGGGGTGGGCTTCCCCAGGATATAGCGAAAGCCAGGAACAAGGAAAGTACCCCAAAACTAAAATTGCCAGATAAACTTTTACTGAAGAATTTAGATAGAATACTTTTCCAACAACTAAAAAAATTAAACAAGTTAACTCACAGACTTCTAGTCAGGACTAACCAGGACCACTGCGCTGCACCACTCAGTAGGTCTGGAAGTCGAGACTACGATGCTATAATTTATCTGCCTAGTGTGGTTGGCGAGTGTTGACCTTGGATTGGAACAATCAAATGAATATCAGGGATGGCCTATTGGTGATGCAGCACAGCAGTTCACGACCTTAGCCAAATGACTCTAAACCCACTACTCCCCATTGGTGGGTAAATGAGTACTGGTCAGCCAGAGTTGGCACGCGTGGTGGAGGGGGGAACACTCCTACGTAGTCCAGGTATTAATTTAGTTATACACTGAATCTTGTAGCCAAATGAAGGACATCTTAAGAATGATTCATATACCATTCTGTTCAGGTTAAGAACCACGTGAGAATGATAGGTTTTCTCCCTGGAACACCTCTGTATACTCCGGTAGATTTGACTTTACCGCTGTGGTCTCTATAATGCACTGGTGACTCAGGAAGCTGAGTCTGCTGTACACTGGTGCAACCAAGTGCCTGTATCTGCCTGTCTGAGTTGGGGTCAAACTAACTGTGTCCATGTTCGCTCCCACATTGATCCCTGCAGAGGGCCTGAGCTTCAGATTTACCAACCTGGATATGGTCACTGTAACACTACAGAGTTGCATCCGCCTGACTGACGATGGCGTGAGCAGGGAATAGTGAGTCTGCAGCTGGCACGTGGTACCACACCTGACTTGCTGGAGGACTCTTCAGTTGTATCTCTGATACCGGCTCCCGAGGATTTCGGCTCAATTCTCTCCTGCTGATATCACTGTGACGACTCCTGGAATGGACTCTCTGGGTTGTGGCACCAACCTACCTAGGGTGAGCTGACCTAGTGAGGACCACCCCCTATACAGGGAGTGTCAGGGGAAGGCCCAAGGGGGTAAGGTACCACAACTGCTGGAACCAGGTGGCCGGCTCATGGGAGACACAAGTGAGTGTGTCTGCAGGAAGCAACAGGGAGTGTGCAAAGCATGGGCACAGGGGCATGCAGGGTATAGGACAGTACAGGGCAAGTGTACGGAAGTACGAAGGATACAGGACAATACAAGGCGTGTATATGGGAGCACGGAGGATACTGGACAATACAGGCCGTGTACATGGGAGTGCGCCAGATACTGGATAGTGCAAGGTGAGTACATGGGAGTGCACATGGCGTGCAGAGACAAGCACGCACGGGTGTGGGCAAAGCAGGGCTCGTGCAAAGGAACACACCAGAGTATAGGGTTAGACAGAGTGCGCGCAGAGAAGCACGCCTGAGTGCAAGGCTAGGCAGAAGGTGTGCCAAAAGGCATGACAGAACACAGTGCAGGAGCAGAATGTGTGCTGGAAGCACGGAAGAGCACAGAGGAGAGTGTAGGAACAGGGCATGTGCTTGGAAGCACGGTGAGGCAGAGTACAGGAACAGAGCACGAGGCTGAGTAAAGGACTGGAGCACAAGGCAGAGTACAGGAACAGAGCATATGCCAGGGGGCACAACAGAACACAAGGCAGAGGACCCGAATACAGTGCACAGCTGAGCAAGGACCAAACAGACCAAGCCAGGAAGCACAACAATAATCAGACACCTCCCATAGGAAGACGTAGCCTAATATAGGGCATGAGCGCTGGGACTTCCGGGTCAGGTCCTCCAGGACCATAGAGACGGCGAGGCTGCAAACAGAGCAGGGAAAGGAGCGCATGCGTGCTAGCAACACAGCGCAGCCAATGAATCAAGCGCGGGACCTGACGGGATCCCCGGAGTGGCCGTGGCACAGGAGGTGGTGATGTCGGGCGAGGAGTCCCGGCAATGGATGAGTGCAGCATAACAGTCACTGCAAACTTGTCCCCTGTCATTGGAACTGCAAAGGGACAGTTTTCTCTTTTATGCATTGCAAATTTTGTCTCTCTAGGACACACAACTCCAAGGATTGCGCTGAATGGAGATCCAGCACATTCTCCGTCTTCTAGCTCTCATCTTCTTCCCAGGATGGCCACGATCAGCCCTTTTATGTAAAGCATTTCTTCCTATTTGCTTGTACAGCCTCCCAGCCAAGACTCCACCTGGTGCTGTCAAACTGCAGTCCAATCCAGCAGAACAGAGTTTGTTTAATATGGCGCAAGTCTCTACAACAGAGGAGTAGTTTTTATGTCTCCTCCCTGAACTTGGTATATATATACAGTTGTACTCAAAAGTTTACATACCCCGGCAGCATTTTTGCTTTCTTGGCCAGAGAATATGAATCATAACACCAAAACTTTTTCTCCACTCATGATTAGTGGTTGGGTGAAACCATTTTTTCATTTGATTTTTTGTGTTTTATAAATTTCGATTTTTAAGCATAAATAAATTACATACTGATATTTAAAAGGGAAGCTGTCAGCACTTTTTTACATAGAAATAGTGGTATGGCTTTATTGGTGTTTGTGTCCTAATAAAAAATATTACCTTGTTTTTTTAAAGATTTGATATGCCTGTCATGAGATATCTAGCGTAGAAGTCATATACAAAGCAGACTGGAAGCGCACAGGGGATGTGTCAGTGCACGTCAAAGAATTAGTCCAAATGCATTGGCACACCCCTTCTGTACTTCCAGCCTGATTTGCATATGGATTCTTTGTTAGATTACTTGTGATATCCCTGTACCTGCTCTGCAGCTGCTGAATGAGACAGCTGTCATGTGGCAGTAGATTTGTTCCAGTGTGTCAGAATTAGTTTGGGCACTGTGAGTTAGGAGATGTAATACCGTATATACTCGAATATAAGACGAGATTTTCAGTCCATTTTTAAGGGCTGAAAGTGCCCCTCTTGGCTTATACTCGAGTCATATACGCCAGGGGGTTGGCGGGGGAGCGGGAGCCCGGCTGTCACATATACTCACCCCCTCCTGGAACAGTCTCTGCAGCCCCCCTGCTTCTCCCATGGTCTACAGCACCTGTGTTCAGCGGTCACGTGGTACTGCTGATTAAAGTCATGAATATATGCATATTCATGACTTTAATAAGCGGTACTAATTGACCACTGAAGGAAGGAAGAGCTGTGGCACTGGAGACCATGGGAGAAGCAGGGGATGCAGAGATGCGCCAGAAGGGGGTGAGTATGACGGGGAGGATGCGGGGGAGCCTTGCTATATTCACCTGCCCCCGTTCCACTGCCGCACGCCGCTCTGTCCTCCGCGTCTTCTGACTGTGAAGTTTAGGTCAGAGGGCATGATGACGTAGTTAGTGCGTGCCCTCTGCCTGAACAGTCACTGGCAGAGCAGCGTGCGGTGGTGGAACAGGGACAGGTGAATATCGTCAGCGCCAGGGGCCTGAGCCAGCAGTGACACCGGCACCTGTCCCCCATAGCGCGCGTGTTACAGAACCACTCAGCACCCAGAATATGTTGTGCAGTTATATGTATATATAATAGGTTCCATGTGAGATGCATGTCCCTAATGTATCAGCAGTGTACGCCCTCCCCCCACCTTTGTAATTCCCACAGTAAACATCCGCAGGCTCCGGCCACCTGCGGCTTTTGTAATGCATGTCTGGCCTGATGCTTGTCTATTGGCCGGCCCTCTGTATCTGTGTGATATATTCTGTGTCCTGTGAGTAAAGTGTTGTCAGACTGGAAATACATGGAGAAGCAGTGATCTTTTATATGCGCCCATGCACTCAGAGGAATTCCAGCCAGCATCATTCATTCAGACTCCAGCCAACGCAGAGCGGACCTCTGAAAACACGAAAGAGGTACCCCAGCTTGGAAGACCCCATTACACTGGTGGCAGACAGCAGGATTTGATACCCCTTCTACAGGAGGAAAAGAATGAATGGAAAATAACTACCAGAAGTTAAAGAGGACTACATTAAAAGATCTGGTGGAAGCCCGAGGGTTGATCGCCAGCAACAAAACAAAAGCGGATTTGATAGCAGCCATCATGGAACACGACAGTGCAGCGCCCCCCAATGTGAACGTGGAGGAGACCGAATTCCAGAGGGAGGTAAAGAACAGACTGGTGTTCTATGGCCCAAACCCTGCAGTAGAGATCATACGAGAGGTGATGGCTGATGTGCATACTGATCTGAAGGAAAAGATGGCCGAGCGGACCAGGATAGAGCTAGCCAAGATGGAAATGGCAGAGCGAACCAAAGTGGAGCTGGCCAAGATGGAGATGGCAGAGCTGAGAGAGGAGAGTCAGCGAGCAGGGGGAGCTCTGGCCTTCGACCAGGTAACTTCAACAGTAAGCCACAAAAAGATCCAGTACAATGCCTTCCGACAATTGGGGGAGGCAGAGGAAGACATTGATGGCTTTCTGCAGGACTTTGAGCGGCAGTGTGCCCTTCATCAAGTAAAGCTGGAGGAACGGGTTCAGATTCTGGCCAGCAAGCTGACAGGCCAGGCAGCGGATGCCTATCGCACGGTACCTGATGAGGACTGTATGGACTATGAGCGGATCAAGGAAGTGATCTTGGCCCGGTATGCGCTGACACCAGAGGCCCACCGCCAAAAGTTCCACGGACTTATAAAACGCATAACCGATACCCACCCTGAATGGGCCTGTAAATTACGGCGGTCACTGCTACAGTGGGTACAAGGGAGCCAAGCAACCAATAAGGAGGACGTCCTCCAGCTCTTCCTGTTAGAATGATTCTTTAATAGACTAAACCCCGAGACACAGGATTGGCTTCGGGACAGGCGGCCAACGACTCTTGAGGAAGCCGCTCGTCTGGCCGATGAACATCATGATGCCAGGAGGCCACAGTTCTCCGGATCAAAGGTGGTCACTAGGGGCCCGCCCATGGACCTGGAGGGCCCCAAACCACCAAAGATTGAAGGGGGATCAGCTAGAAACCCGGCCTACCACAGTCCCCCTGGGGCGCGATGCCACACCTGCCGTCAGCTGGGCCACCAGCAAAGACAATGCCCCAACCAGACTCAGCATACCCAGTGGCCAAAGGTGGGAACAGCTACCTTCAGCCGGGCTGCTGTACACTGCTACCAAGGTGAAGCTGACCCAGCATTGGGGGCTACGACTAACCAAGGGGTGGAAGAGATGGAGGAAGTGCTGCATGAAGTAGACCCTGTGCAGGCAGCCTGGGCAGATAATCTACAACAGAATTGACAGGTCGTGTGGGTTAATGGGAAACGTATGCAGGGACTAAGAGATTCCGGAGCAACTTTGACCCTTGTGAAGCCTTATCTCGTCCGGGACCAAGAGAAGACGGACCGGACAGTGGCAGTCCGTGTAGCAGGGGGAGCCATACATCGACTACCCACTGCCAGGATTCACCTGAACTGGGGAGTCAGGGATGGCCTTGTTGAGGTCGGCTTGATGGAGGATTTGCCTGCAGACGTCTTGCTGGGAAATGACTTGGGGCCCATGTTGTCTGCATTCTCGGTGGCCCCTCTGGCTGAGACCTATCCTGTGACCTCCCGGAGACAAGCTCGAGCTGCGGAGGCGGAATCACACTCAGAGGAGGCCCAGGTAAGACATCCCAGCCCTGCACATATTCCCATAGCCAGACACATTTCATGGGCCACCTCAGATGAATTTAAGAGGGAGTTACTTGAGGATCCTTCATTGGAGGGATATCGTGGGAAGGCACAGGAGGGGAGAGGAGTACTAGAAGGGGAACAGTTTGTATGGAAGCAGGGACTCCTCTACCAGATCACAGAGCAGCACCACACAGGGACAAGCCCCACTATAAAACAACAGCTGGTAGTTCCCAAGAAGTATAGGCAGGAGCTACTGCGAATCTCTCATGATATACCCTTGGCCGGGCACTTCGGCGTCAGTCGCACCAGGCATCGTCTGACACAAACTTCTTTTGGCCAGGGGTAACCTATGATGTTCGTCAGTACTGCCAGACCTGTGACAGGTGTCAGCGCATTGGCAAGAGGGGGATCGATGCAAGGCCAAATTACGCCCCCTCCCCATTGTGGAGGAACCATTTAGCCGAGTAGCGGTAGATTTGTTAGGGCCGTTAGCCAAACCCAGTCCGTCCAGGAAAAAGTATATATTGACAGTGGTAGATTATGCCACACGGTATCCAGAGGCGGTTGCGTTACCTAACATACTGGCAGAGACGGTGACGGCCGCCCTGCTCCAGGTTTTCTCACGGGTTGGATTTCTCCAGGAGATTATCTCGGACCAGGGTACCCAGTTTACAGCAGAGGTTACCAACCAACTGTGGAAGCTGTGCAGCGTAAAGTCCATTAGAAGCGCCCCGTACCACCCGCAAACCAATGGGTTGTGTGAACGCTTTAACGGGACATTAAAACAGCTCATTGGGACTTTTACCAGGACCTACAGGGACTGGGAGAAATTCTTGCCACACCTCCTGTTTGCCTATCGGGAGGTGCCCCAAGAATCCACAGGGTTCTCCCCGTTCGAGCTGGTATACGGGAGACGGGTAAGAGGACCCCTAGACTTAGTGCTGGAACACTGGGAAGGGGAGGTCTTCATAGAAGGGGTACCTATTCTACCCTATGTGCTGCAATTCTGGAACCGCCTACAGGAGCTGACTCAGGCTGTACGTGAGAACATGCAGGCGACCCAGCGGCGCCAGCGCATATGGTACGATCGGAGGGCCAGAGAGCACACCTTGGAAATAGGACAGAAGGTCCTGGTGTTAGAGCCCACTAAGCAGAATAAGTTTAAAGCTGCATGGCAGGGGCCCTACCAGGTAGTGGGGAAAATAGCCGACACAACCTATAATGTTGCCGATTGTGATGACCCCAGGGTTATCCGCATGTTCCACGTGAATATGCTGAAGCCCTACCGGGAGCGCCCTGAAGAGGTAGTGGCCATCTGTGCACCTGAAGCAGAGGATTTAGCCGGACTTCCCTTGCCGGATGTCTTAGGGGAAAGGACTCAGTCTAAAACATGGGACCAGGTACACTTGGGTGAAGACCTAGGCCCCCGGGAGAGACAGCAGGCGGAGGAGTTGTTGAGGCAGCGACAGAGGATGTTTTCGGGGAGACCAGGGTACACTCGCCTGGCACAACTAAAGGTTGAGACCCAGGATCAGACCCCCCTGAGAGAAAACCCCTTCCGCGTCCCTGAGTCTGTACAAGAGGGGATGCGACAAGAGATACAAGAGATGCTGCGTTTAGGGGTCATTGAAGAGTCAGATAGTCCCTGGGCATCCCCCGTAGTGTTAGTGCCCAAGAAGGATGGGACTACACGGTTTTGTGTAGACTATCGCAAGCTCAATGAGAAAACAGTGACGGATGCATACCCCATGCCGCGTGTGGATCAGTTGTTAGACCGGCTGGCGGGGGCAAAGTATTTGACCACCATCGATCTATGCAAAAGCTACTGGCAGATTCCCCTTAGTCCTGACGCTATTCCCAAGTCGGCATTTGTCACCCCGTTCGGCTTATTCCAGTTTCGAGTTATGCCATTCGGGATGAAGAATGCCTCGGCGACCTTCCAAAGGCTGGCTGACCGGCTTCTGGATGGTCTCCAGGACTATGCTTGTGCCTACCTGGACGACATCGCCATCTACAGTGCGACATGGGAAGAGCATCTAAATCACCTAGAAACAGTATTGGACAGGATCCACCAGGCCGGAATCACCCTGAACCCAAACAAGTGTCACGTGGGCAAAGCAGCGGTTCAGTATTTAGGGCATTGGGTGGGAAGTGGGAAACAGCGACCAGAACCAGCCAAGATTGAGGCCATAGCCAAATGGCCCATGCCACGCACTAAAACCCAGGTCATGGCGTTTCTAGGGACAGCGGGGTATTACAGGAAATTCGTTCCCAATTACAGCAGCGTAGCGAAGCCCCTCACTGATTTGACCCGTAAGAACCAACCCCGCCTGGTAACCTGGACCTCAGAGTGTGAGGAAGCCTTCCGCCAACTAAAGGACTCCCTCACCAATACCCCTGTATTGGCCGCACCCGATCCAACTACACGTTTCCTTGTTCATACAGACACTTCTATGTTTGGATTGGGGGCAGCACTGAGCCAAGTCGGGCCGGACGGCCAAGAACACCCGGTAGCTTACCTGAGTCGGAAACTACTGCCCCGTGAAGTAAGCTATGCTGCCATCGAGAAGGAGTGCCTGGCGGTAGTATGGGCACTCAAGAAGTTGCAGCCATATTTGTATGGATGACAGTTTTCCCTCCTAACGGACCATAATCCCCTAGTCTGGCTTAATTGGGTCTCTGGAGACAACGCCAGATTGCTGCGGTGGAGTTTAGCCCTACAACCTCTGGACTTCACCATCCACCACAGACCCGGCAAACAAAACGGTAACGCCGATGGACTAAGTCGACAAACGGAACTTGAACCAACCCCATAAACTTCGGTCATCCCCAAACCGATCCATTGAGGATCAGACTGTGTATGCCGATCGCTTCGCTGAAAAGGGGAGCCGTGTTACAGAACCACTCAGCACCCAGAATATGTTGTGCAGTTATATGTATATATAATAGGTTCCATGTGAGATGCATGTCCCTAATGTATCAGCAGTGTCCGCCCTCCCCCCACATTTGTAATTCCCACAGTAAACATCTGCAGGCTCTGGCCACCTGCGGCTTTTGTAATGCATGTCTGGCCTGACGCTTGTCTATTGGCCGGCCCTCTGTATCTGTGATATACATTCTGTGTCCTGTGAGTAAAGTGTTGTCAGACTGGAAATACATGGAGAAGCAGTGATCTTTTATATGCGCCCATGCACTCAGAGGAATTCCAGCCAGCATCATTCATTCAGACTCCAGCCAACGCAGAGCGGACCTCCGAAAACACGGTGTGGTACTGAAAGAGGTACCCCAGCTTGGAAGACCCCGTTACAGCGGCTACTCAGGACACCGGCACCTGGCCCCCAGCGACAAGAGATGAGTATGTTATTTTTTTTTCGCAGCAGCATATGGGGCCTATTCTATGGAGCATCTTATGAGGCCATAACCTTTATGGAGCAGCATATTTCTCATTTTTACAACAAAATTTACAAAACCATATATTTTAGGAACCACATCACAATTGAAGTCACTTTGAGAGGTCAATATAACAGAAAATACCCCAAAGCGACACCATTCTAAAAACTGAACCCCTCAAGGCACTCAAAACCACATTCAAGAAGTTTATTAACCCTTTAACACTTAATTTTTTTACAAACATTTTACTTCAGAACCAATTTTTTTTACTTTCACAAGTGTAAAAAAAGAAAATGATCAACAAAATTTGTTGTGCAATTTCTCCTGAATACGCAGATACCCCATATGTGGGGGTAAACCACTGTTTGGGTGCACGGCAGGGCTTGGAACGGAAGGAGTGCGGTTTGACTTTTTCAATGCAGAATTGACTGGAATTGAGATCGGACGTCATGTTGCATTTGGAGAGCCCTTGATTTGCCTAAACAGTAGAAACCCCCCACAAATGACCCCTTTTTGGAAACTAGACCCCCAAGGAGCTTATCTAGATGTGTGTTGAGCACTTTGAACCCCCATGTGCTTCACAGAAGTTTATAACGCAGAGCCGTGAAAATAAAAAATCATTTTTTTTCCATTTTTGTGGAAATGATATTTTCACCCCCAAATTTTTATTTTTACAAGGGTAATAGGAGACATTAGACCCCAAAAGGTGCTGTGCAATTTGTCCTGAGTACGCTCATACCACATATGTTGGGGTAAACCACTGTTTGGGCACACGTCTGGGCTCGGAAGGGAGGGAGCACCATTTGACTTTTTGAACGCAAAATTGGCTGGAATCAATGGTGGCGCCATGTCGCGTTTGGAGACCCCCTGATGTGCCTAAATAATGGAAACCCCTCAATTCTAGCTCCAACCCTAACCCCAACACACCCCTAACCCAAATCCTAATCCCTAACCCTAATCCTAACCCTAACCCTAATTCTAACCCTAACACTAATTCAAACCCTAACCCTAATTCTAACCCTAACCCTAAACCTAATGGAAAAATGAAAATAAATATATTTTCTTTATTTCATTATATTTCCCTAACTAAATGATAAAGGGGGGGTTATTTATTATTTTTTTATTTTGATCACTGTGATAGGGTTTATCACAGTGTTCAAAATGTATGTTGAATTAATGAATGGAATCTGCCGGCCGGCAGATTCGGCGGGTGCACTTCCTGGAAGAAGATGGCGGCACCCACCAGAGGATGCTGGAGGGCCCGAGGATCATCGGGAGGTACCAGGGGAATCGGGTACCCTATTTCTCTCTCCTTTGATGTGCGATCACATCAGAGGAGAGAGAAAATAAATGCAAAATTGCGGCTTTTTTTGCGGTTGCTGTTATATGGTTAGTAACAGTGATCACAAAAGCAGGGTCGGTAAAAAACGACCCGAATCATGTTCTCTGGAGTATTGGCTACCCTTGACAGCCGAGACCCAGGAGAAAATCCGACTCTGGGCAGCGCTATACACTTTTTCCACAGTGCCGTTAATTAATGGCGCTGTAGTTTAAGTACCCTTAACTACCCCGTTAAAAGGCGTATCGGTGGTCGTTAAGGGGTTAAGTGATGATTCTCCTCACAACAAGCTCCCATAGAAATGGCTAGGAAGAGCCTCCCAGCTCAGGGCTCACACACTTCCTGAGCACTGGTACAAACCAGTTCTGGGCGGTTCAAGCTGCCTAAGGAAGGCAGTGGACACAGACACTACTGCTTTCCATGCCAGTCCACACTGAGAGGACATCTTTCTCAACATACTTTCCTCCACAAAGGAGTGAAGCCTCATCCAGTCAGGAGAGATAATGCTGCACATGTGCTCTCCTGCATCCGGGTTATCCTGTTTGCTTCTAGCCAGGATCAGATCCACGTGGCTGCCACGTCACCAACTTTGTTTAACTTACCCCCTGGGAAAGGGAACGGTAGGCTCAAAACTGTGATTACTTCCACACTTTAGTGTGTTTCCACCAAGAGCCAATCTGTGAAGGTCCCGCCATCAGTGTAATATTTTTTAGACTGTGCATAACATTTCCTCTAATAGCAAGTGAAAAGAACTCTGAGAGGCCATTACCTTGCTTGTCTCATGAGGAGAGAACTACTACTTTCATATGCACAATATACTGTGAACTTCACCTTTAAGAGAGAGACTGTACCCCGATACCTTTTTCAGTAAAATGTTTACAAGTTCACCTGCGTGTCTGGCTGCTTGAGATTGCACAAACATCACGAGCACTTCAAAACCTGCACCCAGACACCACTGCTACAGGAGTGCCCCTGGGGGGCCCTATATCATCCACAAGTGCCACCTCTCACTATTGATATTGTTGTGGACACAAGGGAAGTGTTGAGGGGTCCAACGACCCACTTCAGCAACTGTGACATCATTATCTGCTGCCAGTGGGACTACCCCCTGCTGGCCCTTTTGCAACGTCTGGCGCCTCCCCAGTGACCCACCACATACTCATGACTGGTATACTTGATCTCTATAGAAAAGGTATAATTATCATTACTACTACTCCTTCCATATGTAGAAACTGACAGATTTATAATTATTGAATTATTGTGGCCATATATTTTTTTCTACTATTGGGGGAATTTTTGATCCATATTTTTATAATAATGGGACTCTTGGCCCTGTCAGATTCAAGTTCTTGGTCTTTGAAAGGTAATAACAAATGAAGAAGATGCAAAATTCTGGGAAATCACATTTTCCTGCTGAACATCCTATCATATACCCATATTTCCCACACATAAGGCAATCGAGGCTCCAATACTTTAATGCTGATCACAATTTTGTCTCTTTTGTCTTATATTTATTACAGATCTGTAGTACCAAAGTAAATATATAGGATTTATACTGGACAACTACAATGGACATTGCTACAAAACAATCATAAATAATGTTTTTCATAACGTTTTTCAATTTCTCTACACAAAATTGCATTGAAAGCACAAGAAGTAACCAGTAGAGGGCAGTAAAAGGTAAGATGTATGGAAACAAGGGAAGGGTATTTTTTGTATATTTTGCCGATATTTGTAGCATTTTTCTTATTATATTTTCTTTCCATATATTCCAAAAATTATTGATTTGAAAACACAACATTGAAGTGATTCTAGTACAGAACGCTCCATTTTGAAGCTGTTTTAAGTCTTTAGTGATAACAATGAGATGAAAAAGATTTCACTTACATGGTATAAAATATAAAATGACTTGAATTACAATTTTTCAGAAGTTAATATCACTATAAATCATCCGATTAACCCCTGCTTGTTCAGTGTCTGCAAAGAACTTGTTATGGTCGTTGTGGGAGGACTTGTTCTCGTTATAATTTAGGATATGGGCAATCAGTTTCAACTAAAAAAAAGATGCAGATGTGAATGAATGGAATGGGAAGCAGTTTTGGAATACATTTTCCTCCAATTATCTAAAGGGAAATATAGATTTGTCTTCATGAATTACAAGTACAGACTTGATTAAGGCTGGTTTTACTCATTTTTATAAATTATACTGGAGATTTTGATGCTGTTTTCCAAAGGCAAAAGAAAAATAGGAAACAAAGTAAAGAGAGACATGCCTGGATCCTCTTCTGTCTTTGCCAAGCTTAACTTCATTTTTGCTTTTTTCATGGAGCTATTAGTGACATTTTTCTCTTAGCGAAAAACATTATGACTACATTTGGTCTTTGAGCCGATAGGAAAATGTGAAATTCTCAACATACATTGCATTTTGGTTTTATATATTTTGATCTCTTTGACTATGAAGACAGTTTGTTCTCATATGTAGCATAGTTTTGGGTGCTATTTTTGAGGATGTTTAGGCTGGTTTCACACTTGCGTTTTTTTGCGCTGCGCTTTTGCGCATGCGTTTTTTCCTATTCTTAACATGCATGCGCATTGGCATGCGCTTGTACTCGTTTGTATGCTCATGCGTTTTTGTAGTGTGCGCCCGGGCGCACAAAATGCATCCTGTTGCATTTTTTCTGCGTCCGACCCATCTCAAAAAAACGCATGCGCACGCAATGCGCACAAAATTCACCCAAAAACACATTAAAGTCTATGGGAGCGCTGACGTGCAAAAACCATGCGCAAAAACCAAGAAAACGCATAAAAAACGCATGATGTGTTTTTTTATGCCCGTTTGCACTGCGCACGCAGCGCAGCACAAAAAAACGCAAGTGTGAAAGTAGCCTTAGCATCCTCACCATTAACATCAAGTAAAAACTGAGCCAAGGAAGTACAATTACCAGTGTGATTTATGTGGTGTTTTTAGAAGAGTTTTCTTTAGACTTTTTGCAGCTGTCACGTGATAATTCTTATTCCAGGAGACTGGTGATGGACATGGTAGTCAGTGTGGATGAGTGGTGTCGATCCGAGAGGTGAGTACAGTTTTGGGTATAATTACTTCCATGCTCACCCTGGGCCAGTGCATAATGTCCCTGATTTATCAAAAATGGTATTTTATCCCCATGCTTGATAAAATTCACTGGGAATCGCAGCAATCCCGAAAACAGGGCTCTTGAACAGTGTTCAGCTTTTGCCGGAAACTCCACAGACAATGGATGAAGTGGAGATGGAGCATCTGCACATCTTCTCCATTCAACACAGGGCTCTGCAGAGTCTAGTTCCTGGGTTCTAGAGACCCATTCTCAGTATGTTTGGATCCTCAATGATCATTAAGTTATCTACTATCTCCGTGGATAGGGGATTACTTATTGTCACAATTCCACCACTCACGTTGTCTGAGGGATGCTGTGAATGACAGCTCTACCACCCTATGGGATCGAGAGCTGACTGAGCGGTCAGGATTGTGAGTGACAGCTCTGCTGCCCAATCTGAAGCAGAAGTGTTTGGATATTGATTGACAGCTCTGCCATCCTATCTGGCTGTGTCTGTGGTGTCATGTGTTCTGAGTGATTACAGGACCTTTTAACTCTCTGACAATTGGCAGACCTTTGCCAAGAGGTGTGTGTGCTTGCCTTGTACTCTAAGTTGCATTGTGATCTCTATTGCCAACCTAGGTTTTACCTTTTTGACCTTCCTTTTTTACTTACGCCTTTCTCTTGATCCCCAACTTCCTGATACTTTGACCTTGGCTACTCCTTTGTCTATTCCCTTTGTCTCTATTGACCTCATGGTACTAACCTCGGACCTCTTTACTATCGTTCCTGATGTTATTGTTCGTCACGCTTACTATATTGGGAATAACAATTTTTTGAAGCTTTGTAAATTTTGATTTTGCAGGATGAATTGACGTTTACGTGATGGGAGACGTTTATTAGCATCCTGAATAGGACCTGTGCACAATATATACCGTATGGGAATAAACATGCGAGAAATAGGAGGAAACCACTATGACTAAATAGAGCTGTAAGGGGCGCAATAAGAGATAAAAATAAAGCATTTAGAGAATTAAAGCAAGTAGGTAGTGATGAGGCATTAAATAAATACAGAAGATTAAATAAATTCTGTAAAAAGCAAATCAAGACAGCAAAGATTGAGACAGAGAGACTCATTGCCAGAGAAAGTAAAAATAATCCCAAAATATTCTTTAACTACATAAATAGTAAGAAGCTAAAAAATGATAGTGTTGGCCCCCTTAAAAATAGCCTGGATGAAATGGTGGATGAGGATGAGGAAAAAGCCAATATGCTAAATGACTTTTTTTCAACAGTATTTACACAAGAAAATCCCATGACGGATAGCATGATCAGGGTTAAAAATTCTCCATTAAATGTCACCTGCTTAACCCAGCAGGAAGTACGGCGGCGTCTACAAATCACTAAAATTGACAAATCCCCGGGCCCGGATGGGATACACCCCCGAGTACTGCAGGAATTAAGCACAGTCATAGATAGACCACTATTTTTAATCTTTAAAGATTCCATAATAACAGGGTCTGTACCACAGGACTGGCGTATAGCAAATGTGGTGCCAATATTCAAAAAGGGGACAAAAACTGAACTTGGAAATTATAGGCCAGTAAGTTTAACCTCAACTGTGGGTAAAATCCTGGAGGGTTTTCTAAGAGATACTATACTGGAGTATCTGGAGAAGAATAACCTTATGACCCAATATCAACATGGGTTTACAAGAGACCGTTCCTGTCAGACTAATCTGATAAGCTTTTATGAAGAGGTAAGTTCCGGACTGGACCAAGGGAATGCAGTGGACGTGGTGTACATGGACTTTTCAAAAGCTTTTGATACGGTGCCACACAAAAGGTTGATACATAAAATGAGAACAATGGGGATAGGGGAAAATATGTGTAGGTGGGTTAAGAGCTGGCTCAGGGATAGGAAACAAAGGGTGGTTATTAATGGAGCACACTCGGACTGGGTCACGGTTAGCAGTGGGGTACCACAAGGGTCAGTTTTGGGCCCGCTTCTTCGCTTCTTTTTAACATATTTATTAATGTCCTTGTAGGGGGCATAGAGAGTAGAATTTCAATATTTGCAGATGACACTAAACTCTGTAGGGTAATTAATACAGAGGAGGACAATTTTATATTACAGGAGGATTTATGTAAACTAGAAGCTTGGGCTGATAAATGGCAAATGAGCTTTAATTGGGAAAAATGTAAGGTCATGCACTTGGGTAGAACGAACAAGTTGTATAATTATGTGCTTAATTGTAAAACACTGGGCAAAACAGTCACTGAAAAAGACCTGGGTGTATGGGTGGACGACAAACTCACATTTAGTGGCCAGAGTCAAGCAGCTGCTGCAAAGGCAAATAAAATAATGGGATGCATTAAAAGAGGCATAGATGCTCATGAGGAGAACATAATTTTACCTCTATATAAGTCACTAGTGCGACCACACTTAGAATACTGTGTACAGTTCTGGTCTCCGGTGTATAAGAAAGACATTGCTGAACTGGAGCGGGTGCAGAGAAGAGCGACCAAGGTTATTAGGGAACTAGGGGGTCTGCAATACCAAGACAGGTTATTACACTTGGGGTTATTTAGTTTGGAGAATCGAAGGCTTAGGGGTGATCTTATTACAATGTATAAATATATGCGGGGACAATACAAAGACCTTTCTAATGATCTTTTTACTCTTAGACCTGTGACGGGGACAAGGGGGCATCCTCTACGTCTGGAGGAAAGAAGGTTTAAGCATACTCACAGACGCGGATTCTTTACTGTAAGAGCAGTGAGACTATGGAACTCTCTGCCATATGATGTTGTAATGAGTGATTCACTACTAAAATTTAGAAGGGACTGGATGCCTTTCTTGAAAAGTATAATATTACAGGGTATATACACTAGTCTCCTTAATATTGCGTTGATCCAGGGAGCTAGTCTGATTGCTGTATGTGGAGTCGGGAAGGAATTTTTTTCCCCAATGTGAAGCTTACTGTTTGCCACATGGGGTTTTTTTGCCTTCCTCTGGATCAACATGTTAGGGCAAGTTAGGATAGGATATGGGTTGAACTAGATGGACTTAAAGTCTCCCTTCAACCTTAATAACTATGTTACTATGTTACTATGTTACTATGTTTTGAGTGATTCCATTTGGGTTAAATAACCATTCTTTTTTCTACATTTAGTTTTTCTTTGCCATTTACTATGTGTTTGAAATCACTTGTTAACTTCTGCGAGTCTGTGCTAGTATGGTGATACTGAATTTCTATAATATTTTTTATTACTTACTAATTTTGCAGGCTAAAAACACTTTAAAACAATTACATGCAAAGAACCATATACTTTTTATTTTGCCATTGAGGGGATGTAGGAGGTGTTATTCTTTTTTTTGCAAAACAAGCTTTAGATTTTCTATTTTGACTGCTTTTCACTCTGTTTGTGAAGCAGATAAAATCAAAACTGAAATTATGGCATTTTTAAAATTTATTTTATATTATTCATAATGCAGATAAAAAAAATTGGTGATACTTTAAAAGATTAGTTTGTTGCATATTCTTTGAGGCAGATTGCTCATATAAACAATGTACTTTCATAAGCCACCATAAAAATGGATGCACATTTACATTCATTGCACCAATAGGTTGAAGTTTAACATTCAGTGACAAGTGCATTGGTAGTGGATTAAAAAAAAATAGAAACCATGGAACTAAAGCGACTTGAAGGGCAAATTGATTTTCCCTTTTGTTATGAGGTTATAAGCTGACAAGGACGTGCTCCTGACTGTGGCAGGCTGGTGGAGTTCACTCCTCAGCCGCTATACACACAATTTTAGCAGCAGCAACATGTGCTAGAACTGCCGACTGAGACGAGTCTCTGGTGGAAACAATTATGTGGCTGTACCTGTGTGGAAAAAGCACAGAAGAGCAAACAGTTGGAACTATGCATATGTAAAGGAGTAAAGAAGCTATCGACACAATTCCAGAAGATCCTATAGTAAAATAATGCATTGTCATGTTTGATATATTGTTTTACATAATTTCTGGCCTGCAGCCAGTAGATAACTATTGGAGCCAGCCCATGGTGGGAGGAGTTACATGGAAGAAGAGACTTATTTCCTGTTTGTCAGGCAGTTAGTGGAAAGTACAAAAAGGAGAAGGACCTAAGGTATGCAGATCTGCATTAATTAACCCCTTTCCTACATTAGACGTAATATTCCATCCATGAGACCTGGGACCTAAGTCCCAAGGACGGAATATTACGTCACAGGTGATCAGCAGCGCTCACGGGGGAGCACCGCTGATCGTGGCCGGCAGTATGTGTCAGGGGTGGTCACGGACCACCCCGGCATATTAACCCCTGGCACACTGCGATCAAACATGATCACAGTGTACCGGGGCATAGGAGAGAAGCTCCCCGGGAGGGGGCTCCCTCCGTGCTTCCCTGCGACCCTCGGAGCAATGCAATGTGCTGCGTCGCTCCTAGAGTCCTTCTTCCTGCAGGCCTTTGGATCCAATATGGCCGCAGGGGCCTTCGGAGTCCTGCAAGGAGGCGTCTTCCTCACTGCCTGCTGAGAGCAGGCAGGAGGAAGCCTGCGGAGTGCCTGTCAGATCGCCGATCTGACACAGCGCTGTTCTAAGTGTCAGATCAGCGATCTGACAAAAGACAGTGATGTCCCCTCGGAACAATATAATAAAGTTAAAAAAAAAAACACGTGTAAGAATAATTTAAAAGAAAAATCCAAAATAAATTAAAAAAAAAAAAAATTCCCCAATAAATTCTTTTTTTTCTAAATAATAAAACAATAAAAGTACACATATTTAGTATCGCCGAGTCCGTAACAACCCGCCCTATAAAACTATCCCACTAGTTAACCCCTTTAATGAACCCCTTAAAAAAACAAAGCAAAAAACAATGCTTTATTATCTTACTGCCGAACAAAAAGTGCAATAACGCGCGATCAAAAAGACGGATATGAATAATCATGGTACCGCTGAAAACGTCATCTTGTCCTGCAAAAAATGAGCCACCATACAGCATCATCAGCAAAAAATTAAAAAAGTTATAGCTCGCAGAATAAAGCGATGCAAAAATATTTTTTTTTTATATAAAATTGTTTTTATTGCATAAAAACGACAAAACTTAAAAAAAGACATAAATGAGGTATCACTGTAATCGTACTGACTCAAGGAATAAAACTGCTTTATCAATTTTACCACACACAGAATGGTGTAAACGCACTCCCCAAAAGAAATTCATGAAATGCTGGTTTTTGTTCATTCTGCATCCCAAAAATCAGAATTAAAAGCGATCAAAAAAAGTCAGGTGCCCCAAAATGGCACCATTACAAACTACAACTCGTCCCGCAAAAAATAAGACCTCACATGACTCGGTAGGTCAAAATATGGAAAAATTATAGCTCCTCAAAATGTGGTGATGCAAAAACTATTTTTACAGCAAAAAGCATCTTTTAGGGTGTGACAGCTGCCAAACATAAAAACCCGCCATAAATAGTAAATCAAACCCCCCTTTATCACCCCCTTAGTTATGGAAAAATGATAAAATTAAAAAAAATGTATTTATTTCCATTTTTCCATTATTGTTAGGGTTAGGGCTAGGTTGAGGGTTAGGGCTAGTGTTAGGGTTAAGTCTAGGGCTGAGATTAGCATTAGGGGTGTGTTGGGGTTAGGGTTGGAGTTAGAATTGGGGGTTTCCACTGTTTGGGCACATCAGGGGCTCTCAAAACGCAACATGGCGTTTGATCTCAATTCCAGCCAAAAAAGTCAAATGGCGCTGCTTCCCTTCCGAGCACTGCCATACACCCAAATAGTGGTTTACCCCAACATATGGGGTATCAGCGTACTCAGGACAAATTGCACAATAACTTTTAGGGTCCTTTTTCCCCTGGGAAAATAAAATTTGGGGGTGAAAAGATCATTTTTGTGGAAAAAATATGATTTTTTAATTGTATGGCTGTACGTTATAAACTTTTGAGAAGCCCCTTGGGGTTCAAAGTTCTCGCCACACATCTAGCTAAGTTCCTTTGGGAGTCTGGTTTCCAAAATGGGGTCACTTGTGGGGGGTTTCCACTGTTTAGGCACATCAGGGGCTCTCCAAACGTGACATGGGGCCCGATCTCAATTCCAGCCAATTTTGCATTGTAAAAGTCAAACGGCGCTCGTTCCCTTCCGAGCTCTGCCATGCGCCGAAACAGTGGTTCCCCTCACATATCAGGTATCAGCTTACTCAGGACAAATTGCACAATAACTTTTGCAGTCCAATTTCTCCTGTTACCCTTGGTAAAATTAAAAAAAATTGGACCTGAAGTAATTTGTTTTTGCGAGAAATAGCTAAATGTTCATTATTTTAAAACATTCTAAAAATTCCTGTGAAGCACCTGAAGGGTTCTTGAATGTGGTTTTGAGCACCTTGAGGGGTGCAGTTTTTAGAATGGTGTCACTTTTGGGTATTTTGCATCATATACACCCCTCAAATTGACTTCTAATATGATGTGGTCCCTAAAAATAAAATGGTGCTGTAAAAATGAGAAATCGCTGGTCAACTTTTAACCCTTATAACTTCCTAACAAAAAAAAATTTTGGTTCCAAAATTGTGCTGATGTAAATTAAACATGTGGGAAATGTTACTTTTTAAGTTTTTTGAGTGCCATATCTCTGTGATTTAAGGGCATAAAAATTCAAAGTTGGAAAATTGCGAAATTTCACCTTTCTTTTAAAAAATAAACGCAAGTTATATCAATGAAATTTTACCACAGACATGAAGTACAATATGTCATGAGAAAACAATGTCAGAATCACCGGGATCCATGGAAGCGTCCCAGAGTTATGACCTCATAAAGGGACAGTGGTCAGAATTGTAAAAATTGGCCTGGGCATTAACGTTCAAACCCCCCTTGGGAGTAAAGGGGTTAAGGGTATTGTGTGGAAGAAAGGAAGGAAACCATACTCGGGAAGCAAGCCCTGAAGTGAAAAATTAAGGTACTGTCACACTTAGTGATGCACCAGCGATCCCGACCAGCGATATGACACGGTCAGGATCGCTGGTGCATCGCTAAGTGGTCGCTAGTGAGCTGCCAAACAGGCAGATCTCACCAGCGACATAGCAGTGGTCGGGGGTCGCTACTTACCTGTCAGGTGAGGCGATCCTGACGTCCTACCGCCCGCGTCCACACGTCGTTCGTCGGCACCACAGGAAGCCCAGCAGGAAGCTGACGACGAGAAACGGCCCAGGACATTCTCGCGCGATCAGCGTTAACCAGCGGGGGAGCGGTCAGAGGTAAGTATCAGACATAGCGATATGGCTAGCAATATCACTATAACGTCACAAAAACCAGTGACGTTATAGCGATATTGCTAGCGATATCGCTTACTGTGAAAGGCCCTTTATAAAGTAGCAGAAGGGTTCTTTATCTCAGGTGAGTGGGGGCCACAGTAAATGTTAGATAGATAAGAAGATAAGAAGAAGTTAAAGAGAGCCTGTCAGCATGATTTTGCTAAGTACAGACATGGCTCTCTGTAATACTGATTAAAAGAATACCTACGGTGAAGAAATTCGTTTTGTGATTTTTGTGTAATCAGTGTTTGAAGTTTTCCTGTAATTATATCTCGCTGCATCGGGATGTGACTGTGGGCTGGCTCTTTTCTTGATGCTCTGTCCCATCTATCATCCTCCTGTGTTTGAATGAGAGGGCACTTATATGTCAATGACCTGCCATTAGTCTGTTGGAAGGGAAAGATACCCAAGAGCAATATGGCAGATAGTTTGTCAGGAATCACAGAACTTAATAAGGAATTCAAGCAGGATTTGGATATGAAGCTGGCGTGTACAGAAGACATCGAGGATTGTCCCATCGAGGTTGAGATGGAGAAACAGCGAATGGCGGTTGGCAGTTCCGAATTGAAGGAGGGAGGCCTCAAGGCAGGTGTCTTAATGGGCATGGAAGAAGGTCATAATGCCCCATGAGAAACTACTGTTCTCCTCAGGCAGAGGTCATGGCCATTTTTGTTAGCTCATAGAGCAGCTGGAATGAAGTAGTTGCTCAATCGGATAGCTAGTGGAGCAAAAAAAAGGCTGAGAAGCCTGCTGAGATTACTTCACCCTCCATTATATGTCCAAAGACAGTCAGAAACTCCAAGAAACCCATGTGAGCATAGTCCATTATAATCATAAGAGACAGCTAAAAAATTCTGAGTGTTGAAGTAAAACAAAATTTATTCTGCCTTGGCTGAAAGGCGTTACCTTTTAAAACAGTACATCACGTGATGAATTTGAGAGTCCCTTTCAGCCAAGGACTGGGTGAAACTGTTCCAATTTTATGTAAACTGTTGTTGTATATGCCTACAATTTATATGTTTAGCATGTGCCTTTATGTGGACCTTTCTGTGGGAGTGTTGGTATAAATTGTTGCTGATAAACCAACATGATTAGGTCCCTTTATGCTGATTAGGCATTTTTCATGCTTTACATGGCTTGCTAAATGATTATATTGATCGTATATGTATGGCATGATTAGATTCTGGGTGCAGTTGTATGTTTAGCACTAATTCACTTTACCTTGGTGGTTGCAATAAATTTGATATTATCGGTAAAACACTCATGAGTGTGATTTTTTATGGTCTAAAGTATTTTAAAAAATTATCTATTAAAAGCTAAGTTTTATCTCCATTTTGCTAATATTTATGATTTTTTCTGGAGGTTATCCCACTGCTTATTCTTTAGGGTCGTGTTGCAGCCAATGGCACAGGGTACACTTCACGGGAAGAGGGAAGAAGGAATTCAATGAAATTTCAACAAATTCTTTATACAAACATAACACCATCTGTAAAAAAGCTGAATTTGATTTTGACGCTGTCTATTGTGAATATACTGGATTATCTTCTAGTGCATTCCTTGTAGTTTTCGGTTATGCATCCTTTAGGAGAGTGCTGCAGATTTCCTTCTTCATTTTCATGATATTCTGTACCCTGGTCACTCTTGCCCCCCCAGTGTAGCCCATGTTAGGTCAAGAACATCTCAAGTCCTGCTACCCAGTGCTGACATTTGGCCAGCTGGTCTGGCCAAAAAACGCACTTAGCATCTAAGTGAAGGCAAAGCCGCAGTGCCAGAGGCCAAAAATGAGCTATTTGTTCCAGCTTGGTATTCGTCTGAGAAAGAGCAAAAGGGCCAGATCCCTACAAAGCTGAGAAACCAGTTGGATGTTATTGCAAGAAAGAGAGTGGCACATCAATTGACCACTGGATCTCTGAGGTGGTAGTGAAAATAAAATTCACAGAAGAATTTGCTAAAACCCAAATGGCCCACACTTACCAGAAACAACCAAGTGACAAGTGTTATAGTTTGAAAAGGTAAGAAAATGCAGGTTTATCAAAGAAGAGCAGACCCAACATATGGTGTGCGTGAATTAACATAGTAACATAGTTAGCAAGGCTGAAAAAAGACATTTGTCCATCCAGTTCAGCCTATATTATATCAGAATAAATCCCCACATCTACGTCCTTCTAAAGAACCTAATAACTGTAAGCTACAATAGTGTTACGCTCCAGGAAGACATCCAGGCCTCTCTTAAACCCCTCGACTGAGTTCGCCATCACCATCTCCTCAGGCAAGGAATTCCAGATTCTCACTGCCTTAATAGTAAAGAATCCTCTTCTATGTTGGTGGAAAAACCTTCTCTCCTCCAAATGCAGAGAATGCCCCTTGTGACCATCACCTTCCTTGGTATAAACAGATCCTCAGAGAGATATTTGTATTGTCCCCTTATATACTTATACATGGCTATTAGACCGCCCCTTAGTCACCTTTTTTCTACACTAAATAATCCTAATTTTGCTAATCTCTCTGGGTATTATAGGCCCTAAAGGTGAAGTTTGGTATCCAATGACACAAAGTACGCTTCTCCAGACAGATATGAGTATGAGCCTTTACTCCCTTCCCCACCAAGATACTTAGAGGACCTGTCTGTGCGGAGCCAAACTCACGCATCCACGTCAACATGCCAGAAGCTACAGGAGAAGTTTTCTCTAGAATGCCAGTGGCCTTCATCAATCCATCCATCATGTATGTTGCACAAGGGGACCACTCGGCTGCTTATGTGAAAGGAGAAGCGTCCAAGAAATCCTGGGTCTGAAGGACAGTAGAAGTTTTTAAATATGACTAGTGTGACTTAAATATGAGTGTCTGAGCAAAAGGTCTGAATATTTATGACTATGTGATATTTCATTTTTTCTTTTTTAATAAATTTGCAAAAATTTCTACATTTCTGTTTTTTTTCAGTCAAGATGGGGTGCAGAGTGTACATTAATGAGAAACAAAAATGAACTTTTTTGAATTTCCCAAATGGCTACAATAAAAGAGTGAAAAATTTAAAGTGGTCTGAATACTTTCCATACCCACAGCAATTTATGCACTCTGGTATCTATCTCGCTCATCTCTACTTTGTCGGGTCTTGAGTCTTGACCTGTCATGTCAAGTAGCAGCATGCAATCTTCCATGGTGTATCTTAAAGGTAACACCACACACATTCAGCCTGGACACCCCTTTTTCTGCATGGTCCAGGAATATGGAAGCGACCGTCTGCCAGAGTGTCCGTCGGAATTACACATACAGCCACCTCACACAAGACTATCTCAGGCAAACATTACGTGGGTATTGAATGTGGGTCCATAGATATGGTCAAAGTATTTTTATATTGATTCTGGTAAGAAAAAAAGCATTATTTTGCTCTGATCTTCAAAACATTTTACCTAAAAAAATCATGACACAACCACATTTCAACTAAGGTACATTGTTTGACCCGTCCCCATCCACTGCTGACCTCAGAAATAAGTGCCTCCTGATACACTTTCTTGTCTCCCTCCTTCTCCTCTTCTATTACAAATTGTGTTGTCATTGGGCATCATAGGAGCTGAAATTTCTGATGATTTTCCACAATTTTGCATATAAATATAAAACCATAACCAAGAAAGTTATCACTTTCACAATAATTTTGTCTTTTCTTTGCATAAAAACATTTATATACAATCATTGTAGCAAAAACAGTGTGCAAGACATTTGTCGAAGAGCCATGCATCTGTGTGCATATCAAATGATCAGGACAGATCCACTGCATGTAAACAAGTAGACAAACATGTAGACAAGGATTTGGCCCCCACATTGTAAACCTTTTTTTTACTGTCAAAGCCACATTTTTATACCCTTAATGGAAAAGGTATCAAAAAGGATATTTTTTAATTCAGCTTTACTTTTCCATTATTCGCAATTGTTTTCACATTGTATCTTAATATAAATGATAAATTTGCTACATCTTAAAGCTATTACACATTTGTTTAAAAATATTATTTCACTTTTTATGCCACCCTGGATTGAGTTTGGGAAATTTTACATGACATTTAAAAAAAAAAATGTTGTGAGTCATAATCACATCTAATACAGGGAAAATAGTTGGGATTCACCCATTTTCATTTGTTAAAAATGGCACATGTTTTATAAAAGTGTCTAAAAAGTAAAAATTTACACAAAGTACACCAAAAAAGACAAAAAACAAATGAAAAATTCCCACCATAGACATTGACTTGGATTTGAGAGAAAGAAGAAGAAAAGAGGGAAATGCGGTAAAAAATACATTGTTAATTGAGTCATTAGTTCAGGGTGAGGCAATTTCTATTTTCTAATCTTCTGAAGTTGCAGAGACCAAACAGGTGTTAAAGATTAGTCTGGGGGGGGATTATATCATGAGAGGAATTTTTGCAGTTTGTTTCACTTATGGCTATGTTGTCATTATTTGCTCATTTTTAGATTTAATCTTAGAACTGATTTTTCACTTTTTGCACCATCACCATTTTGGAATGATTTTATGACATTTAAAAAAAAATTAATGTCATAAATGTAACTAAAACTGTGAAAATCCCATGGATTTGCCTTTTTTAATGACCTCATAAAATAAATGACAAAGTTGGAGCAAAATGCTTTAAAAATTTTGTACCATTTTTATAAATGTATCTAAAAACTAAAAGTTGAGGAAACAGTGACTGCTTTTTTTTACACTTTACTACAGCTTTGAAATGCGAAATTGATTATAATGAATCTTCAAAGAATACCACAGCAATAGACTCCTTTCCACCATCACAGCCAATTTTTAAATATGTTTTTATTCTTTGTTTGGTAAAAAAAAAAATTAAAACAAAAAGTGCCAAAATTCTGGTACTAAACGTGATAAATTCCCCCATGTCTTTTCTAAGTGACAACGGTTAAAAAATAATGGCCATTATAAAAGGTTTATTTTATTTACAATAATCAAGTTTTTACTAAATGTGTAGAATAATTAGATGTGGGTAAAAAGATTTGCAGGACTCTTATCCAGTGGCCATGTCTTTAGTCCATTGCTGCCGGATCAGACCCCATGAACTTCCTCCTGCCGGCCATTGCTGTCGTCTGTTCTCCTCTGTCATGCATAGATAGTGCTGCAATGATGATGTTGGGTCAGGCCTACTAATCAGAAATGATGCCAGGGTTGCTGTAGTAGAAGTTTCATAGGGCTCTGATCCGGCTTCCATGGACTATTGACAAGGCCCTACAACTCATTTTGCTCAACTTCAACATATTACAATTTCCATTACAAAATCTTTGACAATAGTGTTAAAGCAGTTGGTTTACAATTTTTGGCTCTAAAACAAGGCCCACATTGTCTAAGAATTAAAAAAATGATATTCTCCTACTGCCAGGGTCCCCCACCAACCTTGGATCTTTCTCTTACTTTGGAATCAGGCATGTGACTACAACAACCAATGATTGACTGCAGCGGTAACAGAACTGTTGAGCGAGACAAGAAAGTGGCTCTGAACAACTTGCTTATATGGTGATATGCTTGACACTTGTCAGTTCCGGACAGAAACTGATAGGGTACCTGGGCAGCACTGGGAAAGGAATATGTGGACTTAGAGATAGTTTCATTTTCATCTTTGGACCCTGTTTTTTTTTAAAAAAGTGGTGGAAACCCCTTTAAGTCACAATGAAAAGGAGAGGTGATATTCACATACTCAGCACTTCATTGCCATTCCTTTCTTTCTTAATGGAGACGTTGTATGAACTTACTATATGATTCCCTAACCTGTAAGTTATATCTGCCTGCTCATGCTGTACAGATTTATTAGTATACAGGTCATTGTTTCATAAGGTGAGCGATACAGTGGAAAGTCACTGGCAATAAATTATTTGTATGTGATAGATTTCATCGGAAAGGTTAGCTGTCTTGTTGGATGAATGGCGACTTTCAGGGAGATAACAACCACCCAAGGGAAGCATTTTCACCCGCTGTAAAATATTTTTTGACAGGTGTACATATTTTTACAGCATTGCAATGCTTCTGTAGGTGTGGAAAAACAATGTGACTGATCTGTGCTCGGGTCATTAAACTGAGGCTTTTTATCATGATCGTGTTTTGAAATTTAGTTGACGTAGATGGTCGGCTGCCCGAAGATTATATTCTTGTCATTAACCTGAAGTGAGAGATATGTATCCACATTTAGTGTTGCTCGGCCTAGCACTGAAATATGAAAAACATCAACACTTGTCACTGGAAAGAGATGAAACCCACAATTACACTTCACTTAGTCCACAAGGGAACAAACGCAACAGGTAATAATTGTCAATGCCAATTCAAAGGCAAATATATGTGAGGAGAACAAGTGTCAACAAACAGTACAAATGCATGTCAGAGCAGTTCTTGAAAATATAAGAAAATGTATGAAAGTCCCTAAAATAAATAGCTGTAACGATTTAAATAAGGACATTGTCAACCATACCTTGATCTAACCAAAAGGAGGGAGGCAAAATCGATATTGGCCAATTTCTCCTTAAAAAAGATAAAATAAAATAAATGTCCATCTGACAGCAGAAAGATCAAATGGGTTACTTGAATAAGGGTTATTTCAATTTTCCAATCTACTTTTAGCATCAATTTCTCTTGATAGCACAATATCTTCTTGTAGATAGTGAATAGGATCCATTACTTCCAGAAGATTTGTCCTGGTCATGTGGTGGACACACCAGCGCAGGGCTGATTACAATGTAGCACAGTTATCTGTTATGATTGGGTCACCGAGGAGGAAGACAAGACCAAGCCAAGTCACAGAAAACCAGAGAGGTTGGTAACTACGCGGATTGCAGACCCCTGGTCCTAACCACACAACTAACAGTAGCCGTGGAGCATACCTACGATGATTCTAGATGCCTCGTCACAACCGGAGGACTAAATAAGCCTAAAGCAAGAAAAGGGGAAATCTAAAACTGCCCCAGAGCAGACCCCAAAGGAATAGACAGCCCCCACACATGTATTGACAGTGAGACAAGATGAAAACACGAACACAGGTAGGAAAATAGGCTGAGCAAACGACGGGGCCCACACTAGCTAGAAAGGACAGGAAAGGAAAGATACTGTCTGCAATCACGCCAAAAAAACCCTGCAAAAATGTCCAACACTTCTGATAGCAAAAAATATCCTGAAGTCACTAGACTTCTCCTACTATATCAGCACTCTGGCATATTCTGAGAACAGAGCAAAAAGAGGCCAATCTAATAAGACAAAAATCAAACTGGCACATACAGTGACATAAGAGTGGAAATTCAGCACAGCCCCAGCCGGGGCTGGCTGACCACACAAAAAGCTGAATAGACCAAACCAAATCAAATGTGAACATTAGCAAAGATAACTTAGTTTGAGAAGGCAGGAACTGAGCTGGAAACTAAGACCTTAGGAGGCAGGAAAAAAATTAACAGCATGGGAATAGGGAGTCGGCTGTCTTAAATCCAGTCTGAGACTCCAGATGTCCACTCCTCTTCCTCATTATCAGGTGGCAGGTCTCTGTTAATTAGATCAGCTTCATTACCTCCTGCCACCACCAGAGGGAGCCTGGAAAGAGAACTCACAACTCCTCTGTCAGCACAACCAGCTCCCTCACCAGAAACCAGAGGCAGACCAGAAAATGAGTTCACAACAGTTATCATAGCTGTATGTGTGTGTGTCCATAACATGACCAAGACTGAATTTTATTACTTGGAAATAAACAATAACAGTTTTGAATACATTTCAGCAAGCAATAATATTGAAAATCACAAGTAACTGAAGGAAGAGTACATAATTGGTCAGCATAATGGCTCAGTGATTAGCATTTTTGCCTCGCAGCACTTATGCTAAGGCCAGCATGACCTTTGAGTTTGCCTGGGTTTCCGTTAGGTACTCTGGTTTGCTCCCATACTTGAAAGACTGACTGAATTCAGTTTGTGTGCCCCAATGGGAACTGTGAATGATAACAATATTGGAATATATTGGAGATATGTAAGTAATAGAAATAAATGGCCTGGAAACTGTGGAGTTTACAGTTATACAAAGACTAACATTTGCTTAAAATAGGAAATCTCTCTTGTCAATTAAGACTCACAAAACCTTTGGTCATTAACCCCTTCCCGACATGTGCCATACATATACTGTGCTGCGGGAAATGTGTTCCCGCAAACAGGAGTATATGAACAGCATACCGATTGCGCATCCCCACACTGTGTGCCGCAGTGATCAGGTGCGGGTGTCAGCTGTATGTGACAGCTGACACCCCACAGCAATGGCCATGATCGGTGCTGGCACCGATTGTGGGCATTTAACCCCTCTGATGCCGCAGTCAGTAGTGACAGTGCCATAGAGGAGCATTGCGCAGGAGGGGGCTCCCTGCGCGCTTCCATTAGAACAACGAGATGCGATTGCATTATCCTGATGTTCTCCAAGGAGACCCCCAGCACCAAGATGGCTGTGGTGTCTTTCCGGGTCCTGCAGGGAAGGTGCCTTGTGAGCTCCTTCTGAGAGCAGGCAGCGGCATGCCTCCTTCCCTGCTTGTCAGATCCTGATCTGATACTCTGCAGTGCAGAGTGTCAGATCAGCGATCTGATGTTATATACAGTTGTGGCCAAAAGTATTGACACCCCTGCAATTCTGTCAGATAACACTCAGCTTCTTCCTGAAAATGATTGCAAACACAAATTCTTTGGTATTATTATCTTCATTTAATTTGTCTTAAATGAAAAAACACAAAAAGAATTGTCCTAAGCCAAATTGGATATAATTCGACACCAAACATAAAAAAGAGGGTGGACAAAAGTATTGGCACTGTTTGAAAAATCATGTGATGCTTCTCTAATTTGTTTAATTACCAGCATCTGTAACTTACCTGTGGCATCTAACAGGTGTTGGCAATAAGTAAATCACACTTGCAGCCAGTTGACTTGGATTAAAGTTGACTCAACCTCTGTCCTGTGTCCTTGTGTGTACCACATTGAGCATGGAGAAAAGAAAGAAGACAAAAGAACTGTCTGAGGACTTGAGAAGCCAAATTGTGAGGAAGCATGAACAATCTCAAGGCTACAAGTCCATCTCCAAAGACCTGAATGTTCCTGTGTCTACCGTGCGCAGTCTCATCAAGAAGTTTAAAGCCCATGGCACTGTGGCTAACCTCCCTAGATGTGGACGGAAAAGAAAAATTGACAAGAGATTTCAACACAAGATTGTGCGGATGTTGGATAAAGAACCTTGACTAACATCCAAACAAGTTCAAGCTGCCCTGCAGTCCGAGGGTACAACAGTGTCAACCCGTACTATCTGTTAGCATCTGAATGAAAAGGGACTGTATGGTAGGAGACCCAGGAAGACCCCACTTCTTACCCCAAGACATAAAAAAGCCAGGCTGGAGTTTGCCAAAACTTACCTGAAAAAGCCTAAAACGTTTTGGAAGTATGTTCTCTGGTCAGATGAGACAAAAGTAGAGCTTTTTGGGCAAAGGCATCAACAAAGAGTTTACAGGAGAAAAAAAGAGGCTTTCAAAGAAAAGAACACGGTCCCTACAGTCAAACATGGTGGAGGTTCCCTGATGTTTTGGGGTTGCTTTGCTGCCTCTGGCACTGGACTGCTTGACCGTGTGCGTGGCATTATGAAGTCTGAAGACTACCAACAAATTTTGCAGCATAATGTAGGGCCCAGTGTGAGAAAGCTGGGTCTCCTTCAGAGGTCATGGGTCTTCCAGCAGGACAATGACCCAAAACACACTTCAAAAAGCACTAGAAAATGGTTTGAGAGAAAGCACTGGAGACTTCTAAGGTGGCCAGCAATGAGTCCAGACCTGAATCCCATGGAACACCTGTGAAGAGATCTAAAAATGGCAGTTTGGAGAAGGCACCCTTCAAATATCAGGAACCTGGAGCAGTTTGCCAAAGATGAATGGTCTAAAATTCCAGCAGAGCATTGTAAGAAACTCATTGATGGTTACCGGAAGCGGTTGGTCACAGTTATTTTGGCTAAAGGTTGTGCAACCAAGTATTAGGCTGAGGGTGCCAATACTTTTGTCTAGCCCATTTTTGGAGTTTTGTGTGAAATGATCAATGTTTTGCTTTTTGCGTCATTCTCTTTTGTGTTTTTTCATTTAAGACAAATTAAATGAAGATAATAATACCAAAGAATTTGTGTTTGCAATCATTTTCAGGAAGAAACTGAGTATTATCTGATAGAATTGCAGGGGTGTCAATACTTTTGGCCACAACTGTAATAATGTCCCATAATGGGACAATGTTAGAATGTGTAAAAATATATATATTTTTTAAATCTCTAAATAAATAATAAATATATATTTTTCCAATAAATACATTTATTTATGTAAATAAATAAACTCCATAAAGTACACATATTTGGTTTTGCCGTATCAGTAACAACTCGCTCTATAAAACTGTCCCACTAATTAACCCCTTCAGTGAACACCGTTAAAAAAACGAGATGAAAAACAATGCTTTATAAACATACCACCAAACAAAAATTTCAATAAAATGCGATGAAAAAGACAGATGTAAATAAAAATGGTACCTCTGAAAACATCATCTTGTCCCGCAAAAAACAAGCTCCCATACAACTCCATCAGAAGAAAAATAAAAAAATTATAGCTCTCAGAATAAAGTGATGCAAAAATAATTATTTTTTCTATAAAATAGTTTTTATTGTGTAAAAGCGCTAAAACATAAAAAAGATATAAATGAGGTATCGCTGTAATCGTACTGACCCAAAGAATAACTCTGCCTTACCAATTTTACCACACGTGGAAAGGTAAAAAAAAAAAAAATCAATTCATGAATTGCTGGTTTTTGTTCAATCTGTCTCCCAAAAATCAGAATAGAAAGCGATAAAAAAAGTCATGTGCACGAAAAAATGGTACCAATAAAAACATCAGCTCATCCCGCAAAAAATAAGCTCTCATATGACTCTGTCGGCTGAAATATAAAAATATAACTCTCGAAAATGGTGATGCAAAACCAAGTTTTCACAATAAAAAGCGTACTTTAGTGTGTGACAGCAGCCAAACATAAAAACCCGATATAAATCTGGTATCGCTATAATCGCACCGACCCAAAGAATAAAGTTGCCTAATCACTTATACCGCATGTGGAACGGCGCAAAAAATAAATAAAACCAATTCTTCACATGCTGTTGATTTTTTCATTCTGCCTTCCAAAGATCGCAGTAAGTCTCGGCGTACATTTATCCTGCTCTCTTTGCTGAGCGCTTACACTGGGGTTTCCGTGTAAATCTCAGAAATACGTGATTCAGACAGAATCCCCGGTGGAAAATTCCCTATAATGAGGCAGATGGAGGCACTCTAGATGCCGTCTGACCTGTGACCCGGTGGTGTCCATCTTTTTAGGATTGCATAAAAGTGCCATTGGCCACAGTTTTGTGCACTTCTGAAAAGGACACCGCTGAACAGAGGTCAGACGGAGTCCAGAGTAACTCTGCTGCCTCATTAGAATGAATGGATCCATCAGGGGTTTCATCTGTCACGTCACTCAGAGATTTAGATGGAAACCCCAAAGTAGGTCGTAAATGTAGAGCGCGGGATAAAAGTAATCCCAAACATTATGTAAAATGTTCCCAATAAAAGCTTCAACTGAATCCACAAAAAAGCAAGTCCCCACTCAGATCTGTCCTCTGTTAATGGAAATATAGGGGGCTTCCACCTTACTGGTAGCACAAAGGCTCTGGAAAAGCAAAATGGCTCCTCACCCGCCGAAACAAATTCAGCAAATTCTCTGCTCCCAAATCCAAATTACCTCTCCCTTCTGAGCTCCAGTGTGGCTATACCACATTTAGCATCCACATGATTGGCATTTTTGTAGTGATGAGGACCTACCTGATTTACAGGTGTGTGTGTCTCCAGAAGCATGAGCTGGGCATAATGTTCTGGCCACTACAACCGCAGTTTGCAATTTTCAATCAGCAACATACATTTCTGTTTGTTTCTGGAAAACACCCATGTAGTTAAAATCGTCACTACATCTGTAGATAAATTTCCAAAGGGTAATAATTTCCAAAATGTGGTCACTTGAGGGGAGATTCTGCTTTTCTAGCACGTAAGGGTTCTTTATATGAAATGCACAAACTAGTCTAGGAAAATCTGCACTCCAGGAGGCAAATAGTGCTCCGTCCCTCCTAAGTCACTCTGTATGGCAAAGTAGTACTGTACAGCCACATATGGGGTATTTCTACATTCAGCAGAAGTTGTGAAACAACTTCTGTTGCCTAGTGTGGAAATGTAAAACTTGGGGCTAACACACAATCTTGGTGGTAAAAATGTAAATTATTTTTTCTTCACTGCCCAATGGTATAAAAGTTTGTGACACTGCTGTGGTGTCAATATAATCCCTGCAGCCCTAGATAAATTCATTGAGAGGTTTAATTGGTAAAATGGGGTCACTTATGGGGGGGTTTTGCTCTTCTGGCACCTCAGTGGCTCTGCTAATGTAACATGGCACCCTCAAATAAATGCAGCAAAATCTGCACTGTAATATGGTGCTATTTCCCTTCTCAGCTTTGCACTGTGCCTTAAAAGTAGTTTTCAACCACATATGGGGATTCTTTGAATTCAGGATAAACTGTACCACAAACTTTGGCATCTATTTTCTCCTTTTACCCTTGTGAAAATAAAAAATTTGTAGCTAAAATAATTTTTGTGGGAAAAATTTGATTTTTTTTTATTTTCACGGTTTACCCTTATAAACTTCTGTGAAGCACCTGGGGGTTCAAGGTGCTCAATACACATCTAGATAAGGTCCCAAAGGGGTCTAGTTTACAAAATGGTGTCATTTGTTGGGGGTTTCCACTGTTTAGGCACATCAGGGGCTCTCCAAACGTGACATGGCAAACACTAATTATTCCAGCATATTTAACGTTCAAAAAGTCAAATGGCGCTCCTTTCCTTCCAAGCCCTTTGGTGCGCCCAAAGAATAGTATTCCCCCACATATGAGGTATCGGTGTACTCAGGAGAAAATGCACAACAAATTGTATGGAATTGTTTTGCTACCCTTATAAAAATGCAAAATTTGGAGCTAAAGAAGATTTATCTGGGAAAAGTGATTTTTTTTATTCTCACGGCTTAACGTTATAAACTTCTGTGAAGCACCTGTGGGTTCAAGATGCTCAATGCACATCTAAATACGTTCCTTAAGGGGTCTAGTGTACAAAGTGGCACATCAGGGGCTCTACAAACATGACATGGTGGCTGCTAATTATGCAAGCAGATTTTACATTCAAAAAGTGAAATGGCGCTCTTTCCCTTCCAAGCCCTGCCGTGTTCCCAAACAGTAGATTTTCCCAACATATGGGGCATCGGCATGCTCAAGAGAAATTGCACAACAAAATGTATTGTCAATTTTCTCCTGTTACCCTTAGGAAAGTAAAAAAATTAGGTGTAAAGGAAAATTTTTGTGAAAGAAAAGTAAATGTTAATTTTTTCCTTCCACATTCCAAAAAATTCTGTGAAACACCTGAAGGGTTAATAAATTTCTTGAATGTGGTTTTAAGTAGCTTGAGGGGTGCAATTTTGAGAATGGAGTCAGTTTTGGGTATTTTCTGTAATATAGGCCCCTCAAAATCACTTCAAATGTGAGATGGTCTCTAAAAAAATGGTTTTGCAAATTTTGTTGTAAGAATGAGAAATCGCAGGTCAACTTTTAACCCTTATAACTTCCTAAAAATTTTATTACAGCTCACTCAGTTGCTCTATGCTCATCCACGTGGGGCTCAGACACCGGCCTCGCCTTGGCCTCACAACAAGGATAATAGAAAAAACTGGAGTACGGCTCAACAGGACTGGATTTTCCTTCTCTTTTTCAAAAGAAATTATAGTGCATACAAAAGTAAATTTTCATGGTCAACATGACCCAGTCGACGCGTTTCGACTGCACTAAGCAGTCTTACTTATGACTTAAGCAAGGAGGGCAACAAAATTAATAAAGGGGATGGGGAAAATACAATACTCAGAGAGATTAGCAAAATTAAGTTTATTTAGTCTAGAAAAAAGACAATTGAGGGTGATCTAATAACCATGTATAAGTATATAAGGGGACAATACAAATATCTCTCCAAGGATCTTTTTATACGAAGGATGGTGACGGTCACAAGGGGGCATTCTCTGCGTCTGGAGGAGAGAAGGTTTTTCCACCAACATAGAAGAGGATTCTTTACTGTTAGGGCAGTGAGAATCTGGAATTTCTTGCCTGGGGAGGTGGTCATGGTGAACTCAGTCGAGGTGTTCAGTATTGGCATGGATGTCTTCCTGGAGCATAACAATGTTGTATCTTACAATTATTAGGTTCTTTAGAAGGATGTAGATCTGGGGATTTATTCTGATGTAATATAGGCTGAACTGGATGGACAAATGTCTTTTTTTGGCCTTGCTTACTACGTTACTATGTCACATATGATGGGATTAGATACATGGGTCTGGGGTGTATCACGCATGATGGGATTGGATACACGTGTTTGGAGCATATGTCGCGACATGGGATTTGATACCTGGGTCTGGGGTGTATCATGTATGATAGACTCGTCAGGGGCATATCAGGCATAATGGAATTAGATACACTGGTCTGGGGCGTATCATGCTTGATGGAAATAGATACCTGGGCCTGGGGTGTATGACACATGATAGGATTTGATACATGGATCTGTGACATATCACTCATAATGGGATTAGATACACTGATCTGGGACATATCACATATGATGGTATTAGATCCATGCGTCAGGGTCATATCACCCATGATGTGATTAGACACACGACCTTGATCTACGTATTGAGATCCTGTAGATGACTCAGGGCACATGGCCACTCCTGTACTTTGATACAGTGGGGAAAAAGAAGTTTTTTTCAGCCACCAATTGTGCAAGTTCTCCCACTTAAAAAATGAGAGAGGCCAGAAATTGAAATCATAGGTAGACCACAACTATGAGAGTCAAAATGAGAAAACAAATCCAGAAAATCAACTTGTTTAATTTGGCAAGATTTACTTTTGCAAATTATAATGGAAAATACGTATTTGGTCACCTAAAAACATTCAAGATTTCTTGCTCTCACAGACCTGTAACAACTTTTTTAAGAACTTGTTATTTGAACTTGTTATCAGTATAGAAGACACCTGTCCACAACTTCAAACAGTCACACTCCAAACACCACTTTATTGAAGACCAAAGAGCTGTCAAAGGGCACCAAAAACAATGTAGATGAGAGAGAAAAATAGCTAGCAAAGAGGCTTACAGAGTAGTCCTTGCACTCCCAGCAAGGGAATTCCCAGCTTCAGTGCGGTGTGCGGCTCAGATTCAAATGAGCTTATTTCTCTTATATATCTCTCTATGTTACCCGACCATTGAGTAAAGGTCTCCAGGAAAAATGCTCAACTTCTTCATTGACTTACCTTATGCTCAGTACTCAGTTGAGCACCCAAACAGTTCAATATGCTCAATTCGAGCACGGTGTACCTGAGCAGTTTACTGCTCGATCGTCACTATGTCCGAGGAAAAAAAATCATGTGCATGGCCCCATAGACTAACACTAGGCTGACTGAAATCTGATGTTTTGCTGGATAGCACTGGGACCAAAATTACGGTGGTCCGCATGAGCTCGATCGCAATACCAAAATTAGTTTTAAAAAATTTGTTTATTGAAAAACATTCAGATCTTTGTTAAAAATTGGTTTGCGTCTCTGTGAGGAGACTGCAGGGACATACTGTAGGATAGAGTAACGGACTGTACACAGACGAAGGGTGAAAGGGGTTTATTATACTGTAGAAACTCCACGCAGGGAGAAAACAGAGGAATAATATTTCCTAATACAGCAAAACAGCAAAAGGCTAATGGGGATAACTTAAGCTACAGGGACAAGTAAAGCCGACAATACAATAAAATATAACTTATCACTCAGGTGCCAGTCACGGTTGAACTTCTGTCTGTGACTGCTGCTGCCTAGATTACGTCGCAGTGGGGTCTGTCACAATCCTGAGGTAAATGATGTAGTATCTTTTGACGTTAGCGGTGTCCTCCCATGGTCCTGATGATGGTGGCAAATCCTCGGGATCCTGATGATGGTCTTGGATCCAGCAGATGACGTGATGAAGAGGGATACGTCCTTATCCTCTGCGATAAGTGTCACAACACTACAAAGATTTGCAGCACTGCCCAAACACAGTTTACAATGGGCAGCCTGGTTCGCTGTGCCGAATCGACACACGCCTAAGTCCCGTTCACAGACCTTGTCTCTCACGGTCAGCAGGGGCGGCTGTGGCAGCGTTGTCGGCTGTGTCAGCGGTCTCAGCGAGGGCAGTGATGTCAGCTGGGATAGCGGTGTCTGAGCGGTACTCAGTCGACATTCTCCTGTCAAAGCGCTCTGCCATCACAGGCTCCACTCTGCTATGCCCAGACGCCTCTCAGCTGATTTTACCTCACAGGCGTCCCTCACTGCAGCTCTGTCCTCTTAGCCATGCCCCCTTTTCTCAAACACAGAGTACAGTCTGGAGTCTCAAGCTTTCTACCCCGCAATATAGGTGACAGCCCCGACAGTTCCGGACCCTTCATGCAGGAAACATGCCTAGTTAGTTCCTTCCCCTTACATCTGTGAGATCTGCAACTTTTTTTTAATTTTTCTGTCAATGGAGGGCTTACTTTTTTTGAATCAAGCTGTAGTTTTTATAAATGCCATTTTAGTTTAAACATGACATTTTAATAGCTTTGTATTGCATTTTTTTTTAGAAAAATACCAACTGTGGTAGAGAATGGGTGCTACTTTGGCACCAGAGGCCCCAGTTCAGAGTGGAAAAGGTCAAAGGTGATGTCATGTGATGGGGAAGGCGGAATAAAGATTCAGGACAGTAGGCTGCAGTAGCCATGGGAGAGGTGAGCTGCAGGATATTACTTTTACATTTTTTTAAAACCCTACTTGGATTATTCTCTGGGGTCTGCAGAGACGCCGGAACATAATGAGGATTTTAAATTTGCATCAGATAACTACAATCAAATTTTTCTGCCAAATTCAAGAGATTTACTAAATAGCTTTCTCGACAGATATGCTCATCTTTACTTTTTGTTATCAATCTTGAGAATTACAAACAGGATATGTCAAGGTCTAAAATAAAAAAGCTATCGTATTCAGATATGTCTCGGTAAACTATTTTTAATTTGTAAAGATCAAAAAGAAATAATTTCCCCAATTTTACTGTGTTTTAACAGAAAACATAAGGCTCAGTGATTCAATGTGTACTTCAATGTAGAATTTGCTTTTGCATCACTTGGATGACACAGAAGTAATTGCATGAATAAAGCTTGTTTGAAATGAAATGGTGTGAAAATCCATTTTAAATAGTATAGATATCTCTAAACTTCTTTTCAAATTTATATTTCTGTTCTTTCAATATTTTCAACCTCATAAAGAATCCCCACTGCTCTTTATATTACTTTTCCTTGAAATGCATTGAGTTCCTGTGATTGTCGTCTTAAATGAGTTCTTCTAGTGTCTGAAGTAGTAAGTGAACAGGAAGTGCAGGAATTGGCGCTGATCCTTATTGCCTTCCAGACATTGCGCTTAAAAGTTATTTATTGTGTTCATTAGATTTTTTTACCAGTGTTAATTTAGCCAGTTATTAATGTTCCTATATTTCTATCATTACTGATTCTCCTAAAGTAACAAGGGCATTTTGTATTTTAATTTGTTTGATGTAAGATCAGTCTACATTTGTAGCAATAGTTACTGGTCTGTTCATTTATAATGTAGAAATTGCATTTTTTATGACTAATCTAATAATATATCAAGTATATTAGGTAAAGAAAAATTGCTATGACTTTTTATTGCACCTGAATAATGTATGGGGTGATTCACTCGCAACTTTACCTGAAAAAATTGCTGTAACTTTTAAAAGAGATGGTTGACCCTACTGAAATTTGGACTCTACATCCTTTGGTTCGTAATAATTGAGGCACATAGCCTAGAGAGTATCCCACTTAAAGTCAATTAAATCATAACCTTTAATGAACCATTAAAAGGACATAACACACCAAAACATTACAAAAAAGTGCTCATGTGAATCAGTGCTCAATAAAAAATGGTTTGGTCTCACCATTGGTATTAGATATAGCATTCCAGCATCGGGGCGTATCCTGCTGGAGAGACGATCCACTCATGGGGAGCCGAGACATGGGAAAACCAGTGTTAGTGTAAAGTGTTCCCCTACACTCCCTGTCATGCCCCAGTGTTACTCCTGTCCTAACAAGGACAGGCCCCAAGTGGATCCTGTAGTGGACACCCCCACTGATAAGGCCTCTGTCACAATTCAGTTTTTTGTGTCAGTTAAAATCCGCCAAAAAGGCGGAAAAGCGGATCCGTTCCTAACTGAAGTGAACGGATGCCACAGGATCCATTTTTTGACGGATCCTCAGAATGAAGAATTTTAAAGGAACCGCTGGCGGGGAAGGAGAGAATGAGAGAGAGAGAATTTTTTTTTCCTCCGCCAGAAAGGATTTCAGGGTTAATTTTCTCCCTGAGTTCCTTTCTCCGGGCAAGCGCAATGGAAAATGCGGATCCAACAACAAAAAAAAGTTGCAAGGTCTGTCCAGGCATGCCGGCGGATGAAAAAAATTTGGCGGATCCTCACAAAAACGGATCCAACGGATGGCCATCCGTCAAGATCCACCAGTAATGCAACTCAAAGGGGAATAAAACGGATCCGCAAAAAAAATGGGGGATCCGTTTTTTTCAAAACCTGGTGGATTTTGACTGATGGTCAAAAACGGAAGTGTGAAAGAGGCCTAAGGAGAAAAATAGACAGAAGCTCCCTACGCGTTTCTTCCCAAAAGCTGGGGATTCATCAGGGGAGTCAAATAGATATAAAGCAGTAGGAAAGAATATATAGAATTAGTGTTGTCCGTTAAGTCCACAGACCCTGCAGTGGCGAGGTGCCTAACAAACTAGTGTGACTGTCCCTGTCACTACCAAGTGGAGTCCTGGAGGTGAAAGCACATGGACTCTTGATAAAGACTCCATTATTGGTATGCTCCACCCCAGCGTCTGACCTCAGGTCGCAAACTGCTACTGATATTAACCCCCTGCATTCCATGAGCTGCTACCGATATAAACCTTCTGTTTTCCAAAATGCTGGACACATGCAAGGAAACGCCCATATTACCTATTGTTTCTAATATCATATTTCATGCGTCCAATGTGTGAATGGTATCATAAACAGGTTAATGCAGCCTTTTCCTATATTCCAAAATACAGGACGCGTGAAAAAGAAACTGCCACAGTGCACATAATTACCAGAATCGCATTTAATGCCATCAGAGTGTGAATAGCATCCTAGGGCAATAAATACAGCTGCTACTGATATCAACCCCCTGCATTCCATTAGCTGCTACCGATATTAACCTCCTGTTTTCCAAAATACAGGACGCATGCATGCATAGAAACGGCCATATTCCCCATTGTTTCTAATATCATATTTCATGCTTCCAAAGTGTGAATGGTCTCATAAAAAGGTTAATGCAGCCTCCTCCTATATTCCAAAATACAGGACGCGTGAAACGGAAACTGCCACAGTGCACATAATTACTAGAATCGCATTTAATGCGATCAGAGTGTGAATAGCGTCCTAGGGCAATAAAAACAGCTGCTACTGATATTAACCCCCTGCATTCCATCAGCTGCTACCGATATTAACCTGTTTTCCAAACTGCAGGATGACAATTGAGATTGTAATTAATCTCAGTGAAAGTGACGAGAAACATCCTCTCGATGAATGGTCTCCCCAACTTGTCGACCCGCCAGACATCTCCACTGTAACTTAGACTTCTAGTGCGTTGGTAGTTTGTGTGGTTCTTGCATTTCATGCCTGCTAAATTCATTTGATAACAATGTTCAGATAAAGTTTGGAAGAGCGTATTTTCATTGTG
This sequence comes from Dendrobates tinctorius, assembly GCF_039654945.1. Taxonomy (NCBI): domain Eukaryota; kingdom Metazoa; phylum Chordata; class Amphibia; order Anura; family Dendrobatidae; genus Dendrobates; species Dendrobates tinctorius. Next base: position 21,738,658 of record NW_027361684.1, read on the forward strand.
AAAACTTATTGGAAAATTGAGTCCTTAAAGAAGTGCAAAAGTGAGTTTCTAAAGAAGTTCGGAGGCCAAAATTCATCATCCAAACCGTGTATCGAAGCCTTATTTGATGGCAGAGTAATTTCCATGGGACTTAGGCCACCAAGATCACCTGATTTAGCCCTGCCAGATTTTTTCATTCTGGGGACATTTGAAAGGTTGGGTGTACAGTAACCAGTCACGTACGTTACAGGCACTCTGAGAGGAATTCAGACTATGACCACAGATATCATGTGGAATACATTCATCAATATGGAACAAAGCGTGAAGGCGTGCTTAGATGTGAACGGTGGACATTTTTAACAACTGCCTTAAAACATCAGTTTCTCATGAACTAAGGTACAGTCCAAATGTCATTACTATAGATTGTCTCTTTTAGAAGTTACAACAATTTTTCAGGGTGAAGTAGCAAGTAACTCACCCTATATAATTATATTCCAGACGGTGCTGAGAATGTATTAAGAATGTTCAATTCGATATGAAAAGAGGAGAATGGACACATATTGAATATAGGTAAATTTATTGACAAAAAATGTTTTACAATATTATACTAATATTATAATTGTACACAGTAACTTAAAGAATCGCTCACAACTAAGGTCGCCCCTATTAAGAAATCATCAGAGTTTAAAATATGTTGGCTATTTGTGTCTCTAGTTCCTTTACACAGTAGTTTTAATATGATGGAAGAATAATAATTTCTTTACTTCTTTCAACAGGTGCCAGATCATATAACTGCTTGTCCATTGTATAAGGAAAGGAAAACGGCTATCAGTGAGTGTATACACACACCTTGATTACATTACATATACATTTCGACAGGTTTAGGACATGTCATTTTGTGGGAGTGTCCAGACCTATTTGTGTTTGCAGTTGCCTAATATGACTTTCTGTTTTGAATTCACAATCATTGCATGCACTTCAAATTTCTACATATGAATAGTGCATACTACAAAGACCAGGGCGTCATAAGCAGCCCAGATGGTGTGATATAGAACTCACAAAATGCTAAACAAAAATCATATTGTTTTACGCTTTGCCCTTATAGGACAATTAATAGAGGGTGAAAAATGTATATGAAGTCTACAATGCCCACATAGTGCCACGATGTCGACAAATGCGGGTAATCTGTGACATGATAAGGATTGAATTCTAAACGTAGTCATACTTTTACTACTAACAGTGTGCAAATGCCTAAATACTTTGCACACTTAAGCGCCGATTCATAATTTGTATTTTTTTAAGTCATTTTTCCTTTTTGTCTTGTGGCATTTGTTGCCATTTTTATGCCACATTTTTCAAAATGGCATACAGAAGGGGTGGGGTTATGAATTTGTACAAAATGAGGAATGAGAAGTTGCATGATCCTTTAAAATGTCGCACATTCATATTCAACTGTAAAAAATAAAATTAGACAGATTTTGTACTCAACTAGAATTTCAGAATTGCACAAAAATTTTGCAACATTTTTAAAGTCACAAATGATGTGTTAGGCTGGGTTCACATTACGTTAGGCAGTCTGTTAGATGGACTGCATTACACCATGGTATAACGTGGTGTAACGCAGTCCGTTAACGCTGCCATTGAGCCCCATTGTCGGGCGCATTGCGGCGCATGCCGTAAAGCGGCACGCATTCGCAATGTGCCGCCATCCACTGATGGAGCCTCGGACGCGGTCTGCAGCGTCTAAGGCTCCGTCACTGCTAGCGCAGATGAAGCATCTGCGCTAGCAGGTATAGCATAATGCGATTGCGTTATGCTATACCATTAATGCAGCCCGTCAATGCTATGAGTTGAACGGGCTGCTTAGCGTAATGTGAACCTCGCCTTAGGCTAAAACATCTATATAAGGGAAACCAGGCTCACATTGTCAAACAAAATAAACAGACTAAACCAAGTAAAGTTAACTGAACTCCTTAGCGACCGCTGATGTGAATTAAAATGGTGGCCGATAAGGGTACTTATTCCCTCATTGCCATTTTAAAACGGCGACTGGGAAAAGGCTGTAAGGTCCCCTCTGAGTCGGAAAATCTCTGGGGTATCGGCTACCAGGGGTAGCTGAAACCCGGAGAACATGATCAGGTCTGGATTTTCCGGTGTCGTTGAATAATGGTGATCACAAAAAAAAGAAGTGTGCTGGCTGTTTCAATAATTTCTCTCTCTTCTGACATGATATACATATCAGGAGCGAGAAATGATACCCCCCCGAGACCCATCGGTACCTTGGCCATCTTCCAATCCCTACTGAACCAACCCCCAGAACAACGTCATCTTCCTGGGATAAAAATGGCGGGTGCATGAACAGTGCACCCGCCGAGATCTTCTAGCCGGTACCCAACAACAATAGGATAATTTTTCTATTGGTTCCTTTTGATCACTGTAAAAGATCTTATCACAGTGATCAAAAAAAAAAATTAATAAATCAAACCCTCCTTTGTCACTCTCTTAGTTCGATAAAAATGTTAAAATATATAGTTTTTTTATTTTTTCCATTCTTTGCAGCTGGACTTAAGGTTAGGATTGGAGTTAGGGTTGTGTTAAAGTTAGTGGTATGCGAGGGTTAGAGTTGGGGTTAGATTTGGGAGTTTTTGAAAAGTAAAAGAATAAATGATGATATGATGGCTAGAGTTGAGAGCAAGTGTTCGTTACTCAAGTTTTCATCGGGTACTAGGGTATGCAGAGTATCGCGAATCCCTGCATGTTTTTTGTTGGGTTTCTAACAGCCACAAAACATGCAGGGTAGGGAATCTAGCATGTCACTCAAGCACCCGTGATATTTGGTGCATACTGGATGCAAACTGTAGTAGATAGCACTGGCATTGAGCACTAATGACAACATATTCAATATGACAACCTAATGTTATCAAATTCTGTGTCGTACCTGTATGTTTAAAATAGAATCATAGAATCATAGAATCGTAGAGTTGGAAGGGACCTCCTGGGCCATCTGGTCCAACCCCCTGCTCAAAGCAGGATTCGCTAAATCATCCCAGTCAGATACAGTGGGGCAAAAAAGTATTTAGTCAGTCAGCAATAGTGCAAGTTCCACCACTTAAAAAGATGAGAGGCGTCTGTAATTTACATCATAGGTAGACCTCAACTATGGGAGACAAACTGAGAAAAAAAAATCCAGAAAATCACATTGTCTGTTTTTTTTTCATTTTATTTGCATATTATGGTGGAAAATAAGTGTTTGGTCAGAAACAAAATTTCATCTCAATACTTTGTGATATATCCTTTGTTGGCAATGACAGAGGTCAAACGTTTTCTGTAAATCTTCACAAGGTTGCCACACACTGTTGTTGGTATGTTGGCCCATTCCTCCATGCAGATCTCCTCTAGAGCAGTGATGTTTTTGGCTTTTCGCTTGGCAACACGGACTTTCAACTCCCTCCAAAGGTTTTCTATAGGGTTGAGATCTGGAGACTGGCTAGGCCACTCCAGGACCTTGAAATGCTTCTTACGAAGCCACTCCTTCGTTGCCCTGGCGGTGTGCTTTGGATCATTGTCATGTTGAAAGACCCAGCCACGTTTCATCTTCAATGCCCTTGCTGATGGAAGGAGGTTTGCACTCAAAATCTCACGATACATGGCCCCATTCATTCTTTCATGTACCCGGATCAGTCGTCCTGGCCCCTTTGCAGAGAAACAGCCCCAAAGCATGATGTTTCCACCACCATGCTTTACAGTAGGTATGGTGATTGATGGATGCAACTCAGTATTCTTTTTCCTCCAAACACGACAAGTTGTGTTTCTACCAAACAGTTCCAGTTTGGTTTCATCAGACCATAGGACATTCTCCCAAAACTCCTCTGGATCATCCAAATGCTCTCTAGCAAACTTCAGACGGGCCCGGACATGTACAGGCTTAAGCAGTGGGACACGTCTGGCACTGCAGGATCTGAGTCCATGGTGGCGTAGTGTGTTACTTATGGTAGGCCTTGTTACATTGGTCCCAGCTCTCTGCAGTTCATTCACTAGGTCCCCCCGCGTGGTTCTGGGATTTTTGCTCACCGGTCTTGTGATCATTCTGACCCCACGGGGTGGGATTTTGCGTGGAGCACCAGATCGAGGGAGATTATCAGTGGTCTTGTATGTATTCCATTTTCTAATTATTACTCCCACAGTTGATTTCTTCACTCCAAGCTGGTTGGCTATTGCAGATTCAGTCTTCCCAGCCTGGTGCAGGGCTACAATTTTGTTTCTGGTGTCCTTTGACAGCTCTTTGGTCTTCACCATAGTGGAGTTTGGAGTCAGACTGTTTGAGGGTGTGCACAGGTGTCTTTTTATACTGATAACAAGTTTAAACAGGTGCCATTACTACAGGTAATGAGTGGAGGAAAGAGGAGACTCTTAAAGAAGAAGTTACAGGTCTGTGATAGCCAGAAATCTTGATTGCTTGTTTCTGACCAAATACTTATTTTCCACCATAATATGCAAATAAAATGAAAAAAAAACAGACAATGTGATTTTCTGGATTTTTTTTCTCAGTTTGTCTCCCATAGTTGAGGTCTACCTATGATGTAAATTACAGACGCCTCTCATCTTTTTAAGTGGTGGAACTTGCACTATTGCTGACTGACTAAATACTTTTTTGCCCCACTGTATTTGTCCAGCCTCTGTTTGAAGACTTCTATTGAAGGAGAACTCACCACCTCTCGTCGTGGCAGCCTGTTCCACTCATTGATCACTCTGTCAAAAAGTTTTTTCTGATATCTAATCTGTGTCTCCTCCCATTCAGTTTCATCCCAATGCTTCTAGTCTTTCCTTGTGCAAATGAGAATAAAGATGATCCTTCTGCAATGTGACAGCCTTGAGATATTTCTAGACAGTTATTAAGTCTCCTCTCAGTCTTCTCTTTTGCAGGCTAAACATTCCCAAATCCTGCAACCTTTCCTCATAAGACAGGGTTTGCAGACCGGTCACCATTCTGGTCGCTCTTTTCTGAACTTGCTCCAGTTTGTTGATGTCTTTTTTAAAATGTGGCTCCCAAAACTGGACACAGTATTCCAGATGAGGTCTGACCAAAGAGGAGTAGAGGGCAATAATGACTTCACGTGATCTTGACTGTATGCTTCTGTTAATACATCCTAGAATTGCATTTGCCCTTTTTGCTGCTGCATCGCAATGTTGACTCATATTCAGTCTGTGATCTATTAGTATACCCAAGTCTTTTTCACATGTGCTGTTGCTTAGCCCTATTCCTCCCATTCTGTATATGCTTTTTTCATTTTTATTGCCCAGATGTAGTACTTTGCATTTTTCCCTGTTAAAAATCAGTCTGTTAGTTGCTGCCCACTGCTCCAGTTTATTTATATCTTTTTGAATCTTCTCTCTCTCTTCTCTAGTATTAGCTATCCCTCCTAGCTTTGTGTCATCAGCAAATTTAATCAGTTACCCTCTATTCCTTCATCTAAATTGTTGATAAAGATATTGAACAATACAGGGCCCAGGACAGAGCCCTGTGGTACCCCACTTGAGACATTCTTCCAACTGGATATGCAGCCATTTACAACCACTCTTTGGGTCCGATCACTAATCCAGTTATGAATCCACCTAACAGTTGCCTTGTCCATTCCATACTTAGTCATTTTTTCAATAAAGATTGTGTGAGATACTTTGTCAAATGCTTTGCTGAAGTCAAGAGATACTATATCTACAGCATTTCCCTGACCCACCCAATCAGTGATTCTGTCATAGAAGGAAATTAAGTTAGTCTGACATGACTTATTAGTTACAAACCCATGCTGACTCTGTTTAATCACTTCATTCTTATCCAGGTACTGACATACATGTTGTTTAATATTTTGTTCAAAGATTTTTCCTGGTATAGAAGTCAGACTCACCAGCCTATAGTTGCCTGGGTCCACCTTCTTCCCCTTTTTGAAGATAGGAACAACATTTGCTCTTCTCCAGTCTTCTGGGACTTCTCCTGTTCTCCAACAAATTTTCAAAGATTATGGAGAGCGGTTCAAAAATTTCTTCTGCTATCTCCTTTAGTACTCTGGGGTGTAATTCACCTGGACCTGGTGACTTGAATTCATTTAGGTTAGCTAAGTGTTTCCTCACTATATTTCTGTTTATAGTTATCCTGGATTCTTCTATTCCCTTAATAGGACAGTGAAGAATAGTTGATGTTACATTTCCTTTCTGAGAGAAAACAGATGCAAAATAGGAATTTAAAAGTTCAGCCTTCTCAACATCCTGGTTTACCATTTCATAATTTTCATCCTGTAGAAATTCTATAGCATCTTTGACTCTTCTTTTACTTTTGACATATCCCCAAAATCCTTTATTATTGCTTTTGATGTCTCTTGCAAGCCTCAATTCATTGTCAGCTTTAGTAATCTGATTTGTGCCCTGCAGGTTCTGCAGACAGCATTATATTCTTCTTTAGATATGCCTCCCTCTTTCCATTTTATAAACATTTCTTTCTTCCTTTTTAGCATGTGCTTAAGTTCTGTGTTCATCCATCCTGGTTTCCTTAAATGCTTCCTATTCTTCCCTCTTTTCGGAATTGTTAACTGTTGTGCTTTGAGAATTTCATTTTTCAACATTTCCCATCCTTCCTGGACATTTTTGTCCTTAAGGATATCCAGTCATTGGATCCCTCCAATTCTCTTTCTGAATCCCTTAAAATCTGCCTTTCTGAAATCTAACCTTGACGTCTGAGTCTTCACAGGTCTTCCTCCTCTAGTTATCCAAAATTCTAAAATAGCATGGTCGCTACCTCCTAGGGTCCCAGCCACTTTTACCTCCTCAACCATTTCCTCCCTGTTTATAAGGATTAGATCCAAGGTAGCAGATCCCCTTGTTTTCTCCCCTACCTTTTGGAAGATAAAGTTGTCAGCAAGAGAGGATAAGAATTTCCTTGTCCTGTTAGTTTTGCCTGAGAGAGATTCCCAACAAATGCCTGGATAGTTGAAATCTCCCATGACAACTATGTCATTTTTTTGGAGATCTCGGCCATTTGATGCATAAAGAGTTCATCCATATATTTAGCTTGCACAGGCGGCCTGTAGTAAATGCCTATAATGGTGTCCTTTCCATTGTTCTGTCCTTGTATTCTTACCCAAACAGTTTCCACAGAATTCCTTGTCTCTGAAGCCTCAATCTCTGTGCAGATATACGCGTTTCTAACATACAATGTGACACCTCCTCCTCGTTTATCAAGTCTGTTTATTGCAAATAAGTTGTAGCCTTCTAGCCTTGCATACCAATCATGTGTATTGTCCCACCAAGTTTCAGTGATTCCAATGACATCATATTTCTTTTCCTGCGTTAGTAGTTCCAGTTCTCCTTGTTTGTTGCCATGCTTTGTGCATTAGTATAGAAACATTTTAGTTTGTTATTGGCTTCTCTTTCTCCAATATTTTTATTATTTAGATTATTTTGTCTTTGTTCTTCCTTTCCACTTCTAATACCAGAGTTCTCAATAGCATTCGTCAGGTGTATGGCTTTTTTTGGCCTTTTGCTTCCCTTCCCGCATTGTTCTAGTTTAAAGCTCTCCTGATGAGTGCAGCAAGGCGACTCTTCACCTTCCTTAATGATTTTCAATGTAGCTAACCTCTCTTCAAGATTTTGCAACTTTTCCTTCAACAGGGACACAAGCTTGCATTTGTGGCATGTGAAGTTTGGCTTTTTCACTGGTAAGTCTGTGAACATGTAGCAAGAAATGCAGCTCACCAAATGGCTCCTGGCCTCTTCCATATTGTTATTATTAAAGAGATTTCAAAGCAATGAAAAACGATTTCCTCTTTTCAGCTGCAACTGCCAAAATCCAGTGATCGTTGAGCTCGCGGAGACTCTTCACTTATCCCAGAAGGCATTGGAAATATGCAAATTATCTCCTCAGGACTCTTCCCCTGGTTTACCGGTTTCCTCTTTTCAATGCTAACTATACCCCTGGATGAAATCTTTGAGGAGTGAGGTTTCCAAAATGAGGTCATTTGTAGGGGGTTTCTATTGTTTAGGCATATCAGGGACTCTCCAAATGCGACATGGTGTTTGCTAATTGTTCCAGCAAATTTTGCATTCAAAAAGTCAAACGGCTCTCCTTCCCTTCTGAACTCTGCTGTGTGCCCGAATAGTGGTTTTTCTCCCACACATGAGGTATCGATATGCTCAGAAGAAATTGCAAAACTTATTTTGGGGTCAATTTTTTTCTCTTACCCTTGTGAAAAAATAAAAATTGGTCTAAAAATAATTTTTTTGTGAAAAAAGTTAAATGTTCATTTTTTTTCCATATTCCAAAAAGTCCTGTGAAGCACCTGAATAGTTAATAGTCTTCTTGAATGTGGCTCTGAGAACTTGAGGGGTGCAGTTTTTAGAATGGTGTTACTTTTGGGTATTTTCTATCAAATAAACCCATCACTTCAAATGTGAGGTGGTCCCTAAAAAATGGTATTGTAAATTTTGTTGGAAAAATGAGAAATTGCTTTTAACCCTTATAACTTCCAAACAAAAAACATTGTTTCAAAAACTGTGCTGATGCAAACATAACACAACTTTCTGATTTAAGAGCATACATTTTTGCCAAATTTCCATTTTTTTCACAAATAAACGCTAGAACAACAGCCAAAAAAGAAGGAAGTGTAATAAGATAGTATATACAAGTAGCCAGTAGCCTGTGGCTCCTGTGTCTTCAATGTACACTTCGCCTAGTGGCTTTCTCAAGGAGAATGTATGTTTATGGTCTTTCATATTTTAATACTATGACTAGTGATGAGCGAGTATACTCGTTGCTCGGGTTTCCCCGAGCATGCTCGGGTGTCCTCGACTTGTAGACAGGCTGAACGATATCAACGATTTAGATGAAGGAATTGAGGGTAAACTGATTAAATTTGCTGATGACACAAAGCTAGGAGGGATAGCTAATACTAGAGAAGAGAGAGAGAGGATTCAAAAAGATTTAAATAAACTGGAGAAGTGGGCAGCAACTAACAGAATGGTTTTTAACAGGGAGAAATGCAAAGTACTACATCTGGGCAATAAAAATGAAAAAAGCATATATAGAATGGGAGGAATAGGGCTAAGTGACAGCACATGTGAAAAAGACTTGGGTATACTAATAGATCACAGACTGAATATGAGTCAACAGTGTGATGCAGCAGCAAAAAAGGCAAATGCAATTCTAGGATGTATTAACAGAAGCATACAGTCTAGATCACGTGAAGTCATTATTTCCCTCTACTCCTCTTTGGTCAGACCTCATCTGGAATATTGTGTCCAGTTTTGGGCACCACATTTTAAAAAAGACATCAACAAACTGGAGCAAGTTCAGAAAAGAGCGACCAGAATGGTGACCGGTCTGCAAACCCTGTCATATGAGGAAAGGTTGCAGGATTTGGGAATGTTTAGTTTGCAAAAGAGAAGACTGAGAGGAGACTTAATAGCTGTCTACAAATATCTAAAGGGCTGTCACATTGTAGAAGGATCAACTTTATTCTCATTTGCACAAGGAAAGACTAGAAGCAATGGGATGAAACTGAATGGGAGGAGACACAGATTAGATATTAGAAAAAACTTTTTGACAGTTAGAGTGATCAATGAGTGGAACAGGCTGCCACGTGAAGTGGTGAGTTCTCCTTCAATGGAAGTCTTCAAACAGAGGCTGGACAGACATCTGACTGGGATGATTTAGCGAATCCTGCTTTGAGCAGGGGGTTGGACCATATGGCCCAGGAGGTCCCTTCCAACTCTACGATTCTATGTGGGGATTCCCTAACAAACAGGCATTCCACACATGTATTCAAGCTGTCTAGCAGTCGCAAATCATGGAGCTGAGGCTAAAAACTAAATCTCCGAGTATGCCAAAATACTCGGGGAAAACCTGAGCAACGAGTTTACTTGCTCATCACTAATTATGGCTATTTTTTAACTTTGCTTTATTCACTGTTTTGGAGTAGGTACAAATAAACGCTAGTTGTATAGAAGAAATTTTACCACTATCATGAAGTTCAATATCTCACAAAAAAATATAAGAAATAGTGGGATACTGTGACGCGTTCCAGAGGTATAACCTCATAAAATGACACTGGTCAGAATTGTAAAAGTTGGCTTGGTCATTAAGGTCAAAATTGGCTTGGTCATTAAAGGGTTAAAGAAAGGCACGAAAATAAGTAATGAATAAGTTGCAAATGCAAAAGTCACTATTGTGACTATTTTTAGTCCAGAAAAAACCCTCAAAAACAATGACGAATCAGGGACATAGAGTCAAGTAGTGTTAGGGCTGGTGGAATGCACCAAATAATTAAGAGATGGTAATAAGGTGCGTTCGCAGCCCAGAGTCCACCGTACAGAGATGTTAACTGCTGTTCGGTAATGGTGGACACTAAATGACAGCATTGCACTGGACACACATGTGTTAAATGCCACCCAGTAACTAGTAGCGACAGGCTCTATTGCTTCACAGAGCCACGGTACCCCGTAACACAAATGCCATACCCTGTTAACTGTTACAGGGCGCACCACATGTGGTGAATCCTGTCAGAAATAGAATGATGTCTGTACAAGTTAGAGGGAACTTAGGCTTTTACGCCTGCAGTAGATCTTGAGGTAAAAACCTCCTCCACGTGTGTTCTGCTCTCCCTGAAGTCATCCTTCAGACTAAAGAACATTCTAGACTTGCCTGGAAAAACAGCTCCTCCTATTGATCATGTGACTAGGAATTGGCCAATAGGTGACCGAATTTACATCTCAGATGCTTACAAAACAATAATTCAGTCATTGTACACTTTCACCATTAGATGGCGACAGAACACAGCAAACGAGAAATGCATTGCATCTAATATGAAGGTGACTAGAAATAAAGAATTACAGCTTACAAATAATGTAGAGGGCCAGTTAGAGAGGGAGCAGTAGTGTACAGAAGCTACTCACAATTCAGTATTAATTAAAGGGACAGACACACTCTGGACTGGGTCACTACACTACTGCATGGTCACAAGACTCTGCCCCAAGGATGCAGGGTAAGAGCCTCTCTAGACCCACTAAGTGCATGGCGCCACAACTGCGAATGCCACTAATAGTTGCTGGCTACTGTGGAGTGCAGCCGAAGTGCACAGTGGCATACAAGCAAAGCCACTACTTGGCGCTGAAGCTAGGCCCTGACTCTTCCGCCTGTCTGCACTATCAGCCAAGGCACTACCTGTCAAGGCTGATCAAAACATGTGTACAAAGGGTAGGGGTTTCTTAATGAGTCAGTCACCAGAGACATTCATACGTGCATACAACACTCACTCCACATTGTCTATACTAGCGCACAGCCGTGCGATCCTTTTATAGCCGCAGCCTTTCAGGACCTTCCTAATGGCCCAATCCGAGCTGCTTGAGGACCTGAGCATGTGACCTCCGACCACCAATGAGTGGTCATCTCCCAGGCACGCTCAGATGAGGAAAAGCAGGACTTAGTCCCAGGAGCATCTGCTTGCCACTTACTGATGCTATAGCTGAACCTGGGGCAGTAGTAGCAACCAGACGCATAGCATTAGCCTGAGCAAGATGCCTGGACCGATGTCTCTGCTGAGCACGAACCTCTGCGCCTGCAGAAGAATGGGAGACTGCAAAGGACATGGCTTGAGATTCACCCTGTGCAGTGGTGGGCACTTGATGCCTAACATGTAGTTCATTAACTGGCACATTTTACTCCCATAGTGGCAAGCATGCCCAGAGAGTCATACTTTGTTGATATGGATTGATTCTTTAACCCTTCGTCAGGAACAATGGATCTGACAGGCGCAGCTCTTCTACTTTCATTTCTCCCTTCTCCCAGATTTTCAGGAAACCCCCTCCCCCTTGATAGTCTCCTGGCTCTAGCTGCTGTGTGAAACCTGATACCACAGTTGGTCTGCAGAGCTTCAGGAGGGAAGATATAGCTGTGCTGGCTTCTCAGGCTCATTGGTCCCGAACACATCACACTTTATAAGGTTGGTATGTAATGTTTTTAGTCATTACTATTGTTTATTTAGCATATTTTATGAATGGATAGAGAAAGTTTTGTGGATATTTCATATAAATAAGGCAGATTTTCTTACAAATGAAAGTGTGCTTCTCAGGCACATTGTTCCCTAATGCATATTCTCTCTCTTGCTTCAGATTATCTTCTGAAATGGAGAAGAAAACGTATCATCTTTCAAAATCCCATCATGTTGAGGAAGTGGGAAATATGCTATTAGATGATGATGATGATGATGCAGACCCCACGATGAATGAGGATTTTGAAGAAAGTGAGACTGATTCTCATGATGAGGTGGAAGTCTGTGAACTAAATTCTGAAACAGAGCAAGATGGTGACAGTGATGAGGAGGATGAAGATATAGAACCTTATTATATGGGAAAAGATAAAAAAAACAAATGGAACAAGAATCCACCCATAAAAAAAACATATGGATCCTCATAACATTATCACTCACCTTCCTGCAGTTATGGGAACAGCACATAATGCAAAAAATGCAGCTGAATGCTGGAATACTTTTTTCACAGATGACATTCTGGACTCTATTGTCATATACACTAATCAATATATAGACAATATAAAGCAAAAGTTCATCTGTGACAGAATCCTGAAGCCCACGAATGAAATCGAACTGCGTGCATTTTTTGGATTATTATACCTTGCAGGAGCTTATAGGGCAAATCGGCAAAGTTTGGAGGAACTTTGAGGTATAGAAAGTGATGGAATTGAAAAATTTAGCCTTGTTATGTCTCTAAAAAGATTCAAGTTTCTAATTCGTTGCCTTCGGTTTGATGACAGAACTACCCGAACCGAACGTAAAACATATGACCGGCTTGCTCTAATTCGCGATGTATTCCAAAAATTTGTGGAAAACTGCAAGATAAACTATCGCCCTGGGGCAAATGTCACAATTGATGAAATGCTCCCTGGTTTTCGTGGCAGATGCGCATTTCGTCAATACATACCATCAAAACCTAGCAAATACGGAATAAAAATGTATGCCCTTGTTGATGCCAGTAAGACCTACACATACAACATTGAAATTTATGCTGGAAAACAGCTAGATGGTCCTTACTGTGTCAGCAATAAACCCACTGATGTTGTGAAAAGAATGTCTGAGCCCTTATTTGGATCAGGTCGCGATATAACTGCTGATAATTGGTTTTCAAATTGTGATCTTATTGATTATCTAAAAACGCAGAAGCTTTCATGTCGGAACTGTAAGAAAAAGTAAAAAAGAATTGCCGCCACAGCTTGTTACTGTGACAGGGAGAAAACAGTACAGCAGTATGTTTGCATTCCATGATGGAAAGGTTTTGGTTTCCTATGTACCACGCGAAAAAAAAATGTACTTCTTCTCTCAACGCTTCATAATGATGATGCCATCGATCCTAAATCTGAAGCACAACAAAAACCAGAGATTATTACATTTTATAATGAAACCAAAGGGGGTGTTGATATAGCTGATCAGATGTGCTCAACTTTCAGCGTCAGCAGAAACACCAAGCGCTGGCCAATGGTCATATTTTTCGCTATGCTAACCAGCTTGAACCACTCTGTAGACGATTGTACCTGAAAAAATTGGCCCATGAACTAATGCTTGGAGAGCTACGCAGGAGAAGTATGAAAATGATCGGTATCCCCTCTGGCCTTCAAGTTAGGCTCAAAAGATTCCGCCCAGATATTGATACTGAAAATCCAACACCTGTACCACCTCCCAAAAGAAGGAGATGCACCACCTGCACCATGGAAAGCGGGAACAGAAGGCTTTCTAATTATGAATGTCTCAAATGTCATCATGCAATCTGCCTGACACATGCAAAAATGTATTGCAATTCTTGCTCTTTGCTTTGCAAATGTGTTTTTTCTGGGGAACCTTCAGGATCTAATTCAGATTAATTCTGTGTGTAATATTATTGTAGGTGCCTAGAAAATGTTTTTGCGCCAAAATTTTCTCTTTTTAATAACCGTTACTTGATATCATTGGGGGCTATTTGGTGGAAGTTTTGAAATTTGTGTATATTAAAGTTATTACTTTTATGTTGAGTAAATGGGTTTGTTTTGCACCTGATAATGTGTAGTCTCTTTTATTACATCCCTATGAAGGTCTCTGATCACTTTTAGATCACTGCAATTGAGAAAATTAGATATTCTAGGCATTTTTCTAGCCTGCGCTTGACAGGCACATTGTTCCATTACAAGTTAGTGCGAATATTGTTCCTGACGGAGGGTTAAACACCAAGCCACTGATTCTATGTGCACTTTTTTAAATAAAAATTTGTACTTCAAGCATTTTTATTTTTGTTCCAAATTCGTTACAGTTTTTGTGCCTTTTTACACTAATTTCCTTTTCTCATAATTTTTGGGTGTGCTTGACAATGCGGGTATGGTTTATACTATCCAGATGTTTTAAGCCAATTCATCATTTGTAACCTTTCAAAATATTGAAACAATTTTTGCAATGGTACTCCAGTGAAGTATAAAATCATCTCTTTTAAATTGCACAGTTGACAATGTGCAACATTTTAAAGCTCATTGAAAGAATTGTGCAACATTGTAATAGAAAAAAATGCAAAAGAGCAAACAAATGCGTTTTTATAATTTAATTTAAGCCAAATTCTTCAAACATGATGTGCCATTTTGATGAATTTTCAGCAAATTTCTCCAGCAAATGCACAAGAAAAGACAAGACAGAAAAAAACACTAAAAAAAAAAAACAAAAACAAAAAAAAGATGAACGAGTGCCAGAATTTGTCGTCATTGAGCCAAGCAGTGCCCACATTGTGGAAACAGTACCAATAGATGCCATTCATTGTCTAAATAAAAGTGAATCCAACCATTACAAATTGAAAAACTTGGTATTTAGAGAGCGCATCACTTTTTGCACACTGACATTTTCCGTGTGACATTTACGCAAGATAATACTCTGTGTTCCTCCATTCTGGAGAAGGATATAAAACTGGCAAGAGAATCACAATAGATGCTGTATATACTGTGACTTTTGAACAAAACTAACACATCCTGTTAGGCTACTTTCACACATCAGGTTTTCGGCGTCAGGCGCGATCCGGCGTCGTGCCGGAGCGCCGGATCCGGCAAATATTTCGTAAAACCAGATGTGACGGATCCGTTTTTCTGCCGGATCCGTCTTGTTCTTGACAGACAAAACCGGATCCGTCTCATCCGGTTAATCCGGTTTTTGTTCCGTTTTTTGACGGATTACGCTGGATCCGGTTTTTAAAATTGACCCTTGTGGCCTTCCGAACGGGATTGGCTACTGAAAAACTATATATAGCGTGTTCCTACAGCCCTTCTTTGACAGGTTGTAAAGGAGAAAGTGCAGGTTGGAGAGAAGAGCAAGTTACTGGCGAAGGTGGATGTTGTGATTGGAAATATTTTGAAGAATTTGGCGGATTTTACAGCGGAGGCGAATTGTTTGAGGGTGATTGTTCTGGAGAAGGAGAGAGCGAGACAGCAGCGCATCAGGCATCGTAGATGACGTTTGTGGATCCACCCCATCACAGCTAAGAGAATGACGCGTGGGGTCTATTCTACACTCTGCATGGACCTTAGACGAAACCCGGATACATTTTTTGGATATGTTCGGATGAAAATGGAGAATTTTGACTACTTGGTGGAGCGCATTGCACACCTCATAAGAAAAGCGGACACCTATTGCCGCTTCTCTGTTTCACCCGCAGAGCGTCTGATGGTGACATTAAGGTAAGCCACATTTATTGGATGTGCTCGCATCAAAGCACACTTTCACTGCAATCTTGTTGGTGGTAGTTTGTATCTCCAAGTGTTATAGCTGAGTTTTGGTATGTAATGCTGTGATTTAAAACTAATTGATTGTTTTTTAATTCCCCACAGATTTCTTGCAACTGGAGAATCCCTTTCGTCACTGCATTTCCAGTACAGACTCAGGATTTCCACCATATCTGGAATAGTGAAGTACACATGCCGTGCACTGTGGGACTCCTTAGCTGAAGAGTTTTTACCAGAGCCCACAACAGAGAGGTGGATTGAAATTTCAGAAAAGTTTCAACAGATATGTCAGTTTCCGAACTGCTTGGGCGCTGTGGACGGGAAACATATCCGCATTGTAAAGCCAGCCGGATCGGGATCGGAATATTTCAATTACAAGAAATATTTTTCAATTGTCCTCATGGCCATCGCTGACGCGGAATACAAATTTATTGCTGTTGATATTGGGGCCTATGGCCGCTCCAATGACTCTCAAGTTTTCAAACTGTCTGCCATGGGGCGTAAACTGTATGGAAACACCTTCCAGTTCCCACCCCCTAGACCGCTGCCGCAAACATCTGGTCCACCTATGCCATTTGTCTGTGTAGGGGATGAAGCCTTCCAGCTGTCAGAGCACCTTTTGAAACCGTACTCTAGCAGAGGATTGACAAGAACAAAACGCATTTTTAATTACCGCCTCACAAGAGCAAGAAGAATGGTTGAATGTACCTTTGGTATTCTGACAGCCAAATGGCGGGTCCTATTGACTGCAATCAACCTCAAGACAGAAACTGTGGACGAGGTGATCAAAGCTTACTCCACAATTTTGTTAGCTGCAAGGAACCCATTTCCATTGAGGACACCTCTGAAGAAACCACCTTGCAAGATTACCATGACATTACCACTAGAAGTTCTGTGACGGTTTCAGTAATGAGGGACAATTTTGCACTATACTTTATGTCACCTCAAGGCAGAGTACACTGGCAGGATGACAGAATGTGAAAGATTTGTGCCCTTAACCAAACTTGTGTACCTTCTGTACCAACAGTATATACCTTTGCCAACCAAAGTTGGCTATCTTGTCATGGTCTTACTATTTTTACCTTTAGGCCACAGGTGTGTACCTGGTTGTGTTTTATGCAAAGTATTTCACCTTGTAACAAAAGTTGTGTACATTGTTAGGAAATCACCAACAATAAACACAACTTTTTAGGTGAAATACTTTGCTTTAAACACAACCAGGAACACAACTGTGGCAAAAAGGTAAAATTTACCCACAGTTATATACCTGGTTTTGAATACCTTTTTACCTTTGAAATACCCTGTATTTAACCTTTTTTTTAAACATAGTTCGCCGCAGAAAGAAATGACAGACAACCATTGTAAAACGATAATTTAACTTTTATTTAAAATATTTTTTTTTTTGTAAAATGTTTTTAAAGTTTAAAAAACTTTTTTAACAAATGTTTGAAACCAACCAAATGGGCATTTTTATTACAACAAAAAACATTATAACTCGGTGTAGTGTGGGGTGGAAATACTGCTGTAGGGGCTGCGGGACACTTCGACACTGGGAGTATGGAGAGAGGACTGGGATCGTGGTGGGGAAGGAACAGTTAGAGGTGAAGGTGTGGAAAAAGCTACAGAATGTGTGGACATGTGGGAGGCAGAAGAGGTGGTGGGCGGTGGAGTGGAGGGTTGGGCAGGGACTGTAGGAGCAGATGATGTTGATGGAAAGTTGTATGGGGAAGGAGTTTGGTACGGGGAAGGAGTTTGGTACGGGGCAGGTTGCTGGAAGTGGGGAGATGTCTGGTACTGGGGACGTTGCTGGTACTGGGGAGGTTGCTGGTACTGGGGAGGTTGCTAGTACTGGGGAGGTTGCTGGTACTGGGGAGGTTGCTGGTACTGGGGAGGTTGCTGGTACTGGGGAGGTGGCTGGTGCTGGGGAGGTGGATGGTATGTAATAGGAGGGGGAGGATGGAAAGTGGCTGGAGGGTGTGCAGGTGGAGAAACTACTGTGGTGGGAGGAGGAGGTTGGGAGGTAACGTGCTGGAGAGCACCGTGGCATGAATGCATTACATGCATCTGCTGGGTAGGAGAGAGCGCTTCCATGCGCTCCACAACAGACCTGAAAAAGGTGTGGTTTGGCGAAGATCTTGCTTCTGAATGCATAGTTTGCAGAAGTGTCTTCACCTCCAGAATGCTGGAGTTGATCTGCTGAAAGCCTGCGGAGATTTGCTCTGACAAGACTTTTAGACAGTTCTGGAAAGATGCATTCAGATGCAAGAACTCTGGCGCATAAGTCTTTTCCTGACCCCTCTGCCGCTGCCGCCCAGTACCCGCAGGTGTACTAGAGGTGGCAGGGGCAGAAGGGTGGGGTAAAGGGAAATCGATCTCCTCACCAGCAGCTTCATGTAATGTAGGCGGCCACGATGCTCCTGTGCTGGTGGATGGGACAGATGGGTCGAATGTGTGGGAAGGCTGGGAAGGTGCAGATGTACCGGGGCGGTCGAAGTGTCCCTCGGTGCCGGTCTCCTCAAGGATCGCCTCAGAAGGGTCCAATCGTGTAGGCTCCCGAGTGCTGCTCACCGTGCTGTGGAATAAAGAGAAAAAAAAAACAACTAAAATAGTGACATGGTATGGCCCTGGCTGAAAAAAAAAAGTTACATCTAAACATTTTTTTTCACATGTGGTGTGTAATATTTACCTTCTGGTGACCATTGTTTCCCGGAGGAATGACAGGGCTTGTGCGTACTTGTACTTGCTCCTGCATCCTCCAGATCCACTCGGGGCCCGCATCTCTTTATTGAACTCCTTCTTGAAACGATCTCTCACAGACCGCCACCGCTTCACAATTCTGTCCCCTGAAACGAGAAAGGAGTGGTTAGTATACAACATCAGTGTTTCCCAAACTCCAGTCCTCATGGTCCCCAGGGGTTTCTCAGGGGCCTGTAGGGAGCTGACTTCCTCAGTGCCTGCAAAGCGCAGGCATGAGGAAGTCTGCAGAACTGCCTGTGACAGATTGCTGACCTGTCACAGTGATCTGTGATGTGACAGATCAGCGATCTGTCACAGGACAGTGATGTCCCACCTGGGACTATGTAATAAAGTAAAAAAAAAAAAAAAAGTGTAAAAATAATTTTAAAAAAAATCGCTAAATAA
Organism: Dendrobates tinctorius; assembly: GCF_039654945.1. Taxonomy (NCBI): domain Eukaryota; kingdom Metazoa; phylum Chordata; class Amphibia; order Anura; family Dendrobatidae; genus Dendrobates; species Dendrobates tinctorius. Next base: position 21,757,559 of record NW_027361684.1, read on the forward strand.
ATTAGTAAAAAAAAAAAAAATATTCCCCAATAAATTCATTTTTTGAAAGAAAAAAAAAAACAAACAATAAAAGTAAACATATTTGGTATTGCCGCGTCCATAGCGACCCACCCTATAAAACTGTCCCATTAGTTAACCCCTTTAGCAAACCCCTTAAAAAATAAAAATAAAAAACGAAGCAAAAAATAATGATTTATTACCATACCACCGAACAAAAAGTGCAATAACACGCGAACAAAAAGACGCATATAAATATCCATGGTACCGCTGAAAACATCATCTTGTCCCGCAAAAAACGAGCTGCCATACAGCATCATCCGCACAAAAATAAAAAAGTTATAGCTCGCAGAATAAAGCGATGCAAAAATAATTATTTTTTATATAAAATTGTTTTCATTGCAAAAAACCGACAAAACATAAAAAAACGACCTAAATGAGGTATCGCTGTAACCGTACCGACGCGAAGAATAAAAGTGCTTTATCAATTTTACCGCACGCGGAACGGTGTAAACGCACCCCCCCAAAAGAAATTCATGAAACGCTGGTTTTTGTTCATTCTGCGTCCCAAAAATCGGAATAAAAAGCGATCAAAAAATGTCATGTGCCCAAAAATGGTACCGATAAAAACGTGAACTCGTCTCACAAAAAATAAGACCTCACATGACTCGATGGGTCAAAATACGGAAAAATTATAGCTCTCAATATGTGGTGATGCAAAAACTATTTTTACAATAAAAAGCGTCTTTTAGCGTGCGACAGCCGCCAAACATAAAAACCGCCATAAATAGTAAATCAAACCACCATTTTCACCCCCTTAGTTAGGGAAAAATAATAAAATTAAAAAAAAGTATTTATTTCCATTTTCCCATTAGGGTTAGGGCTAGGGTTAGGGTTAGGGCTAGGGTTAGGGCTAGGGTTAGGGTTAGGGTTAGGGCTAGGGTTAGGGCTAGGGTTAGGGCTCAGATTAGGGTTAGGGGTGTGTTGGGGTTAGGGTTGGAGTTATAATTGGGGGGTTTCCACCGTTTGGGCACATCAGGTGCTCTCCAAATGCAGCATGGTGTCTGATCTCAATTCCAGCCAATTCTGCGTTGAAAAAGTCAAATGGTGCTCCTTCCCTTCCAAGCTCTGCCATGTGCCCAAACAGTGTTTTACCCCCACATATAGGGTATCAGCATACTCAGGACAAATTGGACAACAACTTTTGGGGTCCAATTTCTCCTGTTACCCTTGGGAAAATAAAAAAATTGGAGACTAATTGATCATGTTTGTGGAAAAAATACGATTTTTTTATTTTCATGCCTGGGCATTATATACTTCTGTGAAGCCCTTGGGGGTTCAAAGTACTCACCACACATCTAGATAAGTTCCTTAGGGGGTCTAGTTTCCAAAATGGGGTCATTTGTGGGGGGTTTCCACTGTTTAGGTACATTAGGGGCTCACCAAAGGCAACATGACACCTGCAGACCATTCCATCAAAGTCTGCATTCCAAAACGTCAATACTTTCCTTCCGAGCCCCGACGTGTGCCCATACAGCAGTTTTCTCCCACATATAGGGTGTCAGCGTACTCAGGACAAATTGGACAACAACTTTTGGGGTCCAATTTATCCTGTTACCCTTGGGAAAATAAAAAAATGGGTACTAAAAGATGATGTTTGTTGAAAAAATACGATATTTTTATTTTCACGCCCGGTCTTTATAAACTTCTGTGAAGCACTGGGGGGTTCAAAGTGCTCACCACACATCTAGATAAGTTCCTTAGGGGGTCTAGTTTCCAAAATGGGGTCACTTGTGGAGGGTTTCCACTGTTTAGGTACATCAGGGGCTCTCCAAAAGCAACATGACACCCGCAGACCATTCCATCAAAGTCTGCATTCCAAAACGTCACTACTTCCCTTCCGAGCCCCGACGTGTGTCCATACAGTAGTTTTCTCCCACATATGAGGTATCAGCGTACTCAGGACAAATTGGCCAACAACTTTTTGGGTCCAATTTCTCCTTGTACCCTTGGGAAAATGAAAAAATTGGTGACTAAAAGATCATGTTTGTGGAAAAAATACGATTTTTGTATTTTCACGCACGGGCGTTATAAACTTCTGTGAAGCACTGGGGGGTTCAAAGTTCTCACCGCACATCTAGATAAGTTCCTTGGGGGGTCTAGTTTCCAAAATGGTGTCATTTGTGGGGGGTTTCTACTGTTTAGGTACATCAGGGGCTCTCCAAACACGACATGGCGTCCGATCTGAATTCCAGCCAATTTTGCATTGAAAAAGTCAAATGGCGCTCTTTCCCTGCTGAGGTCTGCCATGCGCCGAAACAGTGGTTTCCCCCCACATTTCAGGTATCGGCGTACTCAGGATAAATTGCACAATAACTTTTGCAGTCCATTTTCTCCTGTTACCCTTGGTAAATTAAAAAAAAATTGAACCTGAAGTATTTTTTTAGTGAAAAAAAGTTAAATGTTCATTTTTTTTAAAAATATTCAAAAAATTCCTGTGACGCACCTAAAGGGTTAATAAACTTCTTGAATGTGGTTTTGAGCACCTTAAGGGGTGCAGTTTTTAGAATGGTGTCACTTTTGGGTATTTTTTATCATATAGACCCCTCAAAGTGGCTTCAAATGTGATGTGGTCCGTAAAAATAAAATGGTGTTGCAAAAATGAGAAATTGCTAGTCAACTTTTAACCCTTATAACTTCCTAACAAAAAAAAAATGTTGGTTTCAAAATTGTGCTGATGTAAAGTAAACATGTGGGAAATGTTATTTATTCAGTTTTTTGTGTGCTATATCTCTGTTATTTAAGGGCATAAAAATTCAAAGTTGGAAAATTGCGAAATTTTCAAAATTTTCGCCAAATTTCCGTTTTTTTCACAAATAAACGCAAGTTATTTGAATGAAATTTTACCACTACCATGAAGTACAATATGTCACGAGAAAACAATGTCAGAATCACCGGGATCCATGGAAGCGTTTCAGAGTTATTACCTCATAAAGGGACAGTGGTCAGAATTGTAAAAATTGGCCTGGTCATTAACGTGCAAACCACCCTTGGGGCTTAAGGGGTTAAAGAGATGGGAGAAGAGTGTGTCCCTAGGTGGCACCTATGTAGAGAAGGAGTAATAACTGTGCCAGGTTTCATTGCTCTCAGTCCACAGGAAGTGGGTCAGGGGAAATCTTTAATGAACCCCCCTCATATGTGCTCTGTACATACATGTGTTTATATATATGAATGTGCTCTTTGTAATCATGTGTCTGTATTTATGTGCTCTGTGTATACATGTCTCTATTTATGTACTTGTATGTATGTGTTTGGTATAGAAGAAGTAATGTTTTTCCCTCTGTATAATAGATTTTGTTTTCTATATTAACCCCTTCGCACCCGAGCCTGTTTTTGCCTTCGTGACCTGGCCAATTTTTTCAATTCTGACCAGTGTCACTTTATGAGGTCATAACTCTAGAACGCTTCAACGGATCCTACTGATTCTGACATTGTTTTCTCATGACATATTGTACTTCATGATGGTGGTAAAATTTTTTAGATATGATCTGCACTTATTTGTTAAAAAAATCAAAATTTGGCAAAAATTTAGAAAATTTTGCAATTTTCAAACTTTTAATTTTTATGCCCTTAAATCAGAGAGTGATATCGCACAAAATAGTTAATAAATAACATTTCCCACATGTCCACTTTACATCTGCACAATTTTGGAAACATAATTTTTTTTTTTTTAGGAAGTTATAAGGGTTAAAAGTTGACCAGCGATTTCTCATTTTTACAACAAAATTTGCAACACCATTTTTTTTAGGGACCACCTCACATTTGAAGTGAGTTTGGGGGGTCAATATGACAGAAAATACCCAAAATTGACACCATTCTAAAAACTGCACCTCTCAATGTACTCAAAACCACATTCAAGAAGTTTATTAACCCTTCAGGTGCTTCACATGAATGAATGGAATATGGAAGGAAAAAATAAACATTTAACTTTTTTTCACAAACATGAAGAACAAAGACAAAAGAATCTAATTAATAAAAATATTGGAGAAAGAGAAACCAATCACAAACTAAAATGTTTCTATACTAATGCACAAAGCATGGGCAACAAACAAGGAGAATTGGAACTACTAACGCAGGAAAAGAAATATGATGTCATTGGAATCACTGAAACTTGGTGGGACAATACACATGATTGGAATACAAGACTAGAAGGATACAACTTATTTGCAAGAAACAGACTTGATAAACGAGGAGGAGGTGTCGCATTGTATGTTAGAAACGCGTATATCTGCACAGAGATTGAAGCTTCAGAGACTGGGAGTTCTGTGGAAACTGTTTGGGTAAGAAAACAAGGACAGAACAATGGAAAGGACACCATTGTAGGCATTTACTACAGGCCACCTGTGCAAGCTGAAGATATGGATGAACTCTTTATGCATCAAATGGCCAAGTTCTCCAAAAAATATGACATAGTTGTCATGGGAGATTTCAACTATCCAGACATTTGTTGGGAATCTCTCTCAGGCAAAACTAACAGGTCAAGGAAATTCTTATCCTCTCTTGCTGACAACTTTATCTTCCAAAAGGTAGGGGAGAAAACAAGGGGAACTGCTACCTTGGATCTAATCCTTATAAACAGGGAGGAAATGGTTGAGGAGGTAAAAGTGGCTGGGACCCTAGGAGGTAGCGACCATGCTATTTTAGAATTTTGGATAACTAGAGGAGGAAGACCTGTGAAGACTCAGACGTCAAGGTTAGATTTCAGAAAGGCAGATTTTAAGGGATTCAGAAAGAGAATTGGTGGGATCCAATGGCTGGATATCCTTAAAGACAAAACTGTCCAGGAAGGATGGGAAATCTTGAAAAATGAAATTCTCAAAGCACAATTGTTAACAATTCCGAAAAGAGGGAAGAATAGGAAGCATTTAAGGAAGCCAGGATGGAT